>NW_026294551.1:20153041-20748041 GCF_007827085.1 Peromyscus californicus insignis
TTCAAGGAACTCAGTCTCCCACAGCCTTCCTAGGGAGACGCCATGAGGCTCTCATCAAACATTCACTCAGATCCTGGGTCAATAGGCAGACTCCTCCTGATCTTTCTTTCCTTTTTAAGATTATTTATTTATTTAGGGGTTTCGTTTCAAGACAGGGTTTCTCTGTGTAGTTTTGGTGCCTGTCTTGGATCTCGCTCTGTAGACCAGGCTGGCCTCAAACTCACAGAGATCTGCCTGGCTCTACTGGGATTAAAGGCGTGCGCCACCACCACCTGACCCTTTTTAAGATTTATTTATTTGCTATTCTGTGTATGTGTGTGTGCTTACATGAGTTTGTGTGTACCATATACATGCAAGTGCCCCGTGGAGGTCAGAAGAGGTCATCAGCTCCCCAGACACTGGAGTTACAGAGGGTTGTGAGCCACCATGTGGTTGCTGGGAACAACCCCAAGTCTGATGCAAGAACACTAAGGTTTCTGAACTACTGAGCCTTCTCTCCAGTCCCAAGGGACTCCTGATTTTGACAGATCACGGTTACAACTTGGACTACCCTGGACATCAGACAAACATTACAGAAGATCTTCTAGGGCCTGATAATACCCTATAAGATTTTAAAAAATAATGAGTTTTTTTTTTAATGTGTGTGGGTGTTTTGCCTGCATGTACGTATGTGTACCACATGTGTGCAGTACCCACAGAAGCTGTCAGATCCAGCTGGGACTGGATTTATAGATGGTGGTAAGCGACCACGTGGATGTTAGAAGTCAAAGCTGGTCCTCTGAAAGAACAGCCAGTGCTCTTAAGCACTGAGCTATCTCTCAAGTCCCCTAAAGATTTTCTTTTTTTAATTTTTGTTTCATGTGCATTGGTGTTTTGTCTGCATGTATGTCTGTGTAAGGGTATTGGTATTGGATCCTCTGGAACTAGAGTTACAGACAGTTGTGAGCTGCCATGTGGGTGCTGGGAATTGAACCAGGCTCCTCTAGAAGAGCAGTCAGTGCTCTTAACCACTGAGCCATCTCTCCAACCCAAGATTATTTCTTAATGTGTATGAGTATTTAGTCTGCAAATATGTCTGTGCACCACATGTGTGCATTGCCAGCAGAGGCCAGAAGAGGGCATTAGATCTCTCGGAAATGGAGTTATAGACAATTGTGAGCTGCCATATGTGTGCTGGGAATTGAACCCTGGTCCTTTGGAAGAGCAACAAGTGCCCCTCAAATGCTGAGCCATCTCTCCAGCCCCTACCCTAGACAAATTTCTCAACAGTGCCACTAATTTAGTCTACAATCAAGACTAGGAGGAAATCAATGAAAGAGAGTGGAGAGACAAAAGAAAGGCTACCTTGTCAGTGTCCTCCTTCCAAGCAGGAGAGCTGTCAGGACATCAGATTGATCAGTTTTGAATCCCTGGTTGCTGGGTTCCCGCCACCACTGATGTAATAAGCCAAATCAAACTGAATTAATAAATCCAGGTTTAATGAGCAAAGCAATCCTGGGTGACCCTCGGGAAGGCAGGGGAAGAGTCACAGAGGAAGGGTCACATGGGAAACATGGCTACCAGGCCTTACGTACCCTGTAGGTGTGGTCTTGAGCAGCCCCAGGGAGGGGCTGGCTTTTGGCAGGCTTCCTCAGAGGCAGGGATCTGGAACTGGAGGGCAGGTCTAGGGGAGGGGTTGCTGTTTCCCTACCCGTGACAGCATTCTTTAAACCCTGAGACACAGCAGGGCTTTCCCAAACATCACAGCCCATCTAAAACAGCAACTTTGCTATCCCCTGTATCACTCCTATTCTTGGAGTCCAAAATCTAACAAAGTGGAGACTAGTCCAAGACCTCAGACTTATTAATAAAGGTGTAATTCCACTTCACCCCTTGGTCCCCAACTCATCCACTCTTCTGGCCCAGATCTCAAAGGACCCCAGAATGGTTTATTGCCCTAGACTTAAATAGTGCCCTTTTCTGTAAGTCCTTACACCCTGAGTCCCAGGACCAGTTTGTCTTTGAGGACCCAATATCCCAAGTTACCCAGCTCACCTGGGTGATCCTGCCCTGGGATTCAAGGATAGTCCCCACCTCCTTGGCTAGGCCCTGCCTAGGGACTTGCATGACTTCTTGAGTTCTCAAGCCAAGGTCTTCTAATATGTGAAGATCTCCTTTGTGGCCCCACAGAAGATTCCCAAGAAGAAACTAAGTTACTCCTCATCTGACAGGGGCTGTAATGCATCCAAAATAAAGTTCAATTGTGCCAGCTGTCAATCAAATACTTAGTATTGGACTTAGCGAACAGGAAAAGGGATTCAATGAGAACTGGATGTGACCTAGCTCTTCCTTCCCATTATAATACACACACACACACACACACACACACACACACACACACACACACACACACACATATGTATGTATATATTGTATATGTATGTGTATAGAAACCCAACATTAAAAGAAACCCAGGCAGGAGAAACAGAAACCCTCATCAAGCAGCCAGAGGGACACAGGCCTTCATAAGCAGGCTGGGAGCCCTAGCTTTGAGACTCCCAACTGGTAAAGACTTGAATCTCCATGTAACTGAAAGGAAATGGATGGTTTGGGGGTTCACTCAACAGCCTTTAGGCTACTGTAGCTGAGATTTAGATCTTAGGGAGAAAGGCTCGCACTGCAGCCAAAGCTGCTCTGCTAATTCCAGAGGCAGCTAAATTGACCTTGGGGAATGATCTGAGTACAGTATCCCCGAATCACATGGAAGGAGTATCCAAATCAAAAGGGAGGCTCCGGGCAACGCGTAGCAGGCATTACCCTGGGAAGGTCCAGCTGTTCAAGTGAAAATCGGTTCCTTCCTTAACCCTGTAACCTTCATCTCAGAGGAAGAGGAAGATGAGAAAAGTCCAAACAAGGGGCTGGAAAGATGGGTCAGCAGTTAAGAGCGTTTCTTTCTCTTGCAGAGGACTTGGGTTCAGTTCTCAGAATCTGCATGGTGGCTCACAACCATCTGCAATCCAGTCCCAGGACATCTGATGACTTTTCTGACCTCCATAGGCACCAGGTACCCACAGCATGTTGTGCACAAACATATATGCAGGGAAAAGTGTCATACACATAAAATAAAAACAAATCTGTAAGAAAGAGCAGGGTGTGGTGGTACAGGCAGAGGCAGGAAGATCTGAGTTCAAGACCAGCATGTTCTACACAATGAATTCCAGGACAACTAGGGCTACATAGAGAAACCTTGTCTCGACAAACCAAAACATAAATAAATAAATAGATAACAAACAAACAAACAAACAAAAAAGTCCCAAACATGGGCTGGCAAGATGGTTCAGCAGGTAAAAGTACTTATTGCCACACCTGACTCCCTGAGTTTGATCTCCAGGAATCCCACGGCACAGCAGAGAATCAACTCTCACAAGTTGTCTTGTGATCTTCACATGTGGTAAGGATGCACACACACACACACACACACACACACACACACACACACACACACACAATCACACTAAATAAATTAATGTAAAAAAATACAACAAAAAAATTTTAAAGCCCAAATATAACTGAACGAACAATTCTATAAACTTTTGCCACTAGGGTGGTCTTAAAGAAGCTCCCCTGGCAAGGGGTCTGCCTTGGGAGTTCCTTCAGTAAGCAAGGGATCCCTGGAGCCAGATAAGATGTAGACACCCTCAAGGTGAAGCCCTCCCTCCCTCTAGGGATTAAGGCTCAGTTGGCTGAACTGACAGCCATAACCAGAAATCTGGGGTTAACCTAAGAGCGTTACCATCCACACGGATTCCCAAGATGCATTTTTTGTTTTGTTTTGTTTTTGTTTTTGGGTTTTTCGAGACAGGGTTTCTTTCTGTGTAGCTTTGCGCCTTTCCTGGATCTCGCTCTGTAGACCAGGCTGGCCTCGAACTCACAGGGATCCGCCTGCCTCTGCCTCCCGAGTGCTGGGACTAAAGGCGTGCGCCACCACCGCCCGGCCGAATATGCATTTTTTGTCCTCCATGCCCTTGCAGAGACATGGAAGCATAGCCACTTCCTTACAGCTGCAGGCTCCCCTATTAGGTACCACCAAGAAATAGACATGCGGTGACAGTCACCCTTTGTAGAGGACATCAAAGGGAACAGGTGAGTTGTCTGCAGGAAACAGGTAACTGACCGTGCAGCCAAGGAAGCAGCTAATCAAACTATGACCATGGCCTCTGGATCTTGGTAGGTCCCTCCATGGGTGAGAGCAACATGAGGATGGAAAAGTGGGAGCCCCACGTGTTGGAGGAGTGGCTTCCATAGGGATACCATTTTCTTCTTCTTCTTCTTCTTCTTCTTCTTCTTCTTCTTCTTCTTCTTCTTCTTCTTCTTCTTCTTCTTCTTCTTCTTCTTCTTCTATTCCCATGGCCTCATAGGAATCGCTTGGGCTGCTTAGGAACTCACTCACTTCTAAAACAGAGTCGTCGATGGCACTCCCATCACAATAGCTTAATTCTGGAGATTGTTCCCGCCTGCCTCAGGTGGATGGGACTTTTATTTATTTAATGTGTAGAGGTGTTTTACCTGCATGTGTATGTGTGTGCTGTTTGTGCAGGGTGTGTGTGTGTGTGTGTGTGTGTGTGTGTGTGCGCGCACGCAGTACCTGAAGAGGCCAGAAGAGGGTGTCAGATCTCCTGGAACTAGAGTTGCAGATGGTTGTGAGCCACCATGTTGTGGCTGGAAATTGAACCCCAGGTCTTCTGAAAGAGCAGCCAATGCTCTTAACCACTGAGTCAAATCTCCAGCTACAGATGGAAAATTTTAAGGACCTTCTATCAGGCTGGATGGAGGCCTACAGTCTCCAAAAATGACTATTTGTATTTCTGAAACTGCCAACCAGATAGAAATGGTGATATACAAATGCATAATCCTCACATCCGTTGGCTCATTCCTCCAGGAATACAAAAGATAAGCTCCTAACCTGGGGAAAGACTAAGAAAGATAGTTCACCGTTAACATCCCCTAAAGTTGGGGCATCGAATTCCTCTTAGTGTGGGTAGACACCATCAGCTGAGTGAAAGCTTTACCCTGTAGGGTAGACAGAGGTCTCTGAGATGGTCCAAATCTTTTTATTTTATTTTTTATATTTATTTTTATTTTTTAAGATTTATTCATTTGTTAAGTATATAGTGTTCTGCCTGCATGTATGCCTGCACACCAGAAGAGGACACCAGATTGCGAGCTACCATGTGGTTGCTGGGAATTGAACTCAGGACCTCTGGAAGATCAGCCACTGCTCTTAACCTCTGAGCCATCTCTCCAGCCCCCTATTTTTTTTTCATTTTTTTAATATTTTATTTTATGTGTGTGGGTGTTTTGCCTTCATGTATGTGTTTCATATGCATGCAGTGCCCATTGAGGCCACAAGAGAGCATTGGTTCCCCTGGAAATCAAGTTACAGACAGTTGTGAGCTGTCATGTGTGCTGGGAATCCAATTCCAGTCCTCTGAAAGCAGCCAGTGCTCTTAACCTCTGAGCCACCTCTCCAGTCCTAGGTCCAAATCTCTGTGGATGTTGTTTGAGACGTGGTCTCATTGTGAAGTTCTGCCTGGCCTGGAACTCTTGATTAGACTAGGCTATTCTCAAACTCACAGATCTCTGCCTGCCTCTGCCTCCCAAGTGGCTGAGATTAAAGTTGTACATCCACTATGCCCAGCAGGGTCCAAATCTTAGTTCATAAAATCATAAAGAAATTTGGACTGCTACAGAGCATCCAAAGGAATAATGGACCAGCCTTCAAGGCCTCAATGACACAAGAGCTACCAACCGCCCCAAGAATTCAGCTGAATCTCCACAGTGCCTGGAGGGAAAGGAAGAGGAAGTAATGGTTTGTTTTTGTTTTGTTTTTTATTGTTTTGTTTTGTTTTTCAAGACAGGGTTTCTCTGTGTAGTTTTTGGTGCCTGTCCTGGATCTCACTCTGTAGACCAGGCTGGCCTCGAACTCACAGAGATCTGCCTGGCTCTGCCTCCCGAGTGCTGGGATTAAAGACATGTGCCACCACCGCCTGGTGGGAAGTCCTTTTCTTACTAAATATTTCTCTTTAAAACCAATTTATGTCAGCCGGGCGGTGGTGGCGCACGCCTTTAATCCCAGCACTCGGGAGGCAGAGCCAGGTGGATCTCTGTGAGTTCGAGGCCAGCCTGGTCTACAAAGTGAGTTCCAGGAAAGGCGCAAAGCTACACAGAGAAACCCTGTCTTGAACCCCCCCCCCCAAAAAAAAAAAAAAAAACAACAATTTATGTCACCAGGAGGTGGTGGCATATGCCTTTAATGCCAGAGCTCGGAAGGCGGAGGCAGAGGCAGGTGGATCTCTGTGAGTTTGAGGCCAGCCTGTTCTACAGAGTGAGTGCCAGAGCAGCCAGGGCTGTTAAATAGAGAAATCCTATATCAAAAACTAAAAAAATAAAATAAAATAAAATAATACAACAATAATTTATGTGTATGGGTCTGTGTCTCTGTGTTTGTATATATGCACGCAGTGCAGGTACCACAGAAACCAGAAAAAGTTGCCAGATTCCCTGGAAACAGAGTTGTGTGCCACCTGATGTGGGTGCTAGGAATCGAAACCAGGTCCTCTGCAAGTGCAGCAAGTGCTCTTAAACACTGAGCCATCTCTCTAGTCTCCATTAATGACATCCTAATATATGAGAAATGAAGCCAGGCACAATGGCAGATCTCTATAAGTTTGAGGCCAGACTGATCTGCATGGGGAGCTCCAAGCCAGTCAGGGTATAACGGATGACATGACCACTCCAAGGTATGGCTGAAGAGAAGATTTTATTCTAGAGAACCAGAGGCATCTGGAAGAATCCGGAGTCAACAGAGAAAGTAGTAGACTGAACATGGCCGGCAGACTGGACTTGGCCATCAGAGGAGAGAGACGGGGGAGAATGAGAGAGGAAGACAAAGGAAAGACCTAGTGTGAGAAGCGAGAGGGGAAAGAGCATTGATCAAATAGCAGGGTTATAAGGAGACGAGAAGCTGGCGGGAGTGAGGTCCCTGGGCTGGAAAAGTTTAGGGTAAGGGGTTGTGTGGGAAGACTCGGGATGCTAACATGGAGACTCTGAAATGTGCAACAGGTACTTGTAATACTGAGGGAGCCTGGGAGCTAACATATACTTTGGTATACAAATAGGTACCAAAGATAAGAACTGGCTTCACAAGTTCCTAAAGAATGCTGACTTTTGTCTGATGACCAGAATTTGGACCTGACAATAGCAAGACCTTGTCTTTCTTTTCTTTCTTTCTTTCTTTTTTTTTTTTTTAAAAGATTTATTTATTTATTTATTTATTTATTTTGTTTGTTTGTTTTTTTGGTTTTTTGAGACAGGGTTTCTCTGTGTAGCTTTGCGCCTTTTCCTGGAACTCACTTGGTAGCCCAGGCTGGCCTCGAACTCACAGAGATCCGCCTGGCTCTGCCTCCCGAGTGCTGGGATTAAAGGCGTGTGCCACCACCGCCCGGCAAGATTTATTTATTATGTATACAATGTTAGAAGAGGACACCAGATCGCATTACAGATGGTTGTGAGCCACCATGTGGTTGCTGGGAATTGAACTCAGGACTTCTGGGAGATCAGTCAATGCTCTTAACCCCTGAGCCATCTCTCCAGCCCAAGACCTTGTCTTAATAATAATAATAATAATAATAATGACAATAATAATAAATTAAAGATCAGATGAATTATTTAACCTCTTTGGCTCCAACCTGCTCAGAGACACAACCCTAGACTGCGGGAAAGTCCACTCTTCAACCCAGGGCACCTAATGATAGTCTGACCATCATATGACAGGTCTCATCCCTTCACCCATTTGTTCGGGAGTCGATCAGGGGGTTCTTTTCATCCCTTCTGCAAAAGTTCCTGGAATTGACTTTTGGATTTATCACATTTATCTTCACCTTGAATTTCGGATCCCTCCTCCCCAAGGGCACCCCAACTCCAGAAGAGCCTTATTCTTAGGAACAGACAGAGCCAAGAGTATCTCCACACGAAAACAAGCAAATGTAGAAATGCAGTGGATGCCACTAAGTCTGGCTAAAGGGGACGGGCCTTGTCGTTTTGTCCTCCTGATTTTCCGCCTTTAGGGCTTACCTGCCCGTTCTCAGAGCACCTCTGCTTTCCATAATGACCTTTCGTCAACATCTGCCCACGATGGGTGACATCATAGGTTTCCTTTTCTCCGGTATCCTCATGTGTGGCTTGCTTCTCCTTTCAACTCTCTACCCAGGAAGAGGGATTCTCCTATGCGGGTGGTGGCGCGTGCCTTTGATCCCAGCACAGAGATCCACCTGCCTCTGCCTCCGCCTTCCAAGCACTGGCATTAAAGGCATATGCCACCACTTCCTGGTGACATAAATTGGTTTTAAAGAGAAATATTTAGTAAGAAAAGGACTTCCCGCCGGGCGGCAGTGGTTCATGCCTTTAATCCCAGGCAGGCAGAGCCAGGCTGATCTCTGTGAGTTCGAGGCCAGCCTGGTCTACAGAGAGAGATCCAGGACAGGCACCAAAACTACATAGAGAAACTCTGTCCCCGAAAACCAAAAAAAAAAAAAAAAGACTTAGATTCCTTTAGATTCTCTCCTATAAAAGCACACTCTAAATGTGATCAGCCTCCCACCTTCTCTAGCCCATCTTTAATCCAAAATGATGGCTCAGTTCATCCGTAAGAGTTTCTTCCTGCCTTCCCGCGTCTCCTCCACTTCAGTTCCGATGGAATATTCACATTCCACCTGGGCCTCCCATTCAGACTACTGAAGCTCATTGGCCCCTGTGGTCCTTCCTGGGGTCGGTCACACGACGATACAATGGAGACATTAATCTTCTTCCTCAAGAGGTTGAGAAGGGTCAGACAAAGTGATGGCTTCACTGGGTGGACACCCGGCCCGCGCCTGCCCTGTTTGTTTTTCCTCCGTCCCCTCGGTCAGGAAGAAGCTGTGAGAGAGGGATGTTTCCCGGGGAGAGGGGCAGGTACAAGGGCTTACAAGCGCTGAGGTAAATGGGAAGGGGGGCTGGGGTTTCAGGTTGCCTTCCCCCAGGGCCAGGTCACCCTGATAACCCCGGAGGAATTCTGTGGCCTAGGGGGTGGCAAGATAGAACGGCAAATCCATTGCTGTGCTAAAGTAAAACTCTGCAGACTTCAATTTGGGGGCACTGATGGATAGGACGTGGCTTCTTTGAAGCTGAGCCTGGACCAGTCACTCTCCAGGAGATGCCTCTTTTGCTTCTTCTCCTTCTAAATGCATCCTAGCATCCCCAAGAGGAGGGGGGAGGAGGGACTCCAGAGGAAGCAATGGAAAAGATCTAAGCCCTGAGTATTGTCCCCATATTGAAAGGGTCCTTAAAGGGGCAGATGAGGGGGCAAGGGGCTCTGGCTACCATTGGTACAGGCAGGTCCTAGGGTCCTACTTGTGGCTGGGGGTCAGCTGATGAAAACACATATCCTTCTTCTCACCAAGGCTGGTGCGCCAAGGATCCTCCTCCCCATCACCGCCCTTCCCTTAGAGAGCCTGCTGAGGCTGGAATGAAAAGAATCTGAACTACAAACAGACCTCTTGGCTGCCTCCCCAACTCTTCTCCAGCCTCTCCAAGGCTGCAGGCTTCCAGGCAAGGCTGAAAGGGGGCCTAGGTGGGAAGACCCCACACAGAGACCCCAGAGAAATGGGTGCGGAAGTAAGATGAGGGGAGAGAGACACTACACAAGCATATTTTTTTAAATAGGGTCTCACTCTAAGTTCCAGTTAGCCTGGAACTTAACCACATAGTCCAGGCTGGCCTCCAATTCTTGGCAATCCTCCTGCCTCGGCTTTCTCAAGTTCTGGAATTATAGATGTGAGCCAGTACTTACGGCTTGGAAAAAAAAAATCATACTTTCCAAGCCAAAAATCAAAACCTTTACAAGTCGATTTGCTGGAGTCATGGCATTAGGGATTTGAAACCAAGCTCACTCTAGAATGAGCCAGGCTGCGGAAGTCTCCATCCAACCCAGGGTTGACCTGTGCCCCCAGCCCTTGTCTCCTCTCTGCTTGGCTCTGTTCTCTCAAGGGCTGAGCTCTCCTGGTGCTAGCCAGGCAGCATTACAGCCCGAGAACGCTCTGGATAGCCTGGAAGACTCGGGAAACACGGAGAGTGGTCCCTAAAAGGACAGGAGGCACAGAGCCAAAGGCCACTCCTGCCCACCACACTTCCCCAGAGCCCAGCATCCTGCCCTCTGGAGCCTCCTCCCTAAGCTACCTGAACAATGTGGAACTTCGGTGTGATTTAGCCAGGACTGTACATGCCGTGAGATACCCAGGCAGTGTCCTAGAAGGGTGACCTCGGGAGAGGACCAGGGAACAAGAGAGAAGAAGCTTCCAGCCAGGAGCAGGAAATTGCCTGAGGCAAGATGACCTCTTTCCAAGGGCAGCTCTCTCCAGCTTGTCTAACACAGCTCCTGCCAAGGGTGGTATAGAAAGGCACCGAGCCCACAGCAGGCTGGGGAAGGACATTGAAAAGGCAGCTTAAGGGCTTCCTGCTGGGTGAGATGGATTAGGGGCCTGTGGGGAGTGAGTCCAGCAGCAGAAAGGCACTGGCCCCATGCCAGAGTCCCTTGGCCAAAGACACTCTGAGACCAAGAGTCCCTGGGTATCTGGCAGGCTGGAAGTCAGCATCTTCCACCTGGCTGAGTGGCCCAGACAGAGTGACATATGGTGATAAGGAGAGAGGCCACAGAGCACGAAAACTGAGGAAGGAAAGGGGCCCTGCTTGTGGGAAGCAGCGGACATTTCACAGGAAAAACAAATGACTTCGCCAGTGATTTTATCCATGTCTCCCTGAGACCTTGAACTATCTTTGTCCTTCAGGGCTGGTTCACTCCTGGGCTTTGTTTCTCTAGTCTGTAAAATGGGAGCTCTGAGGCAACACTGGCAGTGGGATAAGTAGGGGAATCCTGTTTTGTCTTATCTATCATCTGTCTATCTATCTATCTATTTATCTATCTATCTATTGGTTTTTCCAGACAGGGTTTCTCTGTGTAGCCCTGGCAGGCCTGGAACTCACAGAGATCCTCCTCCCCCTACCTCCTGAGTACTGGACCACTATGCCCAAGACTTTAAAAGTGCATGGCCCAGGGCTCTAACAAGGAGCCTGAGGCAGGAGAATCACAAGTTAGAGGTTACATAGTGATATCCTAACTCAGAACAAAAATCAATCTGTCAAAGATAGGTGATGTGGTGCATGCCTTTAATCCCAGCATTCAGGAGGCAAAGGCAGGCGGCCTCATCACCGTGAGTTTGAGGCCACCCAGAGCCACAGAGTGAGACTCTGTTTCGAAAAACAAAAAAACAAAGTAAAAAAAAAAAATCAATCCATCAGTCATATTGAAGGCTATGTGGCTCCAGGGACCAGAAGCATCATTATCGTGTTTTGTTTTGTTTGTGTTTGTGATTTTGTTTTTGTTTCTGTTTTTTGGAGACAGGGTTTCTCCGTGTAATTTTGGTGCCTGTCCTGGATCTCGACTCTGTAGACCAGGCTGGCCTCGAACTCACAGAGATCCGCCTGGCTCTGCCTCCCAAGTGCTGGGATCAAAGGCGGCGGCCACCACCGCCCGGCTGTGATTATTCCTTTGAGGCTAGAGTCTTACTAAGTTGCCTGCCCAGGTAGGCTTCTACCTGCTGGGTCAAGCGACCCTCTGGCCCCATTCCTCCTAATATCTGGAACTATGTGCAAGCAGCTCGAGTCCTGTGTTTAGAGCAAAGACATCTCCTCCGACAGCTGGAAGCAGGCTAACATCCTCACGTCCCCACCCCACCTCACGGGACAAACCAGCGGGTGA
This sequence comes from Peromyscus californicus insignis, assembly GCF_007827085.1. NCBI lineage: Eukaryota > Metazoa > Chordata > Mammalia > Rodentia > Cricetidae > Peromyscus > Peromyscus californicus. The sequence goes on from NW_026294551.1 coordinate 20,164,872, forward strand.
GAAAGTTTCACCCAGCTAAGATGTGGGCAGCCACTGAGGAGATCCTTTGGGGGGGAGAAGAGGCTTCAGTGCTGGACACTCCAAGCTCAGGATGTGCCGGCATCGGCGCGGCCCTGTCTCCCAACTCACTGGGTCAGTCCCTTTCTTTGTGCTCAGTTCTTTCCCACAGCCCAGCAAGGGGGGTGCTAGGATCCCAGGCCCACCCCCTCCTGCTGGGCAGCACCCCATCAACCCCCACATAAAAAGCTTGAGAGGGGACCGGGAGGTGGGGACGTTCTCACTCCGAGGAGGCCTCGGCACCCTTCTCTCTTTCTGGGGAACAAGAAACTTGCCAAAGGCCTGGGCCCCTTCCTCATCCCCTGGCCCCAGCGCTGGCTCCCCCAGACAAAAAGCTGCTTTACATGAGAAGAGCGGGCTGGCCTGGCCTTACCCGGGCACTCAAAGAGGCGGTAGCCCCTGACAGCCGGGGCTGCCCCTTCCCCCACAACGAGGCCTCGTTTAGTTGCAATTAGCAATTCTTTGCATACGCCCCTCGAGGCTGGAGGGACGCGGGTCCTCACCCCCGAAAGTCAGCCTTCCACCTTCCTGGAGTCTGCCCGCTCCTCTTTCTCCACGGAGCCTCTCTTCACCGCCCTGTCCCAGCTGGGCACCGGGCTTCCTAGGAGTTCTCCATAGAAGGAAGCCCAGCCGAGGAGCGAAACGGAGAACTCTGAGGCTGGGGGTGGGGTGGGGCAGAGGAGGAGGCTGGGGTTGCTCAAGCTGGAGGACCCATCACAAACCCGCCCTGCCGCGACCCTCCTCCCTTCCTAAGCCATCCCCTCTCCAAATCAAGCCTGACTTTTGGATGGCATAGAAGAAGGACCAAAGGAAAAGAGGTTTCTAGTAAAGAGATCCAAGGGCGAGGTGGTGGGTGGGTGGGTGGGAGGGAGGGTGGGAGTGGCCGGGAGGGGGCTGCATGGGAGAAATCAGGGACTCAGTTCTCTCCTGGCAACTTGACTGTCAAAGATTGCATCTCTCATTTCGAGGGGCTTCCGTGTAGGGCACAGCTAAGAGTTTTTCCAGGGACCAGACAGGGAGCAGTAGTAGGGTAGGCCAGGCTTGGAGAATGAAAAGGAGACCATAGGATCCCGGGTCCTTTTTAGGCTCACCCTTAATCTAGAGGGATGAGGGCGAGGAAGAGGGACTGTCTCTCAAGAGGGGTCTCCAAGCCCTTGAGCCATATTATTTCCAGGGTCTCCCCCTCCCTCCCTCTAAGACTCTGATAGGTTTTTCTTGTCTCCACTAGGGGGAGCCTTCGGTACGGTGGAAACTTTGCAGGCCTGGAGGAGGACGCCTAATAGCCACAAGGGTTTTACTTTTCTCCTGGGACAGAAATCAAATGTCCTGCTGGGAAAGGAGATACCATCTTGATCTCTGTGAGGAATGGAGCAAGGTAGCAACACTCGGTGCTCCTGTTGGGTGATAAACGGGTGTGTCAAGGCAGAGGGAGGAGGGCACTAAGCCTCCCTGAGGTCACCTCCACCTCCAGTACAGCATCGGGAGAAGTCAGGTTCCTGGTTGAGGCGGCCTGTGAGCATCTTCCAAAGGGTTTTTAGAATTTATAACAAGAATAGGAGTAGTGTAACACGAATTTCTAAAGGTCTTACCATAAAAAAAAACCTGGAGCCTGATACCGGGGTGATAGCTGAAAGATCAAAGAAGCAGCCACAAGTCACAGCCACCACCTCTTACCTCACCAGCTGAAAGAGCCGCTATCTCAAAGGGACACTTCTGCTGAAAAGCCTTTAGTTCCTGTCTCTTCAGGCCTTATAAACTTTTCTTTGCCCAGCCATTACTTCCTGGGATTATAGGTGTGTGCTTCCCAGTCCTGGGTTTAAAGGTGTGAGCCTGGCTCTGTTTTCTCTCCTAGACTGAGTCAATCTCATGTTGTCCAGGGTGGCTTTGAACTCAGAGATCCAAACAAATCTCTGCCACCGAGTGCTAGGATTAAAGGTGTGTGCCACCACTGCCTGGCCTCTGTGTTTAATCTAGTGGCTTGTTCTGTTTTCTGATCTTCAGATAAATTTTATTAGGGTACACAATATATCACCCCATTTCCCTTTTTTTTTGTCTAAAATAGTAAAAGAAGGTTATAACTAATATAAGAAAAACAATATACAATAAGTACAATAAGTATATATAATATATACAGTCAAGAATTACATTAACAATGTCCAGTCCATTAGCATTTGACAAATTCAGAGAAAAGACTCCATTATTTATCCTATTTTGGTGAATCCAAAGTGTAGTACCTAATTCACTTCTTTTTTTTTTTTCTTTTTTTTCAGAGCTGAGGACCAAACCCAGGTCCTTGCGCTCTACCACTGAGCTAAATCCCCAACTCCCCTAATTCACTTTCTATCCTAACTTGTATTACCAACCAAAAACTATCTTTTGATGTCTTTCAAACTTATACACTTTACATCTCTTTAGGGAGTTTCTGTTCTGAGTTTGTTAACAAGGAAAACTATAACTATCTAGCCTTCAACTCTATCAGAGACCCAAGAAGGAAATAATATTACCTAAGTAAGCAGGAAGTGCAAATAAGCAACTTCTGAAAAATGTGAGAAATGACAGAAACAGCTGGCTGCCTGGACAGTCACCCAAGGTTCCTCTGCAATGTTGGGGCATCCATCTTCAGCCAACAGGCCTAGCATATCTGACAGACTTTTCTGTGAAGCAGGATTTTCTGAATGGCTGTCCTATCTTGTCTTGGCAAGGTTTGGCAGACCTTTCTTTTGTGTCCTGCTTGTCCATTTTGGACAGCATACTGTCGGCAGTCAAGGCAAGGGCACTTTCTTGCCCAGTGGCTAACTTTTGCCACAAAGAAAGTAAACTCCATATGGATGATGCCCATCATCTTCTCTGAAGTAGATTGGTGCTGCCAGAAGCAGACATGTCTCATAGTCATAAAAAGAAGAAGAAGAAGAAAAAGAAGAAGAAGAAGAAAAAGAAGAAGAAGAAGAAGAAGAAGAAAAATCTATGTTATTAAAACATCTTAAATGCCATATTCTGTAGATCTCTGAAGTGTTTGAAGATGACATGTTTATCTAAAATATATCTGTTTGACCTTGAAAACATACTTAATATGACTACAAGTTCGATTGTAATAGGTGAACAACTACTAACCTTCATTTCTTTATTATCCTAATTAGTTGGTAATAACTTTCAAGGACTAGAAAATTGCATTACATTGTTAAATGAGCTGTATAGGTACAATACCTTGAACAAGTTTAGAAATGTATGTACAGAATGTTCTAACAAAATTTATCTCACATTTGTATCAATATACAAAATTTGTATACAGCATACAAAATTCCAATCCAATTTAAAACTAGTAGTTGCTTTTTAAAAGTAGATTCAATAATCCACCTTTTTATCATATCTATATCCCTTTTTTCAGAGTAGATTCAATAATCTACCCTTTTATCCTATCTTTTTTTAAGAGTAGATGCAATATCTACTTTTTATCCTATCATTTCTATATAATACATTTCTATATCAGGGTAGAGCTGAATTTGAGGCACAGCAGGAACCCCATGGGGATTGCCTGTTTGGGTGGGCATTGTGTAGGTCTAGGAAACAGAAAAAAAGAAAAGTCTGGCTGCTTTGGGGAATGTGGCTTATTTTTGACACTGGATCTCATACTCTCCCTGCTGCTGGTTTGGAACTCAATGATGATCTTCCTGCCTCTGCTTCCTAATTCCGGAGATCCTGGGTGTGACCCACCATGCTAGGCTCTTTTTGTTTATTTTGAGGCAGGGTCTTGTTTGCTATGTGGACACTTAACCCCACCTACAAAGTGGTGGAATTACAGAGTGCAGCAATGTGCTCAGCTGAGATCTGCTCCTTTTGTCGATCTCTGATGGGCTCTCAAAACTCAGCCTTAAGCTTGAGAGATGGCCCAGAGGGTAAAGACACTGGCTGTCACATATGATGACCAGAGTCAGATCCCTTGAGCCTGCATGGTAGGAAGGAGAGAACCAGCTCTCACAGGGTGTCCTCCGACCTCCATATGAGTGCTGTTGTACCCACATACATACATACATACACAACAAAAAAATAAAAATAATAAATGAAGGAAAGTTTTTAAAAAATCAAAATAATAACAGTAAAACCTCACAGCCTTGGGACCCGCTCTCACAAACCAGAAGCAGGAGGAAATTGCGGCTCTATTCTCAGAGAAGTGGTGTATGAGGGAGGCCCCAGGATTCCTTCCTGTGGGGTTTAAAGACGCCCTTTCTCCTCAGAAATTCTCAAGCTCAGCTGGGCAGTGATGGCAGGGCACAAGTCTTTAATCCCAGCACTCAGGAGGCAGAAGCAGATGGATCTCTGTGATTTCGAGGCCAGCCTGGTCTACAGAGTGAGTTCCAGGACAGCCAAGACTACACAGAGAAACCCTGTCTATAAAGGGGAAAAAAAAAGAATTCCCAAGCTCTGGGAAAGAGCTACATCAGTGAAGTAGGAATTTGAGCTCCTAAGCAGAGGTGAGGGAGGGCGGAGGTGAGGGAGGGCAGAGGTGAGGGTGGGCAAAGAGGAAAACCGTGGGAAGGAAGCAAAGCCTGCTGGGGCGGAAGCCATAGTCCTTGGGTGAAGTGAGACCTCCACTCCTTCCCAGGAGCTCCCAATGTCAGTGCCTCAGAAGGCCCCAGGTGGACTAGACATCTGGGATTCTTCAGCTTGCTGAGGACTTGGGGGCCTCTGGGCTTGTGAAGCCTCCACGGCCACCTAACTCTCCTTGAAGGAAGGAATTTAACGGGGGTCAAGTGTTGGGAGCTTTGGGAAGGAAGCCGTGTAAGGCTGCAGGAAATTGTCTCTGGAGAGCCTCCTCCCTTAGTCCCTGCTGGAAGAGCTCACTCACAGCGCCGCTCAGCAAGTGCATTCTCCTCAGGCTGGAAGGAGGACCCGGGTAAAGAAACCTGAGCAGCTTTAGGAGGCCCACGCTGTGAGTCACTGACGCTTCTCCTGTATCTACCTGACCTAGCCTTGCCCCAGCCTAACCCTCCCTGACCCGGGAAGTCTGGAATTCTATGCTGCCAAGACCCGCAGCCCCTGCCTCAGTCACCAGTCTGTGTTAGCCTCGCCAGTGCCCAGGCTTTCCTGCCCCCTTTATCACTGCCTCCCTGCATCTCTTCTCCCCAGAACCATATTTGGACTTGCAGAACTCCCTGGAACCTGCCATAGCAGCATCCCTCCCCCAGGAGTTTTCTCTTCTCAGGACACAGACCACATTCCCTCCTCTCAATGTTACAGTTGCCCCAGATCTTCTTACCCACAGATTCCACACCAAAGCATTCAACCAATCACAGGTCTAAAACAGTATGAAGGGGGAAAAAAAAGGTGTGTGTCTGCATCAAACATCTTTTTTTCCCTTCTTATTATTCCATAAACAGTAACAATTTTTCCACAAAGCACTTAAAAGACAGGAGGGATTGTTAGTCTCCAAGAAGATGTGTACAGGCTGTACCCAAATACCACGTCATTTTGTATAAAGGATTTCATCACCTGAATATTTTGGTACCCACATGGTTACTGGAAGCAGCTCTTCTGGATACCAAGGGATGCCCATATTTGAATCATCCCATCTGTCTACACCAAGCAGACAGCTCCCAGAGTAACTCTGACTCATAGAGAAAGAATCTGAGTCACCCATGACATTTAAAATATTCTAGTAGCCACATATTTTAACAGGAAAAAAAATTAAGACAAGTAAAATTAACCCCAATAACATCTAATTCAACGACCTAAATGATTTCCATATGTAATCAATATAAAATAATTAAGTTTGCCTTTTTTTTTTCTTTTTTTTTTCTTTCAAACTGTCTTTGGAATTGAGTTTGCACTTACAGTGCTCCTCAGTTTGGATCAGTTGCGTGCTCATGACGCGTACACCACAAGTGGTGAAGACACTGAGCAGCCATTGGGTTTCCTGGCACCTGCCTTGATCCCAGTCCTGAGGAGGCAGAGACAGACAGATCTCTGAGTTCAAGGCCAGCCTGTTTTTCATAGACAGTTCTAGGCCAGCCAGGACTACATGGTGAGATCCTGTCTCAAAACAACAACAACAGCAACAAAAGATACGAACCCGTGGGGCTTATAAGATGGCACAGCAGGTAAAGGCAGTTGGCAGGCAAACCTAAGGACCCGAGTTCAATCCCTGGAACCCACATAAAAGGTGGAAGGAGAGGACTGACTGTACAGGTTGTCATATAACCCACACCCACATGCTGTGACATGTACACACCTAAGCACATGCATCTCTCTCTCCCTCTCTCTTACACACACACACACACACACACACACACACACACACACACACACACACACGATAACAGTAAAATTAAGAACTAAGGGCTGGAGAGAAGGCTCAGAGGTTAAGAGCACTGACTACTCTTCCAGAGGTCCTGAGTTCAATTCCCAGCAACCACATGGTGGCTCACAACCATCTGTAACGAGATCTGGTGCCCTCTTCTGGCCTGCAGGCATACATGCTGTATACATAATAAATAAATAAATCTTAAAAAAAAATTAAGAACTCACAGAGAAACCCTGTCTCGAAAAACCAAAAAAAAAAAAAAAAAAAAAAAAAAATTAAGAACTAAAAAAAGATATTGAACAATGTGTGGAACCTGTTTGGCTCCATCAAAAAGTCCAGGTAATAGCCCATTTAAAAAGTTGTTGGAAGGGCTGGGGAGATGGATCAGTGTTTAAGAGCACTGACTGTTCCTCCAGGACCTGGGTTCAATTCCTAGCACACACATGGCTGCTTACAACCGCCTGTAACTTCAGTTCCAGCGGGATGCAATGCCTCTGGCCTCCAAAGAGACTTGTACTCATGTATGCAGACACACATGCAAACACATAATTAAGACTATGAAATTGAAATCTCTTTTAAAATGTTTTTATTTATTTTTTAATTGTTGGGCTGGGCCTGGTGGTCCAGGCCTTTGACCCCAGCACTCTGGAGGCAGATGCAGACAGATCTCTGTAATTTCTAGGCCAACCTGGTCTACATAGTGAGTCTAGGCTAGTCAAGGCTACATAGTGAGACTCTGCCTCAGTGAAATGAAATAAAATAAACTGTTAGGGGCCTAGAAAGATGGTTAAGCAATTAAGCACACCAGCTGTTCTTCCTGAGGACCTGGGTTCCGTTCTCCTTTTCCACATGGTGGCTCACAACCATCTGTGACTCCAGTTCCAGGGAATCCAATGTCCTCTTCTGGCTTCCATGGGCATTGAAAACACATGGTGCACAGACAAAAAAAACCTCATACACATAAAATACCTTGTTGTTGTTGTTTTCAAGACAAGGTTTCTCTGTGTAGCTTTGGCTGTCCTGGAACTTGCTCTCTAGACCAGGCTGGCCTCGAACTCACAGAGATCTGCCTGCCTCTGCCTTCCAAGTGCTGGGATTAAAGGCATGAGCCACCACCACCACCTGGCTAAAATACTTTTTTATGAAAAAAAAAAAAATACTGGGCTGGTGAGATGGTTCAGTGGGTAAGGGCGTTTGCCACCAAACCTGACGTCGTGCATTCATTCCCTGGGACCCAGACGGTGGAAAAAGAAAACCAATTCTTGCAAGTTGTCCTCTGACCTCTGCACATCCACTGCGGTGTACGCATGCCCCCACCTCACAAATAAATGTAATAAAAAACTATTGGGGGCTGGAGAGATGGCTCAGCGGTTAAGAGCACTGGCTGCTCTTCCAGAGGTCCTGAGTTCAATTCCTAGCACCCACATGGCGGCTCACAACCATCTGTAATGGGATCCAATGCCTTCTTTTGGTGTGTAGACAGAGCATTCATATACATAAAACACATAAATAAATATTTTTTCAAAAATGTTATCGAAAGGCTAGCTCATTGGTATAGTCTTTGCCTGAGTTTAATCCACAATGCACCTGGTGGAAGAATTGAACTGATCCCACAGAATATTGCTCTGAACTCCACAGGAACACCAAGATCTGCACATGTGTGCACATAACGCAGCACAATAAATTCATTAATTAAAAAAAATTTAAAGTTTTTTTTAAAACATATGTGAGTGTTTTCGCTACACTCATGTTTGTGTACCATATGTGTACCAAGGAAGCTAGAAGGTGTAAGTTACAGACAGTTGTGAGCTGCCATGAGTGTGCTAGGAACCGAACCTGGGTCCTCTGTAAGGGCAACGGGCACTCTTAACTGCTGAGCCATCTCTCCAGCCTCCTGCCCCCTCCAAAAATTATTTTAAATTAAAAAGAAAATGCTTGCGTTTGAATATTAGCTCAACACTGTGTGACCTTAGGCAGGTCCCTTAACTACTCTGTGCCTTAACTGTCTCACCTATTAAATGGGCCTGAAACTTCTCAGAGTTTATTGAGGGGATGATGTGAAGCGCTTGGCACACAGTGTGCGTTCAGTGACGACGGTTAACTCTCTTCATCTGTGCGAGTTGGTAATCTCTGTCCCAAACAACTGACGAACGCCTGGAAGGAGTGGCCTCTTATCTTCCAGCGGGGTGAAGCGACAATAGCTGGACCCTGAGTGGATTTTGTCTGGAGGAGCTGGACTTGGATAAAGATGGCTGCGGGTGGCCAGACGGCTAAGACAGAGGTTGTTGCTGTGGAATTTGGAACAGTAAAAGAGCAGCATGAAGCCGATGATTCACTCCTGGAATGAAGCTTCTAGGGTTTAAAAAAGAAAAAGAAAAGAAAAAAAAGGATCCGGAGGGGCTAGGAACTTCAGCAATCTCTCCGTAGAGCGAGCGAGGTGACGTTCACACAGCAGCGAGCTGCGTGGCTGCCGTGAGGTTTGCCGAGTGCTTGGAGAAAGGCGTTAGTCGGGACAAAGGGTCTGATGGGAGTGCAGCCAAAACGCCCCAATGCATACCCTCCCTCTGGCCCTCTCTCCACATGCCTCGTCCAAAAAAGAGGGGGTGGGGGTGGAGAACCTGCATTTTGAGGTTACAGCGCCCTCTGCTGGACCATGGGCCTGGAGGGCAGCCGCAAGAGTGGCCGTGCGGGGTGAGTTGGGAAGCAGTGAGCTGAGGTTCAGTCAAGGCTGTATGGGGTTCTTCCCATTCTGCACTCTTTGGGAGACCACGCACTCGGCATCTTTTAGTAACAGTGCATTAAGGAACAGGGGGTGGTGGTGGAGGTGCATCCCTGTGATCCCTGTATTTGGGAGGCAGAGGCAGGAGGCTAGCTACATTGGGAATGAGACCTTTTCAAAAAGAAACGAAAAATGTATACAAAATGAGCAGCCCATGAAATTCGTTCACTAGTTGATTATTTAATTACTCACAGTTGGCGTAAATAAATGTGTGATGTATGACATGCACCTTCCCTCATAGCCCTTTGGAGTTCTGGGCTGTAAGGTAAAAACAATTAACAATCGAAGCTGAAACCTACGGAACTCTCTATAGTCAGGTACTATCTGTTACTTTTACATCCCAGGAAACTGAGGGACATATTTAGGTCACATGCCTAAAGTCACACAACTAGAAGAGTCAGAATAAACTGAGCAGCATTGAACCACCCAGAGACCCACTGTTTCGTTAACATAGTCACAACTGGTCCAGCAAGATGGTTCTCGGAAGATGGAGAGAATGAACTCCCTAACCTGACCTCTACACTGGAGCTGTGGCATGTGGGTGCCTGCACATAAACTCATGCATCATACATACATGCAGCATGGAGATAAATAAAATGTCTAAAAATTCTAAAAATTTATTTGAGAGATCCATGAGTAAAAGAGCCTTCTGCTAAACCTAATGACCCGAGTTCAATCTCCGGCACCGGGTTGTCAGAAGGAATTCTCAAAACCGCTGTGAAAACTCCCTCCTACGGGTTATCCTCTGACCTCCACATATGTGCCTATCTACACACATGAAATATATATGTGTGTGTGTGTGTGTGCATATACATCTATGTATATGTAGATGTATCATATAAGTACATCTGAAAGTATATATGTTTCATTTATATATTTATATAGATACATCTATATGTATCTGTATACACATATACATATATATGTGTGTATATATATATATATATTTTTTCAAGACCATTTTCTCTTACCTGAGGTAGGGTGGATCCTGTTATTCATGAATCTAGACCTTCTTACTTCTAGTTTGACTTTCAAACCACTTCTTTTTCTTTCTTTCTTTCTTTCTTTCTTTCTTTCTTTCTTTCTTTCTTTCTTTCTTTCTTTCTTTTTTGGTTAATTGAGACAGGGTTTCTCTGTAGAACAGCCCTGGCTGTCCTGGAACATAGTTTTTTATTTATAAATTTTCACTACACTTTTATCTCTGTGTGTGTGTGTGTGTGTGTGTGTGTGTGTGTGTGTGTGTGTGTGTTGGTGGGTGCTTGCCACAGTGCACCAGGGTCAGTCAGAGGACAACTTGTGGGACTCAGTTCTCTGCTTCTACCATGTGGGTCCCGGGGATTAAACTTGGATCATCAGAGCTGGATGGTGGTGGCTGCCTTTAATCCCAGCACTACAGAGGCAGAGGCAGGTGGATCTCTGAGTTCCAGGCTAGTCTGGTCTACAGAGTGAGTTCCAGGACAGCTAGGGATACACAGAGAAACCCTGTCTTGAAAAACAAACAAACAAATAAATAAATAAATAAATGATTTGGTCTACCATTAGCTAAAGGAAACAGAAGTTTTTCTCTCATCCCCTCCACTTGGCATGATCCTCCTTCCCTTGTTAACCCAAATCGAAGCCAAGGGTGGCCTCTGATACTACTCCTTCCCTCCCTGTGGAACTTCCTGCTCCAGAACAGAATGGATTGTCCCACGTCCAGTGGCCACATCTTGGGACTTCTCTTACATTTCGTAGAGACTGATTTATTGTTTTCCACAGTAGATGACCAGCTCAGAAAAGGCAGGAATGCCCTTATCAATAGCTCAAAATCCTGGCATATCAGGAATTTTGGTGGCATGGTGGAAGGGGGCCTTGCAGGGATGTGTATGGGGAAAAATTGAGGTTCACTAGTAGTTGAAGCTTTTGTGGTGGTTAAGACTTCTTTGCCAGGATCAGAAATTCAAGGTCATCCCAAGCTGGCCTCTAACTCTGCCTGCCCCACCTCCCAAGTGCTGGATTACAGGCTTGAACTTCCATTTAGTTTATGTGGTTGGGGGGTGGAACCCAAGAGCTAATGCGGGTAGGTGAGTACTCTAGCAACTGAGCTCTGACCCTAAAGAGTTATATTTATATATGTTTATGTGACTGTGTGAATGTATACCATATGTGTGCAGGCATGGAAGCCAGAAAAGGGCTTCTGACCCCCTGGAGCTGGAGTTACTGTTGGTTGTGAGCCACCAGAATGGATGCTTGGAATCAAACTCTTGTCCTTTGGAAGAGCAGCAAGCACACTTAAGTGCTGAGCCATCTCCACAGGCTCTGGAAAGCTTGTGGAGGTCCCTGCAAATGCTGGAGCCAGCAGAGAGGCAAGAAGGGAACCTGGTTCAGCAGGACTTAGGTGGGCTGGTCCAAACTTCTGGAATCTGACACCAGGCCATTTATTTTAAACATTTTCAAGTACAGTATAATTCTGGGAAAAAAGTTTCCTGGTAACAAGTATCTCAATCCCATATGCACAATAAAGCTTAAGGTGTGATTATATGGAAACTGTTTTGCAAAGTACAGGTGACATCTCCCCAAAGGATGGGCTTTATTGACTGAGAAGTGATGTTCAAGATAAAGGTCTAAGGAGGAAGAATTTGGGATAAATGTAATGGTCTGGATTCTGGTGTGTCCCATCCTTACAGTTTAGCAAAAGATCACCAGGCTATTACACAACATCCACTCCCAGCCTTCTGGATGGAAAATAGGTATACACATTCCTTCTGTTGAAGAGACAAGCCTGCGTGCTTAACACTGCTGGTTTCTCTCATGCCTGTCTGTGAGCACAAGGACCTGTCTGTGCCTGCTACAAAACCTTATTTATTTACTTATTACTTAATTCAGTTAGTTAGTTTTTGAGGCAGCATCTCACTATGCTTACCGGAATTCACTATGTAGGCCAATCAAACTCTGTGCTGGGATTAAAGGCCTGTACCTTGACATCCACCGCGGGAAAAACCAAAATGAAAGAACAAGAAAACAAAACAAAAACAAAGAGTAAAGAGGCTGGTGAATTGGTTGTAGGGCACTTGTTCAATGAGAGAAGTTAGAACAGAATCCCTATTTCAGGTTTTTTTTTGGGGGGGGTTGAGTTTTTTGTTTTGTTTTTGTTTTTGTTTTTTTTTTTTTCCATATAGGGTTTCTCTGTGTAAATTTGAACGAAATCCCTATTTCAGACTTCTACCTAGGCAGGAAAGTAGAGGCGAAGGTGACTGCACTGCTTCAGGCTGGCCAGTAGGAGGCAGCATATGCATGCCAGTTTCCTTGGACCCCGGGTTCCGCAAGCATGCTTCGAGGTCAGGTCAGACCTTGACTGCCCCAAGGAGAACCCTTTTGGTTTTCCAAACCCGAAGCAGAACACGTGGAGACCTCCCCTCCAACCTTCTCCCTGGATCAGGCACCCTATCAAATCCTAGTTTCCCATCCAATAAGGCGTCTCTTCGCCGCTTTCCTCCACCCAGTGCTGGACCAGTTTCCGAAATGCCCTCTCAGGACAGTGTGCTGGCCATTTTTTTGCTCAGAAACATTACAATAACAAAATAAAATGAAAATTCAAAAAGGAGGCAGGATCTCAATGACCACATCCACAGGGTAGCCTGAGACCCAGGGAGGCTGGCCTGCCCCAACCTTGAGTTGCTGGGATTACAGGCATGAGCCACCATGTCTGGCTGTGAGACAGGCTGATAAAGTCTCCTTAAAGTTTACACAGGAGCCAGTTATGACGTTGCATGCCTAGTGATTCCGGAACTGAGTTCCAGACTCTCCATGGACTACCATGGGCAGATGGCACAGCGGGTAAGGGCTTGCTGTGAAAGTCAGAGGAAGCGAGTTCGATCCCCGGAGTCCCCTGAGGATTCGCGTTCGATCCTAGGCGCCACAGAGTAGAACGAGAGAACTGCAGGCTACCGGGGCACCATAACTGCACAACCCCACCCCCACTCCCCGAGGACAGCCTTCAGTGAGTTCACAACCAGCCTAGCCTACATACCTAGTTCCAAGACAAACAGGGTATTGTCCTCAGACCACCACAGGGACCTGAGTTTGAGGCTAGCCTAGTCTACATGGAGAGCTCAAGACAGACTGTGATAGTCTCAAAAAAAAAAAAGAAAAAGAATCTTTAAAAATTAATTTAATTAATTAAAAAAGTTTTAAGAGATTTGTTTATTACATATACAGTGTTCTGCCTGCATGTATCCCTCAGGCCAAAAGAGGGCACCAGATCTCATTACAGATGGTTGTGAGCCACCATGTGGTGGCTGGGAGTTGACCTCAGGACAAGCAGCCAGTGGTCTTAACCACTGAGCCATCTCTCCAAGCCCAATTTATTAATTTTTAAATTAATCTTTATTTCTTCGTTTAATTAAAAAGAGGCTAAGGCCGGGCGATGGTGGCATATGCCTTTAATCCCAGCACTCTAGAGGAAGTGGTAGGCAGATATCTGAGTTTGAGGCCTGCATGGTCTACAGCGCAGGAAAGCCAGGGCTACACAGAGAAACTCTGTCTCGAAAAACAAAACAAAATAAAATAAAAAGAGGCTAGATGTGGTTGCACACACCTGTAATCCCAGCACTCAGGAGGCAGAGGCAGGCAGATCTCTGTGAGCTCAAGGCCAGCCTGGTCTACAAATCGAGTTCCAGGACAGCCAAGACTGTTACAAAGAGAAACCCTGTCTCGAGGAAGGAAAAAAAAAAAAAGATTAAGCAAGCAAAAATAAATAAAATTATTTTACAAAAAAAAATGTTTTGAGACAGGGTTTCACTGTGAGTCACCGGAAGTTAGTGTTGGGATCGAAACTCAAGTCCTCTTGAAGAGTCATCTCCCAGCCATCTAACCACTGGGCCATCTCTAGTGAGACAGGGTCTCACTATGCAGCCCTGGGAGGCCTGGAACTATGGAGACCAAATTGACATCAAAGTCACCAGAGATCCACTTGCCTCTGACTCCCGATTTCTGAGATTAAAGCCATGTGCTATCACATCTGGCAGTAAAAAATGAAATAAAAATTAAAAAATAAACTATAGACTTATTTTTCATTTCGTGAATGTAGGGGCTGTGTGGTGTGTGCCTTTTAGTGCAGTTGTCCATGAAGGCCAGCAGAGGGCGACAGACTCAACCCATACGGATGCTCTGCCAGAGCAGTCATTGAGCTACTGACCACTTAGCCACTAGTCAGGTTATCTTTCTTTTAGTAAGTGAGATATTTAAGGCTAGTGCTGGAGGCGCCTTGGGTGAGGTTATACTCTGGTACAGTAGAACCTGGAGCCACCAGAGCTGTAGAAGGAGTTAAGGACGCGGCTTGTTCTGCAAATGGGCTTTGGTGAGATTCTTAGAAAACAACGTTTACAGCCGAGAAAGGAGAAAGACATTAAGCAAACGTTTTTAGTTTTGGTTTTGAGATGGGGTCTCTCTATGTAACCCTGGCTTTCCAAGAACTCTCTATGTCGACCAGACTGGCCTTGAATTCACAGAGATCCACCTGCCTCTACCTTCCAAGTGCTGGAATTAAAGGTGTGTGCCACTAGGCCTGGCTGGCATTAAGCAAACATTAATAAACTGAAATTATTCTTTCACAGCCAGTATGAGGCTTCAGTTAGGCCCTGGAGTGAGAGACTATTATGCCTTTCCAAGTTCCCATAATTTTTCCTAGGTTTTTTTTTTTTATGCCACCATAGACCACCCAGTAGGAGAGTGTGGGATGCAGACAGTGATTGCTTAGTGATAGGCAGGACCAAACCTTGACCAGACCTACTTTGTACCTCTTGCTCTCCTACCTCTTGCCCTCATGCCCTTTCAGTTTAAACTGAAAGCATGCCAGTGTTATGCCCGAGTCATGAGCCCCCCAGAGATCACTAGGAGTCTGAGTTCATATGCAAAGGCAAAGAGCCTTTATTGCAAGCTCTAGCTTGGGCCTCCCACCCATTCCAACACAGAGGTTGGATCAGGGAAAGCCTCGAGCTCAGTTATGGCAGGGTTTTGTTTGTTTGCTTGGTTGGTTGGTTGGTTTTTTCGAGAAAGGGTTTCTCTGTGTAGCTTTGGAGCCTGTTCCAGGCTGGCCTGGAACTCACAGAGATCCGCCTGTCTCTGTCTCCCAAGTGCTGGGATTAAAGGCATGTGCCACCACCATCCCCCCTGGCATGGGAGGGTTTTTAAGAAATAAAGGATGGGGGGTAGGGGAATTCCAGATTCAGATGGAGATTGAGCTCCTGATTGGGCAGGAGTGAGGTAACAGAAGTCTTGTCAAACAGGGATTGGTACTGGCATTGCTGCAAGGAAATTGGGAATCTATATACAGATTATGTAAACTATCCTTTATGTTTTAGAGCATCTAGTACTTGTTTGTCTCAATTCCGATTGGCTCCTGCAGGGTACAGTTTGTGGCTTTTCCTGGTTGTTGTAATGGTGAGGCCTAGTCCCAGAATTGTTAGTGTGCAGCCTGTCATGGCTGCACTAATGTTAAGGTCAGCCTCTTTATTCCCCCCTCTACAAGTATATAGAGAGGACACAATCATGTGTGCTGTGTGTCTGGGGGTCCTTGGGGACGATGATTTTGTCCACCTTAAGAGCAGTTGGGGAAGAGCTGGACTATCACACAGCACCCCTTTCCTGAATTTAGGACCGTACCATGAATGCATGGGGTTAAATCAGTGTTGCAGGCCCATCATCCAGATGGGGCGGCGTAATGTGTTTCATTCTGCACAGTCAAGGTTTTTTGTTGTTGTTGTTGTTTGTTTTTCAAGACAGGGTTTCTCTGTGTAGTTTTGGTGCCTGTCCTGGATCTCAACTCTGTAGACCAGGCTGGCCTCAAACTCACAGAGATCTGCCTGCCTTTGCCTCCCGAGTGCTGGGACTAAAGGCGAGCGCCCCCACCACCCAGCTTTGTTATTTTTCAACTTGATACAAGCTAGGGTCACCTGGCAAGAAGGGCCCTCAACTGAGAAAATGCCTTCATCATGTTAGTCCATAGACAATTCTGTGGGTCATTTTCTTGACTGATGGTTGATGGGGGAGGGCCCAGCTCACTCTGGGTGGTTCCCCTGTGGGCAGGTGGTCCTGGGTTTTATAAGAAAGTAAGCTAAGCAAGCCATGGGGAGCAAGCCAGTAAGCAGCATTCCTCCAAGGCCTCCACATCAGCTCCTGATTCCAAGTTCCTGCCTTGAGTTCTTGCCCTGACTTCCTTTTCATGAAGCATGCTGTAAACTGAAACAAACCCTTTCCTCCCCAAGTTGCGTTTGGAGGTGGTGTTTATCACAGCAATAGAAACCTAACTAGAACAGATCCCCAGGGACACAATTGGATACACAGGGCCCTGGCGGACAGAACTTAGATTCACCATCTCTGCCTCTGCTCTCCCCGATAAAAGAACAAAAGTTTGAGTCCACAGATATGTGAGATATTTCTACTCCACTCTCTGCAAAACAGTAAGAAAGTTACCCTTTTTGTACTGTTGATAAAAAGCTTTTTAAAATGTGCATCGGTGTTTGGCCTGCATGTGTCTGTATGAGGGTGTTGGATGCCCTTGAGCTGAAGTTAAAGGCAGCTGTGAGCTGCCCTGTGGGGCCTAGAAATTGAACCCAGGTCCTCCAGAAGAGCAGTTAGTACTCTTAACCACTAAGCCATCTCTCTAGCCCCAAGTTCGTTCTTTCTTTCTTTCTTCTTCTTCTTCTTCTTCTTCTTCTTCTTCTTCTTCTTCTTCTTCTTCTTCTTCTCCTTCTCCTTCTAATTTTTTTTTTTTTTTGGTTTTTTGAGACAGGGTTTCTCTGTGTAGCTTTGCGCCTTTCCTGGTACTCGCTTTGGAGACCAGGCTGGCCTCGAACTCACAGAGATCCACCTGGCTCTGCCTTCTGAGTGCTGGGATTAAAGGCGTGCGCCACCACCGCCCGGCCCTAATTTTATTTTTATTTCATGTACATTGGTGTGCATTTGCCTGAGTGTATGTCTGTCATGTACATTTGCCTGCATGTACGTCTGTGTGATCCTCCAGAACTGGAATTACAGACAGTTGTGAGCTGCTATGTGGGTGCTAGGAATTGTACCAGGGTCCTCTGGAAGAGCAGCCAGTGCTCTTAACCATTGAGCCATCTCTCCAGCACACCTATGCGGTTGTTTTAAGACCAAGTTTCACTTACGTAGCTGTCTGTGGTTGGCCTGAAACTTGCTACGTAGACCAGGCTGGCCTTGAATTCACAGAGATCTGTCTGCCTTTGCTTACTGACTGCTGGGATTAAAGTTGTGTGCTGCCACACCTAGCCTATAGGCTCTATTTCATTTTTACTAGCAAATTAGAGTCCTATAAATTTGTTTCCTTACTTGGAAACTGTGTGAAAACAATTGCTGTCCCTACCTCTGGGTAGCCATAACCATTGAGTGGGATAATTCAAGTAAAAATCTTAGCATGGGGGCTGGAGAGATGGCTCAGTGGTTAAGAGCATTTGCTGCTTTTACAGAGGACCAGGGTTTGGTTCCCAGCAGCCCCATATTAGCTCACAGCTGCCTGTACCTCCTGTTTCAGGGGATCAGAAGCCCTCTTCTGGCCTCATTCAACACTGCAGGCATGTGGTACACACACATACATGCAGGCAAATAAAATAAAACAAATAAAATAAATGAGTAGTTTCATTTCCTTTAAAAACATAGCATGGTGTCTGGCATATAGACTATCTTAAAAAATAGTTGCTTTGTAGGGTGGAGGCAGGAGGATCAGGAGTTCAAGTTCACCCTTAGCTCCATACTCCAAGTTCCAAGTTAGAGGTCAGCCACAGACCCCATCTCAAAACAAAAACAAAAACAAGAACCAAACAGCTTTCAGTTACAATAATAAGTAGGAATGCAATTTGAAAATGTTTAACAGGTGTTGTCCCGGGCAAGTATGGAGCAGTCTGAGTATTACAATGAATAATGATGGTGTTTTAACCCCGGCTTTAATCCCAGGGTTTGGGAGGCAGAAGTAGGAGATCTCTGTGAGTTCGATGTCAGCTTGGTCTATGTAGTGAGTTCCAGGAGAGTCAAGGCTACACAGTGAGACCCTGTTTCAAAGAAAAAAAAACAAAACCAACCAAAGAAAAAAACAATAATGAGGGCTGGAGAGATGGCTCAGTGGTTAAGAGAGCACTGGCTGCTCTTCCAGAGGACCCCGGTTCAATTCCCAGCACCCACACGGCAGCTCATAACTGTCTGCAACTCCAAGATCTGAGACCCTCACACAGACATTCGTGCAAGCAAACACCAATGCAAACAAAATAAAAATGAATAAATTATTTTTAAAAAGATAATGAAAGTGGGCCTGGTGATACATGCCTGTGATCCTAGCGTTGAGGAAGCTGAGGAATTTGAGGTCAGATGGGGGTTAATAGAGAGTACAAGGCCAGTCTGGGCTACATAATGAGACTCTTGTCTCACAAAAACAAAAGCTCACAGTGTATCGATGTCACCCCAAAGAGGACTATCAGCAGCTCGGAGCACACAGTACCACAGTGGTATCCTGAAAGAGTTCCTACTAATAAATGCAGAAATGGTAGGCAGCAGAATATTTATTTACCTGCTGATTGAGACAAGGTCTCACTATGCTTCTGAGGCTCGTCTGAAACTCACTATGTGGCCCAGCCTGGCCTCTGACTTGCTGTAACGTACCAGGCTTTTTCTTTTGGGCCACCAACCAGCTCCCAAATCATGACACGGAGACTTCTTATTAGTTACGAATGCTTGGCCTTATCTCAGCTCTTATTTTAATCTATTTCTCTTTATCTATGTTTTGCCTTAGGGATTTTTACCTTTCTTTCTTTCTGTATGTCTTACCTTCCGGCTTCTCATGTCTGGCTGGCAGCTGCCTGGCTCCTGGCCCCATGTGTCCCTCTCTTTCTCCCTCGCTCCCTATTTCTTCTTCTCTTTCCAGCCTAGATTTCTCCTCCTACTTATTCTCTCTGCCCACGAACCCCACCTATCCTTCTCCTGTCTAGCCATTGGTCGTTCAGCTTTTTATTAGACCAATCAGGTACCTTAGGCAGGCAAGGTGAAAGAGCAGCACATCCTTACACAGTTAAACAAACAAAGCATAAATAAATGCAATACATCTTTACATAAACAATTATTCTGCAACACAAATGCAACACATCTTTGCATTGCTAACAAAGGCAGCAGAAACAATTGTAACACACTTTCACATAGTTAATAATATTCCACAGCATAAACAAATGTAACACATCTTTACATAGTTAAATACTCCACAACACAGTAAGCCCATTGGCTGAGACTCATCATTCTACAGGCGTTGTTTATAGTAAATGATTGATACAAAGATCATCAGTGAATGACAGACAACAGCCAGTGAAAGGAGGCTGAGGGGCTTGGTGTGTAGCTCCATCAGCTGGGTGCTTGCCAGCAGGCATGGAGGCTTGGGTTTGATTCCAAAAACAGATGTGGTAGAGCATGCCTGTACTCCCAGATCTTGGGCAAGAAGATCAGAAGTTCAATATAAACTCACTACATAATGAGTTGGAGGCTAGCCTAGGGTATATGAGACCCTATCTCAAAAAAAGAGGGGCTTAAGGGATGCTCATAAGTTAGGAGCACTGGCTCCTTCCTCTGGCAGACAATTCCAGGTCCAATTCCCAGCCCCCACACAGAGGCTCACAGTTGTCTGCAGATCCAGTTCCAGGATATCTGATGTCCTCGTCTGGCCTCCTCTGGCACCAGGCCTGAACACGGTGCAGAGACATACATGCAGGCAAAGAACCCCCACACATAAAATAAAACTAGATACAGAGGTCGCCTACCTCGAGCTTGTGCAGCGTAGCGTCGGAGCCAAGGCGAGCCGGTCAGGATGACCACGGACGTGCAGCTCGCCATCTTTGCCAACATGCTGGGCGTGTCGCTTTTCTTGCTTGTGGTTCTCTATCACTACGTGGCAGTCAACAATCCCAAGAAGCAGGAATGAAAGTAGCGCTTTCTCCGCCCCAGGGTTCCAGGACATAGTCTGAGGCAAGATGGAGGGTGTGAGGGGCCTGCACCCTTCACTTCATCTCTCCTACCCATCACAGCATACAAAGCAACTACACCCGGATTTTTCCAAACAACTTTTATTTCCTCAAAGTCTTCCTTAACCCTACGGAACGAGAAGCTGCCACTGAATAGGGCCCAGTATAGGGGCTGCTTTCTTTTCTACACCCTCCCCCCAATACAAAAATATAGATATGTAAAAACAAAACAAAACAAAACAAAAAAACCTAGATACATCTTTAAAATAAAATGTCGCCGGGCCGTGGTGGCGCACGCCTTTAATCCCAGCACTTGGGAGGCAGAGGCAGGTGATCTCTGTGAGTTCGAGGCCAGCCAGGTCTACAGAGTGAGTTCCAGGACAGGCTCCAAAGCTACACAGAGAAACCCTGTCTCGAAAAACAAACAAACAAACAAACAAATGAGTGCTTACTTTTACAGAAGACCAAGGTTCCACTCCCAGCACCCATATGGTAGTTCACAACTGCCTGTAACTCCAGTTTCAGAGACTCTGATGCCCTCTTTTGGCCTCCCTAGACACCAAGCACATACAAGGTACATATATGTACATGCAGGCAATACAGTCACACATAAGATGAATAAGTTTAATAGTTAAATAAGCTCCCCCATAAAAACATTAAGAAAATGGGAGCTGGAGAGATGGCTAAGCAATTAAAAGCACTTGCTCCTCTTGCAGAGTACCTGGGTTCGTTTCTAGCACCCACATGGTAGTTCATAACTGTCTATCACTCATCCATGAGCCTCAAACATATATGAAAGGAAAAATGAGAAAGGATAAAAAAGTCAAGCTCTTTGCAGACATGTGTTTAATATTCTCTCTTCTCCAAGGTTGTGAATCCCTTGATTTACAGGTAGCTTTAAGATAGGTCGTCTTTTTCATTAAAGATGTTCTCCCCTGCAGTTTCACTTTGATTTTGTTGAGGCAAGGTCTTGTTTACCCTAGGTTAGCTTTGAACTCCCTATGTAGCCAAGGATGAGTTTGAACTTCTGAGCCTTCCCCCTTAGCTTCAACCGTGGCTGTACCTAGTTTTAGTCTTTGACACTCGCTAATATTTACAACTATTAAGTCATTTTACTGGTTATCTGACTTCCTGCCGGGAATGGAAGCCCTTTGAGAAGAGTTTTTTTTCCCCCTACTTCTCAAGTAATCCTATTATGTGTCAATTTAAAAAGTACTCTCGGGGCTGGAGAGATGGCTCAGAGGTTAAGAGCACCGACTGCTCTTCCAGAGGTCCTGAGTTCAATTCCCAGCACCCATATGGTGGCTCACAACCATCTGTAATGAGATCTGGCACCCTCTTCCGTATACATAATAAATAAAATAAATCTTTAAAAAAAAAAAAAAAAAAAAAAAAGTACTCTCAGCAGGGCAGTGGTGGCGCACGCCTTTAATCCCAGCACTCGGGAGGCAGAGGCAGGTGGATCTCTGTGAGTTCGAGGCCAGCCTGGTCTACACAGCGAGATCCAGGACAGGCACCAAAACTACACACAGAGAGAGAAACCCTGTCTCGAAAAAACAAACAAACAAACAAAAACAAACCAAAAACTAAACCAAAAAAGGACTCTCCTTCAACTATGGAGGGGAGCCTCGGCTTCATAGCGAGCTAGAGTCCAGCCTGGGTTACAGGAAACCCTGTCCAAAACCAACAAAAACACTGAAAAGTACTCTGCCTCTAAAGTCCTATCTCATGCTCCTGTATACTATTACTTGGCAAATACAGCATGGGCTTGAACGTAAACAAGAGCAGAAGAAAGGCTGTTTAACACCAGAAAGGTGCAGAGAGGACGCAGCCCAAACCCCACACACCCTGCCCTGCTGATCTTTCCCTCCGGAAGCGCTTGTGGCGCTCTGGAGGGAGTGCGCATGCGCGGCCCGCTCGGGTCGCTCCGGGCCGTGCGCGAAGCCGGGCGATGAGCGAAGGTTCCGCGAAGGTCCCGCCTCCGGGCCCACGAAGCGCCTGCGCCTCCGGAATTCCCGTCGGGACGCATTCTTGCTCCCTCCTCCCTCCCAACACCCTCCCCCCCCAACCCCGCGGCTGCGCGCGCCCGGTGGGCGTGGGAGGAGGCGTGGAAGCAGGGAGGGGGCGGGTGTCGCGGGAGGGAAGGAGCGAACCGGAGAGCGTCGTCCTGAGGAGGAGTGAAGGCGGCAAAATGGCGGACCGCTTCTCCCGCTTCAACGAGGACAGAGACTTTCAGGTAAACACGGGCGTCGCCGAGGACCCCCCCCCCCCCCCCGGCGGGCTCGCAGTGAGCCCGGGGCCGCCTCCCTCCCGGCCTCCCGGCTCTCTTGCCCCCTGCGCTCGGCTCCGCCTTGCACCCGGCTCTCTTTCCTGCCTCTCATTTCTCGAGGGGCCTCCCTGCCTGAGATGAGGCCGCGTCTCCGGCTTCATCCCCCATTCGCTTCGCCTCGTAAACGCGGGCTTCCTCCTCTTTGGCTCTGGCTTTCGGCCCCCCGGCTGGGTGCTTTGTTGGGCTGCGCCGTGGTTGGCTCGGGGGCCTGTGCAGGCGCAGGGCTGGCCCTCGGGGGAGAGGGCTGGGCTTGGGAAGGCTTGGGGCCAGGGGTTTCCAGGCCAGGGCTTCCGAACCCTTGGGTTTCGCTCGCCCCGATCATCTTGGGAATCTTCTCTCCTTTTTCCTCGTTGTGATAAACAAACCTTTTATCGTCTGTCTAACCTTGTCCTCGCCCTGGGAAAGGGTACTCTGACTTATCAGACGCCTTTTTGTTTAGGCGAGCATTGAGCTTTCTCTGGGTATAAATACTACTGTTGTTTTCAGGCCGTTAATTGGGCTTGGGAAAACAGTAAGGTATTAGGACTGCGGACTGGTGTAAACTTAACTTCGAATCCTACCAAGATTTATAAGGAGCATAATAATGGCCTTTCTTTCCAAGCGTGAGATAACGCGTGCCTAAACCTTGATTTTTCTTTCTTCATTTGTAAATGTTGATCTGGAAAAGATGTCCTTGTGATGGCAGGCATTTGAGGTGGGGGGACCCCAAGGCCGAATTAGAATAATTCGTCTTTTAGCTGTTGAAATTGTTACTGCAGAAATAATTGGAACTATAAAGGATTTAGTAGCCTTTGGCTATTTCTAGGTAAAATACATCCTCAGAGTTGCAGATCACTGCATTACTACCGCATCTTCTGGCAACAGCAATTTGGGTCAAGGGATGAGCCTCAGAACTCAAGTTTTTATTCCTTGGAGCTTACTCAAAGCAACACAGGAATGGTGTAGCTGTGTGTCAGAAGGCGATTTGAAGGATTTGGAGTCTTGGAGATGATCGGGTTGGTAAATAGACAAAACAATTGAACAGTTTTTTAAATCGACACTGTTTAATAGTCTTGTGCGTGAATGCTATGAGAAGTTTTGCAGCAGTAAGGAATTTGGGGGTTGCCGAAAAGCCCTTGCGGTCATGTGCCTGCTGTGTAGGCTGCAGCACAGCATCTCAAGGTGTTTTCAGAATGTGTCGCAGGTCCACAGAAGTTTGATTCAGTTCAGTTTGGATGGTTGATACCAGAGAAGGCTTTTTTTTTTATAGCAAGCCCAATAAAGCAGGTGCAAAGTACATGAGCTTTATTAATTTCATTAGCTTAAAATTGCTTAAAGAGACATACATTACTGATGATGAAAACCTTTGAATGCTTTTCAGAGAAGAGAATTCAAGGTGACCTAGTAAAATTGAAACCAGACAGTGTAGACAGTTAAGTTTTGAGGGAAAATGGCCCTCAACTATTTCAGAAGGCTCAAACAGGATTTTGAATGAAGACTGTGAAAACTGGATATCAGGATGTGACTGTTGTCACTTAGAAACTAAGTAGGAACCCTTTTTGATGCTTTAGTTGAGTTCATATAAAATCTGATTTCATGGGCTAGTGAGATGACCCAGTGGGTAAAAAGCCCTTGTGCTCCCCGGAAGTCTGACAACCTTGGTGATCCCTGGAAGGTGGAAGGAGAGACCGACTCCAAGAAGATGTCTTCTTACCTCCACATGTATGTCCCCTCACATAACATACACACAAGATCATAACAAATTAAAAATAAATTTTCATTTAAAAAGTCACAAAACGCCTGATTTTCAGATGGCTGAAAAAGGAAGAGGAAATTAAAAGTAAATTTTAAAAAAAAGCAGCTATGGAGGTGGTTCAGGGACTTAAGTCTCATGACCTGAGTTAGATTCTTGGGATCCACAAGTGGAGGGAAAGAACCAAATCAGCTCCTAAAAGTTGTCTTCTGACACCTCCCGTGAAGTAAATAGAACAGCTTTTTAAAAAATCAAAAGAGATGCTTCAGTTTTTTTTTTTTAGTTCTTCGATGTTATTACATACATTTTTAGCTGTATTTTCTGCACTTGCTCAGAAATAACCCACTTAAAATTTGAATCTCCTAGTGTTTTGCGTAAATGAGAATATTGGAAACGGAAGATTGATTGACTGATTGATTGAGCCCATGTCTCATGTATCCCACACTAGCCTTATATCTGCATTGTAGCCAGGAATGATCTTAATTTGTGATTTCCCCCTGCCTCAGCAGTGCTGGGATTATAGGTGTGCTCTTC
The DNA here is from genome assembly GCF_007827085.1 of Peromyscus californicus insignis. NCBI lineage: Eukaryota > Metazoa > Chordata > Mammalia > Rodentia > Cricetidae > Peromyscus > Peromyscus californicus. The sequence continues at coordinate 20,189,592 of NW_026294551.1, forward strand.
CACACCTAGAACTCCTGGTACTAGGCAAGCACTTTATCCACTGAGTTAAATAACCAAGCAGAAATGAAATTCTTTTTTTTTTAAATTGCATTTAAAAAATTATTTATTTATTTACTTATGTTTGTGTGTACTCAACCACTGAGTTATATTCCCAGTCCCTTTTGTAAATTATGCTATCATTTCTTAAAAAAAAATTACTTTAAAAATAATTAAGGGCAGAGGCAGGCCAATCTTAAGATGGAGGATAGCCTGGTCTACAGAGTGAGTTCCAGGACAGCCAAGGCTACACAGAGAAGCCTTGTCTTGAAAAAACCAAAAAACAGACAAACAAACAGAAAACTTAAGGGCTCAGGGTATATAATAAGTTCAGTGGTAGAGTACTTGCCTAATTTGTGAAGGGCCCTGGATTTGATCCTTAGTACTATGGTAGTAATAACAGTAACAATAAAAATAATAAAATGAGAAAATAGTCAATACACACACACACACACACACACACACACACACACACATTTTTTGGTTTTTCAAGACAGGTTTCATTTCTCTATGTAGCTTTGGAGCCTGCCTGGAACTTGCTCTGTAGACTGGGCCAGCCAGGAACTCAGAGAGATCTGCCTTCCTCTGCCTCCTGAGTGATGGGATTAATGCCAAGGCCACGCCCCAGCCTGGATGTTTTAATAAAAGGAAAAAAAAAAACATTGATCGACTGTCAGTAGTGTCCTTTGGTTTAAAGTCATTGAAGAGGAAATGAAACATAGTAAAATACTCTGAGTAATGTATCTAAAATATGTTTCAAGTTTAGATTACTCACAAGTTAAATGTAGCCTCCTTTTAAGGTTTTAAGTAGTTGAGCAAAATAGTGCATATTTATATGTTTACCACTTGGGAGGCCGACGTAGGAAGATTGTGAGTTTGAGGCCAGCGAGGGATACATAACGAGACCCTGCTTTTAAGGAAAAAAAAAGGCCAGTTCTGGTGGTGTGCTCCTGTAATCCCAGAATTTTGGAGTTAGAGGTAGGAAAAATTAGGACTTCGATATTATCTTCAGTAAGCTAGTTTGAGGCCAGCCTAGATTATGTGAAACCCTGTTTCAAAAACTGACTGAGATGCCAGTAAGATGGTTTAGCTAGTAAAGTCACTTTCTACCAAACTTGCCTGAGTTTTATTCCCAGGACACAGGTTCTAGAAGAAAACAGACTACCGCAGTTTGTCCTCTGACCAGCTCCATGTGTGTGTTCCCACACATAAACGCACAAATAAAATTTAAAATGTTAAGAAATGAGAAAAAAAGCATTATTCTTTAGGTTTTGTATATATTATCTTCACAATAATCCTTATGAAGTAGCTGCTATTATTCCCATTTTTACATGAAGTAATTGCAGCATAAATAGTTCAGTAACTTGCTTAATACATCTGTTACATTGTAGGGCTTGAATTTAGATTGGCTTTTCCAATTTTTATTTTTCAAAAATGAAGTGTGTGTGTATGTGAGGGGTTTGTGCTTGTGAGTGCAGTACCTGTAGGAGCCAGAAGAGGGCATCAGATCCTGTGAAGGTGCAGTTAGAGGTGGTTGTGAGCTGCCTCACATGGGTGCTAGGAGCCAAATTTGGGTCCTCTTTGAGAGTACTATATGTTCTTACTACCATGCCATCTCTCTGACCCTTAGATTGGTTTTTTAACTTTAAGAAAAAAAAGAGTCTACCTGTAGCTTTTCGTTTCTTTCTTTCTTTCTTTCTTTTTTTTTTTTTTTTTGGTTTTTTGAGACAGGGTTTCTCTGTGTAGCTTTGCGCCTTTCCTGGAACTCACTCTGTAGACCAAGCTGGCCTGGAACTCACAGAGATCCACCTGCCTCTGCCTCCTCGGTGCTGGGATTAAAGGTATGCGCTGCCGCCACCACCTGGCACTGGTAGCTTTTCAAAGTGGCATTTTATCTTTAGAAACCTTTGTAATCTAGACTGATTTTTGTTTGTCTAATAGAGCTTTAACGACTCCTTTAGAATCTGACCTCAATTTCTGAATGAGACATCACCTCTTTCTGTATTTACTAAATAAGACATTTGTTCACCAGTTTCAAGTGTTGCACAAACCAATGAAAAAGATATAATGTAATTTATGATAAGAACATTTTGGGGTTTTTGTTTTGTTTTTTGTTTTTTTCAAAACAGGGTTTCTCTGTGTAGCTTTGCGCCTTTCCTGGAACTCTGTAGCCCAGACTGGCCTCGAACTCACAAAGATCCGCCTGCCCCTGCCTCTGCCTCCCGAGTGCTGGGATTAAAGGTGTGTGCCACCACTGCCAGCAGTGCATTGAGTTTTTAAGAAAAAAGGATTACAGCAATGAGCACAATAGATAAAGAAATGAATACTTTTTTTTTTTTTTTAAGTCGGGGCCTTACCTTTTAGTCTACCCTTGTCTGAGACTCATAGCATTTGTCCCCAAGTGCTGGGATTGCATGCAGGCATGAGCCACCACATTTGGCTCAGGCTGTTTTTGTTTTTCTTAAGATAGAGTTTCTCGGCCCGGCCGGTGGTGGCGAATGCCTTTAATCCCAGCACTCGGGAGGCAGAGGCAGGCGGATCTCTGTGAGTTCGAGGCTAGCCTGGTCTACAGAGTGAGTTCCAGGAAAGGCGCAAAGCTACACAGAGAAACCCTGTCTCTAAAAACCAAAAAAAAAAAAAAAAGACAGAGTTTCTCTGTAGCTCTGGCTGTCCTGGAGCTCACTTTGTAGACCAGGCTGACCTCAAACTCACAGAGATCCGCCTGCCTCTGCCTCCCAAGTGCTGTGATTAAAGGTGATGGTGGGTGTCATCCTTTATTGTTTTACACCTTACTTTTATGTACTTATGGCGGGGGGTATTTTCCCTATTTTCACATTTGTGTGTGTGTGTGTGTGTGTACGTGTATGTGTACACGTGTGTGTACCCAGGTGCCATGTTGCATGTATGGAGGTCAGAGGACAATTTGTGAGAGTTCATTCTCTCCACTGTTTTGGTCTCATGGATCAAACTCACATAGACAGGTTTGGCAACAAGGGCCTTTATTTGCTGAGCCATCTTGTCATCGCTTGATTTTGGATTTTCCTAGGAAATGAAAAATAATCTGGCACTGTAGTCTGTATTTCAGTTTGGTGTGGTATTTGTGCACCTCTCATTCTGTAGGCAGTTGAACTGTGACTGCTGAGATCATTAGATAAAACGTGGAAGACCTGTCGTCAGCAGCCCTGGGCTCCTTCGGTACTAGGGGATAGGATCAGGGCCTAGACTTCCCTCTCTTCCTTAGTGCTGGGCTTAGACATAAGGGAGTGTTTTGGGAGCCTGGTATTTACTGAGCAGACCTAGCCTGGGTGCCCTTCTCTGCCTAGCATGGGGAACTATTGTAATGATCATAATAAAAATGTAACATTTGCTCAAGAACTTTCTAGACTCTGTTTACATGATCACAGTGTTAAATTGCAGTGAGAAAGCCATCTGTTACTTTTATGTAGTATGTTTATAGGATTCCTTTTTGGACCCTTTTTCTCCCTTTTCCTCCCCTTATACTGGGGATCAAAAATCAAGGGATTGATCATGCTAAACAAGTATTCTACCATTGAATTGTGCCTTGCATCTTTTATGTGCCATCGGTGATAACAGAATGGGACTGTCAGAAGAGTTTTACTTGAAAAGAGGCTCATAGTTTTAAGATATTTAGGTCCCAGAAACAGGTTTTGTGTGTATGTGTGTGTGCATGTGTCTAGTACTATGGAAGAGAGTTGCTATTCTAATGCAAGTGTGCAAGAAATAACAAATGGACAGATTTTATTCTTTTTGTTAAATTTATTTTTCTGTTATCAGCTTGGTACAGTATAAATTCTTATCCTAATAGTGAAATGTTTCATTGAGGCTTGCCCAGTAATTGAGTAAAACCAAAACTTATTATAAGCCACAGTCATCCTAGGGTCCTCCCTACTATATAGCCTCCCTGGTTCTGTGGGTTGCAGTCTGATTGTTCTTTGCTTTATATCTAGAATCCACTTATGAGTGAGTACATACCATGTTTGTTCTTCTGGGTTTGGGTTACCTCACTCAGGATGATATTTTCTAGTTCCATCCATTTGCCTGCAAATTTCATGCTGTCATTGTTTTTCTCTGCTGAGTAGTACTCCATTGTGTATATGTACCACATTTTCTTAATCCATTCTTCAATTGATGGGCGGGCATCTAGGTTGTTTCCAGGTTCTGGCTATTACAAATAGTGCTGCTATGAACATAGTTGAGCTTGTATCTTTGTGGTATGATTGAGCATTCCTTGGGTATATGCCCAAGAGTGGTATGGCTGGGTCTTGAGGTAGATCGATTGCCAATTTTCTGAGAAACCGCCATACTGATTTCCACAGTGGTTGTATAAGTTTGCACTCCCACCAACAGTGGAGGAGTGTTCCCTTTGCTCCGCATCCTCTCCAACACAGACTGTCATTAGTGGTTTTGATCTTAGCCATTCTGACAGGTGTAAGGTGGTATCTCAGTGTTTTGATTTGCATTTCTCTGCTGATTAAGGATGTTGAACATTTCTTTAAATGTCTTTCAGCCATTTGTGATTCTTCTTTTGAGAATTCTCTGTTTAGCTCTTTAACCCATTTTTTAATTGGATTCTTCAGTATTTTGATGTCTAGTTTCTTGAGTTCTTCATATACTTTGGAGATAATTCCTCTGTCAGATGTGGGATTGGTGAAGGTCTTTTCCCATTCTGTAGGCTGTCTTTTTTGTCTTATTGACCATGTCTTTTGCCCTACAAAAGCTTCTCAGTTTCAAGAGGTCCCATTTATTAATTGTTGTGCTCAGTGTCTGTGCTGCTGGTGTTATATTTAGGAAGTGATCTCCTGTGCCAGTGTGTTCAAGAGTACTTCCTACTCAGATTTTATTCTTGTTTTTTGGTTTTTTTTTTTGTTTTTCCTTTCAATTGGAACAAATGTCATAAGCTATAAAAGTCAATGTCAGGGCTGGAGAGATGGCTGAGAGATTAAGAGCACTGGCTGTTCTTACAGAGGTCCTGAGTTCTATTCCCAGCAACCACATGGTGGCTCACAACCATCTATAATGAGATCTGACACCCTCTTCTGGCATACAGGCAGAACACTGTATACATAATAAATAAATCTTAAAAAAAAAAAAAAAAAAAAAGAGTCAATGTCAGCTATGCTTGGGATACTAAAACTTAGATAAAATCATTACCATTTACATTCCCATAGTATGAGAGATGGAAAGGATTTGATTCAGGGATAAAACTAATAGTGACCAAAGGAATATCAGCTGAAGGTTCCCTAGAAGTATTCAAAAAGTAAAGGATGTCAGGCATGCTGGTGTCCCTGGTGTCCCACCCTGGAATCTCAGTGTTTAGGAGGCTGAGACAAGTCTGGGCTACAGTTAGAGGCCAACCTGAGCCACATACTGAGATCTTATTCTCCAAACAAATGCCCTCTTCTGGCCTCTAAGGACACACAAATATTAAAACTTCCTTTTTGTTTGTTTTTCTTTTTCTTTTTGTTTTTTTCTTTTTCAAGACAGGGTTTCTCTGTGTAGCCCTGACTGTCCTGAAACTCACTCTGTAGACCAAGCTGGCCTCAAACTCACAGAGATCCACCTGCCTCTGCCTCCTGAGTTCTAGGATTAAAGGCATGTACCACCAATGCTTTTTTGAAGGAAAAACAAAAACAAAGACTCCCAAAGGGCACAGGATATATAATGCAAAAACCTTTTAAAAAAAAAAAAGATTTACTTATTATGTATACAGTGTTCTGCCTGCATGTGTGCCTGCACACCAGAAGAGGACACCAGATCTCATTATACATGGTTGTGAGCCACCATGTGGTTGCTGGGAATTGAACTCAGGACCTCTGGAAGAGCAACCAGTGCCCTTAACCTCAGAGCCATCTCTCCAGCCTCAGCAGAAAACATTTTAAAACATGGCTTATATGAAAGTCATATTTCCAATTCCATATGAATAACAAAGAGAAAGACATTCATTAAAAAAGATCTTTTGGAAAAAAAATTTTTTGCACTATTTGTGGTGTGCACACCTTTAATCCCAGCACTGGGGAGGCAAAGGCAAGTGGATCTCTGTGAGTTTCTTTCTTTTTTTTGTTTTTTGAAACAGGGTTTGTTTCTGTAGCACTGGCTATCCTGGAACTAGCTCTGTAAACCAGGCTGACCTTAAACTCATGACATCTGCCTGCCTCTGCCTCCTGAGTGCCCCCAATTAAAAGTGTGTGCTACCATTGACCAGCCTGATTTTCCGTTTCAAGGATAGTTTTTTTTCTTCTCTCTCTTGATACATTCCCTTTCAATAGTAAAATTTATTCATTTGGAATGTGTTTGTGTTTGTTAATAGATTAAATAAATATGACTGTCTTGTATGGTTGTGTCTGCCTCATGCCACTTCTTTCAAAATTTGAAGTTTAGCAGGGTATGGTGGCACAAATATATAATCCTAGCTCTTAGGAAGCAAAGGCAGGTGGATCTTTGTGGGTTCAGGGCTAGCCTGTCTAATAATGAAACTGTTCCCCCCCAAAAAAAAGGACGTTTATTATTTATTGTGTTTGTATTGATGAGTGTGGGCTGTGAGTGCCACAGTGTGCTTGTAGAGGTCAGAGGACAGTTGTGATAGTTTTCTCCTTTACCATGTGGTTATAGGAATCACTTACTGCACTCTCCATCGCCTTCCTTCCTTCTTCCCTTCCTCCTTCCTTCCTTCCATCTTCCATCCATCCATCCATCCATTTATCTGTGGAAGGTAGAAACAAAATTATTTTGTAACTTTTTCTTTTGAGACAGTCTCATATATCTCAGACTGGTCTTGAACTTGCTGTGTAGCCAAGGATGACGTTGAATTTCTGATCCTCCTGCCTCTGTCTCCTAAGTGCTGGCTGGGATGGTGTATGCCACCATACCTGGTCTGTGTGATGTTGGAGATTGAACCCAGAGCTTTGTGCATATTTGGCAAACATTCTTTTCAATTGAGCTATTCCTGTACCCAACATCATTATATGATCTGAATTTAGAAGTCCAAATTGAGGTCAGCAAACAGCTGTGGTTAAAGGTGCTTGCTACCAAAAGCCTGAGTTCAGTCTGTAGGACCCACATAGTAGGAGGAGAGAACTAACTCCCACAACTTGTCCTCTGACCTCCATATGTGTGCCGTGACACAAATGTGTACACACACCTGCATACACATAATTGTAATAGTGAAAAAATCCTTAATTATAGATAAATACGTTATTTGAGTTGTAAGGTAGGGCCACAGTACTAAGTTTGCTCAGAGACATTAGACAGTCTCTAAGGAGTGTTGATAAATGGAGTAGAAAAGATAAAGCTGGGTGTGGCAGTGTGTGGCAGTGTCCTCAGCTCCTTATAGTGAGTCCAAGGACAGCATGGGCTGCCTGAGACAAGAAGCAAACAAATGCCAAGCATGGTGGTGCATGCCTTTAGTCCCCGCCGCTAGGAAGGTAAAAGCAGGCAGATCTTTGTGAGTTTGAGGCCAGCCTGGCCTACAAAGCAAGTTCTGGGACAGATAGGGCTGTTACACAGAGAAACTGTCTGGAAAAACCAAAACAAAAAAGGAATTTTAGTTGGTGATGGCAGGGAAAGACAGAGACGCGTGTAATATACTTACTAGTCAGAATCAAGTTAAAGGTAGACTAAGAGGCATGTCGAAATTAAAATCAATTTAAACTTGGCTCACACCTCATCTAGATGGAAAAAAGTCACATGTTTACAGCTTTGTTAATTGATATGATCATTCATCAGAAACTTAAGACCTGGGCCAGCAATGTGGTTTAAGCCAGTGCTCTTGCTGAGAAGCCTGATGACTTGAGCTGATTACCCAGAACCTACTATTCCAGACTTTTTTCTTTTAGGCCACCAACCAGCTCCCAAATCATGACATGGAGACTTATTATTAGTTTTGAATGCTCGTCCTAGCTTAGGCTCATTTCTGACTAACTCTTTTAAATTAAATTAACCTGTTTATCTACCTTTTGCCTCAGGGCTTTTCACCTTTCTTTCTGTATGTCCTGTTCTGTGTCTGCTGGCTGGTGACTGCCTGTCTGGCCCAAGACATTTCCCTTGTTCTCTCCTCCTCCTTTCTCGAGCCTAGATTTCTCCTCCTGTTAATTCTCTCTGCCTGCCAGCCCTGCCTATCCCTCTTCTGTCTAGCTATTGAGGTGCCTTAGGCAGACAAGGTAAGACAGTAACACATCCTTTCATAATTAAACAAATGTAACACATCTTTACATAGTTAAAATACTCTATAGCACCTACAAAAAAGTGGAAAGAGAACCAGCTTCCATTATCCTCTGATCTCCACACAAGGGCCATGAGTATTTGCCCACACACATCATACCTGCAAGTGAATTCTAACACATACATACCCAAATAATAAAGTGAACTAAAATTAAATTACTAAAAACTAAATAAAAACTACAAGGGAGTTCCAGCAGTGGTGGTGCACGCCTTTAATCCCAGCACTCAGGAGGCAGAGGCAGGTGGATCTCTGTGAGTTCGAGGCCAGCCTGGTCTTCACAGTGAGTTCCAAGATAGGCTCCAAAAGCTACATAGAGAAACCCTGTCTTGAGAAACCAAGAAAAAGAAAAACCACATGGGGGGCAGGTGTGGTGGCTCATGCCCTTAATAAACTCAGCATTCAGAAAGTAGAGGCAAGAGGATGTTTGTGAGTTGGAGCTAGCCTGGTCTGTATATGGAGTTTCAGGACAGCCAAGACTAAATAGAAAGACCTTGTTTCAAAAAAAGCAAAAACAAAACAAAAAACCCACTTTGAGTCCACTGACTTTGATAAGTAACTTTTTGTTTGTTTGGTTTTGGTTTTGGTTTTTGAGGCATAGTTTTTCTATATAACAGTGCTGACTGTCCTAGAACTCACTTTGTAGACCAGGTTGGCTTCAAACTCACAGAGATCCACCTGCCTCTGCCTCTCGTGAGTGCTGGGATTAAAGGCGTGCGCCACCACCGCCTGGCACAAGTGACATTCTCATTACTATAGTCTATCTATCTATGTCTATCTGGGGCACATGTGCCCCACAGGTATGTGGGAGTTCAGAGGACAGCTTTTTTGGGAGGGGTTCTCTCTTTCCACCTCATGTTCTGGGGATTGAACTCAGGTTTTCAGTCTTGCTCATCAACTGCTTTTGCCATCTAAGCAGTGGTTCTCAACCTTTCTAATGCTTCAGCCTTCATGTTGTGGTGACCCTCCCATCCATAAAATTATTTTTGTTGCTACTTCATAACTAGTTTTGCTACTGTTATGAATTGTAATGTAAATATCTGTGTTTTCTGATGGTCTCAGGCAACCCTGTAAAAGGATTGTTTGAACCTCAAAGGGGTTTGGACCCACAGGTTGAAAAACACTGCTCTAAGCCATCAAGACAGCCCTCGTAAGTGTTTTCAGGGGTGGAGATGGAACTGAGTAGTAGAGTGCTTGTTTAGAATGTGCAAGGCCTGGGCTAGATTTCCCCAGAACCATAACACAACATTCATTTCTTTCTTTTTCAAAAACTCTTGTAACATTAAAAATACATATATATCCTCAGTACAGGAAAAAAAGGGAACCAACCAGAAAATTAATATTTGATTCAATGCTATCTTATGATTTATTCTTTCCTAATGAAGCAGATAGGTCTGAAAAAAACTGCAGTTAGAAATAACTTCCTAGAAATCTTAACTGCTTTGTCTTCTTGTTTCAATGACAATTGTTTGATTATGTTTACATATAACATTTGTCTCTCAGCAGAGCAAGTCATCTACAAAAAACAACATTGGCAACTCAGACAGTATGATGCAACTTTTCTGTTTGTTCTTCTAGTATGACATTTTGTTTTGTTTTGAACAGCATTTTGCTGGGTAGCCCCCTCCAGGATGATGGGGTGGAACTATCAATTCTTCTGCCTCTGTCTCTGTCCTGGAATTACAGATGTGTTCCCCCATACCTAGCTATGACTTAACTTTCTAGAGCATAAAGAAACATGAATTAAGACTGGAGAGATGGCTCAGTAGTTAAGAGAAAGTTCTGCTCTTGTAGAGAACCTGAGTTCAGTTTCTAGCGCCCATATCAGGCAGCTCACAACTCCAAGAAGATGGCGTGCCTCTGGCCTTCTCCTTGGGCACCTGCACTCACATATAATTAAGGGTTTCTCTATGTACCCTTGGCTGTACTGGAACTCACTTTGTAGACCAGGCTGGCCTTGAACTCAGATCCCACCTGCCTCTGCCTCCCGAGTCCTGGGATTATTAAAGACATGCCCCACCATGACCTGGCAATAATAATAAATCTTAACAACAAAAAAGGAATACAGAGCAAATACCACGGCTCTTGCAGACAAGCCTGACCACCTGAGTTTGATCCGTGGGACCCACATATTGGAATAAAGAACTGACTCCTAGAAGTGGGCCTCTGACCTCCCCATGGTGGATTGGCACATTCATGGATGCACAAGCACACATATAAATAAGTAAATATAATAAAAATAGTTAAAAAGCAATGCTGTCTTCCTGATGCAGTCAGTTTAAACATAGATGTCACGTGGATGTTGATAATGTTTTTAGTTAACAATTTAGACATTGTTGGGAGAAAAGAGTTCAGAATTTTAGATTTAGTCTTTTTTTTTTTTTTTTTTTTTTTTGGTTTTTTCGAGACAGGGTTTCTCTGTGTAGCTTTGCGCCTTTCCTGGAACTCACTTGGTAGACTAGGCTGGCCTCGAACTCACAGAGATCCGCCTGGCTCTGCCTCCCGAGTGCTGGGATTAAAGGCGTGCACCACCACCGCCCGGCCAGATTTAGTCTTTTTTTTTTTAATTTCCCAGGGCTTGTGATTGAATGTAGGGTCTCTTGCATTCTGGGGAAATACTTTACCTCTGAGCAGCATCTCTAGCTCTCAGACACAGACTCTTTTAAACTCCGTTATATATTTATAAAATTTGTTTGAATGTTTTGCCTGCATGCATGTATGTCTACTGTGTCATGTCTAGTGCCTGAGGCAAGAAGAGGATGCTAGAACTGGGGTTACAGAGGGTTGTGAGCTGCCATGTGGATGCTGTGAACTGAATCCAGATCCTCTGCAAGAGCAGCAGTGCTCTCTCTTACCTGCTGAGCTATCTTTCCAGGCTCCCAGTCATAGACTTTTTAAAAAATGTGTATCGGTGTTTTGTCTGCATGTGTACCTGTGCACCACATGGATGCTTGGTGCCCTTAGATTCCCCTGGGGTTGGAGTTACAGATGGTTTTGAGCCAACAAACATGTCAGCAAAGGGAATCAAACTTGGGTCTTTTGGAAGAGCAGTCAGTACTCTTAACCACTGAACCGTCTCTCTAGTTCCAGACATCGACACTTAAGGTTTTTCTTTTTGTTTTGCTTGCCTGCCATCTTTCACTATTTCTTCCTTTCTTTTTGTTATTTTCCTGTACTGGTGATTGAACTTAGAGTCTTGTGCATAGTAAGCAACATGTCCCTGTCCTTGTGCCTCCGCCCCCCCCCCCCCCATCCTGTTTGGTTGTGTGGCACTGCTGTCCTGGAATTTGTTCTGACTTCCAACTCAAAGATCTGCCTGCTTCTGCCTCGAAAGTACTGGGATCAAAGGTGTGTGCCAGGCCTGCTAGTCAGCTTGTTTACCAGTGAATTATTATTTTTATCTAAGTTGTTCTATTTACCAATAAAGATTGGGAGTCAGATGTTGGGGTGAAAACCTGCTAGATCAGAGAAGCCGAGAAGCAACCAGCTGACCTTACTTTTTGGCCAGAGACCCACAAGAGAGTGTCTTTCCTTCCATCACAAACCAAAAAGACCTGAGAATCTCTTAAGTCCCTCCCTATTCCTTCCGGTGTGTCTCTCTATCCATCTTCCTCTGCCCTCTATGACTAGTTGCTGGCTCTGCCCCCATCCAAGGTTAATTTTATTAACACAGTCTGGGAATTTCATAGTGCGATCAAATATCCCGCAACAAATTATACCTCTAAATTCTAGTGAAGAGTCTGTGTTTGCATGTGTAGACTCACATGGCATAGCTTATTACATGTGGCAGTCAGAGGATGACTTTATGGAGTTCTTCTCTCTTTCCACTTCTACATGGGTTCTGAGGATCAAACTCAGGTTACCAGGCTTGCATACTTCCCTTCTGAGCCATCTTTCCTATCCTGAACTGATTTTATGGGTGAGTGTATACCTTCTGTCTCCCAGGATTGAACCTAGGACCTCATGTGTGCTGATTAAGAACTCTAACTCTCAACTGCATCATCTGGTGGCAATTTTTAAGAAAAATATATTTTTTTATTTAGCAGTATGTGGGGTTTGTGTGTTTTATGGCACACATGAGGCTATCATGGCACAACTTGACTGAAGTAGGTTCTCTTCCATCATGTTGGTGCCAGGGATCAAACTTGGCCCATCTCACTGGGCCTTATAGAATTTTTCTTTTCTTTTCTTTTTTTTTTTTTTTTAAAAGAGTCTCAATTTGTGGTACAGTTTTGGTTTTCTGCTGAAAAAAAGTACTAAAAATAACTTGTACTTGGTTGGGTTATCAGTCACTTTTATATTAATTACTTTTGAAAAATAACTGCAGGGTTTTTTTTTCCAGGGTAATCACTTTGATCAGTATGAAGAAGGACATTTGGAGATTGAGCAAGCATCCCTTGACAAGCCTATAGAATCGGTAAGATGATCCGTGCTCACTTTGGGTCTTAGTCAGTTAGTTAGGCAGGGCTCGTGTGACCCGTGATGTGAGTGAAGTTAAGCTTACGTAGAACGAACAGTTCAGTTTAGAGCCATTATCCTGCATGCCCTGTAGTAATTAGGTGAGCTTTGGATGTGATTTAATAATGTTGGGCAGTCAATGTAAAACACAGAGAAAAGTCAGGATTTAATGGAAAAAATGTCATTTTGGCTCATATTAAGCTTTGATAAAGACAGAAAGTTGGGTGTAGTGTTTTTGTAAATTGAGTAAAGGAGTAAAATGTATTTTGATCCTTTAATACCTTTTCTGGGCAGTATAATCATGTGTGAAATGTTCCAGTAGAAACAGTTAAGAAGTAGCAAACTGTTAGACCCTTGGGAGGAGACATGGTAAGCTTGGTCTCTAGCTTAAGAAATGTTTGATGGTTTTTTTGTTGTTGTTGTTGTTGTTGTTGTTTCCAGGTCAGAAGTTAGTTATTTTTGTCTTTTCACACTTCTTAACCTATGACATCAATGATACCAAGTCATAGAACAAGGGAATTTATTTTCTCTGTCTCTTAATTAATAAAGTATTAAGTTCTGAGCATTTAAAAAAGAAAACATTATTTTTGAATAACTATCCATTGTTAAAGTGTCTAAACTTGTTACTGTCAGTATTAAAACTTTATGCTTATATATACATACTTAAAAGGATTTCTTTGAAGTGTTGGTAAAGCTTGAATGGATAAAAGGTCAGAAAGGGAGTCCTAGTTTTGTATCAGTCAAGATAGGTCCCCTTCATGGAAGAAACACTGGTTGCCTTTTCTTCTGGGAGATAACAAGAAGGCTTAGAAAGTATAGATAATTTAGCTCTTGTTTTCAAAACTAACATAGTAAAGGATCAACATATATTTATGTTCCTAATTAGGTTGGTGTTGTGTGTGTTTGTGTGTGTGTTTAGATGTTTACAGAAATTTACACAACTTGGGGTGTTCGACATTTTTCTTCCACAGCAGTTGGCCCATATTAGCTAAGCAGCCATGATCTGGTTTGTATTGCACGGTCTGCCTTTTTTTTAATTTCTTCTCTAGGGTTTCTTTCTCCCCTACCTCCCCTTCTTATTTCTGTCTTTCTGGTCCAGTGAACACTGCATATAGTACTTTCTGTCTTAATGTGCTGGCATGATGATGCTAGACTAGGCATGGCAGTAATTGATGACGCATGTGATAATGCTGCAGAGGGAGAGTTCATATCTGATAATGTGCTGAAAGTCCAGTTTTATATTTTAACATAAGATTAAAATGCCACGCCCATTTTGCTGAGTTAAAAATCACCAAGATATGTGCCTTGTTCTGTTTTGGAGATTATCATCAGGCAGAATTTTATAATGAAATCCATAGGCAAGATACATGGTTTTGTAATCGAAAACGATTTAGTTTTCCCATTTTAATTTAAAAATATTTCTTTGTGTCAGAGTTTTAAGAATAAACCACTAGTAACAACTCCCCAGTACCATATTCTGTGAGGCACATGGATAAGCTATTTCTGTTGAGTACTTTGACTTGTCAGTATCAGTTAGTTTAATTAGTCTGAATCTGGAGCCTGGTTCATTGTCAATGTACTCAATAAATTTTTTTTTTAAAGCATTGACATTTAGCACTTTTAAATCCTGTATAGGTCCACATTATAATTCTTTTAATCCATTCCTGTGACATGAGACTAATGATTCTGTTTCCTCACAGTGCCCAGGACTTTTTTCTTGGACATGTCGTATTCATAAGCAAAGCACTGTGACAAGACAGTCTGCTTGTGTAATCATTGCCCAGTAATCTCAGTGAGTAAGAGTAGAATTGGCTTAAGTCTTCTTTATTAGATAATGTTAATCTTCTCCGTTTAAAATGACAAATGATACTGTGCTCAGACCACATCTTTACTTTTTAAAATAAATGTGTGGTCAGAGATGAATATATTATATTAAGTTATATTTCTAATAGAAAATTATTGCTGGAATCCATAAACATACATATTAATTGTGAATTGGTAGTTTAAGTAATAGCAGAAGACCTTTGTAGGATGCATTGTGTTAAATAGAAGTAGGACTCAAAAAAAGAAAAGTGGGACCCAGAAAACAAAGGACTTTAGTTCTGCTATGTAATCATTTGGAAATAAAATTTGAAGTTTTAAAAGAACTCCTACATGATTGATATCAAAGTAGGTAGTGTTCCTTCTTATCCAAAGACAAAAGTCCCCTATCATCTGAATGTCCACCAGATAATAAATATATATTTACTTACAGGGCTGGCTGGCTATCTTGAGCTGTTTTGTTCTAAGGGGGAAATGTTGCTTCTAACACAGAAAGAGCCTCTGCTGAATTAAAATCTTTCTCTGCAGCAATATCTTGAGAGGTGCTGACTGTTTTGCTACAGCATGCAACTCAAAAGTGGCTGGGAATACACAGCTTTGGGAGTCTACAGATCATTGCAGGAGCTAAAATTGTAGTCATTGAAATAAATAAGAAGGGTGACTTGCAGCAGCTGATAGCTGTGGAAGTCTGCCCAGGTTTTGGTCAAGAATATGCCTGTATGAAGGGCTGTTACAAGTATGGGATTAAGGCTATTTGTTTCATAATAGAGCATATTTGATACAAACCAGCAATACGTGAAATGAGACTCAAAGATGCTAATAAATTATACCTTAAGTGAACCTCTGAAGTCTGAATCTGTTAGTGAAATGATACAGTTGTTCAGTTTTAGTAGGCAAATGTTAAAAACAAAATCTAAGATTCATAAAGTATTTGATAATATTTACTATAAAGTTTTACTTTCCTTTATTTCAACTAATAAAATATCCTTCTGATCAAGAGTAAAACATTTTCTAAGAAAATTACATTAGAATTGGCAGGTAATTTGATTATCTGAATTATGGTGAGAACAAAATCTAACATTTTTTTCTTTACCACAAACAACTTTTTTAGTTTGAACTTTAAAAGTTGTTAGTTTATGAGATTTTGAAGTCCAAGCCACAATTATGACCTCCATACATTTAAAATATTTGGAAAACTAAATGTAATCTAAAGCTGTAGCACAATCTTAGATTCTATGATAATTAAAAGAATCGGTTGGTATGGTTTAGGATATGATCTTCAGTGACCTTTATCTTAGTTTGAAGATGATAAATCAGATAGGATAATAAAAGTTGAACAAAACACAAAATGCCTACATCATAGATTTGAAAAGATGCTGTCATTGGTCCAGTTGTACTAATGTACCAAGTACAACTGTCCATCAGCCATTAGTTGCTTTTTCATTCTACCTGACTGATTAAAATCCTGACTTTAGGAATTGTCGGGTTGAGTGGGTTTTAAAAATTAGTGTTAAGTTTTCAAACTCTAGTTGTCAATGTTTAATTTACTTATCTAAGGATTTAGTAGCACAAAAGCTGGAGTTTTGTTATATTGCATATCTGTTTAGATCTGTGGACTCCACTAGTTCCAAAATGTAACTCCGTGAGACTGCTAATTTGACTCTTAGCAGTGACTTTATGTGGACTGCACAACAAACAATGTGCTTCTTGGAGCTGAATGGTGTAGCATTACTCTATGGCTTTTCTCTCTAGCCTTCATTTGTCATCTGTAGTGAGCTGTAGATGTTTTTTGTTTGGGGAATTTTTACAAATTTGTTCTTTGCATGGGTTCACCTGGTAGCTTTGGTTCTTGCTTATAGAGTCTCTCTAATACACAATCAGCAAAGCTTACAACCCACTCAAGAGACCATTTTTGTCCTGCTGAAAATGGGCCAAATTTTATCAATTGAATGTGGTTGTCAACTAAAAGAAAATTGAGTCTGGGATTAATATTTATTTAGTCACTGATATATCAGAAGTGTAGTTTTCTCTTGAGATATGAGATTCTATTTTCTAGTATCAAAACTTGTAGCCAGCCCCTTTAGCTAAAATAATTTTTTATCTATGTTTTGGCAGGCTCCCATCATGCATGATGATGGTGTTGCCAAATGGTCCTTGTTACTGGGGCAGTATATAGTTACATGGAGCAGAGAGTAGTTCCTGGGAAAGTTTTCTACTTTGTGTTTAATTAATAGATAAAAATGGTGAGGGCCGTCTAAAATAGTTAATGATGTTTTTATTTGTTTTCTTTTTTAATGTTGGTATTACATTTTAAGCATTATTGGTGGTTACTTATAAAGCACTTCTAGCTTTTGAAGATCTTCTCATTTGAAAACTCCCACATAATAGACAAGAACACATGTTGGTAGTATAGAATTTTTTTCTTTTTTCTTTTCTTTTTTTTTTTTTTTTTTTTTGTGTGTGTGTGTGTGTGGTTTTTTTGAGACAAGATTTTGCTGTGTAACAGCTTTGGCTGTCCTGGAACTCACTTTGTAGACCAGGCTGGCCTCTAACTTGCAGAGATCTGCCTGCCTCCTGAGTGCTGGTATTAAAGGTGCATACCACCATGCTTGGTGGTAATACATGATTTTAATTTATGTTTGAATTTTAGAAATAGAAAACCAAAACAAGTCAATTGATGTAATTCTCACACACCCCCCCCCCAAATGGATTTTCAGCTCAGCTTCATTTGAACACAGTAGGATTTCATTTTCAGCTGAAGAACATAGAGCTGCCATTTTGAATCTCAGCTCTGGAAACTGAATAAGGTAGAAAATCGTTTTTGTGTATCCTCCTTAAGAAAAATTCCTTTGACTTATTTCTTAGCTTAAAATAGAAATTCCTTGTGATTTTTTTTTTTTAATTGTGCATTGGTGTTTTGCCTGCGTGTATGTCTCTGTGAGGGTCAGATCTTGGAGTTACAGACAGTTGTGAACTGCCATGGGGGTACTGGGAATTGAACTCAAGTCCTCTGGAAGAGCAGGTTAAGAGTGCTCTTAACCTCTGAGCCATCTCTCCAGCCCCTCCTTGTAATTCTTACATGTACATTTAAATTGTAAACAGCCTAGCCTATTACCACCATACATCTTTGTGATTGTACATTACATTATTTGAAAAGACTAAAAAAGAAGATTAAATTTTGTTTTTGTAAGATAATTTAAAACTCCTATGTAGATATTATTAACTTTTTTCTTCTCTCTCTCTCTCTCTCTCTCTCTCTCTCTCTCTCTCTCTCTCTCTCTCTTTCTCTCTCTCTCTTTTTTTGGGACAGTGTCTCCCTGCTGTCCATGCCAGTACAGTACTGCTCTAACCTCCCAAGTTCTAGGATTTCAGTGTGAACTATCACACGTGGCTATCTTGTTGAGACAATTTCTTGTAGCCTATATACTGGCTTCAGGACCCAGAGGATGACTTGGATCTCTGATCTTCCTTCCGTCTCTCAGTGGGATTATAGGCACATGACATTATACCCCACAGCCTTTTCTTTGTTTCTTTTCTTCTTCTTTCTTTCGTTTTGTTTTTTGTTTTTTGAAACAAATCTCCCTATTATGTAGCTCTGACTGTCCTGGAACTGATGTCAGGCTGGCCTTGAACTCAGAGATCCACTTGCCTCTGTCTCCGAGTCCTGGAATAAAAGGGGTGAGCCACCATGCCTGGCTTTCTCTTACTTTTGTTTGTTTGTTTTTGTTTTTGTTTTTCTAGACAGGATTTCTCTGTGTAGCCTTGGCTATCCTAGAACTAGCTCTGTAGACCAGGCTGGCCTCAAGCTCAGAGATCCTCCTGTCTCTGTTTCCCAAGTGCTGGGACTAACGGTGTGCGCTGCCACCTCTGGCTCTTATTCTTTTTAAGTCTAATTCATACTGTAGTCCTGGAACTCACTGAGTAGACTAGGTTGGTTTTTGTCTCTCAAGTGCTGGAATTGCAGATTTGTGCCACTATGTCTGGCCTTATGTATTTTATTCTTATTACTTAAAAAAATATTTTTGTAATTATTGTAGTGACAAAATAGTAAAGAGTTGCTGATTTTTTCCAGTAGTTAACAATTTTAGAATTATATTTAATGCTCATTTTCTATATTCTGTCACTATTACTGTTGAAAGTTTAAGTTTTTATGTCAATCTACCATTATAGCCATGAGACTCTATCATGAGAAAACCACAGAATCACAGTCCTAAATAAAATACATTACTTGTTTTCTGCAGGATAGTAATTGAGCCCCTTGTTTATTGATGGTGAAAATTTCTATAGTTCAGAGATGGACAAGTCTTATTTTTTTATAAAAGCATTTTGTTGTGTTTTCCTTGTATCCATCATTCTCAAGTTGCTGGGGCTTTTAGTGTTTTTCTTCCTTCAATTTGTCTATTACTTTATTTTGTTTTATTGAGACAGGGTCTCCTTATGTAGCCTTGGCTGTCTTTGGAACAGGACATGTCCTGTAGACCAGGCTATACTTGGACTGAAGAGATCTGGGTGCTTTTGCTTCCCAAGTGCTGAGAGAGAATAAGTGTGTGCTACCACACCTGGCCTTACTTCTCTTCTTTCTTTTCTTTTTAAATTTATTCTGTGGGCTGGAAAAATGACCAAGTGGTTAAGAGTGAGTATTGTTCTTGCAGAGGACCAAGTTGATTCTCCACACCCACATCAGGGAAGCTCTTAGGTGCCTGTTAACTCCAGCTCCTGGGTATCTGAAACCTTTGACCTACTCAGGAACATGCAGATAAGTGCAGATAAGTACACACACACACACACACACACACACACACACACACACGCATGCATGCATACGACCAATTTAAAAAAAAACCAACAATTTATTCTTTGACAATTTCTTACAGGTATAAAATGTTTCTCCATCATAGCCACCACCACTTGCTTTTTTTTTTTTTCTCTTACTTTTTGGTAGGAGATTGTACTGAATACTTCCGAGCCACATAGCAGCTTTTCTTCCAAAAGCAGGTAGTTTGAAATGATAGGAGAGGCCCAGATTTTCTTTATTAGTTATTCATTTACCTGAGGCTGGTGAGGAGTCATGTCTACAGCTTTGTTGCCTATTTTAGTCAGAAGGCCTCAGTGGCATGTTCGATAGTTTATAGCCTCGAACATTCCATTCTCTGCTCCTACTCAGCAAAGTCGAGAAAAGTATATTTAGTTAGAGCAGTTTAACATTAGGTTTTAGAAGAGTAATCCCACTAGCATTCCATACAGAAGCTTTCCTCAGAGGTGACAGTCAGCCTCTTGAGTGGTGTTGTCAAAGTGCTACTGTGTATGACCTAAACTTTTCTTTTTCTCCCTTTAACATTGGCTTTTCCTTTCACTGTGTCAGTCACAACACACTGCTCTTGAATCTCTCAGCTGCTCTTGACTTGTGATTTTACTTATGCTTTCAGTCTTCTTTAATAAATACATTACTTGCAAGCAGTGAATTGAAAACAATACAAAAAAAAAGATAAAAAAAATAAAGCGACCATTAGTGATCGGACAGTTTCTTACTTTGTGTTACATTTAACTGTTCTTTTGACAGCCCAGTTTTTAAAGCCAGGTTCGTATGGAAATGCTTTCACTCCACTTGCACTGCTTTTGGAAATAGCGTACTGCTTCATCTGTCTGTTTATTTTAGTGCATTCATAATATAACCCAGTCAGCATAATGTCTCATCTCATGTGGCCAGAGATTGAAGTAGAAATAAAAACACCAAAACAACAAATGGGGGAGGGACAACAATTGTTGTCAGCATTATTTAGTACATGAATCTTTGTGCCAGATACAGTTACAGCATTAGTGCAGCCAGAGAGTAAACAGTGACGGGCTGAAATGGTTTAGTTATCTAGTGTTTTTGAGATAAGAACTCGCTGTTTAGTCATGGCTGTCATTGGACTCAAGGTGATCCTCCTGCCTTAGACTCCTTGTTGCTAGAATTATGAGGAGTGTGCCACCACCTCAAGCTCAGCTACACACTAAGAATCATTTAGCTGTCCTCGTCATTTCTAGAGGTACACTCATACATAGATACATTTTTTGATAGTAGGAAAATGAGAGCTTTTTTTCTGTGCTCAGCTTTCATATAATTTTGTTTTATTTTTTAATTAAAAAATTTTGAAGTAGTATGGCTCAAACCTGGGCCTCACACTGCTGGGCAAATATTGTACAGCTATACTAAATCCCTAGGCCTTTTTTGTTCTTTTGTTTCATTTAGCCCAGGTTAGTTTCAGATTTGTTATGTAGCCAAAGATGACCATGAACTCCTGATCTACTTGAGTTCTGCCTCTGCCTCCCTGTCTTAGACTTCCTATATAATTCCTGGGATTATAGATGATTCAATGTGATTGGCCTTTTTTTTTTTTAAATAATGAGGTTATTTATAAATAGTTAGGCATATTCAGTATTGGGTGAGATAATGCTTTTCTTAGCAATGTAGGAGAGAAGAAGAACAGAAACAGTGTTCAGTGAAGTTTTGTGATATTTAATGTGAGCATCACTTGGGATTGCACACAGCCTTGTGTTTCCTAATTCTTTCAATTTTTAGCAAAAATAATTTCTAGTGACCTTTTAATATACCATATATGTGGGGGAGTATACCATATATCACTGTAGTTCCTTTTGTTTTAAAAACGGCATTTTATTGTTTGCCTTACCTTTTGTTTTTTCAAAACACCTAGGAGCCCCATAAAATTAAGTACTCCAGGCATGGTGGTATACTGGGAAGGCTGAGGCAGGAGTATCACAAGTTCCAGGCTAGCCTGGTAGGCTTCATAGTGAGACCTGTCTAGAAAAAGCAAAACCACAAAAAGAAGTATCTTGGGGGGGCTACCAACCATTCAGTTGGTGGAGTGTTTGCCTAGTGTGCATGAAGCTTTAGGCTCAGTCTTTCCAGCATTATATAAAGCA
This sequence comes from Peromyscus californicus insignis, assembly GCF_007827085.1. Classification (NCBI taxonomy): domain Eukaryota; kingdom Metazoa; phylum Chordata; class Mammalia; order Rodentia; family Cricetidae; genus Peromyscus; species Peromyscus californicus. The sequence continues at coordinate 20,211,067 of NW_026294551.1, forward strand.
GGTATGGTGGTGCATATCTGTAATCTCAGCTCTAGGGAAGTAGAGGCAGGAAGATCAGATGTTTAAGGTCATCCTTGGGTATATAGCAAGTCTTAAGACAGGCCTAAGCTGATGAGATCCTGCTGAGAAAGTTGTTCTCTCATTTCCACCAGTAAAATAGCTGTCACTCAACTGCATGTTGTCCTAAACTTGTGGAAGGAAATTGTTCTTGAGGAAAAACAAAAACAAGCTGAGTGTTGGTGGTGCATGCCTTTAATCCCAGCACTTGGGAGGCAGAGGCAGGTGGATCTCTGTGAGTTCAGGGCCAGCCTGGTGTATAGAGCAAATTCCAGGACAGCTAGAGCTACAGAGAGAAACCTTGTCACCAAAAACTGAAGGGAGCAAAAAAAGAAAAGAAAAAGAAAAGCAAGCAGATGATTTATGAGTCTTTATTAATTGATTTCAGATATAGTAGAATTAATTCCAGATGACAATATTAGATTACTTTTATAAATTACATGAAATACATATTGAAGGGTTTTTTTGGTTTATTTTAATGTGTGTGTGGTGCTGGGGATTGGACTCAGCCTGGTGCATGTTAGGCAGCTGTTCTTCCTCTGAACTATAGCTCAGCCTTTAGCTTTTCTCTGGATTGGTAGCATGTTTTTCCTGGTGTTCAGTAGTTCTTTAGCTTGGTCTTTTTACTTCACAGTAGTTTTAAAGTAGAGTATTAAACAGGGCTATGGAAGTTCTGATTTCTTGACTCTCCACACAGTAGCTGACATTTAATTGTTGTTTCTAGTATCTTTCATATTATTTACATTGAAATACCGTTTCCAGATGAGACATTATGTATGTTGACCCCACATGCACTAATGGTTCTTTACTGTTGACTTATTGCTAGGCCTGTTTCATTCTAACATCTTAGCATTTTTGTTAGACTACACGTTGAAATGCATCACTCAGTCTGTGCTTGAGCTCATTTTATTTTTTGTTTACTCAATTTAACTTCTTGTTTTACTAACCTCAATGTTTTCAGTTTAATATTGGCTGCATGCTGGTTATATTTATATGTTATAGATATTAAAGCCAATCAAGCCTAGCCTGGATTTGGTGGTTGTCTCCATTTCTCGTGCTGGGGTAGCCTTACACTTACAACTTACTTTATATCATGAAAGCCTGACACATAAACAAAATAACTAAACACAATGCAGATTTTCTTTTCTTTTCTTTTAAAAAAATCTTAAAGTGGTGCTGTCTAGGTGGTGGATATGATTGTATAAATACCTTGATTTTATGCTTTTTAATGTTAGTTTTAAAACTTCATAAGTGGATTCTCCCCCTTTTTCCTTCCCCCCTTTCTTGTTTTAAAGTGTTATGTACAGAAGTTGCCCAGCACACTATCAGAAAGGACCCTTTCCCCATATGTTCTTCCCATATAAAATACTAGCCAGCATTTCTTTTTACATTAATGTCCCCTTTTACTGGGCACATTTACCCTTTTATTAGCACCTTTTTTGCATGCATATATGTAGAATTATCTCTTGTCATCACCTATTTTAATGTCACTTAGGAAGGGAAGAATATATTATTGGAATATTTTTGGTTTGTCTCTCTGTTCTGTCTGTCAGGATAATATTGGACACCGCTTACTCCAGAAACATGGGTGGAAGCTGGGCCAGGGATTGGGAAAATCTCTTCAGGGTAAGTTTTTTAAATTTACCAAAATGAATGAAACAATGTTTGTGAAACAAATCTTGTTCCTAGATATATTTGTTGTCCTTTTAAACATGATTTCGGCTTTTTCCCATATTCTCCCCTACTAGAATAGTCTGTTTTTCCTGCAACCTTATCTGAAGTCATTATATATAGCCTCCATATTTGCCAGTAATTGGTGAGAATAAGTTGCTGTGTCATTAAAACGTATTGGGCCATCCATCTATGGATGGCCCAAGCTGTTTGCATTTTGTGTGTGTGGAGATGATGTCGGTGCTGGAAGGCATCTGTCACTCAGAGTGGTCTCTCTCTGCCTTCCTTGGTACTTTCTGTGCCTACTGAGCGTGAGGATTCTTCAGCAGCAGGTTTAACTTGGGTCCTTCCAAGCTCTCCCTAAAGCCAGTCAGTGGTTTTCTGCTTTGTGTCAGAGTGGATGTAGTGGTAGAGAGGAGATTTAACCTGCATGAAATGTCAAATAAAGAAGACATTTCCTAGGACTGTCCAAGCAGAGACCATTCCTCAGGTTTAGATCAAGCTCTGGAAAATACATGATTTAAAGTTCTGTTGTACTTTTCCTTTAAACTATACCAGTCATTCGATAAAACCCAAAATACTAACATGTCTGCCTCTGAGCTCTTGCTCGTTGGAAAGCAACCAACCGAATTTACATTTTAGTTCTTGCTGGTTTGAAACTATTGATGGTTGCAGATTTGATGTGAATGCTATCTCAGAAACGAGGGGAAACTGCTTCTGACCATAAAGGGCCTTATATAAAGGGAGGTTTAAAGATAATTGTGCCAATAAGAATCTTTTGAATTTTGGAAACGGCTCTTCACATGAATGCTGAAGTCTAATCAGTGTGTTAAGATAAGCAAGAGAACAGGGAGTGCTAGACTCTTCCATTTAGTAAAACTTGCTTTTCCCAGGCACCTGTGGTAGTGCACGCTTATAATTCTAGCACTTGGGAGGTGGAGGCAGGAATTTGAGGTCAGCCTGGGCTACCTGGTGAGACTGTCTCAAAAACTAAACCAAAACACTACTAACAAACAACTATTGGTTTGTTTGTGTTATGGATTAAACTGGAGGCTTCAGGCATGCTGGGCAAACATTCTACCAGTGAGCTACATCCCTAGCCCTGCTTTTAAAATTCTTTTTTTTTGAGACAAGGTTTCTCTGTGTAGTCCTGGCTGTCCTGAAACTTGCTCTGTAGACTAGGCTGACCTCAAACTCAGAGATCCACCTACCTCTGCCTCCTGAGTGCTGGGATTAAAGGTGTGTACTACCACCACCATCACCCTGCAATCTCAGTTTTTAAAAAAGAACTCTGTTGAATTTTGATTTTCTTTAAATTATTACTTTCTTGAAAAGAAGGTCTTTGGGGTCTGAGTTTTGTATTTTGTTTATTTTGTTTTGTTGAAATAGGTATTACTCAGGGTAGCTTCAAAATTCTATGGTTCTCTTGCCTCAGATCCCCAGGTATTGGGAGTATAGGTGTACAGTACCATACCCAGTGTGGTCTTTGAAAAAAATGAATTTAAGTTTTATTGGTGCTATAGTTCCAGTTCCATGGTAACATGCATGTAGTCAACAGTATTCATAAATACCTTTACTTAAAAGTACAAGGGAAATTTAGAGCTTATTTGCAGTTTAGTTTAGTTCTGTTGTATTTTCTTGAGACAGGCCTGAAACTTGAAATGTAGACCAGGCTGGCCTTGATTTTTGTACTGATCCTCCTGCCTCTGTCTCTTGAATTCTGAGATTACAGCTTTTATGTGTTCCTTGTTTGTTTTCTTATTGGGTTGGGGTAAGGATGGACCAGGGCCTCCTTTTAGTCCAGGCTGGCCCTGAACTGTATGACTCCACAGCCTCAGCCTGTTAATTATAGGAATTACATATTTTTGCCACCACGCACAGCCTCTTCTAGTCCATTTGTGATAAATCACATGACTAATTTATCTTTTTCCTTCTTTCCCCTTCTTCTTTGCTTTGTGTTCTGAATATCCACCCCAGGACTTTGTATATCCTGGGTCTGTGCGCTGCTGTAGAGCTACACCCAAGGCTTCTCTGTTTTAACTTTCTGCTTTTGTTGGTTTGTTCTTTGGAAACAGGGCTCATTATGTAGTCATGGCCTCTGCCTCTGACTGTTCACGAGTGGCTTTACTTGGCTATTTTAAGAGTGTAGTTTGGTAGTGTTAAGTATATTTACATTGTTGACTTTTTAAAAATAGCTAGTAAAAAATCTTTTAAAGATTAAGGGTCAAAGCCAGGCAGTGGTGGCACATGCCTTTAATCCCAGTGTTTGGGAATTAGAGGCAGGCGGATCTGTGTGAGGCCAGCCTGGTCTACAGAGCAAGTTTCAGGACAGCCAGAGCTGTTACACAGAGAGACCTTGTCTCAAAAAACAAAACAGAAATTAAGGGTCAAGTTAGTTTTATAAATAGCTTTATTTCTTATTATCAGATTCAACATTATGCAGGTATTATGCTGGATTTTGTCACGTAATTTACTCCAATTAACACATAATTTGACCTAGAATAGATCATAGTAATGGTACTTTTAGGTAATTTGTAACAAATTTTTTTCACTGTTCTAAGTCTTTGCTATGATTAATTATAGAAGAAAGCCCTGTTACTTTAATAAAAATGATAATGCCTTCTTGGTATCATACTTTTACTGTAGATAATCCTAGGCTCACATGTTATTATAAATTCTATAGCTTTACTTGTCAACTTTCATTCTTATTTGAAATTAGGACTCTTAACATATTGAACATATAACCATTCACTAAATTTTAGACATGATCTCTTCAAAGCTTTTTTTTTTTTTTTTTTTTTTTTGGTCAAAAATTGAAATGTTATTTCAGCCCATGCAAGGCTTTTACAGGTGACGCCATGCTCCTTGGGGCTCCAGTGTAGGTAGTGGACACTGGATAGGTTGAGGATAGGGCATGTTGACTCCAAAATAAAGTTCTCTATGCCAAGATATCAAATTGCACTTTGTAAACTGGATATTTGTTTTTGTATTTGAGTTTTATTATTAATTTATTTTTCCTTGTATTCATTATAATATTGTAAATGCTTATTAAAAATCTTTATTGTAGCCGGCGGTGGTTGCGCACGCCTTTAATCCCAGCACTCGGGAGGCAGAAGCAGGTGGATCTCTGTGAGTTCGAGGCCAACCTGGGCTACCAAGTGAGTTCCAGGAAAGGCCCAAAGCTACACAGAGAAATCTTGTCTCAAAAAACAAAAAAAACAAAAACCAAAAAACTCTTTATTGTATATGGCAGATAATTGTTACTGTTAAAAATAAAAAACCTGCAGAAAAGTAATGTTGATAAAATATCTGTCATCTGAAGGAGAGAGCCCAGCCTGTGAGAAACATTTTGCACCATTATATATCATAGAATCAGAGGATATAATTAATTCAGAACAAAACAATGACTTGATTGTATTTTGTGACCATTAGACTGGATGCATTTCTGAAAATAACTTTATAACGTTTTGTGGCCTTGAAATTGAATTATTATATTGCTGTGAGATGTGTTTCCTTAATAGGTTTAGCTCAGAAGTGGTGCCTAAACCTGCTTTGTTACATTGTCTACATTATTTGTTGGTTTGGCTGTTTTGTTTTGATTGTAAACTAAAAGTTCCAGTCTTGGGAAATATGAATGGAGTCTGATACTATTTCAGAACTCATCCTGTTTAGAAAGATAAAACAGTAGAATTAGACAGCTAACATATTTACTGAGCTACTAGGATATTATTTTTGGCTCTGCATGGTGGCCCATGTCTATAATCTCAGAACTCAGGAATCTGAATCTGAAGCTAGTAAATTACCTTGAGTTCATAATGAGACTCTGTCTCAAAAGGACATTGTTTCTGCCTTTTAAGCTTATTTCCCACCCCACCCCACCCCAAACAAAAAACTTGCTCCTTTTAACTGCTTGAGACCTTTGAAGGTTTCTTTAGGCCAGGGACCATACTGTGCCTTATATTTTTTGTGACTTTCTGTTTTAGGTAATTTTTATTATTATTATTTTAAATTTTTTTTTTTTTTTTTTTTTTTTTTTGGTTTTTCGAGACAGGGTTTCTCTGTGTAGCTTTGTGCCTTTCCTGGTACTCGCTTTGGAGACCAGGCTGGCCTCGAACTCACAGAGATCCACCTGGCTTTGCCTCCCGAGTGCTGGGATTAAAGGCGTGCGCCACCACCGCCCGGCTATTTTAAATTTATTATTACTTATGTGTTAAGTGTTTTGCCTGTATGCATGTCAGTGCACCACATGCATGCATGGTGCCCGCAGAGACTAGAAGAGGGCATTGGATCCTCTGAGACTGGAGTTACGGATGGTTGTCAGCTCAACTGTGGGGCAGGGAATTGAAGCTGTGTCTTTTGGAAGAGCAGCCAGTGTTCTTAACTGTTGAGTGATCTCTCTAGACCCTTATTTTTTTTTAAGATTTACTTTTATTTATGTGCATATATATGTATGTGATTGTTTGGTGGTACATGTATGCCACAGTGTACATGTGAAGGTCAGAAGACAACTTTCGGGAAGCAATTCTCTTTTTCTATGTGGATTTTAAAAACTGAACTCCCAGAAAAGGCTCCAAAGCTACACAGAGAAACCCTGTCTTGAAAAACCAAAAAAGAAAGAAAGGGAGAGAGAGAGAGATAGAGAGAGAGAGAGAGAGAGAGAGAGAGAGAGAGAGAGAGAGAGAGAGAGAGAGAACTGAACACTGAACTCAGGCCAGCAGGCTTAGTGGCCAGTGCCTTTACTCACTAAGCCATGTCACTGGACCTTTTTGAAGGATGGCAGAAGGAAGGGTTTCTTTTTACTAACTCACAGCAATCATCCTGGTTCAGCCAGCCAAGTTCAGTGTTGGAATTGCAGGAGTTAGCTACTATACCTGGCATTGTACACTCCTTTCTTGAACAAAATCAAGAACGTGATTGTCCTGAATATTGCTTTGGTCTTCTTGAGAATAAGGATTTTCAGTTACTTTTGTGTAAAAATACTTCATTTGGGTAGGGAGCAGTGTTGTGTGTTTTGTGATTGAATCTTGCCCTGTAGCTCAGGCTGGCTTCAGACGTGGCAATCCTCCTGTTTTTGCTTCCTGAGTGCTGGTATTACAAGCACACATCGATGCTCCTGCCTGGATCCATCTTTAGATACGTTAAATGTTTTTAAAAGTACATTTATCTATTATAGTGTGTGGGGGGTACATATGCATATGGAGGTCAGAGGACAACTTGTGGGAGTTGGTTCTCTCTACCATGTGGATCATAGGGACTAGACTCAGAGTGTCAGGCTTGGCCTTGGGCCATTACCCACAGGGCCATCTTGCTAGACTTTTTTTTTCTTTTACTTATGTATGTATTTTATGAGTGCTTTATCTGCATGTATGCCTACATGTCAGAGAGAGCATCAGACCCTATTATAGGTGGTTGTGAGCCGCCATATGGTTGCTGGGAATTGAACTCAGAACCTCTGGAAGAGCAGGCAGTGCTCTTAACCTCGGAGCCATCTCTCCAGCCCTAGGCTTTTTTTTTTTTCTAATTATATTTGTTTATTGCACTGTGTGCCTGCATGCATGTGTGTTAGGGCATAGCTTGCTAGAGTAGGTTCTCTCCTTCCTCTATATGGATCCCAGAGATCAAACTCAGGTCACCAGGCTAGTGGCAAGCACTTTTTTCACTGAACCATCTCTAGCTCCATATTTAGATGTTTTAACTGAATTAGAGGTAATCCATTTCAGGCCTGTTATAAACATTATAAACTGGGTTACGTTCATCGTACTAATCTTTTTTCCAGTATAGGACACTAGCATCTAATATGCATTGTATATATTAGATACTACTAGACTCTAGTGTCTGTGCTTTAATCTTCTATGTGTTTTAGCTTTGTTTTTATCTTAAAGTCTCACTTTATAGTCAAGGCTAGCCTGGAATTCACTGTGTAGTACAGACTGACCTGAAACCTGGGGTAGTCTTCCTGCCTCAGCTTCCCAAAGCACTGGGATTACAGATGAGTCCCAGCATGCCTGGCTTGTTTTAGAGCTTTACCAGCCCAGGAATTACTGTTGTTAAGTCAGGAATGGTGTGCATGCCTTAGTTGCAGCACTGGAAGGGAAGTGTTGGAATTTCATGGTTCCTGAATCCTTGTCAAAGGGAACATGGTCCACAGTTTAGGTATTAAACAGAGACATTCTACATTCTATGATAACACATGGCTATCCTCTGAACCTGTGTTTGTGAAGGAGACTCTGAAGAGGTTGTAGATTGCTCTTTTATGCATCTTTTAAAAGTTGAAACACTTGTGCTGGTGTGCATGCACATACACATAAGTTTTTTAATTTATTTTGGCAGTGTTGGTGGTTGAATCCAGATCTTCATGCTAGCTAGTTAAAAATTCTAAATTAATTAATAGTGAGATTGGATCTTACTGTATTGCCCAGGCTGTTCTCGAACTCCTGGGTTCAAATGATCTTCCTTCCTTTGCCTCCTGAATAGTTAGCAATACTGGCACAGGCACTAGGGAACTTTTTTCCTATGCTCTTATCTGCGACATGTTACACAGTACTCTGCCACTGCCACTAAGCTGCACCCACTTTTCACTAACTTCTTAAGAAAAACTTACACTTTTGTCAGTTTTTTCTTTCTTAATTTGTGTGTGTACATGTGTGTGCACATGTGCATATTCAGTTTTGTTGTGCATGGCACACGTGGAGGTAAGGGAACAACTTTCTGGAATTAGTTCTTTGCTTCCTTCTTTTTTTTTTTTTTTGTTTTTGTTTTTGTTTTTGTTTTTGTTTTTCAAGGCAGGGTTTCTCTGTGTAGCTTTGCACCTTTCCTGGATCTTGCTCTGTAGACCAGGCTGGCCTTGAACTCACAGAGATCCGATTGCCTCTGCCTCCCGAGTGCTGGGATTAAAGGCGTGCGCCACCACCGCCCGGTGCTTCCTTCTTTTTAAGGCAGGGTCTCTTTTGTCCTAGCTGTCCTGGAACTCACTATGTAGACCAAGCTGGCCTCGAACTCACAGAGATCTGCTTTCCTCTGCTAGGATTAAGGACAAATGCCAAGAACAAATGCTGTGATTAAAGATAGGTGCCATCACGCCTGGCTCCTTCCACTTTGTTGTTGTTGTTGTTGTTTAAGTCATTTATTTTTAATTCATAGGAGTTTGTGTTTTGCCTGCATGTTTGTCTGCATGAAGGTGTTGGGTCCCCCGGAACTGGAGTTAGAGGCAGTTATGAGCTGTGATGGGGGTGCTGGGAATTGAACCCAGGTCCTCTGGAAGAGCAGCCAGTGCTTTTAACCGTTGAGCCATCTCTCCAGCCCCTCCTTCTACTTTTTTGAGACAAGGTATCATAGAGTCTGGTTTCAGACTCATTATGTAGCCAAGGATGATGAATTCCTGATAATCCCCCTACATCCAGAGTGCTGAGATTATGGGTTTTATAGGTGCTAGGGATTGAATGAACCCAGGACTTCTTGTATGCTAACTAGCACTTCACCAGTTCTACAAGTCCCCAGCCCTATTGATCAGTTTTCTTTACATATTCTTGTGACAGATACAGTTTTTTTGAGTGGCATATTTGTAAAAGTACAGTCTCTATTTTCCCCTGTGAAGTTTAGGAAAATGGAAGTAATATTAAGTACGTACTATAGGCCAAATATTGATCTAGGATTTAGATGTTTCTCATTGTCCTGTTTAATAAAATATATAGCTAGTATTTTTTCGGGGGAAGGGGTAAGTTGAGACAATGTCTCTCATAGCTAGGGCTGGCCTTGAACTCCTGATCTTTCTGGGCCAGCCTCTTGAATGCTGGGATCCTAGGTAAGCATCATCATGCTTGGCTCATTTGTTTGTTTTGAGATAAGGTTTCACCGTGTAGCCTGTGCTGGCCTCCAGCTCTCAGTGATCCTCCTGCCCTATCTTCCTAGTGCTGGCATTATAGATATGAACGACCAGGCCAAGTTAAATATGCTCATTTTATAAATTGAAACAGTTTTAGAAAAGTCCCACAGCTACTGAGTATCTGCCATTTAAGTATAAACATGACTTTAAATCTACTTTATACCCTTTTTCCTTTCAGAAAAAGCTGATACTGAAAATAGGAATGGAATGGGGGAGGTCAGGAAACATAGCTCCTCTGAATCACAAAGCAAGGTATGGATTGTCAGGAAGGCTTGTGCCTAGTGTGGGGTGTGTTTGTGACCCAAGCTTCTGGAAGTAAGAGTCAAGATTCCCAGTATGAGGTCTATAGTTTGAGACCAGTGTTATCTCCATACCTTGGTTTACACAGAGCTCATATAGTTTAGGAAGCACCAATTCTGCTCCCTGATGATTAAGTAGGTCTGTTTTAGTACATTTGTCAAAGACAAGCCTAATCTTAGTAGTTTCTGAGTTACATTTAGTAAGGTTTCTGGTTCTGAGAGCCTTTAACTTTTTTTAATCAAAGTCTTGCAATATCGTCCAGGCTGGCTTTGAACTTGTAACCTTTTGCCATAGCCTTTGGAGTGCTAAGATTATAGTTGTAAACTATATTTTTAATCTTCTTAGTAGAAATTAGTTAATGCAGATGTTGTACTTTTTATAAAATTAGATTAAAAAGATAAATCCCAGAAAGTAAATAAAAATTAGAATTCAGTCTTGAGTAAGAGGTCAATTTTTTGTTGTTGTTTTGTGTGTGTGCAGGGTTTTTTTGTTTGTTTGTTTTTTAGATTTATTTTTAGAGACAAGATTAAGAGCACTCGTTGCTCTTGTGGAGGACCTGGATTCACATGGTGGTAAAAACCATCAATAACTTCACTTCCAAGGAATCTAACGCCTTTGACCCCAGGCACGAGGCACACATGTGGTGCACATGCATATTCGGGCAAAACACTGACACATCTAAAATAAAGAAATCGTAAAACAAATTTAAAAGATTACTTTTATTTTTGTTTGTATGTGTGTTTCTTTTTTTCTCCCCCTTTTGGTTTTCCGAGACAGGGTTTCTCTGTGCAGCTGTGGTGCCTGGATCTCACTCTGTAGCCCAGGCTGGCCTCGAACTCACAGAGATCCGCCTGGCTCTGCCTCCTGAGTGCTGGGATCAAAGGCGTGAACCACCACCGCCCGGCCTATATGTGTGTTTCTTTGAGACTATATGTCACATGTGTGGGGCTCCCAGTAGAAGCCAGAAGAGGGTGTTGGATCCCTTGGAGCCAGAATTATAGGCTCCAGTCCTCTGGAAAAATAGTATGCACTTTTAACACTGAGCCATCTTTTCAGCCCCAAGAGGTCTAAATTTTAGAGCTAAAAAGGTGAGGGGAGGCTATAGTGATAGCTCAGCAGTTAAAGCATTTGTTGTTGCCCATGCAAAGGACCAGGATTCAGTTCACAGCACCCGATGACCATCCGTTACTCCAGTTCCGGGGATCCAGCACCCTCTTCTGACTTGTATAGACACCAGCCATGTACATGGTACACACACGTACATTCAGGCAAAACACTCATACACATAAAATCTTAAAAATATATAAATTTAAAAAAGGGTCCGTTCTAGTGGCACACACCTTTAATCCCAGCACTTGGGAAACAGAGGCAGGTGGATCACTGTGAATTCCAGGACAGCCAGAACTACATAGTCAGACCTTGTCTCAAGAAACAGCAAAAAATAATAATAAAATTAAGAAAGAAAGGGATTGGAGAAGAATAGAAAGGAGTGGTGAATGTAGAGAAAAAAGAATATAATGTAAAAGATTGGTTTTTGTTATAGAGAGAGTCATATTTAAAGAGTACATCGCGGGGCTAGGGAGATGACTCATCAGTTAACAGAATACATATACTGCTCTTACAGAAGACTGGTTTTGGATCCCAGAACTCCTGTCAGGTGGCTCACAACTGCTTGTAACTCCAGCTCCAGGGGATTTAGACACTGCTGGCCTCATGCGCACGTAACCCCACACAGATATAAGTAACCAAAAATAATAAAATTTAAAGGATATGCCAGGCATTGGTAGAGTATGCCTTTAATCCTAGCACAATTTCAGATTAAAATTGAGAACAAGTGAAAGTTGAAGGCAATTTTTCCTTTTATCATTTTACTTTCTATTTTTTAGTCATGAAGAAAAGAATGTGGAGCTGGGGAGGTAGCTCAGTCAGTAAAGTGTTTGTCATGCAAGTGTGACGATCTCAGTTTGATCCCTAGAGCCCATGAAAAAAGCCAGTCATGGTGGTGCATACTTGTAACCCCATCTGAGGGGACAGAAACTGGCAGCTCACCAGCCAGCCTAGATAAACCAGCAGCCTCCAGGCCAAAGAGACCCAGACCCTGTCTATAAAAACAAGGCGGGTGGTACCTGAGGAACAGCGGGGTCTTACCTCTGATGCGTGCAAGGGAGAGAGGGGGGGGGGGGGGGGGGGGAGGGAGGGAGGGAGGGAGAGAGACACAGACAGACAGACAGACAGACAGACACACACACACACACACACACACACACACACACACGTATGGGGGGTGATGCAGGGTCTCACACAGCTCAGATTGGCCTCAAAGTTTGTTGTGTGGTAGAGGATGACCTTCAGTTCCTGATCCAAGCCTCTACCTCCAAATGCTGAAATTATAGGTGTGCACCACTGCACTGGCTAACTAAATGAAAGACATCTTTTCTGTTTGTTTGTTTGTTCATTCATTGTTTTAGAGGTGGGGGTCTTACTATGCAGGCCTGGTTGCCCTGTGTAGACCATACTAGCCTCAAACTGAAAGAAATCTATCCACCTCTGCCTCTCAAGTGCTGGGAATAAAGGCGTGTGCATAATGTGCAACATAATGAAGTATTTTTTTAGAGATCATTTTTATTGATTAGTTTAATTATTAGAAAAATCTTGGATAATGATTGTGTGTGTGTGTGTGTGTGTGTGTGTGTGTGTGTGTGTGTGAGAGAGAGAGAGAGAGAGAGAGAGAGAGAGAGAGAGAGAGAGAGAGAGAGAGAGATGTATCGTGCATTGGGCTTGTGTATGGAGGTCAGAGATAGTTTGCCTCTGCATATGCCAGGCTAGACAATTCTCATGTCTCTGAGATAAAATTTCCATTTTTCAGATCAGAAAATTGACTCTCTTATTTTTTTGAGATAAGGTTTTCCTATGGCTTGATGTTAACCATGCTGGCCCTGAACTGAGAGTCTTCTGCCTCCACTTCCTGGGTGCTTGTTTTACAGGCATGCACCACCATACTTGACGGGAAGTTCCCATTCCAAACAACAATTTGTGCAAGATCCTTTAGCAAATAAGTAGTAGAATTGTGCTAAAATGTGTATGTTTAATTCTGTTTTAGCAGAAGCTTCATAAGTACGTTGTGTATGTGTGTGTGTGTAGAATCTGTGCCTTTAATCAGTGTGCTGTATGATATGCCTAAACAGTTTACTGGATCCTTCAATTTTGATAGAATTATATTTTTGGTTGTGAGCCTAGCCTTTAACGGCTGAGCCATCTCTCCAGCCCAATTTTGATAGAATTATAATACAAGACAGTTGTGTACCTTGCTCTCCAACAATTTGGAAATGGCTCTGAAAATGATACATTTTCTTTGGAAACTTGAAGTGATCATATATAGTCTTCATACTTAATATAAATTCACTAGAAACTAGAAGCAAAATTAGGTAGTAAAAACTTTTCATAGACTTCTTTTGGTTTTTGAGACAGGGCTTCTCTGTGTGTTTAACAGAGACTTTTTTGACCGTTTGTTCCCTTTCTACCATGTAGGGCTCCTGGAGATCACATTCAGGTTGTCAGATTGGTGGCAAGTACCTTTATCTGATCTGGCTGTGTAGACAGGTGGGCCTCAAATTTGAGCTGTTTTTCTGCCTTATCTTCTGAGTGTTGAGAGTGTAGGTGTGAGCCGCTGTGCCTAGTTTCCCCCTTGATTTTTTTCTAACGTTTTATTTTCAGTGGAATTTTTAGTGTTCTACCATGTATATTTTTTTTTTTTTTTTTTTTTTTGGTTTTTCGAGACAGGGTTTCTCTGTGTAGCTTTGCACCTTTCCTGGAACTAGTTTTGTAGCCCAGGCTGGCCTCGAACTCACAGAGATCCACCTGGCTCTGCCTCCCGAGTGCTGAGATTAAAGGCGTGCGTCACCACTGCCCGGCTCCATGTATAATTTTTATTGTGTATTTTGTTTGCCCTTCTTTTTTTTTTTTTTTTTTTTTTTTGGTTTTTCGAGACAGGGTTTCTCTGTGTAGCTTTGCGCCTTTTCCTGGAACTCACTTGGTAGCCCAGGCTGGCCTCAAACTCACAGAGATCCGCCTGGCTCTGCCTCCCGAGTGCTGGGATTAAAGGCTTGCGCCACCACCACCCGGCTTTGTTTGCCCTTCTTAAACTATGCATTTATAAAGACATGTTCTTTGTTAGTACTTTTCGTGGTTTTTGTTTGTATATTTACTGACAGAATACCCCAGAACTACACTAATTCTTCAAGAAAGATAGGGGCTAGTGAGATGTCTCAGTAGGTAAATGTGCATGCTGTCAAGCCTGAGTTTGGTATCCGTGACCCACATAGTGGAAGGAGAGAACTGACTCCTGCAAGTTGTCCTCTGACCTCTGATCTCCACATGCACACCACGACATTCACCACCACCACCACCAAATAAATAAATACATGTAGATTGGAAGGGGAAATAGGAGGATCAGTTAGGAGCTGGGCAGGTGGGGGTGGTCCTGTGATCCCAGCACTTCAGAGGCTGGGGCAGAAGGTTCATAAGCAGGCTGGCCTGGACTATATAACAAAACCTGGGGGTGCGGAGAATAAAACTATAAATTATAACTCATGCCTACTTAGGACTGATGGGGAAACATAAAACAAAACAAATATGAGTATTATAATGGTAATACTAGGGGTTGGGGATTTAGCTCAGTGGTCGAGCACTTGCCTAGCAAGGCCCTGGGTTAAGTCCTCAGCTCCGGAAAAAAAAAAAAATAGTGATAATACTAGAGAATTGAACAATTTAACTTAGAATTTTGTTGTTTGAATGTTAGATGGTCTTATAATAAAAAACCCAGAGCCAGATATCAAGTTGAAAGCTGAAAGAGCTGAGAAGCAGAGCAGCCAGACATTAGTTCTTACCTCTACGAAATCCTCAGGCTAAAGAGAGAGAGTTCCTATTTCCTCACGCCTTATAGACCTTTCTCTGCCCAGACTTCACTTCCTGGGATTAAAGGTATGTGCCACCATTGCCTGGCTCTGTTTCCAGTGTGGCCTTGAACTCACAGACATCCAGACAGATCTCTGCCTCCCCAGTGATAGGATTAAGGATGTGTGTCACCACTGCCTGACCTCTATGTCTAATCTAGGGGCTGGCTCTGTCCTCTAATCCTCATGCAAATTTATTAGGATACACAATATATCACCACATTTCCCCTTTTTTGTCTAAAATAATAAAAAAAGGTTATAACTAATATAAGAAAAACTATATACAATATATACAACCAAGGGTTGCATTAATGTCTAGTCCATAAACATTTGACAAATTCAGAGAAAATACTCCATTATCTATTCTGTTTTGTGCATCCAAAGTGTTGTACCCAATTCACTTTCTATCCTAACTTGTATTACCAACTGAAAACTATTTTTTGATGTCTTTCAAACTTATACACTTTACACATCTTTAGTGAGTTTCTTTTCTGAATTTGTTAACAAGGAAAACTGTAACTATAACTGTCTAAACTTCAACTTCCTCAGAGACCAGAGAAGGAAATAATATTGACTGAGTAAGCAGGAAGTGCAAACAAGCTTCTTCCGAAAAATGTGAGAAATGACAGAAACAGCTGGCTGCCTGGACAGTCACCCAAGGTTCCTCTGCAATGTTGGGGTATCCGTCTTTGACCTACAGGCCTAGCATATCTGACAGACTTATCTGTGAAGCAAGATTTTGTGAAGGGCCTTCCTACCTTGTCTGAAAGATTCAGCAATCCTTTCTTTTGTGTTCTGCTTGTCCATTTTGGACAGCATACTGTCAGCAGTCGAGGTAAAGGGCATTTTCTCACCCAGTGGCTAACTTGCCACAATGAAAGTAAACTCCATATGGAGTTTCTTCAATGCACATCATCTTCTCTGAAGTATATAGAAGCTGCCTGGAGTAGACATGTCTCATTATCATAAAAAAAGAGTCTATGTTATTAAAATATCTTAAATTCTGAAGTGTTTGAAGATGATCTCTCTATCTAAAATATATTTCTGTTTGACCTTGAAAACATACCTGATATGGCTACAAGTTTGATTATGATAGGTGACTAAATAGTAACTTGCATTTCTTTATGTCCTAATTAGTTGGTAATAATAGCTTTCAAGGACTAGCAATTTGCATTACATTGTTAAATGAACTGTATAGGTACAGTACCTTGAACAAGATTAGAAATATATGTATAATATTTTCTAACAGTGTCTCAAATTTGTATCAATATGCATAATTTGTATACAATATACAAAAATCCAATCCAATGTAAAATACTTAAAACTAGTAGTTGCGGGGCCTGCCACGGGTCCTTCCAAAGGTGACATTCAGCTGGCAGTTCGAGGAGACGGACCTTCCACCCTAGACCATGGCCAAGTTCATCCGTGACTTCGTGGAGAAGGTCCCAGGGCTAATAACCACTGCCGTGACTAACTTGAAGTCTCAACTGGCCACATTTTGCGGTACACCAAGGCTGAGCTGGTTCCCCCAACTCCTGCTGAATTCTCTGCAACTATTCAGAGTGTGAAAAAAATAATTCAGAGTGCTAAAACTGGTAGCTTTAAGCACCTTACAGTTAAGGAAGCTATGCTGAATGATTTGGTGACCACTGAGGTGTGGTTTTATATCGGAGAGATCTAGGCAAACGAGATCTAGGCAAACGAGGCATCCTTGGCTATGATGTTTGAAGACTGATCTTTAACATCTGATTTTATTTGAGTTCCTATTTGAATGTTCTTGGACCACATATAATGAGACTGCTATCTGAATAAAATATTAGCTGTCAGAAGAAAAAAAAAAACTAGTAGTTGCTTTCTAAAAGTAGATTCAAGAACCTACCTTTTTATCTTATCATCTCTAGTGTTGAGATAATAATAAACTGCAATCTAGATAATCAATTAGATAATCCCAGGGCTTTGTGTGTGCTAGGCAAGTGCTCTACCAGCTGAACCATACCCCCAACTTCAGGAAGATTATAAGAACACCAAGTAAAAAGTGTATTTCAGCCAGGCAGTGGTGACACATCTCAGCACTGGGGAGACAGAGGCAGGCAGCCTACCTGGTCTGCAGAGTGAGTTCCAGGACATCCGGGGCTACACAGAGAAACCCCGTGTTGAAAAACCAAAAAAAAAAAAAAAAAAAAGCTTATGTATTTAGTAGCTGTTTTATAAAGAAGCTAAAAGCAAACATAACCTCAGTACTTGGGAAACTGAGACATGGAGAATCAAAGGCTCAGAACCAGCATGGGTCACATAGCAAAACTGTCTCCAACCACAAAGAATGAAGAGATTACCACCAACATAAACAGCAGGGGATATTAATTTAGAAAAGAAAACATGTAATATCTCCCATGTACATAGGGATTTTTTTTTCCTTTTGAAGGGGTGAACAGTGTCACTATGTACTCTGGAATAGCCTCAAAATCAAAATCCTCCTGTCCCGCCTCCAGAGTGTTGAGATTTTGAGCATATGCCACCACGACCCGCAAATCCAATTTATTTATTTATTTATTTACTTATTTATTTATTTTTGAGTAGGGTCTTTCTATGTAGTCCTTGCTGTCCTGGAACTCACTAAATATACCAGGCTGTCCTTGAACTTACAGAGGTCCACCTGCCTCTGCCTCCCAAGTGATATATGATTTTTATTTTATTTTTCCCCTCTTAACACTGTGTAGACCTGACTGGCCTGGACTCAATAGGGCTCTGGGGGCTGGAGAGATGGCTCAGAGGTTAAGAGCACTGCTTGCTCTTCCAAGGGTCCTGAGTTCAATTCCCAGCAACCACATGGTGGCTCACAACCATCTGTAATGAAATCTGGTGCCCTCTTCTGGCCTGCAGGGATACGTGCAGACAGAACACTGTATACATAATAAATAAATCTTTAAAAAAAAAAAAAAAAGAGGGCTCTGATTGCCTCTGCCTCCTGAGTGCTGGGATTAAGGCTGCACATATATACCTGACAATCTGAATTTTTAAAAGTCTAGAAATCCACTTTTATTTTTTTTAACGTTTGTGTCTCTACCTCCTGAGTGCTGGGACTAAAGGCCTGCACCATCACTATGCCTGGCCAGGAGTGTGATGTGTGTGTTTGAATGCCGTGGCATGTGTGTGGTCAGAGGACAACTTGGTGTAGTTAGTTTTCTCCCTTCACTTTTACATAGGTCCAAGGATTGAAGTCACATGGTCAGGCTTTACAGCAAGCCATTTTACCTTCTGAATGAACTATTTTGTCCAACCACAACCATATCATTTCAGATCATAACATTCCACCTTGGTTCCTAAAGACTCATAATCAAAGGTGTATTTAGTTCATCTCTTAAAAGTCCCCATAGTCCTTTAACAGTCTCACCACAGTTCAAAAGTCCAAAGACTCTTCCAAGACTAAAGGCAGTCTCTGCACAGAAACCCCATGAAACAAAGTCAGATTTGTATACTTCTATATGCAGTGGCACAGAGTAAACAGTTCCATTCCAAACCATTCCAAACTAAGAAATGCGGGCATAGCACAGAAAGACTGGAAGAAATGATGTAGCTCCAGGTTCAGTGTCTGGGGCTTATGACAGAATCATTTGGGCTTCAGAGTGCTTCAGTAACCTGCTGCTTGCTGTAGGTCTGCCTCTTAGAGAACTCACACAGCCCTTCTGGGCCAGCTCCATTCTATACCTGCAGTTTTCCTCTAGGGATTTCCTATGGTTTCCATTGCAACTTAGACTTCACCTTCATGTGGTGGCTTCTTAGGGACTCTTTGCAGGGACTCTGAATCTGCCACACATTGCCTGGTGTCAGCAGCTCTCTCCATGAAACCTTGACACAAGACTCTGTTACTTACCCAATGTATTGTCTTTCATGCCTGTACAACACGTACCATGTGGTTGATACTGACAAGGTCTGCTGCTACCTTGGGAAGTAGCCTGTTCCCCTTGGACCACAGTTGTATTATTCACTGTGTGCTGACCCTGGGAAAACACTTCCTAGATGATTGTGCCTAATATGGTTTTTGATGTTTGGTTTGGTTTTTTGTTTGTTTTTGAGATAAGGTTTCACTGTATAGCCCTGGACAACTTTAAACTTATTATGTGTAGACCTAGCTGACTTGTAATTCTTGGCTGACCTCCTGCCTCTGCTTCCCAGGTACTGGTATTATAAACATGTGCCACCATATCTGGAGAAGGATCACTTTTCAGAAATATTTCTGAGCATGGGATATAGCTGATTCAGTAAAGTACTTGAAGGACCTGAGTTGGATCCCTAGAACCCAGGTTACAAAAAACTGGTTTTGGCACCCTTGTAGTCCCAGTGCTGGGGAAGCAAACATGTAGCTCCTTTGGATTGAATAGCTAGGTAGGCTGCATGGTAAGCTCCATAAGAGACCTTTTCTCAAAAACCAAGTTGAATAGTACCTGAGGAACAATACCAGCAGGTGTCCTGTGGCCTTAGACATGTGCACCTGCACATAACACACGCACCCTTGGACTTGCACATACAGATGGTTTTGAAGCCTTGCGATGACTGTTAAGAGTTCAGCAGTCTTCTGTATAGTGACTTAAATTTATAAAGTTTGCTTTGTTTGTGACCACTTTCGATCTGTATGACCATTCTGAAAATAGAGAATAGCGGTCTCCTCATACTCTCCTGTCTTTGTAAAAAGGCACTAACTGTTTAGTTATCTCCTCTCAGAGAACTGGGGTTTTATAGCCCAGCCTTTTAGGGGGACAATCCTAAAACAATGTCAGTGTCCCAGCACTTGGGAGACAGAGGCAGGTGGATCTCTGTGAGTTTGAGGCCAGCCTGGGCTACAGAGTGAGTTCCAGGACCGGCGCAAAGCTACACAGGGAAACCCTGTCTCGGAAAAACAAAACAATAATTGAAGTGAAGCATGCAGACTGTTGAAATCTTTCTAATGCCTTTATTTTGGATCGTGAGCTAATCATGTACCGTGCTCAATGCTGAATTAATTATAGAACTGTAGTTCTGATCCATGGAGTTTAAGGTTGTCACTTTGTATGCACATTCTTTGTTGTAGTGATGGTGATTTTCATCGCTTTCGTTTTTGAGACCAAGTCTCACTCTCCAACTCTGACTGACCTAGAACTCACTGTGTAGCCCAGGCTGGTCTCAGGTTTGCTGCAGTTCTCATCCCCAGTGCTTCCTGGTATGAGTCACCATGCCTGGCTGTTTTGTAGTTCTTTGATTAAAAGATAGTCACGTAAGGCCAGCTTACAGGGCAAATAAGCCAGCTAACTGCCCTACAGGTCATCTTTGTAAGTTGGGCCTAGTGAAAGACATAACAAAAATGTTCTTAATAGTTTAGTAGAAATTAAATAAAAGCTTCCACACTTTGAATATAAGGAAGTGACTTGACTTTAGCTCAGTGTTGTATAAAGAAGTTGGCTGTTTGAGGGGATACACACTTTGACTACTGCTGCTTGTCTTAAATTTTTTTTTGATCATTTCAAATTGTTACTTATTCTAAGTTATTCTTTTTTATAATTCATTTTTATTTTATGTGCATTGGTGTTTTGCATGTGTGTCTGTGTGAGGGACTCAGATCCCCTGGAACTGAAGTTACAGACAGGTGTGTGTACAGACAGCCGCCATCTGGGAATTAAACTCAGGACCTCTGGAAGAGCAGTCAGTGCTCTTAACTGCTGAGCCATCTCTCCAGCCCCTCTAAGTGATATTTTTTATGATAGGATCAATCATTGATTGGAAATGAATAAGTAAGGGGATTTTTTTTAAAAACATGGAATAATCTCTTCCTGTAAATATTCTTTCCCTCTGTGATTTTTCCTTGGTTGTATAGTCACTTTAATAATAAATTATTGCTTCATGTAAGCAGTGATTTCATCTTCAGATTGTTTTGTAATTTGGATCTTTTCTGTGAGTTAACTCTGGAGAAATTATAAATGATAGTTCTTTTGAGGCTTTTTTTTTTTCCTGGAATTCTTTTTCAAAGATTGGTCTAGTTATGTACAGAAGCATAGATGTTGGTGACAAAGTCTTTTTTAATAGGAAGCAAAGATCTGAGTAGAGCTGCTTAGTTTTACTCATTCTTAACAGAACTTAGTTCTTTAAACACTGAATATCTAAAGTTGTTTTCTAGACTTCTGATTATTAACTATTTTAAAAAGGTCTTGAAACCCTGTCAGCCAGGCTCCTTATACTTCTTTTGTGAAAAGAAATTACTTGGTCAGTGTCTGGTTGATCCCATCCAGTCTTTACTGTGATTTATTTAAGGAGTCCCATCTTGGACCTGAATACTGATTTGCCAGAATGAATAAGTTAGATGAAAGACTGGAAGCTAGAGGAAGTTTTCTCCCTTTAAACAGACTGACATCCCAGCCCATCCCCCATCCCTGCATTATTGAAGAGGAGATTAGATTGTTCATGTTCTCAAGTAGCAGTACAAAAATCTCACACCCCATCCTGACCAGTACAGAAACAGCTGCTGTAGCACAAAATGTCCTTCCTCTGTCCTCACTGAAATTGGGGGAGGGACAAAGCCCAATGGTACTTCACCCTGGTCCTGTCTGCCTGCTAGAAGGCCTGTTTCCTCCCCTAATGGTCTCTGCCTAACAAACGGTGTTTCTTTTTTACAGCGTTATGACCCTGGACTTGTTGTGGTGATGGTAAACTTAGCAGTGGTAATTGTGTATTTTCAGACTGAATTACTCCTCTGTCATCAGCGCACCAATGTTAGGCTTCCTCTCTCTGTTGTAGCCTCATCCTTCTGCTTGGTCTTTTCATTTTCCTTTCCTTTCCTTATGCAACTTGTCTGATACCTGTTCATTAAAGGGTACTGTTAAGAAGGGATGTATCTATGTCAGAACTGCCAAGAATCAGTTAGAATATTAAATTCTAATACTGTCAAAAAACTTGATTTCCCCACCCCAGTGTAATGGGCACTAGCACTTGCTACTGCAATTTATAAATAAGTTAAAACAAACTTTGACTGCCTTAGAAGGCAAAAGTACTAATGCAGAATTTATAAACAGGGGTTTACAGAGGTAATCAATCTATACCAAACTTTGTTGATTCTTCCAAAATAAATTCTGATCAATCAAAAAAAATTCTAAAATAAATTTCTTTGATGTTTCTTTCCAATTGTTTCATTGGACTATTTGTTTTTACCAGTAAATCCCTGAATGAGACGTTATGAAAGTGATATTGCACCTAGGAAGTCATTTTTATAACCTGTCTTCTTTACCTTGGTCCTTTTGCTAAAGATTGCAGTCACTGCTTATTTATTATACCATTGGGCAGAAGAGAACACTACGTTTTCATCTTGTTTGATTGGCAGCCTCGGGAATATCTAGTAGAAGACTTCTAGAAGGTTTTTGTTTTCCTGGCAAAAGATTTTCATTAATATTGGGTGGAGTTTTTGTTTTGTTTTTAACTATGATGATAATTGCTTGTTTTCTATCTACTTATTGTTTAAAAACAATAATGGGATCTTGTTGATAAGCAGTTAAACTTCTGCGTTTGTTTTTCAGTATGATTTAAAGATAAAAAATACAAATTCCATAAGTATATAGTGACCAGACACAAGTATTGCTGGGTTTTTTTTCTTAAGGATCCAAACAAACCAATTATTCTAAAATCTTTCTTTGATAATACCTAAGATTTAACCTGACAAAACTCAAATTTCTTGCCCAAAGGTATAATAATATATATGTGTGTGTATGTGTGTGTGTGTGTGTGTATGTGTGTGTGTGTGTGTGTGTAACAACAACAACAAAAACAAGACGAAAAACAATTGTTTACACCAGCCTGAGTGAAATGATGAGGGAAGTAAACATTGTGTTTTTTCACTAAAGGTGTACCCTTGGTAAGGTAAGTCCTTCTCAGTTACATCACAACGAACAGTGCAAGTTGTGATGTAAACCAGCTGTGGTAGTAAAGTGCTTGTCTGCCCCATTTGCTTTGTTTGGCTGGTTATGAGTGGATTAAATGTATATTTATTTCCAAAAAATCTCCAGTATAGATCAATTAGTTGAAAGTCAATTTTCTTCGCAACTAGTCCTTTTCACAGCTTACAAGTTACCATCCATAGCCAGTGGCAAATTCACTCTAGGAAATGAGACCTTAGCCACCAGTTTTAAAATAAAACCAGTCTTGTCCCTAAGGGCAAGTAGCTGTTGTTTTTTATTTAAAGTTTTCCTTTGATTGAAAGGGGTCTTTGGAAAAACAAAAATTTAAAGCATACTGATTTATAATTGTATCAGTTTCCTCTGTTTGAAATGCACTCTTTTGTTCCCCCTAGTCAAGCGGTTAGTTAAGATATATTCATCACCAGTTTTAAGGGGTGACATCAATTCACTTTGCTTTGCCATAGTTACCTGGAGTTCTCTCCTGCTAGGAGGTCAACCAACATGATTTGTTGGGCTTAATCCAGGAAAGGAAGGCTTGGATGGAAGCTGTGAGAATGGCTTTTGTTTGGTTCACTGTAGCTTTCTGGTCTCTGCACTCCAAGGCAAGATCTAACCACCCAAACCTAGTGTTAAAGTGACTGTTGGTCTAATTGTATGTCTCAACTTGATTCTGTGTTCCTGTTACAGGGAGAACAGACCCTATTCCAATTGTTGTCAAGTATGATGTCATGGGCATGGGTCGTATGGAAATGGAGGTAAATTGATCTCATTAAGCATTTTATGGGATGTATAAAATTGGCATTAACTTCAAACTTAGATATCAGTGTAAGCATTTATTTATCAGATGAACATAATCTTAATTTTTCTTTGGTCAATTAAAAATATATTTTATGTTTTCATTTTGTGCTATTTTTGAAGATATAAGAAGATATAAACACTGCCTCTGTTTTAACTGGGTTGTAAACATTGAGTTTTCCCAGTATTATACAGAAGACCAGGTCAGGCTCTGGTACCTGTTTTAATAGACAGTGTTGCTCTGTGCTTAAAACACTAGAAGCTCTGCCCATGTAGAGTTGTATACAGCTATTATCCGCGATACCTTCTTTCTATTGTCTGAATGTTGCCGATGAATATTGAACTGAAGCCTTGTTATCAACAGTTGGGTCTATTAGGACTGTCAGGAGAGAGATTAAGGAACTTACTTGGCTTGCTGTTTTCTGTGACAGGACAGTGAAGCAAGAACTATCAGAAAAAAACATAAGCTTCTTGCTTTCCAACATCATTACACTTGTGTAAATGACGTTTTTTGTAGCTAACTCTGGGGTACTTTAGGAAATAAGAATAAATATATCTTATTTTTGTCAAGCTGGATTATGCCGAAGATGCTACCGAACGGCGTCGTGTCCTAGAAGTAGAAAAAGAAGACACAGAAGAGCTGAGACAAAAGTACAAGGTACCTTAAACAAAAGCACTGTTGTTTGAGAGTGTCATACAGGGAAGAGGTGGTCTTTTTTGGTGAAAAGGGTCTCCTTGACTGACAGCATTTGTTTACATTTGGTGGTGATTTGTGTTAATCTCAATTTGCAGTTACTTTTTATTTACTACCATAGTAAAAATTGTGTGTGTTGGACAAATTGCATTGGGTTTGAAAATACTCGTCCCAGACAGTACATAGAAAGTCAAATAGTAGCAGGAGAAAAATGATGAAGAGTCCCTGAATGCTTTCCTTTTTAAAAAAGAAAGTGGATGATGGTATTTTTGTGGGGCTGGCATTCATTTTTTGTAATGCCACAGTGTGCATAGAAATCAGAGAACAACTATCAAGAGTTGGTTTTTTCCACCACCCAAAGATCAACCTCAGATCTCTGGCTTAGCAGCAGGTGGCCTTACCTGCTGAGCTGTCTCACCGATCCTGAATGAGGTATTTTATTGTAACAAATTGAGAATTTTCTTTTTCATTGTTAATTATACTCAGTACTAAAGCACAGATTTCTCTCTCCATGTGGACATCAAGTTGAATTCTTTTTCCTTTTTTCTTTTTGTTTGTTTTTGTTTTTCAAGACAGGGTTTCTCTGTGTGACAGCCCTAACTGTCCTGGAACTTGCTTTGTAGACAAGGCTAGCCTTGAACTCACAGAGAACCACCTGCCTCTGCCTTCCCAGCACTAGGGAGGCAGAGGCAGAAGGATCTCTGTGAGTTCAAGGCCAGCCTGGTCTACAGAGTGAGATCCAGGACAGGCTCCAAAACTACACAGAGAAACCCTGTCTCAGAAGAAGAAAAAAAAAAAGAGGCAAGGCAAGGTACTAGACATGACAGCACACACTTAGATAGTCCCAAGCAACACCTAGGGTCACTCACACAAGGAGATTGTCTCAGAAAAGGAAAAAAAAGGGGGAGCTTAGGAGATGGTTCAGTGTGTGAAGCACTTACTAATGCCAGATGTGGCAGTGCATGCCTGTGATCTCAGTGCCCCTGTGGGGAAATAGGAAACAGTGACAAGATGATGCCTGGAAGCTTGTGGACCGTGTAGCCTGGTACGTTGTGGCAAGTGAGACACCTGTCCCAAACAGGGTGGAAGGTAAGGATAGACACCCAAGGTTGTTCTCTGACCTTGCACTCAACATACTTAAACATACTCCACATATATGCAAACAAAACATATGGTTTGATTTTTTGGTTTTTTTGAGATAGGGTTTCTCTGTGTAGCTTTGGAACCTGTCCTGGATCTCACTCTGTAGACCAGGCTGGCCTCGAACTCACAGAGATCCGCCTGCCTCTGCCTCCTGAGTTCTGGGATTAAAGGTGTGTGCTACCACACCTGGCTAAGTTCATTTTTAAATGAATAGAAACTGCAGAAGAATTACAAATCTACAGTTTATTTTATCTGTTTTAAAATTCTAAAACGATTGTTTTTAAAGAACTTGGGATTTTCACTGTTCACTATTAGAACCTAATCAGTCATGAATAAAAATTGTAGTACACATCTATGTAATACGGTTTATTTAGAGATTTTTAAATTACATGTACTTGCTCTGTGTCTGTCTGTCTGTCTTTCTGTACCTGTCCAAGACCAATTCCATGTCTGTCCATGTGCATGCCGTGACATACCTATGAAGGTCAGAGCACAACCATAAAATGATTTGTACTATGTAGGTCCCATGGGTCACACTCAGGTTTGGTGGCAACTGCCTTTATCCATTGAGCCATCCTCATACTGTCCCATTTCCTGTCTTTAAATACTGAGCCAGGCATGGTGACATGTACCTGTAATCCAAAAATTTGGATTACCTCAAGGATGATTGCCTCAAGGTCAAAGCCAGCTTCACCTACACAATTTTAGGCCAGCCTGGGCTATAGTGTGAGTGGCAATCTCAAAATAATAATAACACACACACCAATTAATTAATTAATTGAAAAAGATATTAAATATGTCTTGGTTATTCAAAGTCTCTTACCAGATTTTTTGGTCTTTCTTCTTTCCTCCCTCCTCCCCCTCCCTCCCTCCCTTGATGGGGAGTAATGAGGGAAGACAGAGTCCCACTAATGTGGCCTAGGTTTGCCTGAAACCGTGTAATCTAGGCTGGCTTCAGTTTATGCTCCTCCTGCAGAGCTTCCCAAGGGCAGGAGTCAGTCACAGATGGCTCACTGGGGGCTTTTGGATTTTCTCTATACTTACAGTCATGTAGGACTTCTACCCTTTATTAATAGGATATATTATTACACTGACTGATTTTTTTGTTTGTTTTTGTTTTTTTGTTTTTCGAGACAGAGTTTCTCTGTAGTTTTGGTGCCTACCCTGGATCTCACTCTGTAGACCAGGCTGGCCTTGAACTCACAGAGATCTGCCTGGCTCTGCCTCCCGAGTGCTGGGATTAAAGGTGTGTGCCACTGCTGTCCGGGGGTTGGTTGGTTGGTTGGTTTTTAATGTTGAACCTAACGTTGAGTCCTTTGTTTGGATAGACCTCACTCTTGCTGTGTAGTCTTGTTTAGTATATGTTCTATTCCAGCTGCTGGTTTAAAAGTAAAAAAATAGTGGCATAATAGGGCTGGAGAGAGATGGCTTAACAGTTAAGGGCACCTGATATTCTCAAAAAGGACCTGGATTCAGTTTCCCAGTACCTACATGGCAACTCACAATTGCCTATAACTTCATTTCCAGGGGATCTGAACTCACTCTCTAGGCCCTGGCCCTGTGTACTAGGGATAGCTTTGAACTCAAGGCAACCTTGTCAGACTGAGCTGTATTATGAGCATGCACCAACACTATGCCTGGTTAAAATTGTGCCTTATATTGAATCTAGTTGGTTTTTGGTCAAGGACAAAATAGGGAATGGTCTTGTTTACTGTGTTGCCAAAAAGGAAATAAAATTTCACACTTTAGACACTTGCTAGTGCATATACAAATTGTTACCCTACCAAATTGCCCTTTGTGTTTTATCAAGCATTTATCAGTGTCATTGAATTTTATGGAAAGTTATTTTTCTCTCTACTTGAGCAATAGCTGTCTAAATCCTACTGAGTTTATTTCTTGTTTGTATTTTGTGATTCTTAACAGGATTATGTTGACAAAGAAAAGGCGATCGCAAAAGCCTTAGAAGATCTTAGAGCCAACTTTTACTGTGAACTCTGTGATAAACAGTATCAGAAACATCAGGAATTTGACAACCACATTAACTCTTACGATCACGCACACAAGCAGGTAAGGGATAACTACTTGGTACCAAGGAAAAATATTCTTAATTGTTATAACTATTGATGCTTATGAGTGTGACTGGTTTCTTGTGTCAGCCAGTCCTTATTTTTGGCCACCTGATACACTAGATTTTTTTTCTCATGGGAACTATCCCAACATAGATACCCTCTTCTCCCTGCTACTCCATCACCATTTTCAGTAGAATAATAAATTGTGAGTTTCTTAAACCTTAGGTAATGTTTGTGACTTTGATTAATTTCAAATTTTTTCTAATAAGGCGATTGAACTGAGGACCACTGAGAGAGCTTTATGTCAGTTTCTCTCCTTTTCCCAACATGTTAAACTTGTGGACTTTTCTGAACCTCTGAATGTAAGAGTTCAGGTTTTGGGGGCTGGAGAGATGGCTCAGTGGTTAAGAGCATGGACTGCTATTCCAGAGGACCTGAGTTCAATTCCCAGCACCCACATAGCTGTCTGTGACTCCAGTTCCAGTTTCATAAGCAAAAACACCAATGCACATAAAGCATAAATAAGTAAATAAATAAAGAGTTCAAGTTTTAATGGCTACTATTTCCTGTCAGCAAGTCTTTTTGTTATTCCATATACCTTGGAAAGTCACTAAATCCTGAAGAATAATAAAATTAGATAACAAACCCTTCTTGTCTTAATTAGATTTTCTGTTGTGAGGAAACACCAAAATTGGCCAAAAGCAATTTGGGGAAGAAAGGGCTTATTTCCTAGGTAACAGTTCATCACTGAGGCTTGAAGTGAGGGCAGGACTCTGGAGGCAGGAGCTGATCCAGAGGCCATGGAAGAGTGCTGCTTACTGACTTGTTCCTCATGGGTTACCCAGTTTGCTTTCTTAGAACACCCAGGACCACCTTCTTAGGCTCTTGGTAGTTACTTCAATTAAAATGCTTTTAAACAAGCAAGGTCTTGCTAAATGGCTCAGGAACTCCCTATGTAGACCGAGCTGGTCTTGAGCTTATGGTGGCCCTCCTGCCTACCCCACACATGCCCACCCAGTGTTAGAATTGCTGGACTATCTCCCTAGCTCTCAAAGTTGCTTTTTAAGAGGAAAGACTTTCTATGCAAAATATTTAGGAAAAGTGCCAAACTAATAAAATTTATATTGACATTAATACCTCAATGATACAGCTCTCAAGTGTAATAGAAATTGTTATAACTTTAATTCTTAGATTTTGACATTCTCATTCATTCTCCTGTATATTTTATTGACGGATTTGCTTTACTACTCGTAATAATTACAGGAGTTATCATCTTGGAGATAACTCCCTCAGGGGGCGCTTAGCAGTTGTCTGGATACATTTCAGGCTGCCTTAACTAGGAGGTGGTACTTCTTGGGATCACGTTGAGTGGAATTCAAAGATACTGTTAAATATCCTACAGTGCACAACACCTTAAAATACTTACCTGGCCCAGAATTGCAATCACTGGTGCTGAGGTCAACTATTGAAAACCTTCAAATATATGATTATTATTTCACACTCGCTTAGCACAGATTATAATCATTTTACATTTCTGGTTATCATACTCATTTATAAAGAGCTCATCTCAATTCAAAGTGTTTGCTTATAATTGTTTTTAGATCAAAATAAAAATATAAAATTAAGAATTTGGGGAGACGGTTCAGATGGTAAGGCACTTGCTGTGCAAGCGTGAGGGCTGGACTGGATCTCTTACACCATGTAAAAGGCAGGTGGGTGTCGTAGCATGTGTGTAATCCCAGGAGACAGGGAGTCCCAGGAGCAGGTTGACTAGCGAGACCAGCCAAAATGGTGAGACCCCTGCCTAAGCATGTAAGCTGGGGAGTGACTAAGGAAGACATCCTCCATCAACCTGGAGTCTCCACGTGTCCATGCACCATGGACACTTAACACTCCTCCTAATTTTTTTATCCTGAGGATTGGCAGATTGCTCATGGAGTAAGTGCTTATAGCACAAGCATGATACTATGGATTCTGACCCCCTGCAGCCATGTACCAAGTAGGCATGGCAGCCTGCACCTATAAATTCTGTGCTGGAGAGGCAGACAGTTTTCTCCCAGGGTTTCAACCAGCCTCACTAATTAGCAGGTTCAATGAGAGATCATGTCTCAAAAAATAAGATAGGAGGTGATAAAGACAACTTACACTAACCTCTAGTATCCATATGTGCATACATATACATACATGTATAATACATAAAATTAGGAATTTCTTACAGAGAATTCATTAATACTGTCCACTAATATGTAATATGTTTGAGAGCCCTGATTTGGAAAGCTCTTTAGCTGTGTGATTCACAAATGCATATTAGTTCATTCCTTCACCTAAATTATAAGTACACTTTGCATATTAAAAGAACCTAGGCATCAGCCATGGGCCTGAGACCTCAGTTTTCAGTAGGTGAAGGCAGGAACATTTTGAATTTGAAGCCAGCCTGGGCTACATCTTAAGAAGTTTCTGTCTCTAAATACAAAGCAAAAGAAAAGAGCAGTTGTAGTATATATGAATTTGATTTTTTTAATTTTTATTAGAATGTTACTCATTTTGCTGAAAAGTAGACCATGTCATCTTTCTTCATATTCTTGTCTTCTACAAATTGTAAAATCTCAAAAGAGCATATAGCAACAGAAAAGTCTTAAATTTTTATTTTATAATTCCAGCTGTTCTCTACTCAAATCCATCCATCCTTCCTTCCTTCCTTCCTTCCTTCCTTCCTTCCTTCCTTCCTTCCTTCCTTCCTTCCTTCCTTCCTTCCTTCCTGTCTTTTTTCTCTATTTGAGAGAGGGTGTTAAATGTGTAAAATAATGCTGGCCTTGAACTTGTGATCCTCTTGTTTCAGCCTCTAGAGTGCTGTGGTTAAAGGCTTATCTTGCCTTGCCTGACCTGTATTTAAAGTTTGTAAAGAACTATTAGTTGACTTTGGTACAGCCCAGCTAAATAACACCTGATAGGAGATAGGATCGTGCATTCTGTTCCTCCTCAGTGGGCATGAGCTTACAACTGGGCCTGCGTTTTTCCAAATTGGTGCTCTAAAATTAAAAAGGCACCCTGTGCTGCCTTCCAGCAAGACACAGGATTATTATAACTCTGAGGTCAAAGGTAAGTACTTTACTCCATATTAATTATTCCTAGCTTGCATCTCCTATCAAATTTTCACCATTAAAACTTTGGAGAAAAGCTTTATTAGTGGTGAACTAAAATAGGCAGGTCCTGGGAAATACTTTTACCTTTTCTTTTTTTCCCCTCGGAGCTGAGGACCGAACCCAGGGCCTTGACCTTGCTAGGCAAGTACTCTACCACTGAGCTAAATCCTCAACCCTGCTTTTACCTTTCTTAAGGTCCAATTTCTAAAAAAAGGAAAAGCATGATTACTCTCATTTGTGATCTTTTTTTAAGGAATGGGAGAGGAAGGTGTTAAATGCCTCTGTTGGCTAGCTCTTCTCAAATTTTTTAAGATTTTGTGATGTACATAAATGTTGAGACTCTGCTTAAAATTTCTACATGTAAAAGTTAGGCATTGTGGTTCTAATTCTCGTGCTCTGTTTTATCACCTTTGAAATCTCCAGTGATAAAGCCAGCCATCCTTGAAGAAATAACCCAATGTATGATTACTTAATAAGTTCTGACATGCGGGGCTGGAGAGATGGCTCAGAGGTTAAGAGCACAGGCTTCTCTTCCAGAGGTCCTGAGTTCAATTCCCAGCAACCACATGGTGGCTCACAACCATCTGTAATGAGATCTGGTGCCCTCTTCTGTCATGCAGGCATACATGCAGGCAGAACACTGTATATATAATAAATAAATCTTAAAAAAAAAAAAAAAAAAAAGAGGAAGAGAAGAAAAGAAAAAAAAAGTTCTGACATGCCTGAGTGCTCAATAAACATCAACACTGATCATGTCTGAGCCTCGATGGTTTAGTTGCAAGCTGCAGTTAAATTCAAAACTAGAGGTTTTTCCAGCCCCCCTTCCTTGCCCTTTTCATTATTTTACATATCTTTTAAAAATGTTTGTCTGCTGATAGATGTAAAACCTCAAATTCGGACTGCAAGGGATCTTATCTTCTTCCCAGAGTGAGTCTGTAGCAGCGCCTTACTAGTGACCGACGGGGTGGAGGGGCAGCCCAGTGCAAGTGTTGTGTCCAGAGCCCTCTGTTTGCTCTTCAGTACTGCCAACAAACAACAAAAGTAAAGTCTCTCACTGTCACATGTTTTTCCTTAACCTGCTTGGGATCCCCCGATCTTACCTCTATTTGTGTCACTAGGGTGCCTTAGTATATACAGTGAGCCGAAGATTACAACTCATCTCCACAGATCTGTGTGGCTTAGTCTTCCTGGTGTAGGTTTTTCTCTACTGAAAAAGTCTGAGTCATGTGCACACACTTGTAGTTACTGATGCAGAAACTTGGGGCCAAGCAGCCTGGCAGTAAGGCCTCTTCCGGGTTTCTGTTTGATTCGGTGATATTAGTTGTTCTGTAGTTGCTGTTATTTAATTAGAGTTCTGGCTATGTAGTTGAACTTCTGATCCGTCTGCTGGGATTACAGATATGAACCCACCATGCTTTAATGCCCACCCCTTAAAACAAAATACCTAGAACTGCTCAGTAAGTCAACCTTTGGCTTGTCTTGGACTATCTGATGACTTTGAGTTTATATTTTAACAAACCTTGATTACAGCCAAGTAGTTGGTGTCTCTTGCTCACTCTCTAGTAGCTGTGGGCTCCACATCATCTTTTACAGTCTGTGAGTCATGTTACTCAGACTCTTTGAAACACTTGAGATTGTGACTCAGGCCTCCTCGCTTCCTTCCTATGTTCCCAGTTCTGACTGACACCAGGCATACTGAAGCAGCAGCCTCCATAACCTCCAGACAGAAAAGGGTTTTCTCTAAAGCTTCTTTGTAAGGACTATAATAGCATTTTCATTAGAAAAGTCTTTAATCCAGAGAACTACAGTTAATTTAGTTGGTCTTCAACTACTGGCTCATCATTGAGGGCTTCCCTGCACAGATGTTTTGGGAAGTTTAAGGGAAAGGCCAGCCATGTAATAGTCAATAGAAAATGTCTCTTGTGTTCTGTACTGTGCTGCAAATACACACTTTGAAAAATTACTACCAATGTTTTAGGAAAACAAGGTCTTCAAATCATCCTTCCCTCCCTCCCTTCTTCCTGTCTCCTTCTTCCCCTTCCCTACTTTCTTTCCCTCATTTTGTTCTTTTTCTTACTCTTGCTGAACTCTAGAGAGCTGGGGCTGTAGACACATACCACTGTACATGAACCTTTCGTTTTGAGAACTAATGTAGCATTTAGTTGTTGTGTTTTTTCTTTCTTTCATTCAATTAAAATATTTTTCACTAAATAAGGAATGTGGCTTGAATTTCTGTGAATATTAGTAGTTCAGCAAAATAAGCTACCTTATTTTCAGTTCTTCAGAAGATATACTTTATAATTTTGAGAGGTAAATCATGCTTTTGAGTCCATTTAAATGATCCAGTATATCCATGTGGTTACACTGTATCTCCCAGCTGGGAGTCTGTATTGGATTTTTGTGCAGCGTAGACTTTGCACAGTCCTTGACAGAGTTTTGCAGTGAAGGCCTATCTGCATTTTCTTGGTTTTCTCACAAAAACTCTTATTTTTTTTTCTGAGTTTAAGGTATGTTGCTCCTTTATTTTTTTGTAAAATTGTGCTCCTCTTTAGAATTTAAGGGAAAGGAACAGATGCAGTACACAAAGAGAATTTCATATGAGCATGCAGTGGTAAATGAGCCAAGCCTGATAATCCATTGGGTAATAGCTGAGTTTTGGAAAACCTGACTGATGAAGGCCTGTGTCTTTATAAAAATGACTATTTTGCCAGACTTGGTAGCATGGTAGAAGCAGTAGATCTCTGTGAGTACAAGGCCAGCCTGTTCTTCATAGTGTGTTCCAGGCCAGCCAAGACTGCATAGTGAGACCCTGTTTTGAGGGGGTGGCCGGCTGGGGAATGAGGCTGGAGAGATGGTTCAGCAGTTAAGAACACTGACTGCTCTTCCAGAGGACTCAGTTCCCTGCCCCCACATGGCAGCTCACAACCGTCTGTAACTCCAGTTTCAGGGGACTCAACACCCTCACTTACACATTCATACAGGGAAAACATCAACACGCATAAAATAAAAATAAATTTAAAAAAAAGAAAGAAAATGGTTTGAGACAGTATCTTATAGCTCAGACTGGCCTCAAACTCAGAACAACCTTTCCTTGATCTCCCAAATGCTGAGATTACAGGTGCTAGCTACCATGACTGGCTATAAAAAATTACCCTTTCAGGAGCTGGAGAGTTGGCTCAGTGGTTAAGAATGCTTGCTGAGCTGGGCGGTGGTGGCGCACGCCTTTAATCCCAGCACTCGGGAGGCAGAGCCAGGCGGATCTCTGTGAGTTCGAGGCCAGCCTGGACTACCAAGTGAGTTCCAGGAAAGGCGCAAAGCTACACAGAGAAACCCTGTCTCAAAAAACAAAAACAAACAAACAAACAAAAAAATGCTTGCTGTTCTTGCAGAGGATCCATGTTCAGTTTCTAGCCCCCACATGGCAGCTCACAACCATATATATATATATATATATATATATATATATATATATATATATATATATATGATTAAAATAGTCAACTGTATTGGGGGGGACGGACGACAAAAGACTCAGTTTTTTGTGTGTATGTTTTTTTTTGTTTCTTTGTTTTTCCCAGAGCTGAGGACTGAATCCAGGGCCTTAAGCACTATACACTGAGCTAAATCCTCAACCCCCAAAAGACCCAGTACTAACCCACATTGTTCAGCAGACCCCTTCTACAGTACACTGCCAGATTGACTATGAGAATAAACAAGGGGCTCAAGACAGCCCAGTGCCTAAAAGCACCTGCTGCTTTTACATAGGACCCAGGTTTGCTTTCTAGTACCCGCATCAGGCAGTTTACAACCACACATAACTCCAATTTTAGAGGACCCAGAGCCCTCTTCTGGCCTCCCAAGTTTCCACTGCACACACATGGTGCACATACATATAAAATAGAAAAATAAATAATTTTTTTTAAAAAAAAAGATAAGCAGAAGAGAAGCAGTACAAACAGTTGTGACCTACTAGATGCTTCCTTGTGACTGACAAAGTAGTGAGTAAAGTCATAGCCAGCCTGGTTTTGATCCTCTCTCAAAAAGCAAAAAGAAGGCTGCAGACACAACTCAGTTGTAGAGCACTTACCCATCATGAGTGAAGCCTTAAGGTTCAAATACTGAAAGGGAAAAGGTTATTTTGGCATTTAATCTCATAAACCTGTTATACATCATTCTAATTTTATAATGATGACAGCTGAGACTGTGAGATAGAAACTCAGTTGACTAGTGACTAGTGGATTGACCTAGGTTTTCCTGACTGAAGTTTTACACTTGCACCTTTCTGAAAGACAGGAACAGCTGTATTGAGAACACCATCTGACAGTCACAGATGAGAACTAGGGCAAGGTGCTGACAGTGGAGAGTGCTATTCTGGGTTCTCAGGAGGGGGAGGGGCCAGCAGAGACTTTGGGAAAGGAATTCCTTGACCTCAAGTGGGGAAGAGAGTCTTGGAGGCAGGTAAGGAAAATATGAGTCTTAGCCTACGTCTTGGAGCCAGTGAGGTGACTCAGAGCAGATAAGGGGCTGCTGCCCAGCCTTATGACACAGTCAGTCCCTAGGACCCCTTCGGAGGAAGGGGAGAGCCAAGTCATGCCAAGGCCTGTACACACAAAGGCATAATAAATAAATACATAAATAAATGTTTGTTTTAAAGAAAAAAGGCCATACTTTTCCGTTTCCATCAGAATGTCACCATATGAAAGGTAGCTCTGTGTGCTAGGTTTGGGGTGGTTATGCACTGTCTCTCAGGTGTGTCTTACACTTGTGAAGGTCTCATTTCTCCCCTGAGACTCCAGGCTTGACTGAAGTTTGTAAGGGTATGAAGGAATATTTGCTGGACTTTATAGAGTACCCAGGTAGGTTTTACGTAGAAGGAAGCTTGCAATTTAGATTTGTTTCCTTGACAACATTTTGTTGTGTCTCTCTGTTTTTATACCTGTGGCGAGACTTTTGAGTAGACTGTGTTGAGAATGCTGTGGGCTTGGTTCTGTTCCTTCATCTTCCAAGAATGAACAGAGCCAAGCGTGTTGGCACACTCCTTTAATCCCAGCACTCAGCAGGCAGAGGCAGTGGATCTCTTAGTTCTGGGTCAGCCAAGGCTACATAATTATACTTTGTTTCAAAAAACAACAAAAGAAAGAGGAGGGGGAAGAAAACCTAATCCTTATCTGAGGCAGTGTGGAGGCTCCAGGCTTTGATAAAAATGATCATTGTTTTGAACAATGTCCTGTACTTCAACAGATGTCTGCTAAAAGTGATGAAATGTTTATAAGAAGTAAAGAGATAACTGTGTATAGAAGAGCTTAATGAGGTGTATAGGGAAAAGATGGCAGATTTTGGGGGAAAAAATCACATTTGGCAAGAGGGCCTATTAAGTGTTTAGAAATGAAAAAGATTTGTCCATTAAAAGTGGTATAATGGTCATAGTGGATCCTTTCTGCTCACTTCCTCTCAAAAGGAAAAAGTTGGAATTTATATTTGCTTAAAATAGTTGGTCCTCACTGAGCCTGGTGGTGCAGGCACGTAATACTATTTGGAAGGCTGCAGCAGGAGTTCAAGGCTTACTTGGGCCACAGACTAAGGTGAGTCCAGGCAGGTTACTGAAAATAGAAGAGGGTTGGGATATACAGATAGCTTAGTCGTATAGCACCTATTTGCTTTTTGTGAGACCCTAAGTTCAAGCTAAAAGGAAAAGTTTAGCACCGAAGAGAGAATTTATAAAAACCTTAATGTGTGCAGGACCTACACCAGTAATAGCATTGTTAGCTGCTGATTAATTGAAGTTCTTCAAAGTAAAGATAACTGAGCACAGACCCTACTTTTAGGCCATGCAGTCGTCCCCGAAGTTCTACGATCATTTCTCTTGAGGAAATGGAAATGATTACAGAAAAACAGAAGGATGGTTTCATTTATCTAGAAGTGATTACTATGTTTGTCTGTGTGTGTACACACGTGTGTTTTCAGGCTCTTTGCTTCTCCCCAGCCCTTGTAGAGTGTATGGTTTTGTCCCTGATTGTTCAGTATAATCGTTTGTAGATTCACTGAGAGCTTATGTAGTAATGCTTGCCTTATTTTTTTTTCTCTTCCACTCTTGTTTATTTTTTACTTTTTTTTTTCCTCTTTGTGATGTGACATTTTCAGCTGATGTTTTGAAAGCAAATCCTTCTAATTTGGGAGCCCAGATCACAAGAGTGAGTTTTTCTATAGTGTCTTTAGCTGTCTATCTTTTTTGTGTGTATGTCTTTCTTCCCTTCCCCTCCCAATTCTAAAAGATTTGAAATACATTTCATAAATATTAGGTAAGAAAATTCCTGTCTGTTGAACACCATGCCTTTCTAAAGCAATGTCCACTTTATATTGGGTCGACTCCCTTTTCCTAAACTGTTGGAAAAGCACAGGCTAATGGGTAGGCCTTGCTTCACTTTTTATATTATGATGTTGTACTGTCTTCATTGCAGATGGGTATGTCTGGACTCTGTCACCAGCCTGTCTCATGACAAGCCTTTCTTTAGCGTTCGTTTCTTTTGTTTTGAGGTAAATTACGCAGTAGCATCTGGAAACAAAAGACCCATTCTGTTACTTGAAGTTTAAGTAACAAAATCTTCTCTCCTGTGTTCTCCTTCTTCATCCCTGGTGTTCCTCTCAGGGCTGCGAAGGAATGAAATTACTTGTTTCAGCAGACTGGCTGGGTGAAAGTGGTCGGGCTGAGTTCTGAGCATGCTATGGTTGGAAACCTCCCTTGGCTTTAAGAGTTACAGGAAAGTTAGTGCTGAAACCAAACAAGACCCACACCTTTTATTTTATCGTGGGGAAAAAAGTATTTATTTTGTTCTGATTTTGATTTACTCACCTCCCCCCATGTAAGCTGTACATTGCTTTTTAAAATCTTACACCTTGGGTGATTTTCTGTACCAGCCTAACCCCTTTCTGGTCTCTTCGGCCTGTGTTGCTACAATGTATCTCACATTTGTTTGTCTGGTTCTGCATCCTGGAAGAGCAGGTGATTGGTCTCTCTTCTTTCTTCCCAATACTCTAAAATTTGCCTGTTGCTTCTGAAATCATTTTGTTTTGTACAATAAGACAAATGCCATGCTATATCCTAATTACAAATGCTCATATCCAAGTGTCATACTCAAAGTAATTAGCCATTGTGTTTCTGGGTACCATATAAATATAATAGTGTATTCCACGCTAGTATTATAACTTTAGTTGAGGGCAAATATTTTAAAGGCGTTGCCTTCACATCTGTATGTCATTTAAAATTACTCACCCTCTGTTTCTTCCTTTCTGTTAACTCAGAGATTAAAAGATCTCAAGCAGAGAGAGTTTGCTCGAAATGTCTCTTCAAGATCCCGCAAAGATGAGAAGAAGCAAGAAAAAGCCCTTCGGAGGCTCCACGAGTTGGCAGAGCAGAGAAAACAAGCTGAATGGTAGGGAAGTTTCATGTTGAGTGTTTTGTGGCTAAATAGAATCCTTAGGCCAGTGGTGGCACACGCCTTTAATCCCAGTACTCGGGAGGCAGAGGCAGGTGGATCTCTGTGAGTTTGAGGCCAGCCTGGTCTACAGAGTGAGATCCAGGACAGCTAGGGCTGTTACACAGAAACCCTATCTGGAAAAACCAAACAACAACAAAATCCTTAAGATTTAAATTTATAGATTTAAAATTATAATTCAAACACTGGCTGTGGTAGCTCATGCCTATAATCCTAGCACTTGGGAGCCCGAGGCAAGAGAATTGCTATAAGATTGAAACCAACCTGAACTACAGTGTGAGACACTATCTCAAAAAAATATTTAAATTGGGGGCACTTACTGCTCTTCCACAGGTCTCGAGTTCAGTTCCCAGGACTCATGTCAGGTGGCTCACAACCATCTGCAACTCCAGGGGACCCAATGTCCTCATCAGGCCTCCAGGGGCACTGGCACTCATATGGCATACACTCACACAGACACATAGATTAAAAAAAAAAATCTTTAAAACAATTTTTAAATTGGACTCGGTGTGTACCTCAGTGCTTACCTAAGGATGTATAGAGCCCTAGGTTTGATCCCCAGTACTATATAAGCATGTTGACACATAGCTATAATCCTAGCACTCAGGAAATACAGGGCTATCCTTGGTTGAGTAATGAGTCTGAAGTCAGCCTGATACACCTGAGAACTTGTCTTAAAAAAAAAAAAAAAGGAGGACCAGGTGGTGGTGGCACACACGTATAATCCCAGCTCTCGGGGAAGCAGAGGCAGGCAGATCTCCATGAGTTCGAGGACAGCCAGGACTACAGAGAAACCTTTTCCCAAAACATCAAAAAAGGAAAGAAAATGAGGAGAGAGGACAGAGCCTTGGCTTATGAACGTCCACTCTTACCTTCAGAAGTGTGACAGTCCTGGCATAGGAGTTATGTGTGCATCTGAGTGTTTGGTCACTCCCCAGAGGAGGGGACAGTTGCTTTTGCCATCCTGTCCCCATACACCCTCGATTTGCTGTTATCCTAGACTTGAAATTTCTACTTTGTGTTTATTTTGTTTGGCTTTTCTTTTTCTGTACTGAAAAGGAGCCAGAATAAGTGAGAATTGGAAAAGAAAAAAAGCACTTAAAGAACCCATGAGCTCTTATGTTGAATTAAACTACCTATAAAATGATTGAAATTACTTATCTGACAGAGTTTTAAATTTTATTTGCTGTGTGAGTGTGCGTGTGTGCGCACATGTGAATGCACATGCCATGACGTATGGAAGACATAGGACAGTTCTGTGGGGTCTGTTCTCTTCATCCTCCTTTACATGGGTCCCAGGGATTAAACTCAGATCACTAGGCTTGCAAGGCAAACCTTTCCCCCCTGAACCCTCTCACCAACCCAGTTTGCAACTCTTCATATAATAAACATCTCTCTCTTGGGCATGTTCCAAGAATATCTCCTTGGAAGATATACATCAGGCTACTTTCTGTTTCAGGACATATTATAATAACATCTTTTTCTTCAGAAGCATCTTTTAGTTATCATTTTATAAATTACCGCTTAAAAGATGACCAAGTAGGGATGATTGTGTGTAGGGAACTGGTTTGGCACTCACTCTGACAAGCACCATCATTTGTTAGTGTGAGGTAGATTAACACAATATAAACATGTCTTACTCTCCATATCTGCCTAGATTCCATCTTTGAACAGCAGCAGCATGCACAGCAAAATCTAGATACCATGGTATCTGGGTTTTTTGACTTCCAAGTTCAGAACAGCTTATAGATAGTGAATATCTAATTAAGTGTGTTTAGTTATTGAGTTCAGAATTCAAGAAATGCCATACACTGAAAATTGTTGGCAAAGCTATGTAGTAAACACTGGCTTTAAAGCTCTTCTGTAGTCCTGTGGTGGCAGCTGGAAGGTTGCTTGTCACAGGTATTGTTCTGGACACCCAGAAAGTATAATAGTTCCTGTGGATTTTTTTTCTGTGCCTTCACTTACTCAATTAGCTGTGATATGAAAATATTAAAAGGGGGTCAGAGGGTGCCTCAGCAGAGTCCCCAGAACCCACACAATGGAAGGAGAGAACCAATTCTACAGTTGTTCTCTGCTGCAACACATGTACTATGGCTTGTATGTATATACACACAAAATAAAATGGAACAAGAAATACATTAAAAAAATTATAGTTGGGTGTAGTGGCACACGCCTTTAATCCAATCACTTGAGAGGCAGAGGCAAGTGGATCTCTGTGAGTTCGAGGCCGGCCTGGTCTACCGAAAGAATTCTAGGACAGCCAGGGCTACACAGAGAAACCCTCTCCTGAAAAAGAAAACAAAACAAAAAAAAAATTATGGAAGTAATTAGTGAGTTTTAAGTTGTGTGCTAGATGTGTGTTATAATGACCGAAACATGAATCATCCCTTTATTTAGTATGTCCGTGTTCCCCATCCATTTTAAGGGAAGAAGGAATACATATTCCCATAACTTGCATTATACTACATTGTCATAACTCCTCTGTTCTTGTGGTTAATCTCTTGGTGTGTCAATTTATAAATTAAACTATCGTAATGTGCCCTGAGAGCAGGGGTGAGGGTGTGTGTTTCAGTACAATCTACAATATCTTGTATCGGCTTGTGGTCTATAAATATCTACCATGTGACTAAAGAGAGTGCTAATGCATCACAGAAACAAAGCATGACTTTAGATGTGGTGCCCAAGACATAAGGAAGACTATTTAATTTCTAAGACAACTATAACCACAGAGTAATTCAATGGAGGTTTCCAGCTATGTTTAATTTAGAATATATACTGCTGCGTATGTTTGTAATATCAGCCTTCTGGAGGCCAAGGAACTAGGATTGCCATATAGGTTCAAGGCCAGCCTGGGCTACATAACTAGATTTCAAAACAAACAACAAACCAATATGTACATTTTTTTTTTAATGAAATTTGAGCAGAGTATGGTGGTACACACCTTTAATCCTAACGTGCAGGCAGATCTCTGAGTTGAAGGCCAGCTTGGTATACATAATGAGTTCTAGGCCAGTGATGCTACATAGTGAGGCCCTGTCTCAAAAAATAAAAGAAATTTGAGACACTTGCCACCAACTCTACATGGAAGGAAATAACCCACTCTCTCAGGTTCTAACCCCTACATGGCACAAATAAACACACACATACATGTATGCACATGCATGCAGAAGAGATTTTTTTCATGTAAATTTGAAAGTACAGGAAATGGAAGCTTTTTCCTTCTTTTTCTAAATTTTTTTTTTAATGTGCATTGGTGTTTTGTCTGCATGTATGCCTCTGTGAGGGTGTCAGATCTTGGAGTTAAAAACAGTTGTGAGCTGCCATGTGGGTGCTGGGAATTGAACTCAGGTCCTCTGGAAGAACAGCCAGTGCTTTTAACTGATGAGCCATCTCTCCAGCCCTAAAGCTTTTTCTACAGCTAAATGAAATATAGTCCTTTTTTTTTCTGTGGTGAGAGGTAAAGCAAGGTCTTACTTCGTTTCCTCGTGTGGCCTTGAACTCCCTAATAGCTCCGGCCAACCTTGAATTCGGTAGTAAATCTCCTGTCTCTGTCCCCTAAGTACTGTGCTTACAGGCTTAAGCCACCATGCCCTGTGGAATAACCTTGGAATAGTTGTACATTCATATATTTGATTGTATGCCAGTTGGTAGGAAGATACATTAAGAAATAAGTTTGGAGCGGGCGATGGTAATCCCACACTTGAGAGGCAGAGGCAGGCAGATCTCTTGAGTTCCAGGACAGCCAGTGATAGACAGAGACCCTGTCTAGAAGGAAGAAAGGAAGAGGGCGGGCACGAAGATTGGAAGGACCAGTGGGGTGGCTCAGTGGGTAGAGTTTGTTCTTGCCACTGGGACTAATGACTTAAGTTCAAACCCCAGAATCTACATGGTAGATAGAGAGTACCAGCTCCAACCTCTATTACAGGCCATTGGAATGCACACACACACACACACACACACACACACACACACACACACACACACACAGAGTAAATAAATAATCGTAATCTTAAAAGTAGAGGGGCTAAAAAGGTTGCTCAGTGGTTAAAAGCACTAGATGCCCTTCCATAGGACCTGGATTCAGTTTCCAGCTCCCACATGATGGCTCACAATCTTCTATAACTCTAATCCCAGAACATTCTGATGCCCTCTTCTGACCTTCAAAGGCACTGTACACATATAGTTCACAGGCATACACATACAAGCAAAATATACACATAAAATAAAAATAAAATGAAAATAAAAATTATAATTAAAAAAAGGTTGGTAATAGGTTAAAGCTGAATCTGTGAGAAGGTATTGGTCAAGAATTTGAGTTGGGAGGACTGGAGAGATGGCTCAGAGATTAAGAACACTGGCTGCTTTTCCAGAGGACTTGGGTTCAATTCCCAGCACCCACATGGCAGCTCACAACTACCTATATCTCCAGTTCTAGGGGATGGAGCACCCTCACACAGACATACATGTAGGCAAAACACTAATGCGCATAAAATTGAATTGTTTTAAAAAGAATTTGAGTTGTGAGATAAGCCTTTTTGTAGGGCAGATAGCTTAAGAGATGAAAATAACTAACTGGCCTTGGTAATTTAGTGTGGTACTTTAATCAAATGAAACTTTGCCTAGCTCTGCTCAACAAGTTCCATTCATCAGCACATTGGTAGGGACCAGCTACTCTGAATCTTTGAGACCTACCTCTGATGAATGGAAGAACAAAGAAGATGAATATT
Source organism: Peromyscus californicus insignis (assembly GCF_007827085.1). Classification (NCBI taxonomy): domain Eukaryota; kingdom Metazoa; phylum Chordata; class Mammalia; order Rodentia; family Cricetidae; genus Peromyscus; species Peromyscus californicus. The sequence continues at coordinate 20,253,909 of NW_026294551.1, forward strand.
TTACAAGCTCTATCATAACTCTCTTACTTTTTTCACTTTCTGAACCACTGTATAGTGCGCCTGGAAGCGGCCCCATGTTCAGACCAACCACAGTGGCCGTAGATGAAGATGGTGGGGAGGAGGATAAAGACGAGTCATCAGCAAACAGTGGTGCAAGTGCTGTCCCTTCTTGTGGCCTTGGATCTGACTTCTCCACAGACAAAGGGGGCTCCTTCACTGCAGTACAGATCACCAATACCACTGGACTGGCACAGGCTCCTGGGTCAGCCTCCCAAGGTATCAGCTTTGGCATTAAGAATAATCTGGGGCCCCCACTGCAGAAATTAGGAGTTTCATTTTCCTTTGCCAAAAAGGCTCCCGTCAAACTTGAATCAATAGCATCTGTTTTCAAGGACCATGCAGAGGAAGGGACCTCTGAAGATGGAGCAAAAACTGATGAGAAGAGTTCTGACCAGGGAGTGCAGAAGGTGGGAGACCCTGATGGGAGCGGAAACCTGGATGGAAAGAAAGAAGATGAAGATCCTCCAGATGGAGGGTCCCTTGCCTCAACACTGTCCAAGTTAAAAAGGATGAAGCGGGAAGAAGGAACCGGAGCTACAGAGCCAGAGTATTACCACTACATCCCCCCAGCACACTGCAAAGTCAAACCTAATTTTCCCTTCTTACTCTTTATGAGAGCCAGTGAACAAATGGAAGGTGATCATAGTACACACTCAAAGAGTGTCGCAGACAACAAAAAAAGCAGTTCTCCCAAGCCTAAAGGTTGCAGTAAGGCAGCAGCAAGCCACGGAGCAGAAAAGACAGTTAGTGAAGTCTCTGAGCCACAAAAGGAAACCACTGGGGCTGAGCCTTCAGAACCTGGAGACAAAACTGAGACAAAGAAGGGCTCAGGAGGGGTTACAGGTGAGCACAGTGTGGGGAGTCACGAGACCGCAGAGGGCCAGATGCATGAATCCAACCCGAAAGAAGTTTCTCAGGCCACCTCTTCGACAGCAATAGCAGGCCAAGGACCCAAACATCCCACTGGTCCGTTCTTTCCTGTGTTGAGTAAGGATGAGAGCACTGCCCTCCAGTGGCCATCGGAACTGTTGATTTTCACCAAAGCAGAGCCCTCCGTTTCCTACAGTTGTAACCCCTTGTACTTTGACTTCAAACTTTCCAGAAACAGAGATGCCAGAGCTAAAGGGACAGAAAAACCAAAAGATGGTGCAGGCTCCTCAAAGGACCACCTCCAGGGCCTTGATCCTAGAGAGCTGAGTAAAAGCAAGGAGGGGGACCAGGATGTAGTGCACTCCTCAGAAGGCAGAGTGGATGAACCTGCTTCAGGGGCTGCCTGTAGCAGCCTGAACAAGCAGGAGCCTGGTGGTAGCCATGGGTCAGAGACTGAAGACACAGGAAGAAGCCATCCTAGCAAGAAAGAACCATCAGGCAAGTCCCACAGACACAAAAAGAAAAAGAAACACAAAAAATCCAGTAAACACAAACGGAAACACAAGGCGGACTTGGAAGAGAAAAGTTCTAAGGCAGAGTCTGGAGAGAAATCTAAGAAGCGCAAAAAACGAAAACGAAAGAAGAACAAGTCATCAGCCCCACCTGATTCTGAACGAGGACCCAAACCGGAACCCCCTGGGAGCGGTAGCCCTGCACCACCAAGAAGACGGCGCCGTGCCCAAGATGATTGCCAGCGACGGTCCCTTCCTGCTGAAGAAGGAAGCAGTGGCAGGAAGGATGATGGGGGAGGTGGGAGCAGTTCCCAAGATCACAGTGGAAGGAAACACAAAGGTGAACCTCCAGCTTCATCCTGCCATCGGAGAGCTGGCACCAAGCACAGCAGCCGCTCCAGCCATCGGAGCCAACCCAGTAGTGGGGAAGAGGATAGTGATGATGCTTCTTCTCACAGGCTGCACCAGCAGTCTCCATCCCAGTACAGTGAGGAGGAGGAGGAGGAGGAGGAAGAGGAAGAAGAGGAGGAGGAAGATGAAGACTCGGGCAGTGAGCATTCTCGTAGCCGCTCTCGATCTGGCCGTCGCCATTCCTCACACCGTTCCTCCCGGCGTTCTTACTCGAGCAGCTCTGATGCTTCTTCAGACCAGAGCTGCTATAGTAGACAGCACAGTTACTCTGATGACAGCTATAGTGACTATAGTGACCGATCACGCAGGCACTCTAAGCGCTCTCATGATTCAGATGATTCAGACTATGCCAGCTCCAAACACAGGTCCAAACGACACAAATACTCATCCTCTGATGATGACTACAGCCTCAGTTGCAGCCAGTCCCGAAGCCGATCCCGGAGTCATACTAGGGAGCGCTCAAGATCCCGGGGCCGAAGCCGCAGCAGCAGCTGTAGTCGCAGTCGAAGCAAGAGGAGAAGTCGCAGCACCACAGCCCACAGCTGGCAGCGAAGCCGGAGCTATAGCCGGGAGCGCAGCCGCAGCACCAGGAGTCCTTCCCAGAGATCAGGCTCCAGAAAGGGGTCGTGGGGTCACGAGAGCCCGGAGGAGAGGCGCTCTGGCCGACGGGATTTCATTCGCTCAAAGATCTACCGCTCTCAGTCTCCCCACTATTTCCGATCAGGTCGGGGAGAAGGTCCTGGGAAGAAAGAAGACGGCCGAGGAGATGACAGTAAAGGAGCAGGCCTGCCCTCCCAGAACAGCAGTACCGGCACAGGAAGTGACTGCAGTCCTGAAGATAAGAACTCTGTCACTGCCCGGCTGCTACTAGAGAAGATCCAGTCCAGGAAAGTGGAGAGGAAACCCAATATGTGTGAGGAGGTGCTGGCCACCCCTAATAAGGCTGGGCTCAAATACAAGAACCCCCCACAAGGTTACTTCGGGCCTAAGCTCCCCCCTTCTCTTGGTAATAAGCCTGTCCTTCCACTGATAGGGAAGCTTCCAGCTACCCGGAAGCCCAGTAAGAAATGTGAAGAGTCTGGCTTGGAAAGGGGTGAAGAGCAGGAGCAGTCTGAGCCAGAAGAAGAGTCCCCAGGGAGTAGTGATGCTCCATTTGGGCATCAGTTCTCAGAGGCAACAGCTGGTCTCTTATCAGACCCTCCTCCGGAAGAGCCAAAGTCTGAAGAAGCTACTGCTGATCACTCTGCGGCTCCGCTAGGCACCCCAGCACACACTGACTGCTACCCTGGGGATCCAGCCATCTCCCATAACTACCTCCCTGACCCCAGTGATGGAGATACCCTGGAGTCTCTGGATAGTGGCAGTCAACCAGGCCCTGTGGAATCCAGCTTGCTACCTATAGCCCCAGACCTTGAGCACTTCCCCAGTTACGCACCTCCCAGTGGAGAACCTAGTGTTGAGTCGACAGATGGGACTGAGGACGCTTCCTTGGCTCCTCTAGAGAGCCAGCCCATCACCTTCACCCCTGAGGAGATGGAGAAGTACAGTAAGCTCCAGCAGGCTGCACAGCAGCACATCCAGCAGCAGCTTCTGGCCAAACAAGTAAAGGCCTTTCCAACCTCAGCAGCCCTGGCCCCAGCCACACCAGCCCTGCAACCTATTCACATTCAGCAGCCAGCCACAGCCTCTGCCACCTCCATCACAACTGTTCAACATGCCATCCTACAGCACCATGCTGCGGCTGCTGCCGCTGCCATTGGCATTCACCCTCATCCTCACCCCCAGCCACTTGCCCAAGTACATCATATTCCCCAGCCCCATCTGACCCCTATTTCCTTGTCCCATCTCACTCACTCAATCATCCCTGGCCACCCTGCCACCTTTCTTGCTAGCCACCCTATCCATATAATCCCTGCTTCAGCCATCCATCCCGGGCCCTTCACTTTCCACCCTGTCCCACACGCTGCCCTCTACCCTACCCTGCTTGCACCACGGCCTGCTGCAGCAGCTGCCACCGCCCTCCATCTTCACCCTCTTCTTCACCCCATCTTCTCAGGTCAGGACCTGCAGCACCCTCCCAGCCATGGTACTTGAGTTGGGATTTGTAAGCTTAAGTTGGGCTAGGGAAGGTGACCTGTTCTTCCCTGGGGGTGTTGAGCCATTTAGTCCAGCAAGTAAAAGCTGGCATGGGCAGTGTCTTGACAGCCAAAGAAATGAGTTTTGGCTTGCAGGGATGGATTTAGATTCGAGGTTTGCTTTGGGTTTACTATCAGGGATATTTTCCCCTTTCTATTAGTTCCTCCCTCCCGTGTTTCTACGCTAGGGAACACCAGTAAGTGCTACCCACACTCCTCTGCAGCAGACTGTCAAGTATAGATACTTCCTGCCTCCCTCTACTTTCTAGTCCTCTGCTCTTCCCTCTGTAAGTTTAAAACATTTTCCTCCTCTGATGGGTTGTCACCAAAGCACCTGCCTGCCCTGGGCCCATCTGGCCTTGCCCTCCTCAGTGCCACGAGGAAAGCCAGGCTGTCTCTTCAGCGGTGGAAACTCCGCCACTTTGGGCAGTGTCTTTGAACAGCGTTTGGTGACGTCATCCCAGGTGAGGTGGAAGAGGGAGTCTAACCTAGAACCAAAAGCAACTCAGGCTGCAATTTAATCACTTTCCTTACAAACGGAGCCGCGCATTGGGCGCTACTGTCCTCATGCCCCTCGTCTCAGAAGAGGCATCTACATATCCCAGAAAAGAAGATCCTATCATGAGTAGAAGCTATGCGGAACAGAGTCACCATGTGCTTCCCAGAAAGGAGCTCATGTCTGGAGGGTATATTTTCTTCTGTTATGTTGATGTTTTCTTCTTAATTTATAGGATTTTTTAATGTAAAATTGCACTGAACTCTATAAACGTAAATGCTGCTTTTTGTAGCCCATATTAAAAAGGTTCCGTATTTGTAGTATACTGCAATAATATTTTTTACATCCAGCTCTTTAAGTGATCCTTGTTCTGGTGGCTTTCTGTAAATATGTTTGCCCTAGTTGAATTAAGAAACTTTAAAGGTTATAAAGTTAAAAAAAAAATAAAGTATTTGTTTTCTGCTAGATGCAAAAATGACTAAGCATGTATATTTTATCAAGCTCCTGTATTTTTTGAAGTTATGAATTATAAAAATGTTACAACTTCTTTTTTTTTTTTTTTTTTCCCCGCTGGGACAAGTGTTAAGTAATTTGCAGTAATTGGTTCATCCTGCACTGGGATTTTTGAGATAATGGGCAGCAAGCAGCTGCAGGCATCAGGAGGATGCTCCGTTTCAGTGGTCTCCCTGGTATGCTTTGTTAGACAGAGAAACAGTGGACTCCATGAGAAGGGGAAAACTGATTCAACAGCTTTATTCTCTGGCAGCAGTGACACTCGGTGACTGTCTGAGAGAGGACCCTTGGTTCCCCTGGGGACCTCGTTCCGGACAGTCTGTTTGCCTTCCTAGTATTTAGCCCCCTCTGACAATTTTTTTAATGTGCCTTTTGGGTTGGCTAGAAACTACAATAGAAGTAGACCAGAGGATAATAGAGTTGGGACAGTTTTCTCTCTTTCTGTTGGGAGGTGAGCACGACGTTTACAGGGACATGGAGGTCTTTGGCTTCACGGTTGTGTGCCGTCTGCCCAGCTCGGTTTCAGCAGTAGAGGCTCCTTTTTCTTTTCTCCCGTGACACTGACCAGAAGTGCATCAGTCCCTCTTCCCTCTTGCCTTCCTTCACCCAGGCTCTCAGCCCTAGGTACCACTCTGACCCAAAGGTGCTTGTCATGCAGGTCTCATCTCCTCTTGTTAGTGTTCTTCTTGTGACTAGAACTGGGTAAGCAGTCAGCTGACAAGGTAAACAACCCTACTTGCCTCGGCCAAGCTTCTCTATTCATGCCTTCTAGAATCCCCAGAAGGGAGAGGTTTTGAGTTTATGAGAAGCGAGTGCTGGGCGAACGAGGCGCTCGGCTGAGCCTTTCCTACCTGCTCAGTCCTCGTCTGATTCAGAAGTATCACTTTTTGGATAAGTAGCCCCGGAAAAATGAAATCATCGATTTGAAGTGAAGGGACTCATTTTCCTTGCTTTCAGCCCATGTAAATATTTAAATAAAACAATACAGTATTAACATTTTGTGCTGCTTCCCGTTAGGTTGTAGATTGAGCTGCACTCTGGCCGCCTCTCTGCCTTCCTGGAGGCAGTTCTCTTTAACTTCCAGAATAGTAGTTTTAAAACTTCAGAAAAAAAAAAAAGGAAAAACAAAATAACCTATCCTTACTTACAAGCATAACAGATTGTATTTAACTTTATCACATATGATAGAGATATATATGCTGTAAAATGAGGGAAGGAACTTTCTAATAAACCAATGCTTTGTGGAAACTTAGCGGAGTCCGTTGTCATTGTTCCCACTTCCACTCAGGCTGGGGCAGGTTGGAGATGTGGGTTATAAACAATGTCTTGTTGGAAGTAATTAAATAGTAGATCCTTCTAAACCAGGTGGAGATACTTGGAATTGTTCTTCTGGGAGCTTGGGTTGCCTGAGGGTCTTTATAGTTTACCTCCAGGGGAAGACGTGTGTGTTCTGCCCAGTCGTGGCCAGATGACTGCTGATGTGCACTTCTTTAAGAGCAACAGAATTACAAGATTCCTCTGGCCTTTGCCCTCCAGGTGTAACTGAATTACCAGGCTTGAATTACTGTCCTCAGCCCCTGACCACCTCACACCAGGAAATCACCTCAGGAGAGCCTGGGAAGCTGGCGTGGAAGGTGGACGCAGTGATAGTTCTCCTCTTCCTCAGCCTTTTAGAGTTGGGTGATGGCTGCCTCCTTCCTTCCTTCTATGTAGTTGTGTGATCTCTACCACAGGAAGGCTGAGTGCTCAGAACTGTTTGAAATAGTAAAGATCTGTGTTCTAAGAAAGGATTAGTGAAAAGGGGCTGGAGAGTTGCCTCAGTGGTTAAGAGTGCCTGTTGTTACAAAGGAACCGGCTTCAATTCCTAGCACCCACATGGAGGCTCACCACCTCCTCGGGCATCGGACATGCTTGCATGCAAAACACTCACACACATAAAAATTGTAAATATAAATCTAATTTTTTTTAATGAAGTGAATTTCTGAGAGCAAGGAAGGCAGCAAGCAGAAGAGACAGGGCTGCATAGCCTGTGCTGTGTGAAGTCTGTCTGCGTAGCCTGTGCTGTGTGAAGTCTGTCTGTCTGCGTAGCCTGTCCTGTGTGAAGTCTGTCTGTCTGCATAGCCTGTGCTGTGTGAAGTCAGTCTGTCTGCATGGCCTGTGCTGTGTGAAGTCTGTCTGTGTAGCCTGTCCTGTGTGAAGTCTGTCTGTCTGCATAGCCTGTGCTGTGTGAAGTCAGTCTGTCTGCATGGCCTGTGCTGTGTGAAGTCTGTCTGTGTAGCCTGTCCTGTGTGAAGTCTGTCTGTCTGCATGGCCTGTGCTGTGTGAAGTCAGTCTATCTGCATGGCCTGTGCTGTGTGAAGTCTGTCTGTCTGCATGGCCTGTGCTGTGTGAAGTCTGTCTGTCTGCATGGCCTGTGCTGTGTGAAGTCGGTCTGTCTGCATAGCCTGTGTTGTGTGAAGTCGGTCTGTCTGTCTGCGTAGCCTGTGCTGTGTGAAGTCAGTCTGTCTGCGTAGCCTGTGCTGTGTGAAGTCTGTCTGTCTGCATGGCCTGTGCTGTGTGAAGTCTGTCTGTCTGCATGGCCTGTGCTGTGTGAAGTCGGTCTGTCTGCATAGCCTGTGTTGTGTGAAGTCGGTCTGTCTGTCTGCGTAGCCTGTGCTGTGTGAAGTCAGTCTGTCTGCGTAGCCTGTGCTGTGTGAAGTCTGTCTGTCTGCATAGCCTGTGCTGTGTGAAGTCGGTCTGTCTGTCTGCGTAGCCTGTGCTGTGTGAAGTCTGTCTGCATAGCCTGTCCTGTGTGAAGTCTGTCTGTCTGCATGGCCTGTGCTGTGTGAAGTCTGTCTGTCTGCATGGCCTGTGCTGTGTGAAGTCTGTCTGTCTGCATAGCCTGTGCTGTGTGAAGTCTGTCTGTCTGCATGGCCTGTGCTGTGTGAAGTCAGTTTGTCTGCATGGCCTGTGCTGTGTGAAGTCGGTCTGTCTGTCTGCATGGCCTGTGCTGTGTGAAGTCTGTCTGTCTGCATAGCCTGTGCTGTGTGAAGTCTGTCTGTCTGTCTGCATAGCCTGTGCTGTGTGAAGTCGGTCTGTCTGTCTGCATGGCCTGTGCTGTGTGAAGTTGGTCTGTCTGCATAGCCTGTGCTGTGTGAAGTCGGTCTGTCTGCATGGCCTGTGCTGTGTGAAGTCGGTCTGTCTGTCTGCATGGCCTGTGCTGTGTGAAGTCGGTCTGTCTGCATGGCCTGTGCTGTGTGAAGTTGGTCTGTCTGCATGGCCTGTGCTGTGTGAAGTCGGTCTGTCTGCATGGCCTGTGCTGTGTGAAGTCGGTCTGTCTGTCTGCATGGCCTGTGCTGTGTGAAGTCGGTCTGTCTGCGTAGCCTGTGCTGTGTGAAATCAATTGCTTTGTTCTGATAAGGGCTCAGCCATCTAGGCTTGAAACACGAAAGTACTCCCTCTTTTACACCCTTGATGACTAATCCAGACCTTGTCAACCATTTCTATTCTTGTTGCCACAGAAAATTCCACCTCACCCATACCAGCTCCTATCTGATTATTGCAGCATTTTCCTGGCTGACTTCCCTGACTAGGATCTAACACTCTGCCCCAAGTACGTTTATCAGCTTTTCAGAACCCGAGTGCCATTCATTTTATATTCACTGTTTCCAGTATAATTGTGAGCTCTGAGAAGATAATCTAATTCTTATAGCTCCTTTAAAACAAAACTCCTTCAGGCATTCTCTGTTAACCTTGCTCAGTGCCAAACAAACTATGATAGAAGCTTGATGGTTGCTGACTAAATGAAGCCAAAACAGAGCTAGGTTCATTGAGGGATTTTTAGGACCTCAGACTGATGGAATAAGAAAGTGAGAATATTACCAATCCTCGATCCACTTTCAGCAGGGAGATAACCCAGTTCTGACACCAAAGGAATGCAGTCTGCAGTCCTCTCCCTGGCCCAAATCTCATCTTCCCTCCTCCGGTTTCTGCTTTTAATGAATATCATAGTCCACCAGCTAACTGGGGACCAAGCCTTTGGATTACCTTGGCCACTTCCAGCTCCTGATTCTGTCCTTAGCTGCAGTTTCTTTCTTGGTTTTTGGAGACAGCATTGCTGTGTATGTAGCCTTGGATGGCCTTGGTGACTTGCTGTATGGCCCAGGCTAACCTCAGACTTGATGTATCTGTCTTCTTCCTGCCTCATCCTGCTGGATTATAGTCTTGTGTCACTGTGCCCATCTCTGCTGTCTCTTTCTTGCCACCAGTACCTGGTTCAGGCATCACCACCTTTAACCCAGAATGCTGACCGACTCAGCTGGTTTTTCCACAGTGTCCCTTCTCCCGTCTGTTGTAGCCACAGGCAGCCAGTGTCATACTCTAAATTGGAGCACAGTTCGTCATTGAATCTCTCTCTGTCTTAGGGTTTCTGCTCCTTCAGTGAAACACCATGATGAAAGCAACTTGGGGACGAACGGAGTTTTTTAAGCTTCGACTTACACATCACAGTTCATCATCAAAGGAAGTCAGAGCAGGGACCTGAAGGCAGGAGCTGATGCAGAGGCCATGGAGGGGTGCTGCTTACTGGCTTGCTCCACCTGCTTTCTTTTTTTTTTTTTTTTTTTTTTTTTGGTTTTTCGAGACAGGGTTTCTCTGTGTAGCTTTGCGCCTTTACTGGATCTCGCTCTGTAGACTAGGCTGGCCTTGAACTCAGAAAGATCCGCCTGCCTCTGCCTCCCAAGTGCTGGGATTAAAGGCGTGCGCCACCACCTCCTGGCTCAACCTGCTTTCTTTTTTTTTTTTTTTTTTTCGAGACAGGGTTTCTCTGTGTAGCTTTGCGCCTTTCCTGGGACTCACGTGGTAGCCCAGGCTGGCCTCGAACTCACAGAGATCCGCCTGCCTCTGCCTCCCGAGTGCTGGGATTAAAGGCGTGTGCCACCACCGCCCGGCAACCTGCTTTCTTATAGAACCCAGGACCACAAGCCCAGGGATGGCACCACCCACAATGGGCTGGGCCCTTCCTCGTCAATCACATTTTCTTAATAGAAAATGCCTTACAGGCCTGCCTGCAACCTGATCTTATAGATACATATTCTTTCGTTTGGTTGGTTTTTTGGTTTGTTTGTTTTTCAAGACAGGGTTTCTCCATATAGCCCTGGCTGTTCTGGAATTGGCTGTGTAGACCAGGCTGGACTCTGCCTGGTTCTGCCTCCCCAGTGCTGGGATTAAAGGTGTGTACCACCACCACCTGGCTTGGAGGCATTTTCTTAGTTGAGGTTCCCTCCTCTTAGATGACTTTAGTCTATGTAAAGTTGACATAAAACTAGCCAGCACAATCTCTTCTTAATTTATTTTGTTTGAATGCTAGCAAGCATGTGGAGGTCAGAGGAGTTGGTCTCTTACGACCTTGTACAACCTGAGGATGGAATGCACATCATTAAGCTTGAAAGCAGTTGCCTCTTCCCCTATTGAGCTAACTTGCTAAAACTGACAATTTGATCTCTTACTAACTTTTAAAATCTTGAGACAGCTGGACATGTTGACACACACCTTTAACCCTAGCACAAGGAGACAAAGGCCGGCAGATCTCTTGAATTCCAGACCAAACTGGTCTACATATCAAGACCCTGTCTCAAAACCAAAATAAAAAATCTTTAGGATTCTCCATCTCCTATGGGCCGAAGTTCAAATTCCTTTAGTGTGGCATTCAAGTACCCTCCAGTGATCTAAGTCCCTGCCTGCCCTTCCTGCCCTCATGCCCACCCGCCCCTTTAAGCACCCTTCACTAGACACCCTTCACTTAGCCCTCTACGTACCTTTCCTCATTCCTGACCTCTCTTCTGCCCTGGTTGCTTACATTATTGCCAGCATCAGCAGGACAGGGGAACCTGGGTTTGAATCCCACTTTTGTTGCCCGTTGACATTCTCCATGTGGACAGTTTACCCAGAACTCTGCTAGTTTCTGCCCTTATGAAATAGTCCTGGTAGTATCTGTTTCATAGAGTTGCCTCCTAATTTCTGTTTCCCAAGGTGCACTTGCTGTCACCCGGTGGCAGTCCTGAGTGTCCTGGGCTTTACTGTCTCTGGACTAAGTTGAAGATCCTTGGCTGTTGTCTTTGTAGTTTCTATACACCAAACAGGAAGTACTTTTTTAAAACTCTAGTGCATGGGAGCTGGATGTGGTGGCACACCCACATCTTTAATCACAGCACTCAGGAGGAAGAAGTAAGTGGATCTCTTGGGAGTTTGAGGCCAGCCTGGTCTACAGAGCTATTTCCAGGACAGCCAGGGCTACACGGTGAAAAAAACACAACAAAACTCTAGTGCATGGGACTAGAGAGACGGTTCAGCAGTTAAGAGCATTTACCGCTCTTGCAGAGGACCCAGATTCAGTTGCCTACACCCCTGTCACAACTGCTTATAACTCTAGTTCCAGGGGTTCCAAAACCCTCTTGCCTTCATGGGCACTTGTACACACATGATGCAGATAAGCACACACATATGAAGAGCAGTTAACAATACAAAAAAATCTTGGTGGTGCACATTTTTATAATCCCAGCACTCAGGAGGCAGAGGCAGCCAGATGTCTGAGTTCAAAGCCAGCCTGGTCTACAGAGCAAGTTCCAGGACAGCCAGGGCTACACAGAGAAACCCTGTCTCAAAAAACGAAAACAAAACAAAATTCAAGCAAAACAACTGCAGTGTGATGTGAGTTGATAGAATTAGGCTTCCCAGCATTCAGCAGCAGTGCAGGAGCTACTCACTTGAGAAGAGTGGGAAGGCAGCGCGTCAGCAGGTCAGCAGAGGCCTCGTTAAGGATTCATTCTGATGCATGCGTTGCATGCTTGCCATGAATTTGGCACTGAGAACACACCAGTGAAGAAAGCCCTGAATAAAATCCAAGGAGCTTTTCGCTTAGTGAAGAATAAAAATTTTAGCTGTTTGCTGAGGTGATGAAGTATGAGAGGAGAGGGGGAATTAAAAGGACTTCAAAATGGGATAGGGTGGCCAAGTAAGATAGGCAGTGGTTAATCAGAAATAAAGATCAAGCCTGGGGTACATGGCTCAGTAATAGAGCACTTGTCTTATATGCGTGAGGCTATTCCTAGTACTGAGAGAGAGAGACAGAGAGAGAGAGAGAACACAGACTGAAAGGAGGGTGTGGCTATGATCCTTTATTCCTTTGCTTTGGGGCCAAGGCATGCAAGACCACAGGGCGTGGTGCTCTTCTGCTTGCCTGGTCCACAGAAGAGGACCTTTCTGACCCTTCCTGCTCTGTGGCTCTTCGCTCCGTCCACTCTTCAGGAAGACTTCAGCCATTCAACACCACCACACAGTGGGCCTCTGGCTAGGCCCTGGGACAGCAGAAAGGACCCTTGCTCTCAAAGGATTCAAATACTCAATCCAGTAAAAGGATCATCACGGTCATCCAGTACTGTACCCATGTGTGTATGGCAAGATGCCAACCTGAGAGCGCCATCCAGAATCAATTCTTTTTTTGCTTGTCTGTCTGTTTTTCAAGACAGGGTTTCTCTGTGTAGCCCTGGCTGTCCTGGAGCTTGATTTGTAGACCAGGCTGGCCTGGAACTCACAGAGATCCTCCTGTCTCTGCCTCCTAAGAGCTGGGACTAAAGGCGGACTAATGTGCCGCCACCACTTGGCTCAGAATCAGTTGTTTATGGTTAGATACTAACTGTCACCCGAGAAGGAGTGAAGCTGTCCATTTGAACAGCTGGTGCTTCATTTCAGGGACTGTGAACAGCACACCCTGGGATGATGTCATTTTAGCCCCATCTCCTCCCCACTTAGGCCAAGATCCATTCACTACCTTTCCCCGATATTGAAGGCATCCGTGTGGCCACACAAAGACTTGATTCGAGGCGAAGAAGTCAGGAACTGATGGACCCCAATACTGCTGGCTGAGGCTGTCCAAAGGCTCCGGGAGGAGGAAGTGGATAAACGCCGTACTCAGAATGATGGCCGCCTCAGGTCTTATCAGGAGAGAGCAGCTTCCTCAATCCTTCCTCCATCTCTGGCCAAGTCATAGTGTTCAAGAGCAGGACAGTCAGCTAAGTAGGGGAGGAAAGAGCTGTTCAGCTCTGGGCCATGGTGAAGTAGAACAGACCTTCCTGCTCTGTGGCTCTTCGCTCCGTCCACTCTTCAGGAAGACTTCAGCCATTCAACACCACCACACAGTGGGCCTCTGGCTAGGCCCTGGGACAGCAGAAAGGACCCTTGCTCTCAAAGGATTCAAATACTCAATCCAGTAAAAGGATCATCACGGTCATTTTACACCAGTTTACAGTTGCACTGTCCCAGGCAGCAGGGGACAGTGGTTGGCCTGGCATAGTGACGTGGAGACAGTGGCGGTGGAGATGGAACGGGTTTTCAAAGACGGGCAATGGTGGCGCACACCTTTAATCCCAGAGCTTGGGAGGCAGAAGCAGGTGGGTCTCTCAGTTCAAGGCCAGCCTGGTCAACAGAGTGAGTTCCAGGACAGCCAAGGCTACATAGAGAAACCCTGTCTCCAAAAACAAAAACAAGGCCGGGCAGTGGTGGCGCACACCTTTAATCCCAGCACTCAGGAGGCAGAGCCAGGCGGATCTCTGTGAGTTCGAGGCCAGCCTGATCTACAGAGCAAGATCCAGGACAGGCACCAAACTACACAGAGAAACCCTGTCTCTAAAAACCAAAATAACTAAGAAAATAAATAAAAATAAAATAAAAAGAAAAGAAAAAAGGATTTCAAGGGATGCATCCCTGAAGCAGGCTTGGAGATGAGCTATCCTAGAAAAAAAGGGTGAGCAATGGCTTTCAGCACTAAGATCCATCCCCAGAGAGGCCCCTCCTCCTTCCTGGTAATCCTACAGACCATGCGATTTAGGGGTTATTGCCCTCCGCCATGCCTGCTGCTCAGCAGTTACTTTAAGTTCCAGTTTGATAAGCTGAAACTTCCTGTGGTGGGAGCTTTAGGGAAGAGGAAAGAGCTGGTCCATTCCTGTTTAGGAGGTTTGGGCAGGAGGATGGCTAGAGCTTCGTGTGAATGGCATGCCCTGTGGCTCCTGCCGTGGATACCACTGTTCTTGGGACCTAGTCCTGCTCCTCCAGCCTGGGCCTTGAACCTGGACCCTGTGATGCTCACCATCTATGCAGGTCCCAATGGCAGCCACTTTGGATTTTCTGTGGACTTTCACAAGGACAACCATGGGAGGTGAGTACCAGGGGAAAAACGGGTGTTGAGAGAAGACTGCCTCCGATCGTTGCCTCTATGGCCTCTCCTTCCCTAGTTGAGCAAGGTGGAGTCTAGTGTCTGTTTGGGTCCAGCTCTTGTCAGGAATGCTGGGGAGGGGCAGGTTCCAGTGAGGGTGCCAAGGAAGGATACCAATGGGGAGATGAACACTGAACAGAAAAGGTAAAAGCTTATGTCTTCTTTGTCCCCAAGGGTCAGTGATATGACTCACTTTACCCTCGGCCAGTCATCCAAAATTGACTGGCCGAGATACAAGTGCCCACCTACTGCGTCTTGCTTTTCTCCATTTTGAACCTCATCTCTTTCCAAATTATAGATATTTGAAAAGAAGTAATAAATTACTAACAGTCAGCAATGATCAGGCTTTGAGATCAAACTGCTAAGATTCCTGGCTCATCTTCACAGCTGTGTTTAGCCTGAGTGACTTTGTGATGGACACTGGAATGCCCAGTGTCAGGGGAATAGTAATGACTGTTCTCAAGGACAGGTGTAAGGAATCATCTCGTCTGCCTAAAAGAGCCATTTCAACAAAAGCCAGGCCCCCTTCCCAAGATGGCTTGCATCCAGAGACTGTCCATGAAGGGAAAGAGATCTGGGGTTGCCTCAACTCTCACGATTCTGTAACTGAGTGTGGTGGCACATGCTTGTAAACCCAGGGAGGCTGAAGCAGAGCTGTTACCACAAGTTAAATAGCCAGGGACACATAACAAGAATCTGTCAAAGAAAGAAAGAAAAACTCCTGAGCTGGGTGTGGTGGTGCAGGCCTTTATTCCCCTTTAATGGGAGGCAGAGGCAGGCAGATCCCTGTGAGTTCGAGGCCAACCTCATCTACATAGTGACTTCCAGGACAGTCAGAGCTATATAGTGAGACCCTGTCTCGAAAAAAACAAAGCCAACCAACCAAATAAACAAAAATCTCCTGTCTTCGGAGCTGTTGAGTGTTCACACAGGGCCTGACACTCAGTTCAACTCCTTTCCCCAAGCATGGGTCCTGTGGGCACAATTTAATAAGCATCCTGTTGTTTATTAACACACACACTTTTCACAAAAGCGTGTGGCTGAGGGCGTACTAAATACCTGTCATACATTTATTGCATCTACTCTTCCAACAACATAATTGCTTGATACTATCCCTGCTTTACAAACGTCAGAACTGACTTAAACTTTGGTCTGCTAGGATCCTCAACACTGTCAGCACCACACATCCCCACCCGAGGTTACAGCATCCTTCACCATTCAAAACAGTTCTACTAAGGGATCCATTAAGTTAGACAAGGCAAACAGTTTGTTTGGTTCTTGTTGGGAGGGAGTGGGGGATATCAGTGTATGAAGCATAGCAGGTGTTTTCAGTAAGGATTTTGTTGTTGTGATGGTGGTGGTTTTGGTTTTTCGAGACAGGGTTTCTCTGTGTAGCTTTGGTGCCTGTCCTGGATCTCGCTCTGTAGATCAGGCTGGCCTCGAATCACAGAGATCCGCCAGGCTCTGCCTCCCGAGTGCTGGGATTAAAGTCGTGCCCCACCACCACCCGGCTTCAGTAAGGATTATTAAACCCTTCCTGTCCAAAACAAACCAACTGGTTTAGTCCTAGGTGAATTTCCTAAGAATACAGTTTCAGCTGCCCCTAAAATGAAGAAGTTGGCCTTAATGGGGTATCTGTGAGGGAAGATGGTCCATATGAGACCTATGCCACACCTCTTTCCTGGTACTACTGGGGTGGTGGGTGGCGGGCACCGGACAGGATAGAAAGACCCTGAGCCCTGCTCACCCAGCTTGCCTACACAGCGTGTCCATCGTGGTGGGCGCCCCCAGGGCCCTAAGCGCAAGTCAGGAGGAGACTGGTGGCGTGTTCCTGTGCCCCTGGAAGGCCAGTGGCGGCGAGTGCACCTCGCTGGCCTTCGAACTAAGTGAGTCTCCGGCATGGAGGGGAAAGGGGGAGCCAGGTGGAAGTGGATGGCGGGGCTCCAGAAATCCACCCTTTCTGTGTCCTCCAGGGGATGAGACCCGTCACGTAGGCTTGCAGTCTTTCCAAACCTTCAGGACCGGGCAAGGACTTGGGGCATCGGTCGTCAGCTGGAATGATGTCATTGTGGTAGGCACTGTGGACAGGTCACAGGGAGCAAATCCAGGCCAGCGACATTGATGGGGGAAGCCCGAATATCGCGCCCTTCCCCATTCTCCTGTGACTCTGCTCTAGGCCTGCGCCCCCTGGCAGCACTGGAATGTCCTAGAAAAGACCGATGAGGCAGAGAAGACGCCAGTGGGTGGCTGCTTCGTGGCTCAGCTACAAAACGGCGGCCGTGCAGAGTACTCGCCCTGTCGCACCAACATCATGAGCTCGGCTTACGCAGAAATTTTTGGTAAGCGCTGTTCCGCCTCTGGCTCCGCCCTCTGATAGCTGCAAACCCCGCCCCGCCACCAACCTCGCGCCCTGAGAGCCGGGCCCTCGGCTACGCCCCGCCCCCTGGGGTCCCGCCTCCAGGCCCTCCCCGCACCCGCCCCGCATAGTTTTGCTTGCCCACGCGGGATTCCTGGCTAAAGCGCGAGCTCCCGGAGCCGACCCTTGGCTGACCCCCCCCACTTGCCCCTTGTAGGCCCAGACAAGCGATACTGTGAGGCCGGCTTCAGCTCTGCGGTGACCCAGGCAAGTCGCAGGCAAGAGCAGTAGAGAGCTCGGCCTGGAGGCTGAGGCAGGGGGATCGCGAGTTTGAAGCCAGCCTGAGCTGCAAAGTGAGACTCCTCTTAAAAGGAGACGGGGTGGCGGGGAGAATGAGAATGGATGAATATGAGAACATCATGCAGCCCGGCAGGCGATGGTGGCACACACCTTCAGTCCCAGCACTCAGAAGGCAGTCAGGTGGATCTCTTGAGTTTGAGGCCAGTCTGGTCTACAGAGTGGGTTTCAGGACAGCTACGGCTACACGGAGAAACTGTGTCTCGAAAAACAAACAAAAGAACATCATGCAGGCAAAGTGATATTTGGGTTGTTCCAGAATACGGGGCTCTCTCACGACCGGGACTTCCCTTTCAGGATGGCGAGCTAGTGCTTGGGGCTCCTGGTGGCTACTATTTTTTAGGTACGTGCCCAGTAACCCAACCCACTCTCATCTCGTGATTTGGGGAGACCCAGGCGTCTGGGGCCCCACACCTCCTGTCCCTGTGCCCTTCCCAGGTCTCCTGGTTCGGGTTCCAATTGCGAATATCATCTCTAGTTACCAACCGGGTACCCTTTTGTGGCATGTTCCCAACCAGCGCTTCACCTTTGACTATGGCAGCTCAGTGTACTTCGACGGCTACCGGGGTAACCTTGGCATCTCCTTTCTAGGCTTCCCAGAACCCAAAAAGTCAGGTCCCACCCCTGTCCGAGGTTTTCTGCCAATCTTAACTAGTCCCCAGCGCAAAAGCACCCCGCCCTCGGTTCCCGCCTCTTCCCCCACACCTGTCCAACTCCCGTCCACGTTGGCTCGCCCTTCCCTGCTTGGACTCAAGTAAGACCTCCAGCACGCCTCAGTTTTTCCACCTTCACAATGCAGTTTGTACTGATAACCTCGGTACTCATGACCCTCCTTTCCTGACCGAGGTCTTCCTCCTTGCTTTAAACGCTAAACTGTGCTGTTTTCAGGGTACTCGGTGGCCGTGGGCGAGTTCGATGGGGATCTGAGCACTACAGGCAAGGAATGCTGTTAGGGGCGGGTGGGGAGCCCTGGGGCAGGAGCACCTCCCTCCGTACAATTTCCCCTGGGTCCCTATGTGAGGATGGAGTAAGTAAGCGGTTTCTGAGGATCTGATTTGCTGAGCCTTGCTCTTCCCAGAGTACGTATTCGGTGCCCCCACTTGGAGCTGGACCTTGGGAGCGGTGAGTGATGGCTCTCCCACCGTTTGACATTCCGAACCGCCGACACCAGAACTCTTGTTTACCCCCCACACACACTCGCCAATTCCCTGCCCTATCTCAATGAGAGTGGGAAGTCACAGAGGGAGCATGAGTGACGCACTTGGGTATGTTTCTCCATGCAGGTGGAAATTCTGGACTCCTACTACCAGAAGCTGCACCGGCTACTTGGAGAGCAGGTGGGAGCAGCGGTGGCCCCATGGAAGTGGCCAATGTCAGGGAATTAAGACACACCCCTAAAATAGTTCATAGGATCTGAGGGTGATGTCTAATAGAGGATGCTGAGCTCAGAAGCACAGACTAAAATTCTCTTCATCTTGTAGGTGGCTTCGTATTTCGGGCACTCAGTGGCAGTCACTGACGTCAACGGGGACGGGTGAGAAGAGGGAATGCCCCTTACCCAGTTGGGTCCTCAACTGCCAGCAGCAGGAGTTACCCTCATCTTGTCCCAAGGGTAGCCCAGAACTGCCCTCGTTCCTAGTACCTTCCTAGCTCAACGGCACCTAACCTTGCCCATCTGGTCCACAGGAGGCACGACCTACTGGTGGGGGCTCCATTGTATATGGACCACAGGGCGGATCGCAAGCTGGCCGAGGTGGGCCGTGTGTATTTGTTTCTGCAGCCTCAGGGCCCCTATGTTCTGGGCACACCCACTCTCCTGCTGACTGGCACTCAGCTCTATGGGAGATTTGGATCTGCCATTGCACCCTTGGGTGACCTCAACCGGGATGGCTATAATGGTGAGTGGAAGAGCTGCTGTGTTTGGCCTTAAGAGGGTCAATAGCCCTAACAAAAAGATGAATTTAAGGCAGAGTACACTTGTAATCCCAGTAGGAGAGAGGCTGAGATCTTGGGCAGCAGGAGCCAGAAAAAGCTTGACTGCTGATTAGAAAGTGGGTACCAGGGTTCAAGGAATCCAATTAGGGCAGTTTGTCTAGGTCCCAACACGATGACCCCTGCATGCAGATTGGGAGAATGGAGTTAGAGATGCGGTGACTTTACAATATATTTAGGGCTTGTACTATTAAGGCTGGATGGGAAATGGAATATGGAGTCAGGATGAGAAGGGAGTTGAGTGGAAGTGGGGAGCAAGGAGGTCCGTGGTTCACTTCTGGGTTAGCTGGTTTTGAAGGGCTTGGGACTATTGGGTGGAAATATGGTGAGAACCGTGAACTGTCGCAATTGACTTTGCACACTTCCTCTAGAGAGGGCTGAGGGTGAGATGGAGACCCGGGAAGCGTGGATAGGATCTGGAGCCTGGGAGTTAAGAGGAGGCCCAGTGTAGAAGCCTGGGAAGCGAAAGGGCATTCAGGGAACACCCCGAGAAGGTCGCTCTGGGAAATAGTGTTTAGACAGATGGGAGAGAAATCAGGAGATTGGTGGCCCAAAACTCTGAGAGAGTACTTTAAGCAGGAGGGAGGGATGGGCCGAGTGGCCCCCTCACTCCTGAAAGGTACAGTTAGATGGGACTGGGAAAACATCATGGGCTTAGCAAGGATGAGCTCCTTGGTGGTGGTGTCAAGGACCAACCCAGGCCAGTATGGTGGTGTGTACCAGTAATCCTAGCACCCAGGAAGTGGAGACAGGAGAGACAGAAGTCCTGCTACCTAAGACCCTCTGCTACCTAAGAGGCTGGAGAGCAGCCTGGGATACATAAAACTCTCTGTCAAAAACAAAAACAAACAAACAAAAAAAAACCACTCAAGAAGGGCACCTTAGGGCCCAGAAGATCACTGGGGCCAGGTCCAGGGCATGAACAGAGGTAAAGCACTCAGCAGGCAGGACAGACAACTCTCTCATCAATTTGGCTGTGGAAAGGGGAGCCATCATGGACTGAGGGATGGGGACCATGGGAAGATCATTTTAGGAAGAGTGGGGAGTGTAATGAATACAAAGGAAAAATAGCCATGTTGGGAACTGGAGGGGGTCAGCCAGATGAGGGTCCCTATGATGCCTGGGGATGCAGACACTCCATCCATAGGCAGGAGATACCAATTTGAAGGTCCCCTGGAGAAAGCAGGAAGACAGTGGGTCCCTTACCGAAGGAAACGGGCTGACAGCCTGGCAGAGAGGAGACAGAAAGAGGTGCTGTGGGGAAATCCACAAGATGGTGGAGAGGCCCCAAGGGTCCCAAGGAAGGCTGGGGATTCGGAGGCCACAGTGCCCTTCTGCTCTGTCTCCTGCAACCCTGAGCTGAATTAGCTCCAGGTAGAATCTGGCCAGGCGGACCCAAAACTGGCCATGGGACAAGAAGGCTGCAAAAATTAACAGTGAATCAAATGGTCAGTAAATCCATGAAGACCAAGACCAGGACAGAGACGGGGCCCTGGACTCCAGGACACCATTGTGGTCAGAGGCCTCTGTTTGCTTTTTGAGACAAGGTCTCACTGTGTAACCTTGGCTGGCCTGGAACTCTCCATGTAGATCAGGCTGGCCTCAAACTCGCAGAGATCCACCTGCCTCTGTGTCCTGAAGGCTGGGGTTAAGCACTTTTGTTTGAATTATGATTATGGTGATCAAGACGTACTGTAAACAAAATCAGAAGATGAAGGGAAGACGGTTCAAACACACAGACACGTGATCTAAGTTAGTTACATAGGAAAAGAGCTCATAAAATCCTGAGGCTGCTAGCAGATGCGCTCTCAAGGAGGGTCTTAAAGGCTCTGGGGTTGATAAACTAGGGTGTGGCGGCTGGGAGTTTGTTTGCTCCGTGAAGGTGAAACAGAGTTACCGTCTGGAAAACAGGTTTCAGCTAGTTTTTATTTGTTTTTCAGTTTGGTTTTGTGTTTTGAGACAGGGTCTGACTATGTAGCCCTAGCTGGCCTGGAACTCAGTATGTACATCAAGCTGGCCTTGAACTCAGAGAGATCTGCCTACCTCTGCCTCGTGAATGTTGATATTAAAAGTGTGCACTAGCACACCGGGCCTACTTTTTTTTTTCCTTCCATTACTGGGAATTAAATCTAGGACCTCACACAAACTAAGAAGTTTGCTGGCCTGGTCTGGGCTCAGTTATTTAATCTTCTTCTAAAATGGGAATTAAGGGCAGGGTTGTGGCTGAGCTAATAGCTTGCCTCACATGCACAAGGCCTCAACCCAGCATAAACCAGGTGTGGTGGCGCCAGTACCAGTCCTCCCAGCACAGAGGAGGTGGAGGCAGGAGGGCCAGAAGTTCAAGGTCATCCTCAGCTACGTGAATAATTAGAGGCCAGTTTGTGACACATACCACCCTGTCTCACTGGCATATTATCGAACACCTTTAATCCCAGCACAGAGAGGCAGAGGCAGGCAGATCTCTGTGAGTTTAAGGCCAGCCTGGTCTACAGAGTGAGTTCCAGAACAGCCAGGGATACAAAGAGAGACCTTATCTCAGAAAAACCAACCAACCAACCAACCAAACAAACAAACAAAAAACCAAACCTGTCTCAAATTAACAATAATACTCCTAATTGTCAGGAGTAAATGGAGTCTTAGTGTGTTTCCTTGATGTGGGGACAGTGAGGAGTGTTGGAGCTTTAATACCAATTGTTAATACTTGACTGATCTCTCTCCTGCCTCCTCCATACGGACTTTGTACCCTTCTGGTCTCCCAGGGCCTCCCCAGAGAAGACTCAAGAGAGATTGGCAGCATCCCCTGGGGAGACCCGATCACAAACAGCCACATTCTTTCTCTCCTTCCAGATGTTGCTGTGGCTGCCCCCTATGGGGGTCCCAGTGGTCAGGGCCAAGTGCTGGTGTTCCTGGGTCAGAGCGAGGGGCTGAGTCCACGCCCCTCCCAGGTCCTGGACAGCCCCTTCCCCACAGGCTCGGGCTTTGGTTTCTCCCTCCGCGGCGCCGTAGACGTCGATGACAATGGATACCCAGGTGCCTGTGCCTTGCATCCAGCCAGTCAGGACAGGCCTCTGAGCACTTGCTGGGAATGCGGAGAGACCAACAGCTGGAGCTTCATGTCTCACCTGGCACCAGCTGTGGGCTCTAACTTGTCTGTGTGGCTGGGATGCTGGGGTTCGGGGGCAGAACCTCGGGGGCGGGGGGGGGGGGCGGTGATGGTGTAGAGAACTTTTTGGAAGATAAAGACTCGCTCTATGCCTGCTCTAATGGCCACTTCTAACCCCTCTCCCTGTGTCTATAGACCTAATTGTGGGAGCCTATGGGGCTAGCAAAGTTGCCGTGTACAGGTGAGCACTGGCTGGGGGGAAGGACCACATCATCAGAGGAGGCTGGGTCAGGAGGGACACACTGGTGAGCCTCCTCTGATCCCATCAGAGCTCAGGCTGTGGTGATGGCCACTGTCCAGCTGCTGGTTCAAGACTCCCTGAATCCCACCGTGAAGAACTGCGTCCTGGAACAGACCCAGACGCCAGTCAGCTGGTGAGGAGGTGGAAGTCACGGACTTGGCAGGGTTTGGGACCTCAGAGAGGCCCCACCCCCCAAACCCGCTCTCATCTTTACAGCTTCAACATCCAGATGTGTGTGGGCGCCACCGGGCACAACATTCCTCAGAAGCTGCGTGAGTGGCCTGGAGGGAGGGTTGGAGGAAGGAAGGTCTGGCTGTCCCCACTAGAGGGAGACCTGGATCCTTCCGGCTCGCCTGCCCTGCAGAGCTGAAGGCAGAGTTGCAGCTGGACCTGAAGAAGCCCCGCCAGGCCCGCCGAGTGCTGCTGCTGGCCTCTCAGCAGGCGAGCCTCACGCTGAGTCTGGACCTGGGTGGAAAGAACAGAACTATCTGCCACACCACCATGGCCTTCCTTCGAGTATGCTCAGGCTAAAACGGGCGGAGCTGGGTGTGCAGGGTTCTCCCCCCCAGGCAGTTCAAACAGTCCTAGGACTCAAGCAAAGGGTGTGGGTGGGCCCTGGAGCAGGCTAGCCTGACTCTTGCCATCTGCTAGGATGAGGCCGACTTCCGGGACAAGCTGAGCCCCATTGTACTGAGCCTCAACGTGTCGCTGCCCCCGGGAGAGACTGGAGGAGCCTCTGCTGTGGTGTTGCATGGAGAGACCTATGTCCAGGAGCAGGTGGGGTCAGTGGGACAAGCAAGAACCGGGCAAGATCCCTGGTAGGGGGATTAAGATTGGGGAAGAGGTTGTAACCATGAATCCCAAACCTTGAAGTCACCCCCAAATCCTGATGTAATTCTCCGAATCTCAGTGACCCCCCAACATTGTCGTAGATTGGTAAACCCTGCTATCCCAGAACTTGGGCATCATCCCAAACCTTTATACACACTCCATCCCATACTCCCTAAAGCCTGAAAGGACCCCTGGAGCCACTGTTGTTCTGAGCTCTCTGAGGTGACCCCTAAACCCACAAGCCCTCAGCTTACCCACACATCCTATTGTGTCCCCTAGACCCGGATCATCCTGGACTGTGGGGAAGACGACCTGTGTGTGCCGCAGCTCCAACTCACAGCCACTGTGTGAGAGGGTCTTCCACTCTACCTACCCTGTCCCTCCATGCCCCAGGAGACCCACACCTTACCTGAGTCCCCTCTCCTCCTCCTCTAAACCAAGCACTCCCTCCACACACAGGGGGAACTCCCCACTTCTGATTGGTGCTGAGAACGTGTTGGAGCTGAAGATTGATGCAGCCAATGAGGGTGAGGGAGCCTATGAGGCAGAACTGGCTGTGCACTTACCTCCGGGTGCCCACTACATGCGGGCTCTGAGCAACATTGAGGTGAGGTGCTACCCCGGGCATAGCCAGCAGGCAGCAGGCAGCAGGCAGCAGGCGTGAGAGCCTTGACTCCGGCCTCCCACCCAAATCTTCACTGTTCCTATGCTCTACTATAAAGATGTTTTCAGCTTTTAGATGCAATGCGTGTAGGTGTGACGTGCACATGAGAAATGCTGGCTAATGGTACAAATTCGAAGAACCCTGTTACAAAACCACCAAAAGGCTCAGGAAGCCAGTGTTAATTAGAACCCCTTTAACATCTACTGGGGAGCTGGGGTGATGGCTCAGTTGGGAAGGTTCCAGCCACCCAAGCAGAGAACCTGGGTTTGGATTCCCATGGGAAAGCCAGGTATGGCAGTGTGATCCTGGAACCCTAGTACTGGGGATTTAATGATGGGTGTAACCCTAAAGCTCATAGGCCAGGCAGGCTAGCCACATCCCTGAGACCCTGTCTCAATAAATAAACATAGAGAACTACTGGGGAAAAATACCGATATCAAACTCTGGTTTACACACACACACACACACACACACACACACACATTTGCTGACTTAGTCTTTTCCCATAATGTTGGCAGGCACTTACACAGGAATTGTTAAATTAAATTCAATGTTTGTGCGTGCATGTGTGTGCACAGTGAGCAAGTGTGTATGTGATGTGTGTGCACGTGCCTGTGGAAGTCAGAGACTGGCCTTATGTGTCATTCACTTTGTTTTTGTTTGCTTGCGTGCTCGTTTTTTGAGACAAATCTCTCACTGTCTGAACCTGAAACTCCCAGATTCAGCTAGACTGGCTGGTCAGGAGCCCAGGGAACCTCCTCTCTCCACCTCCCTGGTGCGGAGATGACAGGCATGTGCCCCCACACCCGCTTTTCCCGTGGGTTCTGGGGACCAGACTCAGGTCCGATTGGTCACGCAGCAGGTACTTACCACTGAGCCAGCTCCCCCAGCCCGGTGTTTTCATCTTCTGAGAAAGAGTCTCACTCTGAAGCCATACTGGCCTGGAACTCACTAGTTAGTCCAGGACAGCCTTGAACTCTTGATACTTCTGCCTCGGCCTCCCAAGTATTGGAATTGTAGGCATGAGCCACCACACTCAAGTATGTATAATGTATATGTGTGTGTGTATACTATGTATGTATATATACATATACACTTATTATATATATATATATACACACACACATTATGTTCAGTGTGTGTGTGTGTGTGTGTGTGTGTGTGCACGCTTTCACCACAGTGAGCATGTAGAGGGGTCAGAGGACAACCCATGGGAATTAGTTGTCTTCTTCTATCTTGTAGGTCCCAGGAATTGAACTGAGATTGTCAGGTTTGGTGGCAAGCCCCTTTAACCAACTGAGCCATCTTGACAGCCCTGAACAGATTTTTGTTTGGTTTGTTTTGAGACAGGGTTCTCTCTGTGTAGCTCTCTCTGGCTGTCCTGGAACTTGCTCTGTAGACCAGGCTAGCCTCGAACTCAAGAGATCCACCTGCCTCTGCCTCCCGAGTGGTAATGAAAGGCTGTGTGTCCCCATGCCTGGTTTTATTTTGTTAATGTCATTTATAGCAGACATATTGGGCACCGCACCCCCACGGCTTCTCTTTTCCAACTGTCTGTGAATCTCTTCCCCAGGGCTTTGAGAGGCTCACCTGCACCCAGAAGAAGGAGAACGAAACCAGAGTGACACTGTGTGAGCTGGGCAACCCCATGAAGAAGGACACCCGGGTAAGGCCTCCATGATGTGGGCCTGGGGACAGCCTGGTGGGGGGGGGCTCTCAGGTGGGAGTCAGGAGGTCTTCCAACGCTAGCTACATCTTAGGGTAGGTGGGCTCCTGGGGGTGTGGAGGGGGGATAATAATGGTGGCTGTGGCGGGGGAGGACTGGACCCAGAGTGCACACTGGGGTAGTGACTTCAGTGCTTCCCTCTTCCAGATAGGAATCACCATGTTGGTGAGTGTGGAGAACCTGGAAGAGGCTGGACAGTATGTGTCCTTCCAGCTCCAGATCAGGAGGTACTGAGCTGGGCAGCATGGCTGTCCACCTCCCTTCCAGCTGACCCTCGGGCGGAAACCCTTCCGAACGGAAAGGCCTTCCCAAGTCTGTCCCCTTTCTTCCTCCGTGACTTGTTTCTGAGTCTTGGGGGGTCCTAGAGGACATTCTTTCTCGATCTAACTTCAGTATAGCATGCTGTTGGGGGTGGAATTAACTCCCCCTGAGCTGTCGAAAATTCTGGATCCACTTCAAGGAGCTGGTGTCCCTCAATTTCTTCTTCTCCCTTCCCCGCTCCAGCAAGAACAGCCAGAATCCAAACAGTCAGGCTCTGCTGCTGCCTGTGGCGGTCCAAGCAGAGGCCACCGTGGAGCTTCGAGGGTGAGAGACCATGCATGGGAAGGGGACAGGGCAGAGGGGGCGATATTGCTCCCAGGAGCAGGTGGGGTGTAGTTTATGGGTACAGTTCATGATTAGCACATGGAAGACCCTGGATCCCATCCCCAGTATCTTGTAAAACAAAAGGGTAAAGTTTGAGGGGTCCTGGAGGATCACCCCACTCTGGGGGCTTGGGCACTTGCAGGAATTCCATCCCTGCCTCCCTGGTGGTGGCAGCAGAAGAAGGTGAGAGGGAGCAGGATGGCTTGGACAGCTGGATCCCCAGGGTGGAACACACCTATGAGGTAAGGAGGAGCCTCTGGGTAAGAGTGGGGTGAGGGAGGTCCTGGGAGCTGCAGGCTGCCCGCTGAGCCACAGCACCCCACTGTCTCCACACCCCCCAGCTCCACAACAATGGCCCCGGCGCTGTGAGTGACCTCCGACTTGCCATCCACTTTCCCAGCCAGTCCCAGCCCTCGGACCTGCTCTACATCCTGGATGTGCAGCCCCAAGGTGGTCTCCTTTGCTCCTCACAGCCGACCCCTAAGCCCCTTAAGGTGAGGCTCTGGGCGAGGGAAGGAGCCGTGAGGGGGCAGATCAACAGCCAGAGCAGGGTCTGGGTGTGGATGCAGACCCTGGAGGCGAATTCACTGCGTCCCTGTCCCCCCAGCTGGACTGGACGCTACGCACTCCCGGCCCTTCCCCGATTCGCCCGGTCCATCACAAGCGCGAGCGCAGACAGGCGTTCCTGCAGGGACCCAAGCCGCTGGGGCAGCAGGACCCAGTTCTGGTGGTGAGAAGACTCAGCGGGACCGGCTGGAGCCCTCAGGAGCCAGAGGAGATGGGAAGCAGGGGGAGTGGTGCGGGTGTGATGCTGGACTGGCGCTTGGCAGAATGGGCTAGGGGACACATGGGTGTTTAAGTTTTCTTCTAAAGAAAAGCCAAAGCAAGCCGGGCCTGGTGCATGCTTTTAATCCCAGCAGAGGCAGGCGGATCTCTTTGAGTTCGAGGCCAGCCTGGTCTACAGAGCGAGTTCCAAGACAGCCAGGGATGTTACACAGAGAAACCCTGTCTCAGAAAAAAAAAAAAAAAAAAACCAAAGCAATATCACAAAAATACTGAATACTGCAGGCTATGGGTGACCCCTGCCTTCGGGCCTCGTCTAAGTATCCCTGGGAATGTTGAGCAAACAGTATGTAGGGAAACTATCTGAAGCTCAGCCGGAGACCGGCGCTCACTGACCCTCCTGGTTCTCTGTGTTGAGTCCTTGATTGATGGCGCATGATTGACAGGAGGGCCTGGGGACTTACCACCCGTCTCCCTCAGAGCTGCAACGACTCAGCGCCCTGTACAGTGGTGGAATGTGAGCTGCGGGAGATGGTGCGCGGGCAACGAGCCATGGTCACAGTGCGGGCCATGCTGGGGCTGCCCAGCCTCCGCCAGGTGGGGGCTGGACGCTGGCGGGCGGGGCCCGCGGGGGCGGGGCCTGAGGGGGCGGGGCCTGCGGGGCGGGGTCAGTGAGGGCGGGGCAGGAGTTTGCCCTGGGCTTCATCAGGTTCACCCGGGCCTTTTTCCTCCCGGCGGAGCGGGGCGGGGCAAAACCCGGGCAACTCAGAAGCTGGGAGTCCCGGGCTTGGCTTGCTGCCACCTCCTGGACTGGAGTGGCTGCGGTAAGCGTCTGCCACCCCGCCCCCGACAGAGGCCGCTGGAGCAGTTTGTGCTGCAGTCGCATGCCTGGTTCAACGTCTCCTCCCTACCCTACTCGGTGCCGGTGCTCAGCTTGCCCAGCGGACAAGCTCTGGTGAGCGACCCTAGATCTCTCGCTGTCCGCTACCTGCCAGCGTGGGACGAGGCCTCTCCAGGGCCCAGGGGCGGGAAGTCTGTCTGAGGTTGAGGGGCGGGCTCTCAGTCGGACTGAAGTATGGTTACTAGGAGATGGCTTGGCTGGGCATCCTCCTCCCTGGTCACAGTCCCCCTGAAGTGACATCCAGTTTGCTCTCAGGTGCAGACACTGCTGCTTCGGGCCTTGGAGGACAGGGCCATTCCTATCTGGTGGGTGCTGGTGGGAGTCCTGGGCGGTCTGCTGCTGCTCACCCTGCTGGTTTTGGCCATGTGGAAGGTGAGGCTGGAATCGGGGCTCAGTGTTCCTAGATGGTCACAAGCTAGGAGACCAGGGATACGGGACCTGTCTCACCTACATGTCCTTTATTAGAATGTCATTTTTCTGAGGACTTGTGCTGGGCACGTACCATCCCACCCATGCCCACAAGCAGGACGCCTGAAATCCTCAGGTCTTTAGACCCCTCCCCCACTGTCAGGGAGTCAGAGGAAACTGAGACCTGCCCTCAGAATCAGAACTCCCTGACTGCTATGGGCGGGGCTCCTAGCTGGGTTTCTGTTGCAGTGTAACAATACCATGACCAATAGAAACTTGGGGAGGAAAGGGTTCATTCATGGGACACTTCACAGTCAGCGACAGAAGCCGAGGCAGGAACTGAAGTCGAAACCTTGAAGGACAGATGCTTAAAGGCTTACTTCCTTACCTACCTTTCTTGCCCAACTGCCCAGGCATGGCACCACCCACAGATGGCTGGGTCCCCTACATCAATTAGCAATTAAGAAAATGTCTCACAGGGGCTGTAAGGATGAGTGGGCTAAGAGTACTGGCTTCTCTTCCAGAGGACCAGTGTGCGGTTCCAGCACCCACGTGGCCACAACCCTGTGTAACTCCAGTGTAAGGGGATCTGACAGTTTCTTCATGTTTCTTTAGTGCCAGGCATGCATGTAGTGCACAGACACACGTGCAGGCAAAATCAAAATGCCCATACACATAAAATAAAAATAATTAATTTTTTATTTTTATTTCTTTTTTTATTACACTCATGATATTCGTTAATTACACTCATGATATTACATTTGTGGTATTCATTGATTACACTCACAGTATTCATTCAATAACTATATTTATGATATTCATTAATTACATTAATTGTATTGATTTATTACATTCATGATATTATGCCCTGTTACTATGGTCCATTTGTGGGGCTTTTCCATCACACAAAACAGAGATTCTGTACTTAGGAAATCATTGTTCTATATTCCTTTCTTCTCCATCTTGAGAATTAATTTTTTAAAAAGGAAAATGCTTCAAAGGCATGGCTACAGGCCAGTCTGACCTGGGTAATTTGTTTGTTTGTTTTTTGAGGCAGGATTTCTTTGTGTAGTCTTGAACTAGCTCTGTAGACTAGGCTAGCCTCAGACTTAGAGATCAGCCTGCCTCTGCCTTCAGAGAGCTGGGTTTAAAGGCATGAGCTACCAGGCCCTGCTGACCTGGGAAATTTTTCAATAAGGAAATCTTATCTCAAAAAAAACAAACAAACAAAAACCAAACCAGAGGCTGCTGAGACAGCTCAGGGGATGAAGGTGCTTGCCAACAAGCCTAATGACCCGAGTTCTAACCCTGGGATCCATATAGGAGAAGGCGAGAACCGGTGACCCCCAAAGATACACACACATCAATAAATAAAATGTGATTTTTTTTTTTTAATTTATGGGGGAAACATCTCCCAATTAAAAAAATCCCCATTCTCATGCTGGGGCTGCAGCTCCACCGCACGGGTTTTGAGGCAGCTGGTTTCTAGCAGATGCCCTTCCTCAGTGGTTGTCTGGGGTGTGTAGCCAGTCTCTGTGCCTGACTCCAGCTCCTGTGCCCCTCCCCTCCAGGCTGGCTTCTTCAAGCGGAATCGACCACCTCTGGAGGAAGATGACCAGGAGTGAGGACACCAGTGCTCAGTCATGGGGGGAAGCTGGGTGCCTGCTTCACCTCCGGTTTCCAACCGCTTGGCCCTGCTCAGAACTCCATGGGTTCAAACGCTTCCGTGGGGTCTTCCCTTCCCAGCAGAGCAGCACATTCCCTTTCCTACTGCCTAATAAAGAGGTTGATGTCAGTAGCCACCATGCTGCCTTGGATCTGAGGATAAAGTGGGGAGTGAAGGGATGTTTGTGGGGACTGAGAGTTGGAGCAGGATGAGTCTCTACCAACAAGGTAGCTAGCAAATGGAGTAGAGAGTAAGGTAGCAGGTGGAGGGAGCGGGAAGGAAGGAAGGAAGGAAGGGCCTCCCATGAGACTCAGTGGGTAGGAGTACCAGAGAAGAAAGGCTGGGTTCCTGGTAGCCAGTTTTGTATCTCTTTTGTTTTTTGTTTTGAGACAGAATCTCACTATGTAGCCCTGGCTGGTCTGGAGCTCACTGTGTAGACCAGGCTGGCCTCGAACCCGAAGAGATCAATCTATTTCAACTTCCCAGGTGTTGGAATTAAAGGCCTGAGCTATCATGCCTGGCTCCCTGGTGGGCAGCTGTAAGCTGTGCGTTTTGCATAACTTTGGAGAGACAAACCTCAAAATAGTCCAAGACTTGGGACATGGCATTCCTGTCTTCCTTCCCTTCCCCCAAGAAAGACCTTTTAAAGAGATGTTCTGGAGGAAGAGGGGCAGCAGAGAGCTGGCTGAGCTCAGCTTGAGGAGAGCAGTATCTCACCAGGGGGGACAGCAGATGTTGTCCCCTGCAGTCATCCTGATGCCTTCCTTCTGAGGAACAGGTCTTCTGCTAGGAAAGGGATGAGGAGTAGAAGGGCAGCTGTGGGGACTGGAGTTGGGGGACAGAGGTCAGGCCATCCTCTAGGGGTTTGTTGATTCACATATTCCAGAAATGTTTTGGGTTTTTTGCTTTTGTTTTGTTTTTCAAGACAGAGTTTCTCTGTGGTAGCTCTGGCTGTCCTGGAACTCGATCTGTAGCCCAGGCTGGCCTCAAACTCACAGAGATCTGCGTGGCTCTGCCTCCCGAGTGCTAGGATTAAAGGCATGTGCCACCACTGCCTGGCCAGAAATGGTTTCTGAGCAAATAACAGAACTATTCCAAAGTGAGCTGAGGGCTGAGCAGTAAATAAAGCTAGTCTCTATCCCATGGGACTTACATTCAAGAAGATGAATGAAATAAACCAAGAAATAAAAGAGTAGTCGTTGATGTCCACAGCTGTGAATGAAAATAGGAGGAAGGGGCCGGGCTTTTAACCCCAGTGTTCAATAATAATAGTTGGGTGGTGGTGGTGCACGCCTTTAATCCCAGCACTCAGGATGCAGAGGCAAGTGGGTCTCTGTGAGTTCAAAGCCAAGCCTGGTCTACAGAATGAGTTCCAGGACAGGCACCAAAACTACACAGAGAAAAACCCTGTCTGGAAAAACAAAAAAAAAGTAATAATAATATTATTATATATTATTAAATATTTATCATCATCATCATCATCATATGGCTAGAGATGCCGCTCTATGCGCAAGGTGTTTACCTAGCATACAAGAAGCCCTGGTCAGGTTCAGTCCATGGCCCTGTGTATAGCAAGAGCGGTAGCACATGCATGGTATACCAGAACTCATGAGGTGGAGACAGGAGGATCGGAAGTGTGAGGTCATCTTCAACTACATGGTGGGTTTGAGAGTTTGAGGCCAGCCTGGGTTACATTAGACTCTGTCTCAAAAGAAAGGCTTGGAGTGTTTGCCTTTTCATGGTGTACTACCCCACTCACGTCTCTTTCTTTCTTCCTTTTCTTTTATGTATATTGGTATTTTGCCTGCATGTATGTCTGTGTGAGGGTGTCAGACCCCCGGAACTGGAATTACAGACAGTTGTGAACCATGTGGGTGCTGGGAATTAAACACAGGACCTCTGGAAGAGCAGCCAGTGTGCTTAACCACCACAGCCAGGAGCCATCTTTCCAAACCCCCCACCCCCATTTTTTTTTTTTTTAAATAAAGATCACCATTTCCGTCACATTAAAAAAAAAAAGTAAGAAAGAGAAAAGTTGAGTTCAGTGGTAGAGCAGATGCCTAGTGTGTTCAAGACCCTGGGTTCAACCAACAGGGCTGAGGGTAGGGAGAGAGACAGACAAAGAGGAGGGGTGTGTGGACGAAGAGAAGGGAAAGGAGAGGAGATGGGGGAGGCGAGGGGAGGAGGAAAGAGAGGACAGAGTGCTGGCAGAGTCGCCTCTTTCCAAAGTTTAGTTGAAGGGTAGTTAGGTAGATAAGGAAGGGTCTCTGACAGTTGAGCCGAGGAGTGAATGAGCCACACTGCTGCATGGGGTAGAGGGTCCAGAAGAGAAAGTTCTGCCCGTGACAAGGTGCTGAGGTGGGAGCAAGTTCTGGCAAGGAGGCTGGTCACTGTGGCTGTGCCTGGCTGGGGATGGCCCTGGGGCACATGTCTGCTGGAGAGAGGAAGGGGTGGCCGGTGGGCAGACACACCTCGCAGCTGTGCCTTGAACATGAAGTGTCAAGTGTCCAGGGAAGCCATAGGTGAATAGATTGACCTCACAAGAGCCGATACTCGATTGTACCCAGAGGGGTAAATGGTAAATTCTGAAAACAATGAGTTGACATCCATGCGTGTCGGGTTCCAGAACAGGTTTCTAGGTGCGTGACTGTGACTATTTAAGTAAAGATTAAGCTGTGATCATTGAATGCCAGCCAAATTGCCTCTCGAGTCAATCATTGCAACTGACTGGTCCAGACCACCTATCTTGATCCAGCATAGCACTCGGCATTTGTTCCTTACAAACAAGAGAAACGTGAGCAGGATTGTAGTGGCTGGGATCTGGACCTGACTGAGTCTGGTAAAATGGGGGCGGGGGTCCTCTCGGGGATGTCTCAGCTCCATCTCAACGCTGGGCTGCCTGCAGATGTCAGGAGCTCCTTGAATGGAGGTGGCCGAAGCCTCTCTGCCCCACAGATGGCTCCTGGCTGCGGTGGTAAAATGGTGCTGATACAACGGGCAAGTGAAGCAGATTCAAGGCAGCCCTGACAGATTGTAAAGTTGGGTTGAGACCAACAAGATGAAACTCACCAAGGATGAGTGCTAAAGCCGGAAAAAATGGTTACATAAGCACAGAACCGGGGAATATGGTTAGATGGAAATGTCTGTTAAAAAGGAGGAGATGTGTGCAATCCCATCTACTCCTGGCTAGCTACTCCAGTCTGAGGTGGGAGGGTTGTGAGTTCAAGGACAGCTTAGGCTGCATGTGAGACACTACCAAAAAAAGGAGGAGGAAGAGAGAAACAGATGGAAGTGGGGGGAGGGGAAGGAAAGAAGGAAGAGAGGAAGGAGGGAGGGAGGGAGAGACCTGCTGGGTCCTCTGGGGGTGGCCTTCCCTGTCCTAGGTCCCCTCGAGGGTAGTAGGTTGTGCTGAAGAGCTAACAGGGCGGGGGGTGGGGGGGGGGTTAGATGAGGGCCTGCTCACGCAGAACGGAAGGGGAGTGATGGTAACAACCAGAAATAATGAGAGAAAGCTTGTTTGGGGCAAGTCTTCAAATGTGGGGTTCAGCGACTGCGAAAGATCCAGTGTGTCCTTCGTGAAGCCGGAACCCACGGGATGCTCTGTGGGAGGGAGATTTGCTTCCACCAAGACCTCTCTGGACAGGTGACTCCTCCCGAAGAAGGGATCTGTTACTCCTCCCCCGACCAACAAGGGATCTGTTACTCCTCCCCCGACCAACAACAGCCCGTTTATTACACCCATGCTCCTGTCAGACTTGTGTTAGAGTTCCAGGAACTGGCTGTGTAGACCAAGGTGACTTTGAGCTCCCAGAGATGAGTGCTGTGATTAAAGGTTCGTGGCACCACCCGCGGCATCTCAACCACTCCACTAGGAAGAGATTATTATAATTGTCATTTTAAAGGATAAATGAGGTTGACCACGGCGGCTCACATTTGAAATCCCAGCACTCCGGAAACGAAGGCCGGAGGATCGCCATGAGTTCGAGGCCAGTCTGGGCTACCTAGTGAGTTGCAGAGCACCCTGTTTACAGAGTGAGGACCTGAAGGCTGTAAGGGACATGTCTTGCCTAGCTTGTTTCTGAATGGGAGACATGAGAGAGAGAGGCCAGACGCGACCACAAGTCTACTTCTCAGTGCTGGAGACTGCGGAGCTGTCCCTGTGGGAGAAGGGGATTCTCACCCTTTTGAACCACACACAGCCCTTAGGGGTAAGCAATAGCCATTCTCCAACACGGCCACCCCACCCCACCCAATCTGACACCATATCTCAAGAGCTCTCGAACCTCAGCCCGGGTAATTGCCCCCTAATTGCTGCGCTCCCTTGCTGTTTGGAGTCTTGGGTTGCTGGGTGGGGGGCTGTCGGGTGGGCTGCAGGCAGAGCCGGGCCGCGAGGGGGCGGTGCCCGCAGGCCCGCCGTGCCGGGCGCCGACTGCAGGGGGCGCTGGCGGCCGCTCCGGGCGGAGACAATCGAGCCGAGCGGGCGCCGCAGCCGGAGCGGGAGCCCAAGCCGGAGCTGCACGGAGCCGTGCAGAGCTGGGGCTGAGCGGGGCCGGCCGAGCGGGGCCGGGAGGCAGCGATGGACCGCTAGGGCCCGGCCGAGCCCCGCGATGCCGCCGCCGAGTGGCCCCGGCGTCCTCGCGCGGCTGCTGCCGCTGCTGGGGCTGCTGCTCGGCGGCGCCTCCCGGGCTCCCGGCAAGTCTTCGCCGGAGCCCCCCAGCCCTCAGGGTGAGTCTCGGCCGCGAGGGGGAGGCGATCGTGGGCCTGCGCCCGGTGATCGGCTACCACCGCTGGCCCCCTCTTCACGGTGCTAGTGACTTGGGGTGCATTCTGCTCCCAGGATGGGGGGAAGGCGACCCGAGATCGGCGCTTCTGGGAGAGAGAACCGGGGACTGTTTGCTGCGGGGGTCTTGGGGAGACACAATGGGGAGGGCGAGGGTCTCCAGGCTCGGCGCCACCGCCTCCTCCGACTTGTTTTTCTCCCTCCTGGTCCGCGAGGCGCTGCAGCCAGAGCTATTGTCTGCGGAAGACACCCGCCCAGGGGCGGGCTGGGGCGGGCGCCCGCTCCGCAGCCCCCCGCGGGTCCCTAGCCGCGACCCAGGCTGGGTGGGGGCGCAGGCATCGGCTGCCACCCTGGGCCGGACGGGGGCTGGGAGCTTAGAGCTGGGCTGCAAGGGAGGAGGGGAGAGGGGGAGTGGGTGAGGCTGTGGGCGGGATTGACTGCTCGAAAGAGGTTTTCACCCAGGAACCTGACAGCTTCCAGCCAGCCCCCCAGGTTTAGAATTTGGGGTGCATCAAATAAACACTGATCAGCTCATACTGGAGGGAGGGACTGCAGGGGTGGGGGCGCCGAGGGAAGGGGTAATGGTGATTCCCAGCTTAAGGCGCATGGCAAGGCCGTGGTCGCGGAGCCATGCTGAGCTGGCTGGCTGGCTGTAAGCAGCACCAGCTGAGAGGGCAGGTGTCTGGGTCCTTGTCCAGCCCGTCTCTTGCCACTACTCTCCTCTGCCAGCTTCCAGATCCTCCCCTCTTCATTTTGCTTCTCTCCCCCAAAGGAGGAGACCCTCACCCTCCTCAAGCCTAACCTGGCTCTGATAGGTGTGTGAGGTGGGGGTAGGGCTGGCCTCTGCGGTGAGAGCTGGAGACCCTGACTCCACAGCTCACTCCTGGATGCTCTGGACCTCCACCCTCCCCATCCCTGCTTCCGTCTCCCACATTTCAGGTACTTGCGCCACCACCCCACTACTGCTGTTCCTTCCCCTGCCTGTGGCTCCGTCCTGAAACAGTGTTCGTTCCTTACACAGCCCCCCCCACACACACACACCAGAAGCTAGCAGGAAAGGCGGCGGCGGGAGGGGGGTCTGGTTGAGGGAAGTAGGGTCCGGATGAAGGGAGGAGGTCGGATTTCCTCCCGGAATGAGGCAGAGCTAAAGTGGAGAGATCTAGCTACTGCATGGAATGTCAAGGTTTGAGGGTAGGGAGAGATTTCCCTCCCTGTGCCTCAGTCTCCCCTTGATTTCCCAGAGAAGAGGCCCAAGCCTCTTAGGAAGCTCCGCCCACAAGACTCTGCACCCCAGGGGAGGGAGGGCCCAGGGAATTAGCTGGAATAGAGCCAGGATGGGGGCTCTCTCAGGCAGCTGGCTGGGAGCCCAGGCGGTGGGGAAGAGGAGAAACTGCTAGACACCTACCCCACCTCCTTGGCATCGATGCCCCTCGGGCCTTACCTGCCCACCTCTGTATTGTTTCCCCAGGGCCCCTCCCTCTTCTGAGGCTTTGACCCTTGAGCCCAAAGGCTTCCCTCGAGTGACGTGACGAAATTTCAGACTCCTGGACCCCCTCTCCCCAGCTGCTCTCTCCAGCTGTTCCTAGCCTAGGATAGGGCTGGGAGCAGTCAGGCCCTTTCAGCTTCTCAGAATTCCTACTGGGGCAGGAGGCTGCCACTCCTTGGAGAACCAGAGTGGAAGTGGGCAGAGTGAGTGCCCCACCCTGAAGAGCTAGACTCTGGCCTAGCCTGGAGAGGGAGGTGGGCTGCGGGAACAGCTGGATGGGATGCCAGGGACAGGCGTGGTGTCCTGCCTTGGAAGCCTGAGATGAGACACCTGTCACTGTTGAGTAGCAGCCTCCAGGAAAGGCCTTCTCGGGGTTCTGTGGCTGCCCACACCTCCGCCCCTTGCCCCCTCGGCTCTCAGCTCCAGAGTCCTTCTCTACCCGGGATTTTCACCGAGCACCCAGTGCATTCCCCGCCAGTCTCCTGTGTCTGAACCTCCCCGTCTATGACACTCACTGGGAAGGCAGGGGCTGGGGGATGGTCTGGAGGGAGAAGTTGGTGCTGAGTGGAAAGGGTTGGGTGGCCGAGGCTGCCTGAGGAAATCCATGAGAGTAACTCATGGCCTCATTACCCCATCCAAGCCCAGAGCACCTCACTTCCAGGGCCAGTATGACCGACCGGGTTATCCTGGAGGCGGGGATCACAGATAGCCTGGGAATCTAGAAGTTGTATGCTTCCTTCCCAGTCCCCTCCACAGGATTGTCCCTTGGGCCTGGGTCCGCTTCCCATGCAGCCCTTCCTCCCCAGGCCCCAGCTCCCTTGCCTGATCTCCTGGGAGGAATGAGGGCGTTGCCATGGTGACTGACTGTAGCTGACCAGCTAATAGACTTGAGGGGAGGGATCAAGATACTTGTTTGGGCTTAGGAGCTGGGGCAGGTCCCTAAATTTGAAGGGAAACAGATTTTTGGAAAGGATCCTGGAGAGAGGGTGAGTGACAGGGATGACCTACGACAGCTTAGCATCTTAATTTCTTTCTTTCTTTCTTGAGAACTCAAATGGGGACCCAGCTCCCATCCTCCCTCCAAGCTACCTCACCCTGACCTTCGCCCTCTTCACCTGAAGCTCCTCATTCTCCCCTGACTCATTCTTGACCTTTCTTCTCCTCTCCATAGACACTGGTTGGTCTCTTAGGGTCAAGTGGCCAAATATTTATATTCTAGAAGTAGACTGCTAGGTTTGAAGCCCCGATTTCTCACTTAACTGTAGCGCAAGAACTTACGCTTTCTGAGCCTCACTGTCTTTATCTGTAAAATGGGCTAAGGGCATATTTTAGCAAATAGAGCATTTCTTTGGCTGTAAGATGTATTCTTATTTTGGAAACCAGTAAGAATGGGAAAAATGCTGTCAAATTGTAATGATGACATCATTTATCACAGACACCACCTGAGCTCAGAAACCTGAAAGTGTGCATGGGCCAGAGCTGGTGAAACGGATTGACGCGCTCGGACTGCTGGCTTTGGCAGAGAGCGCCACTCACTGATTGAACTCTGTGCTGAGAGCCTGGATTTGATACCCAGCACTGCGCTGGAGTCAGCCCCCAAGCCTCTCCCCCCCAATATCCCCCCTTCTCACCCTCACTCCCTTCACCCCGTCTTCCCACAGAGATCCTGATCAAGGTACAGGTATATGTGAGCGGGGAGCTGGTGCCCCTGGCCCGGGCCTCGGTAGACGTGTTTGGGAACCGCACTCTGCTTGCTGCTGGCACCACGGACGCAGAGGGCGTGGCCACACTACCCCTCAGTTACCGCCTGGGCACCTGGGTGTTGGTCACTGCTGCCCGCCCCGGTTTCCTCACCAACTCCGTGCCGTGGCGTGTTGACAAGCTGCCGTGTGAGTGCAGGGGCAGGTGGAGTGGGTGGGGATAGAGCAGCAGCTGACCCACCATCAGCCCCTTCCCAAA
Organism: Peromyscus californicus insignis; assembly: GCF_007827085.1. NCBI lineage: Eukaryota > Metazoa > Chordata > Mammalia > Rodentia > Cricetidae > Peromyscus > Peromyscus californicus. Next base: position 20,292,111 of record NW_026294551.1, read on the forward strand.
ATAGTCCTTAGGGGTGGAGGGGGCAGCTTCCCAGCAGCTGCTGCCTGGGCTGGGGCATAGAGAGGGGGCCGGGGAGGATGAAGCCACTGGGATGCAGATGAAGGCGGCATCTAGGGAGTGCTTCTTCTAGAGCTGACAGGCCCCCCTTCTTGCAGTATACGCATCCGTCAGCCTCTACCTGCTCCCAGAGCGCCCAGCCACCCTCATCCTCTATGAGGACCTTGTACACATCCTCCTAGGCTCTCCAGGTAAGCTATACCCTGCTGTTCATTCCATCGCTCCTCTCCCTTCCCTGACCTGTACGCAGAGACCCTCTGCTTCTTCACAGAGTAGCTGAGTGTCCTTGGGCAAATACTCACCCTTTCTGAGCAGTACTTGATGTATGTATAAGATGTGGAAAGATAATACTTACATCATCAAATTAAAGTTTAAAAAATTGCATCAGAGGTCCTAAGAGAAAAAAAAAAACAGGTGTTCAATAAATATTTATAGTTTTTTTGGGGGGCTTTTTGTAGTTTCTATTCTCCTCCAAGTCCCACCTCCATGACCTCTTATCTCCAGTGGATCGACGTGTATTTGTCGTGCACTTACCTGATGCCTGGCTGTTCTGAGGCCATGAGGGCCTTCCATAGCAGCTCAGCATCCATCCAGTGGCCTGGAGCAATCCTCAGTGTTCCTTGTCTCTATGCACAGGCCTTCAGTCTCAGCTCACATTCTGCTCCGTGCCATGCAGGATGGCTGGTGCTGGCATATAGGGTGAGGGAGAACACACCCACAGCCCACCTCACGGTCATAGGCAAATGGGAAGACAGACAAACGCCACTGCAAATCCTGGGAGAGTTTACAGAGCAGGCAGACAGTGGCCGAAACACCCCTCACCTTTGGGGGAAACCCGGTGGGGCTAATAAAAGGAGCAGCAGGCTGTGTGGCCTGGGCGTGGCAGGTGAGGTGAGGCGCCTGGCTGGAGAGAGAGTGTGGTGAGTAGGCAGGCCGAAGGGGCAGTGGGGGCTCAGTGTGCTTTCTGGCCAGTACTACAGACCTGTACTGCAGTGGGTTTGGGACTGGGAAAGGCCCCTCCCTAGTTTAAATCCTTATGGAATCCTTATTGACAAATTGCCAGTTTGCCATCTTGGGCTCACTGACGCCATATCAGAGGCCTCCAATGCCCCCCAGGGATTCCAAAATGCCAAATGGACCTTTGTCCCAGTACTTCTGCCCTCTCATGGCTTCCACAGCTCTCCGTGTGAAGTGCAGAGCTCTTCAGAGCTGACAGTACCCTGCAGGACACAGCAACCACTACCCTCTTGTAGCCTGTGACCTCTGGGCCTTTCTCCTGCACGTCCCCAAAAGCAAGCCCACTTCCTTCCTCCCTTACCCTACAAAACTCCAGAGGGTGGGCCAGGCTCCCAACATTTAGTTGGGATGGGCTTGTGTGGAGGGATGTGGGGTGACAAGGCCAGGCTCCAGGATGGTGGCCCTGATACGTTTCTGAAGTTCTGGCTCCATTTCTGCATCTATAAAATGGAGTTGATACCTCAGGGGCTGCTAGGCTAATTAAAGGAGTTACTATACATAGCCTGCTTAGGACAGTATCCAGAATATTTTGAAGTTTAATAAATGTTACCTATGATCACACTGGATTGGAATTCTGTTTATATGTCTGCTCCCTCGGCCCCAACGCACACACACACACACACACACACACACACACACACACACACACACACAGCACTGTAAGCTAATGTGTGTCTATCTAAATGGAAATTATCTGGGGCTGAGGAGATGGCTCACTGCTTAAGAGCACTTGTTGCTCTTCCAAGTACTAGGGTCCTATTGGATTCCTAGTACCAGCATGGTGCCACACAAACTACCTTGTCCCAGGAAATCTGACGCCCTCTTCTGGCCTCTGAGAGCACTGCACACATGTGGTGCACAGACATACATACAGACAAAATACACATAAAAATAAAGGAAAAATATATACTTCTTTTGTCTGTTTGTTTTTTTTTTAAAGATTTATTTATTTATTATGTATACAGTATTCTGCCTACACACCAGAAGAGGGCACCAGATTAAATTACAGATGGTTGTGAGCTACCATGTGGTTGCTGGGAATTGAACTCAGGACCTCGAGAAGAGCTGCCAGTGCTCTTAACCTCTGAGCCATCTCTCCAGCCCCCTGTTTGTTTTTTAAGACAGATTTCTTTGTATAGGCTTGGTTGTTCTGGAACTCACTCTGTAGACCAAACTGGTCTCAAACTCACAGAGATCCACCTGCCTCTGCCTCCCCAGTGCTGGGATTAAAGGCGTGCATCACCACCACCTGGTAAGGAAAAATATTTTCTTTAAATATTTATTTATTATATATACAGTATTCTGTGTACATGAATGCTTACAGGCCAGAAGAGGGTACCGGATCGAATTATGGATGGTTGTGAGCCACCATGTGACTGCTAGGAACTGAACTCAGGACCTCTGGAAGAGCAGACAGTGCTCTTAACCACTGAGCCATCTCTCCAGCCCTATTTTTTTTTTTTTAAACAGGGTCTCTGTGAAACAGCCCTGGCTGTCTTGGAACTTGCTCTGTGGACTAGGCTGGCCTCAAACTCACAGAGATCCGCCTGCCTCTGCCTCCTGAGTGCTGGGATTAAAGGCGTGCACCACCACCACCTGGCCAGGAAATTTAAAAAAAATAAAATTCCTCAGTTCCTCAGCCACACACTTTGGCCACTTTTCTCTTTTTCTTTAATTTTTGAGACAGTAGCTCTGAACTCTAGTTCAGTCTAGCTTAAGACTTCTGCTGTAGACGCCCGAGTGCTGATATTACACTTGTGTGCCTCCGGGCCAGGCTCACCAGCCATGTGTATCCAGTGGACACTAAATGGGCAGCATCCTAGCAGAAGGTTCTAGAGAAACTGTAAAGAACAGCACACACTATACTGTGAGAATGGAGACGGGATCTTCTCCTAGTCAGCTCGGCATCCCAGGACCTAACTCAAATGCCTGCCACTCAGAAGACGCTGTTAGCCCAGGACATGATTGTTGTTAGTGTGTGTGTGTGTGTGTGTGTGTGTGTGTGTGTGTGTGTGTGTGTGTGTGTGTTTGAGTGTATTTCTGCACACCATGTGCATTCAAGAGCCTATGGAGGTCAGACGAGGGGGTTGGGTTCCCTGGAACCAGAGTTACAGATGGTTGTGAGCTGCCATGTAGGTGATGGGAATAGAACTCAGGGCCTTTGCGGGAGCAGTCAACTCTCTAAGGCACTGTACCTTCTCTTCAGCCCCACGACCCTGTTTCATAAGTTTATAAGGAAACTTAAGAGAAAGCAAGTAATTTGTGGAAGGTCACACACATAGTCGCCAGACATGGAGGTTTCAGTACCACATCCCTTCAAGCTAACAATCCATGGTTACCCGTTTCTCTCTATCACCACCCTGGCCTTTTCAGTCGGCCTAACCCAGTGGTTTCCTTTTTTGAATGTTTGCGTTCTGCGTTGGTCCGGGTCAGGCTGCCATAGTGCCTGCTTTCCATCCAGGTGCCCGTTCCCAGCCCTGGGTGCAGTTCCAGCGCAGAGCGGCCCGCCTGCCTGTCAGCTCTACCTACAGCCAGCTCTGGGCTTCGCTCACTCCTGCCAGCTCCCAGCAGGAAATGCGGGCTTTCCCTGCCTTCCTGGGCACTGAGGCCTCCAGCTCAGGTAGGCCATGTCCCGAATGTAGAGGGGAGACTCCTTCCTTCCCTAGGGACTTAGCCCTTAGTGCCAGTGTCCTCTTCCCTCAGGCAACGGCTCCTGGCTGGAGCTGATACCCCTGGCTGCTGTGAGCGTACACCTGCTAACGGGCAATGGGACAGAGGTGCCGCTCTCGGGCCCCATTCACCTGTCCCTGCCAGTGCCCTCGGAGCCTCGTGCCTTGGCTGCGGGCACCAGCATTCCAGCCTGGAGATTTGATCCTAAGAGTGGTAAGCGTTAGGGGCTGGGCTGCAGGAGGCTGGGGAAGGAATGTGGGGCTTAGGCTAGCAGAACACTGAGTTTGATAAACGAACCCCTCTGGCCTCTTCCAGGGCTGTGGGTACGAAATGGCACCGGTGTGATTCGGAAGGAAGGCCGACAGGTCTACTGGACTTTTGTCTCCCCACAGCTGGGGTACTGGGCGGCTGCCATGGCCTCCCCTACGTCTGGTGAGATTGGTGGGGTAGTGGGGCCGTAGGCAGTGGTGGGAGGAGAGGCTGGGAGAGCTCAGGCCCTGTGAAAGGCAGGAAGGGCATCCTAAGCCCTTGCCTGGCACAGGGCTGGTTACCATCACCTCAGGCATTCAGGACATCGGCACCTACCACACAATCTTCCTGCTGACCATCCTGGCCGCCCTAGCACTTCTGGTTCTCATTCTGCTGTGTCTACTGATATACTACTGCCGGTGAGTGCCCCCGGGACCCACCCGCCTTCTCTCCCTGGATCCCTGCACTGGGGTCCCAAAGATGCAGAAAGCACAATTCTGATCCTCAATGGGCTTCCAGGAAAGAACAGCAATACAAGGGCTAAGACCCGAGAGGCCGGTGGCTTTACTGGGAGGGGTGACAGATGCCAGGACCTGCGGGCCTTGCCCCTTGCAGAGACTATCCAGCTGCTCCAACCAACCCAACTCTCACTCCCAGGGGATCCCCCCAAAGCAGGCACTCTGGCTGGTTTACATGCCAAAGCGTTACCGAGTTTACCCCATGAAGTTGAATAGATGAAGCTCCTGGATGTGTTACCGTCTTTCTACAACCAGCTTCCAGGCATCATCTAGCGTCCCCTTTCCCCCATCTATCGCGAATGTTCCAAGCATCTTCCACTATCCATCCCTTGTGCTGGCAACTGTGGGGTTTAAGGAGACCTTTGCTTTCAGCATTCCTGAGGTCTTGTCTCGTTCCTCCTCTCCAGGAGACGCTGCTTGAAGCCGAGACAACAGCACCGCAAGCTGCAGCTCTCCGGCCCCTCGGACAACAAACGAGATCAGGCCACGTCGATGTCTCAACTCCATCTCATCTGCGGGGGACCCCTGGAGCCTACATCCTCGGGAGACCCCGAGGCCCCGCCCCCAGGCTCTCTACACTCGGCCTTCTCCAGCTCCCGGGACTTGGCATCCTCCCGAGATGACTTCTTCCGTGCCAAACCGCGCTCCGCCAGCCGTCCGGCCGCCGAGCCTCCCGGTACGCGCAGCGGCGACGGTGCCGGGCTCAAGAGCGCCCGCTCCGTCGAGGGTCCCGGAGGGCTGGAGCCCAGCCTGGACGAGTACCGGCGGGGTCCCGCGGGGGCCGCGGCCTTCCTGCACGAGCCTCCCTCGCCGCCGCCGTCCTTCGACCACTATCTAGGCCACAAGGGGGCGACCGAGAGCAAGACCCCTGACTTTCTGCTGTCGCAGTCGGTGGACCAGCTGGCACGGCCGCCGTCCCTCAGCCAGCCCGGCCAGCTCATCTTCTGCGGCTCCATCGACCACCTCAAGGACAACGTGTACCGCAACGTCATGCCCACCCTGGTGATCCCCGCACACTACGTGCGCCTGGGCGGCGAGGCGGGCGCCGTGGGAGTGGGCGACGAGGCCACCCCACCGGAAGGCTCGGCCGCCGGCCCCGCGCGCCCTTTCCCTCAACCCGACCCCCAGCGCCCGCTGATGCAGGGCCACGCGGGTGCGGGGGGAGACGGCGGCGGCGGCGGCGGCGGCGAGGGCTGGGGCGGCGGGCGCTCCGCACCGGTCAGCGGCTCGGTCACCATCCCGGTGCTGTTCAACGAGTCCACCATGGCGCAGCTCAACGGCGAGCTGCAGGCTCTGACCGAGAAGAAGCTGCTGGAACTGGGCGTGAAGCCTCACCCGCGCGCCTGGTTCGTGTCCCTGGACGGGCGCTCCAACTCGCAAGTGCGCCACTCCTACATCGACCTGCAGGCGGGCGGCGGCGGCGGCGGCCGCAGCACCGATGCCAGCCTGGACTCGGGCGTCGACGTGCACGAGGCTCGGCCGGCGCGTCGCCGGCCCCCAAGGGAGGAACGGGAGCGCGCGCAGCCGCCCGCGCCGCCGCCGCCCGCGCCCCCGCGCCTGGCGCTCAGCGAGGACACGGAGCCCAGCAGCAGCGAGAGCCGTACGGGCCTCTGCTCGCCCGAGGACAACTCGCTAACGCCCCTACTGGACGAGGTGGTGGCGCCCGAGGGCCGGGCGGCCACGGTACCCCGGGGTCGGGGCCGCAGCCGTGGGGACAGTTCCCGCAGCAGCGCCAGCGAGCTACGGCGCGACTCGCTCACCAGTCCCGAGGACGAGCTGGGGGCGGAGGTGGGCGACGAGGCTGGCGACAAGAAGAGCCCGTGGCAGCGGCGGGAGGAGCGGCCGCTGATGGTGTTCAACGTCAAGTAGCGCGGCCCGGGGATCGGCCGCCGCCCCTGCCTCCAGTGCAGGTCCCCAGAGTGCGCGCCCCGGGGTGCTGCGGGGCCACGCGCTCTTAGCCGGGAGAAGGGTTCTGAGCCCACCTGGGGTATGTGCTGGGGGAGTGTCTTGGGAAGGGACCCTGGATCGGCCTCTAAGCAGAGGGAGGTGGGAGGGGCCCGGTCCCCCATGGGAGGGGCTGGGGAGGAGGGCTGGGGTGGGGAGCCGTGCCTGGATAAACCTGGCTGTACATAGAAAGATCTATTGTGGGCGAGCAGGAGGGGCGATCCAGCTTCAGCGGCTAGGGTGAGGGCTGGGAAGGGAGGGGCAATCTCTGTGGACCCTTGGGAGGGGAGGGGTGCTGCTTGGATGTCACAGGGCTGGTGGCTGGGGTGGTCCTGGGGACTAAGGGGTAATGTGATGGTGACGCTCTAGACACAGAAATACAAAGCTGTTGAGGTTACAGATGTATGTGTGTGTGTGTGTGTGTGTGTGTGTTTCTATGGGGGGTGCTGACACCGGGGGACCCCAGAGCACCCAATCAGACACCGCTAAGAAAGTGTACAAACTTTATTGGAGCAAACACACGCACACGTGCGTACATACACACAAGCAAGCTCACGCAATACCTGTGGATCGGGAAGAGCACCTGGCCACAAGGTCCACAGAAATCTGAAGAAATGGCAGTTTGAAATGGGGCTTTTTCCACAGCCTTCTTTGCATAAAAGAAGGTCTTAGTTTGAGGCCCCATCTCCCATGGTGATGGGGTGACTCAGAATGGGTAGGTCTAGAGGAAGAGGTGCTAGGGAGGCCTGAGTGGTGGATACCCTCTGATCAGGGTCCCCAGGGCTGTGGAGTTCCTTAGTCTTTAGCCCCTCCTTACAGCAGCGGTCTTGGGGCTGGACTCCTCAAAAACATGTCCCAGCGAAAGGTCTTCTTTTCCAGCAAACACTTGGTTCCCTTAGATGAGCAGTGGAAGCCAACGGGGCAACAGTGACGCCCATCTACACAGCAGGTGCCCTGGATGGCCAAGGGAGAGTGAGTACCGGACAAGGCAGAACCCAGCCCACGGCCATACCCAGCCCCAGGGTCAGGGACAGCACTGACCTTTAGGTAGGGACAGCAGGCCCACTCTCCTACGTGGTTTCTACAACAGGTCTGGTCATCGTGGCAGAAATGCTCGTCCCCACACTCCACATTCCCAATGTGAGGTCCAAGGGTCAGGGGGGCAGCAGGCTGGATGGAGTCCACCTCCTTCTCACAGGTTCTGGCCTTCACGTTGCAGGTGTACCCAGCCGGGCAGCAATGTTGGTGATCCTCACAGCACACGGCCTAGGAGCAGTGAAAGGGCATCACCCTGCTTAGCCCAAGAACACAGCCCCCTTCTCCCAGGGCAGTGGGTGGAAACTCACATGGGGTAACTGGCAGCAGGCCCAGCCTTCCTTCAGGCTAGGGCAGCAGGTCTGCCCTATTGGACAGCTGATGTGCTGGTCACAACTGTTATCGTCACTTAGGGACACGGATGTGTGGTGGGCGGGTATCTTCTCCAGGCTAGCCACTATTCTGTCTCCATCTTGACAGTACCCCTCAGTTGTACACGTGAAGCCGTGCGGGCAGCAGTGTTCATGGTCTAAGCAGCAGACAGCCTAGGGGTGTGGGCAGAGAAGAGTGTTCTACCAAGGGACTCTGGGAGGCCTGCCCACAGCTCCTCCAGCTGGGGACAGACCACAGCCCAGGGGACCACCCTGGACTAGGCGGAATGTGGACAAAGAACAGGACTCCTGCCACCCACCCGCCAAGGTCAAGATGCTCTCCCCACCCCTACACTGCTGACCCCCTATCCTTGTACCTCTGGGACAGGACAACAGCCCCAGTCCCCAGAACTGAGTCTACAGCAGGTATTGCCAGGAGGGCAGGTGGTGAAGTCGTCACAGGGGACATCACTCGTGAAGACTTGTGGGTGTGGCAGGCTGGGAAAGGCTGTGATCTTCTTCATCCAGGGTAGGTGGAGGGCTCCCATTTCACAGGTGCCCGTCTCTGTGTGACACTCGAACCCTGTCGGGCAGCAGTGGACATGGTCGTCACAGCACACGGCCTACGGTGGACAGAGAAAAGGCCGAAAAGCACTGGAGCCAAGCTGGCTGCCCCCTCTGCTGGGACCCATGTGCCCGCTGCTCCCGGGTACCTTGGTGAAAGGACAGCAGCCCCAGGCCCCAGTGGTGAGGTGGCAGCAAGTGTATCCATCCGGGCAGCTCACCTCCGTGTCGCACTTCACCTCTATCACTGTAGGCAGAAGACACGTCATCAACAACGGAACCCGGTGTTGAAGATGGAGTGCTTAGCTATGTCAACCCACAGTGAACCTCAAGCAACACCCGTGGGGAGGGGATAGATACACTTGCCAGGTCCCTCCACGCAGCCATCGACACCCGCCCCCACCCCCGTTTCCGGACCTGAGCCGAGTCCCCCTTTATTGAGCAGATGAAATGGAGTCCAGTCTGCCCCTGTACCTGGATATCCATGCAGCCTGGTCAGGAAGTCCGTGGTGTAGTCCTTGGCTAGGCACTTACTCTGGATCAGGTCACATACCGTGTCGTGGGGACAGCAGTGCAGATGGTCGGAACAGCAGATAGCCTAGGTCGGGACAAATAGGGGTCTCTGGATTCCAGTCTCTAGTGAGCACAGGGAGCAAAGCCAAGCTGATGACTGACACTACCCCAATCTCCCACCAGGGGGCAGCATGGACCCTGAGGCGCCCAGCAATCAGCCCCGTTCCTGGAGCCCCCTTGTAAGGATATGTCCGGTGGCCCAGTTGGCTCCAGCCCTTTACTCACGTTAGGCATTGGACAGCAGCCATACTTCCCAGTGGGCAGCTCGCAGCAGGTAGAATCATCGGGGCACTGGGTCTGTGCATCCGGACACACCACGGACTCATGCCAATCCACTGAAAGAGGAATGAGGCATGAGGCAGGAGCTGCCAGGACGGAGGGGAACTTCTTTCCAGCCAGGAGTTAAATGTGCTAGCTGGATGGCCTCCCACCTCCTCACCTGCCCTGTTGGTCCTTTGTGCAGGGAATTTCCTTAATAGCTCGTGGGTGCCCACAGAACTGATGCATCGTGTATGAGCCAGGTCACAGGTGGACCCTTGGGGACAGCAATGTACTCTGTCTTCACAGCAAGAGGCCTGAGAAGAGATAGATGGTCCATAATCCATCTTCTTCAGCCCCAGCTCCCAGCTCTATCCCCACTACCCGTGAGTCACCCCCACTTCCCCACACCTGTACCTGGGGAATGGGGCAGCATCCCCAGGAACCATCAATCATAATGCAGCAGGTAGAGGAGTCGGGACATTCGAATTTGCTATCTGGACACTGGATAGCACCCACGGAGTTACCTGCAGATGGGAGAATCCAGGATTCCACCAATCCAGTCAGTAAAGGTCACTCCCAGCACCATCACTAAAGGAACTGCAGACTCAACTACAGTAGGTCTAACAGCTGGGACCAGGGCTTATGTGATCACCCAAGATCCCAAGCCACCCTTCCCACAAGCTAGACCCCACTTCAGAGAGATGATAGAGGCACCCAGTGAAAGTGGGCGGGTGAGAAATCACCCCAGCGTGGCCGGCCTCTCCAGGTCCCACAACACCTGAAATTCTGCATCCTTGTCTGTCCCCTTCTGCTCTCAGAACTGCCCCTCTGTTCAGAGCAGAAAAGGATTCAGGACTACCCAGGCAGCTGGGCTCCTGGGCATTTCAGGTACCACACAATGCCCCCGTCCCGTGCCCCACAGCACCTGGTTTTCGGAAGCAGGCTGTCCCATTTGAACTACAGTGGAAGCCCGGGGGGCAGCAGTTGTAGCCATCACCACAAGATATACCCTGTGGGACACAGAGAAGCCTGTGTGAGCAAGACCCTTTTGCCTGGAACTAGGAGAGTGAAGGAAAGCGGTCAGTGCAGACCTTAAGCACCGCCCCCTCGGGGCAATAGCACCCTCACCTGAGGAAAGGGGCAGCAACTGGAAGTCCCGGACACAGTGACGAGACACGAGTAGCCAGAAGGACAGTGGCTATGGCTCTGACAGGAACCACTTAGAGGATGGCTCATTACTACAGGCAATGTTTCCTGGAAAGAAGAGATGACATAAACCAGAGTATCTGTGCCAGCCCTCCTCTGGCCAACCCAAGGTAGCCCTTCAGAAGGCTCAGGCTGCCAGCTGGGGTGTGAGACACTCACCAGGAGAGGGTTGCAGCAGCTGTATTTGGCTCCTCCCGGGTCCGGGCAGCAGGCAATAGAGCAGAGCTGACCATCTGGACACTGTGTTCCAGCCACCAGTCCTGCCACCAAGGCCAGCCAGCTTACCAGGATCCACATGATCTGCCTGCAAATGCCAAGGGAAGTCTGGCAGCCATCTTAAGCCTATGCCACCTTCTATTCTGAGGCCATGCACTTCCCTGTGCCCAGGCCAAGGCATGACATGCATCGGATTTACTGAATCCTCTCAACAAGTGAACAGGAAGGCAAGTCGATGCGCTGCCGGAGTCAGCGTGTCCCGCCCTGCGTGCGGCACACCTGCACCAGCTTGCACACACTGTGAGCATGAATGCTGGCAGAAACACAAGTGTTGATTCATGTCCGCACACACGGCCTAACACCTGACACTAGGGGTGAGTGGAGGGGAGCGGAGTTGTGACAGTCAGGAAGGCGTGTGGCTTTGATCTGAGCCCCTGAGCTACCTGGGAGGCAGAGGAGACTTCAGCGGCCGCAGGACGGCCAGCCTCACCTTCCTGCCTGGTGCCAACTCCCACATGTACCTTCCAAAGGCCTTTGGGGAAACAGTTGTCAGTCACATGATCATACGGGAAACCAAGGGGGTGAGAAAGTTGTGAAAACGGAACTACAGTGGCCAGAGGTGTCTGGGCTGCCGTCCCCACAGGCCAGCCACTGCCTGCCCACAACTGTCCCCTCCCCTCCCAGGGGACGGGCACACAGAGCTGGATTAGCCTCAAAGCTAACTTCATAATGACCCCTCCCCAGCATTAACAGCCTCTCCCCCCAAAAAAAGGGGCCATCACCGGGGCCCCTTTGGACTCCTCGAACATCCCACCTGTTTCTCCCTACTCAGAAATCGAAACTCAGCTGCAAGTGCCCCTGTGCCTCAGCAGGAGGAACTGAGCCTCTCACTTCCCTAATAAGCCTCTTCCCAGCTCAGCAGGCCTACCCAGCAACCAAGAGTAAGGCTACCCTGCCTGGGGCAGCAAAAACAGCAATATTCAAAGACCCTCTGGGGAGACACGCTGTATCTCTCTGCAACAATTATGCAAAGCAGTAATCATAATATTACTTTCACTTTTCAAATCCATGCCCAAGAATCAAGTCAGGGAAAACGGACTGAGGATACTGGACCTGGGTCCATAAGTCAACTGACATCCCTGGACATTGCCAGGGAATGGACACTAAGTCTCAGTGGCCAGAGGTATAAACAGGGGGAAGGGGCAGAGTATCTATGTCCCCCGCAGGTGACCTATGCAGGATAGAAATAGGCTGGGTACAGCTGGGTGGTGGCGGCGGCGGCGGCGGCGGCGGCGGCGGCGCACGCCTTTAATCCCAGCACTCGGGAGGCAGAAGCAGGCGTGTCTCTGTGAGCTCGAGGCCAGCCTGGGCTACAGAGTGAGTTCCAGGGCAGCCAGGGCTACACAGAGGGACCCTGTCTCAAAAAAAGAAAGAAAAGGGAAAAAAATAGGGTGGGTATAGGAGCTGTGTAGCATCTGCACTTGAGTACTAGTCCTGGAAGTGCCACTGATTGATTGCGGAGGGCCTCAGAAATTGTTCCCTGTGTCTCAGTTCATCAATCTCTGTGTGAACCCTGGTGGCCATAGAGGGCGAGAAATCCCAACCGCCCAGACCTCAAAGCTTCCGCCAGGCACGTTAGGCTGTCTTTGATTCCAGCACTTGAGAGGCTGAGGTGGGCGGATTGCAAGTTCCGGGCCAACTTGGGCTACAGGGTGAAAATGAGGCCAGCCTGGGCTACACAGATCTGTTCGCCGCCGCCCCCAACCCCCCAACCCCCCCCCCCCCCCCGTTTCCTTCTCTAGTTTTCAAGTGCGCTCTCCCCTAACTCAAAGAATATCCCAGAGGTCGTCTCCTGGCCAGATTAGAATGGGGTAGGGGAGTCCTAACTCCCCTCATTAGGATTAGGGAGTGGTGACCCCCTGGCCACCTCTACACCACGCTGTTGTAACAGCCAAAGGACAGGAGCCGTTCAAGGCCCTAGCTTCGAAATCTTCCACTAGGTGGCACCCCCCAACTCCGAGTGTCAAGGGGAGATGAATTTCCCAAAAGGTGAGCCAATCGAGCTGCGGAGCAGGGAAAAGTGGCGGGGAGAGGCGGAAGTTAGCTCTCTCACCCTCCAGAAGGAAGTACGGTTGACACAAGCCAGGGATTCGGCCACCACGCCCAGGTCCTGCTCCCAATCCCTCTGAGCTCTGGGACCAAGGGCAGGAGATCCCCACCCACCGCAAGCCACCGCGGAGACCAGTCGCCTGCACCAGAATGAGAAAGAGCCAGGACCTGGAGACAGGTGGGAGGCACAGACAGAGTAAAGCTGGCCCTAGAGTGGGGTGGTTCCTGCTCTGGAGAAAGGCCTTCGGCCTCCCGACATGATGGGCAAGGGGAGCCTTTTATTGGGGGTGTCTACAACTGCTCCCACTCCTCCCAAATGAAAAGAAAGAAACCCTCGTTAGTGCATCAGAAAACCCTAGGGGATTTTCAAGAGGCAGGTCTTCTCTTGTCTCTGAGCTGAGACTCCAGGGCAGACTCAATTGTATAGCAGCCTGGCCAGGCCTCTGGACAGTAGCCGGGGAGATGTCTGCAACGGGTCCTCCTACCTGCTTCGGGGTCCGCGCTCCCTGGGAGGCATCTGGCGGTCAGCTCCTGGACTAGGGTTTGGCCGCGCGATGGCCCGCCCACCTCAGTTTCCATTAGCCGAGGGTCGGGGATCCAGGGCTTCCATTGGTTACTTGTCTACATAGAGGCGGGACTCTCCAGGAATGCTGTGTTTCTTTTCTACTCAATTCTCACTCCTCCTCCCTTGCCTCTCTCTCCCCACACCCCATTTCTAGGGATCATGTGACTAGACAATCATATGACACTATGGCCCGCCTCCCCCGGAGCAGTGCTTGCTGGTTGGGCTGCTTCCCACCCCCACCCCCCGGGTCCTGGCGGCGCCTGGCGGGGTGTTCTGGAGATGGAGCTTCGCGTGCCTAAGGCCACCGACAGTTAAGAGGGCTGCCTCCAGGGCGCGTGTTCAAGGTCGTTTACAGGATAGCGTCCGCTTCTGGATCGGGACAGTTGCACATTCCTTGTCTTTTCACTCTAGGCAGCCGGGACTCGGAACAAGCTAGATGGTTATGAGGGTGAAGATAAACAATCCCTAGGTTTGGCTGGGAGACTAGCTTAGACTAAACCTAATAAACGTTCAAGGGCGAGTACCAGGCGCTATGGATGTGTGTAGGGAGGAGGCAGGAGATTGGCTCAAGGTGGGGGAAGGAGAGATGTAGATCGATGTTGAACTAGCCAAGAGATAGCGCCACACAGAGCTGAATCTGGAAGACTTTTAAGAGGCTGGTTAGGCGGGCCTTAGGTGCTTAGGAAGAGGCTAGGAAACTAGATGGGAAGTATAGCCTCGAGCAAGGGTTGAAAGTCACATTCAAGGTGAGGGCATGTGGCGTGGGCTGGTGACTTGTCAAGGTGGAAGACGCTTCCTAGTTTCAGCTGCCCTCACCTTCCAGGAATTGCCACGGTGGGTAAATAGATTTCAGCAGCAGAACAGACTAGCCATAAACAAGAGTCAGGCTGCTGAGTGCTAAAGGGCCCCGGCCAGACAGAGACGCCTCCAGAGGCGTCTGGCTAGGAAGAGGACAGGCCCGAGGAAAGGCGGTTGTTTGTGTGAAAGATAGGTCCCCCACGTGGAGCAAAGAGCTTGACTGGGAGGCCACTCAGGAGAATCTAGGGTAATTCTGCACCCCGATGACATTCGTATAGGCGTCCCTTCTAGTATCCCCAGACTATAGCTTACACTTCATGCTCAGGTAGGGGAGTTACTTTAACCAGGGCTTGGAAGCCAGCTCCAGCAACATTGCAGCCCTGAGTCAGGGGTCGCCTGTGTTCCAGACTAGCCTCCGACTTGATATGTAGCTGAGGATGAGCCAGGCCGTCTCATTTCCCTTCCCCTACCTTCCAAGAGCTGGAACTTGGCAGCCATGATTAGTTTCTGTGGTGCTGGGATTTAACCCAGAGCCTTGTGCATGCTAGGCAAACGCTATCAACTGAGCTGCATCCCAGGCCCAGGACTGCCTCATAAGAAAATGGAAAATGGAAAATTATATTCTGGGGCTACGAAAAACCTATTTCTTTTTGTTTGTTTGTTTTTTGAGACAGGGTTTTGCTGTGTAGCTTTGGTGCCTGTCCTGGGTCTCCCTCTGTAGGCCAGGCTGGCCTCAAATTTACAGAGATCCACCTGCCTCTGCCTCCCGAGTGCTGGGATTAAAGGTGTGTGCCACCACTGCCTAATGAATATTCATTTTTGTGTGTATCATGATTGCATTCCTCTTCCACAGTGAAATTTTGAGAAGATTCTCATTCTCCCCATCCTCATCTTTTTTTTTTAAAGATCGGGGTCTCGCTGTGTAGTCCTAGCTACCTTTGAATTTACTTAGTTAGATCAGTCTGGCCTCTAATTCACATAGATCCATCCACCTCCCTCTGCCTCACAAGTGTTAGGATTAAAGGCATGTGGCACTGTGTTCAGCTCTACCTAATCTTTTGAGATGTCACCCACAGAACCAGTAAGCAGTCATTTCAGCCAGACGGGCTGGCCAATGGGCCACTGGAAGCTACCTGTCTCCCCCTCCTGCTTCACTGCTTCTGAGGTGCACAGCTCCACCTTAGGGCTCACACTTGCAGAGCGAGGACTTGACCCACTGAGCCGTCTCCTTAGCCTCTGAGTTTTATTTTATGTTCTTGGAGTGAGTGATGGGGAGACCAGGTAAGTCCTCTACCTCTGAGCCACATCTCCAGTCCCCATCTTAAATCTTCAGAGACTGGAAGTTCCAGACCCAGGAAAGCAGATGGTAGAATCAAGTCCAGGCCATCTTTTTGTTTTTGTTTTGTTGAGACAGGGTTTCTCTGTGTAGCCCTGGCTGTCCTGGAACTAGCTCTGTAGAGCAGGCTGGCCTCGAACTCACAGAGAGCTGCCTGTCTCTGCCTCCCAAGTGCTGGGATTAAAGGTGTGAGCCACCACCTCCCAGCCAGGCCATCTTTTGAATGATTCAGGCCTTCCACTGTTTGGGTGAGCCCCACTTACAATCTGGTCTACCCAGAAATCACTGACCTAAATTTGTTTTCCTACATTTTCTCTTGTACTATACTATGTATGTGCTTATATATACTGGATATTACATAGTTTGCAGACATTCCCTCCCAGCCTGTTACTCGTGTTTTGTGCTGTTACATCATCTGAAATCTATTGATCAATCTTTCCTTTCTGGCTTCTGCTTTTTTTTTTTTTTTTTTTGTCTTTCCCTTTCCTGGTCAGAATTTATAAATAGAGACTGGATGTTTCCATATCAAGTGCATATGAGGTCCTGATTCTGTCAGTATTAACACATCCTGTAAGTTTCCAGCCTGATGTCCAGATGCCAGACCTGTGCTGAAGTGAGGCTGTGTGGGTGACAGGCCATGCTGCGTTGTGATGGAAGTGAAGGTGTCCCCAGTAAAGTCACACCTCACACTGCCCTGCTTTCTGAGGGCCAGCCCAGAGCTGCTTGGTTGGGTAAGGGATGTGGGGCTCTCCCACCTGTGACCCTCCCCTTCCCCCCAGCCTCTCCCTGGTTTTTCAATAGTCCCTTCAGGGTTTTCCGCAGTCTCTGCTCTGTTCCGAAGGGCCATGGCTATACCAGTATGGGAGCTCCTCCAATCCGCAGGACCTTGATGTGCCAGATAAAATACAGAATGCCCAGTTAATGGAATTCCAGGTTTATTTGTTTGTATACACAGGGTCTCACTGTGTAGCCTTGACTGGCCCAGAACTCCATATGGAGACCAGGCTGGCCCCAAGTTCACAGAGATCCACCTACCTCTGCCTTCTGAGTGCTGGGATCAAAGGCATGCACCACCACCACCCAGACTCTAAAGGTAAATTTCCTTTAGTGTAGATATGTCTCATGCACAAAAATAAAAATAATGACAATAACACAGCGTGTCCCATGCAGCGTTTGAGACACACTTGAAATTATCCACTGTGCAACCGAAACTGAAATTTCACTGGTGGTTTTGTGTTTTTATTTGCTCTGCCTGCTTAACCATGGAAGACCAAGGCTGGGGAGAGCACAAAAGCAACTTCCCATCCCCCACCTTGCCTCGCTTGCCTGAGTCAGCCTGTCACAAGCAGTTCTTGTTCTGGCTCCCCAGTCGACTGCCCTCCTCGTGGGTCACCCTTGACCCCAACAGCTGCCTTCCAGCTGTGGCCCCAGGACACACAGGATGGGATGAGTCACAGCCCAAGGACTAGCTTGACGGGGGGGGGGGGGGGGGGGGGGGGGGGGGGGGGGGGGGGGGGGGGGGGGGGGGGGGGGGGGGGGGGGGGATGGGGATGGGGGCGGGGGGGGCACCCCTGCACCCCCGTAGGAGCTGAGTCACTGGTCACCCTTCTTCTGTAGTCAGGGTGGGGTGATGGGCAAAGGAGACTAAGATTCTGGGAAAGTCATCCTGGAAGGAAGACCGGTGCCAGAGGAGGAAACGGAGCCTCAGAGAGACTCGGGCCAAGGCCTGGCGAGCTCAGGAGCTGTAGAGTGTCCATTCTAAGCTCTGGGTTGAGGCGGGGCAACCTACACAGGAAATGACCAGAGCCTGTGCTGAGAAGGCCGTGGTTTTGGTTGATTTTCTCCTATAGACATCTTTTTTCTTTTTGGGGGGCAGGGGGAGAAAGGGGGATCAGAGTCTTACTATGCAGCCCTATCTGTCCTGGAGCTCACTATGGAGACCAGACTGGCCTCCTAAGGGCTGATGGAAGTCATACCTCATTCATGCACACTGGACAGCACTCTATCCCAAACTGCACCCTGCCTATGGTGATATTTTATTTGTACTAAAATGTGATTTGTATGTTAATAAATAAAGTTGTCCGGGGGCCAGAGCTATTAGCAAGCCCGTAGCAAAAGCTGGGTGGTGGTGGTGCACACCTTTAATCTCAGCACTTGGTAGGCAGAGCTAGGTAGATCTTTGTGTTCAAGGATACAGCCAGCATGGAGACACACGCCTTTAATCTCAATACCAACCATAGAAGACCTGGAGGTCTGTACAGACAGGCAGTGACTAGGAGGGCATGTGGTTGGGTTTACAACCAATGAGAAGGTAGGACAGAAACTCTATAAAAAAGACAGACAGACAGGAAGTAGGTCTCTTTGCTGAGAGGAAAGACAGCACCAGTGAAGGGTAAGGTTTCTAGCTATGACCTCTTGGCTTTTAACTCTGCAATTGTTTCTGTGTTTCTTAAGACCATTTATCTACACCTGCCCATGAAGTTCTTTTTTTAAAGATTTATTTATTATGTATACAGTATTCTGCCTACATGCCAGAAGAGGGCACCAGATTGAAATATAGATGGTTGTGAGCTACAATGTGGCTGCTGGGAATTGAACTCAGGACCGCTGGAAGAGCAGCAAATGCTCTTAACCTCTGAGCCATCTCTCCAGCCCACCTGTGAAGCTCTTAGTACATCTATCTATCTATCTATCTATCTATCTATCTATCTATCTATCTATCTATCTATCTATCTTCTACTTATTTATTTTTCCAGGACAGGGTTTCTCTGTGTAGTCCTGGCTGTCCTGGAACTCACTCTAAACTAGGCTGACCTCAAACTCAGAGAGCCGCCTGCCTCTGCACTATCATTGCCTGGCTTAAATTCTTAACACTTTTCACAAAGGGGATCCTGTGTTTTCATTAGCCCTGGACCTAGAAAATGAAGTAGGCTGTCATGACTTCCCAGCCCAGGTTCCTCTCGGACTCTAGTTCCTCTGATTTAAAATGCAGTGCCGGCCATGTGTGCTGGTGAGAGCCTGCAATTCCAGCATGCAGAAGGCTGAGACAGAAGAATTGCTTCAAGTTCAGTGCCAACATGAGCTACAAAACCAACCTGAGGTACATAGCAAGACCTTGTCTCAATCCCTGGCCCTTAAGATGCAGTGTGAATTCCTGGGTTTCCTTCCTTATCACAGAGGTCAAATGTGAACAGAGCCAGCTGCACATGCTTGGAGGCAGCATAGTGTTTCCAAGGCAGGACTAGGAGGCTGGAGAGATGGCTCAGTGGTTAAGAGCACTGGCTGCTCTTCAGAGGACCACACACACACTTGCATGACATATATGCAGAAACAACAACAACAACAACAAAAAAATAACACCCATACACATAAAGTTTAAAAAAAAAAAAGACGGATTGGGGGTTTAGTGGCTCACACCTTTGGTCCCAGCACTCAGGAGGCAGAGGCAAGAGGATCTCTGAGTTTGAGGCCAGCCTGTTCTAAAGAGACAGCCAAGGCTACATAGAGAAACCCTGTCTTGAAAAACCAGAAAAAACCAACAAACATCAACAACAAAAAGAGACGGGACCGGGATTTGAGCGGATCTCCAGAAGCGCCCCCTGTTAGTCGCTGTGATAAAATACTGAAATAGATTCAAAACAACAGAAACAAGCCTGGGCGGGAAGATGACTTAACGCTGAAGGTGTGTTTGCATCAAGCCTGATGACCTGAGTTCAGTCCCTGGGACCCGTATGATGGAGGGAGAGAACGGGCTCTCCTAACTTGTCCTGTGACCTTCACATGCACACCATGGCACTTGCATGCTTCTGTGCACACAATACACCACACACATGCAAGATAGAAATTAAAAAAAAAAGAAAAAGAAAAAGAAAAAAAACGGAAAGAAAGGAAGAACTTGTTTTGGCTCAGTTTCAAAGGTTTCAGAATTCAAGGTTGGCTGGCTCCATCGTTTTGGGACTCAGAGGAAGCTGAACGCCTTGGTAAGAGGCTTCCTGTGGCAGAGCTGCTCCCTTCAGACAGAAAGTGGGGACTGAGACTGCGTGAGTGCGTGAGGATAAGATACACCCTTCAAGGCCGGGCGGTGGTGGCACACGCCTTTAATCCCAGCACTTGGGAGGCAGAGGCAGGCGGATCTCTGTGAGTTCAAGGCCAGCCTGATCTACAAAGATACACCCTTCAAAAAGTCCCTACTTGCCGGGGTGGCGGCAGTGGCGGCAATCCCAGCACTCAGGAGGCAGAGCCAGGCTGATCTCTGTGAGTTCGAGGACAGCCTGGTCTACAGAGTGAGTTCCAGGAAAGGCTCCAAAGCTACACAGAGAAACCCTGTCTCGAAAAGCCAAACCAACCAAACAAACAAAAAGGCCCTACCTGCTAAGAGTCCATTCAGCTATGATCCCATCAGTGGATTAAATCTTATGGAATTTAGCACTCTCAACAGCCAGCAGCACCGCCAACCAGGGACCAAGCTTTCAACACAGGAGCCTCTTGTGACACATCAGATCCAAGGCCAACCTGACCCAGCTCTCCACAGGACTAACAGACAGAGCAAGCAGGGACAGAGAGGGTGTGTCCTTCCCAAGACCTCTGGCCTTAAGTCCTGCTACAGATAGAGTGTCCTTCTTTAGGAAGAAAGGGATATCAGAAGTGGAGTGGTACCCCAGGCTGGAGGAGCTTAACGATCAGGCTAGACACTGCCACAAAAGGGTTTGGGGGATGTAGGCACTAAACAGGGTGAGGAGATCAATGCTCCTGTTCCAGCATAAGCTGTCATCTTAGACAGTGAGAGTGGCAGGTGATGTTTACTCTCTTTTTTTAGAAATAATTTATTTTTATAATTTCATGTGTATTTGGTGTTTTGTCTGTGTGTATGTCTGTGTGAGGGGCCCCTGGTCCCCTGGAACTGGAGTTACAGTTTTGAGCTGCCATATGGATGCTGGGAATTGAACCAGGGTCCTTTGGAAGAGCAGTCAGTGCTCTTAACCGCTAAGCCATCTCTCCAGCTCCCCTTGATGTTTACTCTCTACCCATGACTGTGCCCACAGTGGCTGAGCGCTGGATGCTTGCTGGCATGTGTTGAAACTCTGGTGGTACCCAAAGCTGCACTCTCCTTCTTCCATTCCAACAGGCCCGGGTCAAAGGACAAGGCCCAGTCCTTCCTGTAAAGCCTGGAGATGGGCTGGGGTCAGCCAGCTAGACTCTCTCCTGCCTGATGAGCCCCAGACTCAGCTCTGCCTCTCACCAGCTAGGTGACTTGGGCTTATCTGGATGCTTACAGGGAGTGTTCAGGAGGCCTGAACATGCCAACAAACCCAAGTAGGAATTTCTCAATAAACTGTCACCTCCTTCTCCATCACACCTTTGGTTGCAAGAATTTTCATAAGCAAATTATTTAGGTCAGTGGGATTCATTTTCTGAATAAATGCTATAAACTTAGCAATACAAAATCTGATTCCCGGACCGGTTTAGAGCACTGGCTGCTCTTCTAGAGGACCGTGGGATTCCATTCCAGGGGATCCAACACCCTCATACCAATTCACATAAAATAAAGTTAAATTAAAAAATTTTTTAAAAGAATGTATTTTTTAAAAAATAAAAAAAAAAAATCTGATTCCACTCAAGTTAGGGGGAAAAAAGCCGAAACTTTGACCAAGCAAAACACAGGAATTTAGCTCCTCCTTGATGAAGTCTCCAGGGTCACATCTAAAGACAGTGACTCTTCTCTAGAATGTGATCACCACCAAGTCAGTGCCCTGGGTGTTGATGGAGGTTCCCACCTGTGTCATGAGTCCTGTGGGTGTGTGGAACACTCTCCCTACTCTGGTCTCGCCTGAGTGTGAAGATTGCTGAGGGAAGCTGGGCCCCCAGGTAGTGTCTGAATTGCTGTGGACTCCAGGCATGGAACCCTGCTGTAGTGAGAGCATCCTGGACTGTGGACACTAAGGTCTTCCTGACTGTGGGGCTGAGGCTGAGACTGGCTGGAAGGAGGCAGAGAGAAATGAGAATCAGGGATGTGCTGTGAACGTCTCTACTGTACCACGTCACAGAGTCCCTCTGTAAGGCTGGCAAACAAGAGCGCCATGCCCCAGGTGAATGAGATGCCCAGGCTTTGGTCCCAAGTCATGCAGCTGGCAGGTGGTGTCAGCCCCTGAGTACAAAAGGCTTTGGCTCCTGTCAGCAAGCTCCATGACACTGACTGACAGGTCGTACACTTGTTGCCTGGGTCCTCACCCCCCCTCCAATGCTCTGGAGCTCCATAGCCATTTTCTAGGTAGGTTCTCCACCAGTTGGGGCATAGCTCTCTGAGGAGAGAGCTTGGAGAGGCCACTTGTGTGACACTCATGTTCCTAGGGAGACATGAACAAATATTTGCTCAGCAATGACAGTGAATCAACAACATAACAAAGTTACAGTGCCACCAAAGTCCAAACAGGTGAACCAGTCAGTTTATTGGGGTTTCTTACAGAAGTATGGCTAGAGATTGCTTACAGGAGCATGAATGACTAAAAGACAATCAGCACTGAAAGCCTGCCCCAGCACAGAGGGTAACTCATAAAAATTGGAACACTGGAGTTCTGATCACAACTTACAGGCAATTTTACACATAGGACAGTCTCCTCTCCTCAGAAGCCCCTACTGCTTAGATAATTTTGGAAAAGGAGGTGCTATATAATCTGATAAGTTTCAAGGACTTCCTGAGACTTGTGAGTTGTTTCCTTCCTGAGTCGTCTTCTTCTTCTTCTTCTTCTTCTTCTTCTTCTTCTTCTTCTTCTTCTTCTTCTTTTTCTTTCTTTCTTTCTTTCTTTCTTTCTTTCTTTCTTTCTTTCTTTCTTTCTTTCTTTCTTGTTTTTCAAGACAGGGTTTCTCTGTGTAGAGCTGGCTGTCCTAGAACTCACTCTCCAGACCAGGGTGGCCTCGAATTCAGAACTCAGAGATCCGCCTGCCTCTGCTTCCTAAGTGCTGGAATTAAAGGCATATGCCACCACTGCCCGGCTCCTTCCTGAGTCTTAAGGAGTCTTCCTATAGGATGGACTGTTTTCACTCAGAAAAAATTTCTATCCCTTCTACAACACTATACCCCTTCCTCTAGTTCTTACATTCTTTCTGCTCCATTTGCCATAATGTTCTCTGAACCTCTGAGGGAGTCATATAGGTGTTCACCTAAGGCTGAGCATTGGGCTATGCTGCAGTAACAGACCCCTGTTATTTTGTCCCTTTCTTTTTTTCAAGAGCTGAGAACCAAACCCAGGGCCTTGCACTTGCTAGGCAAGCACTCTACCACTGAGCTAAATCCCCAACCCCCGAGAACTAACTCTTGAAAGTGTTTCCCTGATGCAAGTACACACACACACACACACACACACACACACACACACACACACACACTACATGCAATTTCAAAGATTAGAAAAAGAAATTTTCCTCTGATTGAGGCTGGCAACAACAATGATCTACAAGGTGTAAGCACAAACATTTAGAAGGTAGTTTGGCGGGCACATCACATCCATTTAACAAAACAATAGCAGTTCTTTTCCCCCTGGAGCCTATGGCCTCCCCAGACCCAGGTTTTGTCCTGACTAACACTACCAGACGTGAATTTCTTCCTGTGAAGCAGGCCTTAAATCCGGTCAGGAATGACGTTGGTTGCAACCAAAACACTTAGTGGCACCATTGCACCTGTAGCCACACCTGCTGTGGGACATTTGTACACTTTGTAAAAATGCATTGCTGTGATTGATGTAATAAAAACCTAAACATCCAAGAGCTATGCAGGAGGTGTAGGTTGGACTTCCAGGTAGAGAGAGAAGTCTGGGAAGAAGAAAGTGTGATGTCTCGCCAGACGTGGAGGAAGAAGCAGCATGAGCAGTATGGAGAGATGAAGTAACAAGCCACAGGACAGAACAGAGATTAAAATAAATGGATTAATGTAAGTTAAGAGCTAGTGGGACAAGCCTAAGCTAAGGCTGGTGTGGTGATACTTTGTTTGTGCTCTAACAAATAAAGCTTGCCTGGAGATCAGAGTGCAGAGCTAGGCACTAGTTAATCACAGAGACCAGGCAGTGGAGGCACACACCTTTGATCTCAGCACTTGGGAGGTGGAGACAGGAAGTGACATGGCTGGTCAGAGAGAGAAATATAAGGTGGGAGGAGAGAGGAGCTCACCTTTCTGCGATCTGAGAAGTCGTGGAGGTAAGAGGTGACTGTGTCTGGCTCCTCTACTTCTCTGATCTTTCAGCATTTACCCCAATATCTGGCTCCAGGTTTTCATTATTAAGACCAATTAGGCCGGGTGGTGGTGGTGGTGCATGCCTTTAATCCCAGCACTCGGGAGGCAGAGGCAGGCGGATCTCTGTGAGTTCGAGGCCAGCCTGGTCTACTGAGGGAGATCCAGGAAAGGCGCAAAGCTACACAGTGAAACCCTGTCTCGGAAAAACCAAAAAAAAAAAAAAAATTAGAATTCATGCCACAGGCTGAACTTTCATAATTAACAATAAGTCTCCGTGTCATTATTTGGGAGCTGGTGGCCTACAACAAAGCTTACTACACACACAGTCCTTTTCATTTTGATCATGTAGCATGCCAGGGCCACAGCCAAATAGGACTGTGGACAACAGGTCTGCCTAGCAGCCCGCAAGCACCTTCCAACATTAAGAAAGAAAGCCAGCAGGAAGGGAGTTTCCAGTTCATTCTCAGGCTGATTTCTTTAGGTATTGTAACCAATGAGTGTATTGTTTTCTGCATGGCTTCTTGCATCTAGTTCTGCCATGCAGCCAACAGCAGTGGCAATGGCCTTATCATTTCA
Organism: Peromyscus californicus insignis; assembly: GCF_007827085.1. Lineage (NCBI taxonomy): Eukaryota > Metazoa > Chordata > Mammalia > Rodentia > Cricetidae > Peromyscus > Peromyscus californicus. The sequence continues at coordinate 20,316,400 of NW_026294551.1, forward strand.
GGGCTTCTGGGCCCTCCCTGGGCAACTGTACATAGGGCTGTAGACCACCTCTAGAAGTGTGTAGACTACCTTACGATTTTGGTAGTGGTAATAGTATCTTTCCTCACGAAGGATGTATTTTTTTTTTAATTTTGCTGTTTTTACTCTTTTTAAAGTATATATCTGTATCTGCCAGGCAGTGGTGGTGCACGCCTTTAATCCCAGCACTTGGGAGGCAGAGGCAGGTATATCTCCAAGTTCAAGGCCAGCCTGCTCTACAGAGTGAGTTCCAGGACAGCCAGGGCTACACAGAGAAACCTTGTCTCAAAACAAACAAACAAACAAACAAACAAACAAACAAAGATAAAATATGTATAAGAATCTTTTTTGTAGAGGGTGGGTAAGGTTTCTAAATGCCCACCATCATTGGCTTCAGGTATGTACCAGCTGGCCTTGAGTGGTGAAGAGGATACTACCAGAGAAATGTTAAGGAAGTTCTGTACAATATGAAAAGCTTTTATCACTTGTGTTAATGTTCTCAGTAAAAGAGTAACATTGGGTACAGTGGCATGCATGGGAGACACTACCTCCAGAATCTATGGACATTTCCCTTAGGTCATCCTGCCTCCTCATCCTGGGTACTGCTGTTGCTGCCCAGCTACTCTGATGATGTCAGCAGGGCCAGCTTGCCCAATTAGTCTGGCTCAGGCCCAAAGTCTTCACTGTGACCTGTCATGGCTGCTGCTGGAGCCTTTTTCAGAGAGGCTCTCAGCTAACACTGTAGCCCTGGCCTTCCTTTTAGACACACCTGCTGAAAGGGGCCTAGCCTGGGTTAAAAATCTCTGCCTCACCGCACCCCGCACCTCGTACCTACCACCCCACCAGCCAGGGTACCGTACATCACATACTCTAGGGAAAATATTTTCCACCCCCAGAACAGACTTAATATCTTTTATGAACTGTTGATTAGGTTTTAAAGTCTTCCAGAAACTCCTTACCATAGCACTTGGCTTTCTACTGATTTGTTTTGAGACAGACATCTTCTCATTATGTAGTGCTGGCTGTCCTGGAGCTTTCTATGTAGACCAGGCTGGCCTTAAGTAGGGTTGGAGATTTAGCTCAGTGGTAGAGTGCTTGCCTAGCAAGCTCAAGGCCCTGGGTTTGGTCCTCAGCTCCAGTTAAAAAAAAAAAAAAAAAAAAATGTTTTTTAAAGTAACTCCAACTACATAGGAATCTTGCCACATCTGCCTTTGATGTCTTGTCATTCTCCCACCCCCATTTCACAAATCTAGTTTCCATACTGGCCTGCATTGTACAGGCTTGCCAGAGTTCTTCCTTCAAAGATCACATTCTCGAATGGGGGTTATAGTACCATTTTTAAGGTCCTGGCTGAATCAGTCAGTTAAAAACATTTTTTAAAACGAGTATGAGCCGGGCGGTGGTGGCGCAAGCCTTTAATCCCAGCACTCGGGAGGCAGAGCCAGGCGGATCTCTGTGAGTTCGAGGCCAGCCTGGGCTACCAAGTAAGTTCCAGGAAAGGCGCAAAGCTACACAGAGAAACCCTGTCTCGAAAAACCAAAAAAAAAAAAAAAAAAAAATGAGTATGAGTGTTTTGCCTGTGTCTATACACCAATTGCATGCCCAGTGCCCACAGAGATGAGATATGGGCGTCAGATACCCTGGAACTGGAGAGCTGTGAGCCGCCATGTGGGTGCTGGGAGCCAAATGCAAGAGCAGAAAAGCTCTTAACCACTGAGCCATCTCTCCAGTCTAAATCAAGCAGTTTTTTGTTTGTTTGTTTGTTTGTTTTTGTTCTGTGTTTTTTGGAGACAGGGTTTATCTCTGTGTGTAGTCTTGGCTGTCTTGGAACTTGCTCTGTAGATCAAGCTGGCTCTGAATTCAGAGATCTGGCTAATGCCTCCCAAGTGCTGAGATTAAAGGCGTGTGCCACAATTCGGCTTTTATCAACCAGTTTTTAAAAATCTCCTGTAAACACAGAGCCATCAGGCCCAGGGAATTGAGCACCAAGCATCTCCTCTCTCGGGCCTGATTCTCTTAATAACATCTCCTTCCTTTATCATTCCCCCAGGGTCTGATATTTATGGGAACCTCAGCAGGCCATACGCAAGTGTCCCAAACGGCTCCTATGAGCCAGTCTGTCAGGGACTGATTTTTCTCAGATTATGCAGTCTTTGTCTCAAGGGGGATAAATAGTTACTCCATTCCCAAGTCACTCAGATTAAGCCCATCTGCCTCCAAGTGCTGGATAGTTTTATGTCAACTTGACACAAGCTAAAGTCATCTGAGAGGAGAGACTGAGGGAGAATGTCTCCATATGATCAGGCTGTAGGCAAGCCATAGGCAAGGCATTTTCTTTCCTGTCTGTCAGTCTGTCTACCTACCTATCTATCTATCTATCTATCTATCTATCTATCTATCTATCTACCTACCTACCTATCTATCTATCTGTCTTTCCCTCTCCTCCTCCTCCTCTGATTTTCAAGACAGGATTTCTTTGTGTAGCCCTGGCTGTCTTAGAATTCACTCTGTAGACTAGGCTGGCCTAGACTTCACAGAGATAGGCCTGCCTCTGTCTCCTGAGAGCTGGGATTAAAGTGTACACCACCACCATCTGGCTTGTAGGGGATTTTCTTCTTTCTTTCTTTTGTTTGTTTGTTTGTTTTTGTTTTTCGAGACAGGGTTTCTCTGTGTAGCCCTGGCTGTCCTGGAACTCACTCTGAAGACCAGGCTGGCCTCGAACTCACAGAGACCCACCTGCCTCTACCTCCCAAGTGCTGGGATTAAAGGCATGTGTCACCACCACCACCACCACCACCACCTGACTCGTAGGGAATTTTCTTAATAGTGATTGATGGGGGAGGGCCCAGCCCATTGTCTGTGGTGCCATTCCTGGGCTGGTGGTCCTGGGTTTTATAAGAAAGCAGGCTGGGCAAGCCATCCATGGCCACTGCATCAGCTCCTGCCTCCAGGTTCCTGCCATGACTTCCTTCGATGATGAACAGCGATATGGAAGTGTAAGCCAAATAAACCCTTTCCTCCCCGACTTGCTTTGGTCCTGGTGTTTCATCTCAGCAATAAAATCCCTAGCTAGGACACTCCATACCCTACAGCCTCATGAGTCAGGCTGCCACAGATTCTGGCCTCGCTTGTTTCCCACTCTTCCAAGTAAGCAATCGAGAGACGGGACACTCTGGGCTCCCGCTGTCTCTTGCATCAAGCCATTTTGAATGTCCTCTTGCCTCAGTCTGAGTGCTGAGCTAGGATTTCGCTTTCTGTATGTTGCAGGTCGAACAGGCTCTCCAGCACCTTTACCCTCTCTTTCTTCCTCACCATCCGACTCTTCCCACAAGCTCCAACTCTTTGGATCCAAGTAAGGGCTCTTTAACATCTATTAAGTAGTGTTCACTTTAGTCCCCTGGCTGTAAGCAGTAAGCCAACACCTTAATATCACCATTGTCACTTTTTACTTTATTTTCCACACAGGACGCTGATGTAGAGGTTAACGACTGCATGTCTTCCTTCTGTGGTAACTCCTCCCTTCTGGGGAGACATCTGAGCCTCACTTGAATGTCTTTGGCCAACAGCAGGGGCCACATAACTACCGTCACAGCCTGCTTACTGTTCTCTCTTGTATGTGTTACTTTTAGGGACTGTAATACATTCTGTACTCCATCAGCTGTTTGGGGGACATCCCTGTATTCATGAGATGGACCCTACTCATCAAGGAGGCCACTCCACACCAAGTAGAGGATGATGGCTATCCTTGGAGTCCCTCTACAGACATTTCATTCTTAGCTCAGCATTGGTTGCGTGTCCTACCATCCACCACAGGGTGCATGTGACCACCACTCCAGCACAGAGGTCCTCCATGGCAGAGCACACAGGGAGAAGAGGCCATATTGGGGTTTCCCCTGGGGGAGCTTCAGTTGTTTGTCTCAGTGTTCGTTGCAGGGGCCACGCAACCACCCCTCCCAAATTCATCTTTGGTCCTGCCAGCACTGTCCAGGCATCATTTGTATGGTGGGACACTACTCCTGGAGAGGCACCAAGTAGCATCTCCTCACCCTGGATAGGGAGCTCATGACAAGTCAAATTCACACCACCAAAGCACAACTCGGTAAACCAAGGAGTTTGTTGGCGTTAGCAGCAGGAGCATGGATGACTCAGTGGCATCACTGAAAGCCTGCCCAAGCATGGGTGATGACTCACAAAGCTGGAACCCTCGACCAACCGCTCTGTATGACCAAAGGCACAACAGGTGAGCATCTCTCCCCTCTCCTCCTTTCCCCTCCCCTCCCTTCCCCCTCCCCTCCCCTTCACAGCAGCCCTGACTGCTTATACAATTTTAGGGAGCCGGGAGCTTTGTGAATCTGTAAGTTTCGGGGCTTCCTGAGGCTTAAGTAACCTTACTTTAGAACTTCCTGAGTCCTAGGGAGCCTCCAGAATGTTTCAACTCAGAGAAAATGACTACACAACACCTCTTAACTTCCTGGGAACTCAGTTTCCTCCTCTCTGGAATGGACACACATCAACCTAGGCACACCCTTCACACAGTCATGTGAAGTCCAGATGGGATAATGGATGTGAAGATACCTTGTAAAATAGCACATTGAAAACAGAGATAATTTTTTTCTTTAGGACATCAAAGGGTTCCTATGATTACCTTTATGATCTGTCTCTGATGCAATGGGCTGCAGCAGCCCAGGCAAGGAAGCCACCCTTCGCAGAAGTCAACATCATCACCAGGAGCCCCGATAAGAGCCCAGAAGTGAAGGCTGAAGGGACGGAGGGAAGTGACCAGGAGCTGCCCTCACAGGGCACCTTACTGGGTCACAAACCACCTTTCTCCACTGAGACAGCACCCCCAAGAAGGAAGCAAGTCTCTGGAATGTCAGTGTTCCCATCCTTAAGTTGAAGAAACTGGCGTTCTGTAGCCCAGCAGCAGAGCACTTGCATAGCATACACAAGGTCCTGGGTTCAGGCTGGTGAGGGGGGTAAGGTTAAAGGTCAAGCTACTGTGAAGTTTAGAAAGGAGATAGCTTGGCTTGTTAGAGAAGAAACCTGTCCTCCAGCTTTCTGCAGCCGGTGAGGAAGGGTGCAGGCTCACCTTATTTCAGTGTTTGTAAAAAGTAGGGTTTGGGCATATGTAATGAGTTGTGCCTGTAAATCCCAGCATGTGGGAGGCATTCACAGGAGGGTTTAAGGCTAGTCTACAGAGCAAGGCTCTGTCTCTATGAACAAACAAAAATCAGGCTAAGGCTGTGGCTCCCTTAGTAAAGCTCTTGCCTAGCCTATAGGGAACCCAGGTTCCATCCCCAGCACCTCGTAAACCAGGAGTGGTGGTGCACACCTGTAATCCTGGCATTTGGGAGGCAGAGGCAGGAGGCCTAGGAGTTCAAAATCAGTTAGTTACACAGAGGCCAGCCTAGGCAAAAGATACGAATCAAAACCTCAAAGCCTAACCAACCAGAACAACAAATATGTCCTGCTAACACTGACTGTGATTTCCATCACAATAGTCTTGAATCATAACACAAACCTCTGTGGTAAGAACAGTTATTGTTCCTGTTTCTTGGCCCATGGCGATCTGGTGGGTCATTTACACGCTCCCACCCCACCTCCTCCCCCAGCCTTACTCAAGAGGCCTTGTTTATGACAGCAGAATGCCCTTGGGAAAGGAACTGCTAAACTCATGATAGGATCTCAGGACGACACACCACACTAAACCGGACTTGCGGTTCCCAGAGGCAGTGGGAATTGTGTGCCACAGTCTCCCAAAGCCTGCTTTTGGTAAACCCTGTTCCCTAGCTCTCCTTCAATGTTTAGCAGTGAACTGCTGGGTGTGGTAGCACAAGCTTACTATTCCAGAACTCAGGCAGAAAGGAAGAGGAGGATCCAGAGTTCAAGGCCAGCCTCAGCTACATAGCAAGTTCTGGGCACTCATGAAAGTCATACATAGGTCCTGTGGTCTTCCTACACACAACACTTAGAAACCAGGGTAAAGTTCAAGCTGTAATATAAAGGTGAAAGATAAACCATGGTTTTCTTAGGATCCATAGTGATTTTTTTTAAAGATTTATTTATTTATTATATATACAGTGTTCTGCCTGCATGTATGTCTGCAGGCCAAAAGGGGGCACCAGATCTCATTACAGATGGTTGTGAGCCACCATGTGGTTGCTGGGAATTGAACTCAGGACCTCTGGAAGAACAGCCAGTGCTCTTAACTGCTGAGCCATCTTTCCAGCTCCCCTCCATAGTGATTTTATTCCTGGGAAATGCAATGATTTGCAAAAATTGTTATTAAAATTAAAAATATTTATTTTATTTATGTATGGGTGTTTTGCCTTTGCACCACAGGTGTACATTGCCCATGGAGGTCAAAAGAGGGTGTCAGATCTCCTGGGACTGAAGTTACAGATGTCGTGAGCTGCAATATGGGTGCTAGGAATCAAACCCCGGTCCTCTGGAAGAGCAGCCAGTGAGTCAGCTGTCCAACACTGGAGAAAAATATTAAAGATGGGGGGGCACCAGGAAGTTGTATCAGTAATGAAAAACACTTGTTGCTCTTGCAGAGGACCTGGGTTCGATTCCCAGCATCCACATGGTGGCTCACAACTGTCTGTAACTCCAGTCCCAGGAGAATCGGAAGCCCTCTTCTGACCTTTGTGGGCACCAGGAATGCATGTAGTGCACAAACATCCATGCAGAAAAAATATACATTAAAAAAAAAGATATGAGAGTAGGGGCTGGGGAGAGAGCTTATTTGATAAAATGCTTGCTTTGCAACATAGGCATCCAGTTTGACCCCCAGGGCCTGCGTACAAAGATGAGCATTATGACATGCATTTATCTCAGGGTGGGGGAAATGGAGACAGGCAGAGCCCTGGTGTCACTGGATCTTAGTTTATACTGCTTTGGCAAGCTCCAGATTAGTAAAATGCCCCATCTCAAAAACTAGACAGTCTTGAGGAATGATATCCTTGGTTGACCCCTGGCCTCCACACACACATACTTGCACACACCTACATCACACACACACAGAAAAAGTTGGGAGGAAGTTGTCATCTAGGTCTGTAATTATGGACATGTTTCTCATGCATGTGATTGCCTAAAAAGGGGGAAATTTAGAGATGTGGTTTTTTTGTTTGTTTGTTTAAATTTCATTTTGTGTCAGACTGTTCTGCAGACTACAGTTTAAAACTTTGATTTTTTTGGTGATCCAAAGTGGTTGCGCTAGCTTCATATATTTCAAGAGTGTCCCCTAGGGGGCAGTGTCGTTCCTGCTAAGTGCAAGTGTCCAGTAACCTGCCGTTCAACTTTGGTTTTTTGTTTTTTTTTTTTTTTTTTTTTTTTGGTTTTTTGAGACAGGGTTTCCCTGTGTAGCTTTGCGCCTTTTCCTGGATCTCGCTCTGTAGACCAGGCTGGCCTCGAACTCACAAAGATCCACCTGCCTCTGCCTCCCGAGTGCTGGGATTAAAGGCGTGCGCCACCACCGCCCGGCTCAACTTTGGTTTTGATGCTGGGGATGGAACCTGGGACCTCTGGTGAGCTAGGCAAGCACCCTCCTACTGAGCCACATTCCCAGCCCAACCATCTTCCTTTGAGATTGTTTCACATTAGGATACAGATCTCTGCCTTTCATGGCGTGCGAGGTTGATCATAAGGACATCATGCACTTAGCACTTCTCTGTCATAATTTTGGGCTGCTGCAAACAAGGCATAGATGAAGAAAACCGACTCTATCATTTTGTTCTTGTGATATCGGTTGGGTAGACGGAATTCTTGGAAGATTCCAGGCTGGGTCAGGGTTTAGGCCATTAGAATATCGACAACTATTATTTGTCCTTAAACTGCCTCGCAAAACAGACACTTCTTTTTTTTTTTTTTTTTTTGGTTTTTCGAGACAGGGTTTCTCTGTGTAGCTTTGCGCCTTTCCTGGGACTCACTTGGTAGCCCAGACTGGCCTCGAACTCACAGAGATCTGCCTGGCTCTGCCTCCCGAGTGCTGGGATTAAAGGCGTGTGCCACCACCGCCCGGCCAAAACAGACACTTCTAAATTCCCTCTAGCAGTTGGTACTCTGGAAGCTAGAATGGAGGCTAGTTACAGAAGGTCTTCAGGACCCTCCTGGGGTCCATGCCTCTGCACAGGGACCACACTCAGGGTCTCTCAAATGAAGTGCTGGGGATTCAGTCACACCCAGCACAGCTACTCAGGTCACTAAGTAGGAGAGGAGATAGCCAGGAAAGCCTGTTGCCAGCAGAGCTAAGCTGGATAATTACATTTTTTGCTTCTTTGTTTAGTAGTGCTGAGGAGTGAACCCAGGGCCTTTCGAGTGGTAAGTCCATAGAGCCCATAGAGTTATGATTTTTTGTTTGTTTGGTTGGTTGGTTGGTTTTGTTTTTTGAGACAGGGTTTCTCTGTGTAGCTTTGGAGCCTTTTGTGGAACTCACTTGGTAGCCCAGGCTGGCCTCAAACTCACAGAGATCCACCTGCCTCTGCCTCCCGAGTGCTGGGACTAAAGGTGTGCGTTACCACCCCCTGGCCCTGAGCTATAGTCTTAAATTCGCCTTAAAATTAAAAACAAAACCATTCTTGGGGGGGGGGGCATAGTGGTGCACACCTTTAGCTCCAGCACTCAGGAGGCAGAGGCAGATGGATCTCTGAGAGTTCAAGGCCAGCCTGGTCTACATAGTGACTTCTAGATTAGCCTGGACTACAGAGTAAGATCCCTCCTCTTTCTCTCAAAATAAAAAAAGATAAAATAGCCAGGCAGTCATGTGGCATGCCTTTACTCCCAGCACTCAAGAGGCAGAGGTAGGTGGATCTCTGTGAGTTCAAGGCCAGCTTAGTCTTACAAAGCAAGTTCCAAAACAGTCAGAGCTACACAGAGAAACTCTGTCTTGAAAAACCAAACCAAGGGGACTAAGGCGAGGGTGACTTAGGGGTTGATGGTGTTTCTGCAGCCGGGATGTAAAATAAATAGATGCATTTTTTAAAAAGAGAAAAAGAAAAATAAGACAAAACAATGGCCACCAAAATAAATAAATAAATGGTCGTTTGCTATTCTCCACATCATAAGGCATCAATCACACAATGCCGGCCCACTTTTCTCCATTTCTCTATGGCTCTGCCACCCCTTCCTTCTCTTAGAGTCCTCTGGTCACATGTTACATGTTGTCCTCCCCGGGGCAGAATTCAGTGGCTGGCTGGAAGATCTGGCACTTTGCCTCCGGAAGGTCCCTCTAGACAGTGACAATGTTGGCCTTAGACAGAGAGGTTCTGGTGGAGTCGCAACACTGGACTCCAAGTACTGCCTCCACCCATAAAAGTCTCCATAGGCCTTGGGGACGCAATCCGGAGGGGTCCCTGCTCCTGTTCAGGGCTCCTAGCTAGGTAGGACTGACACCAGTTTTCACAACCATCTGCGGCTGCTTTTCTCAATCCTCTCAGTGCAAAGGGTGTTCGGGCCTTTTCCTCTGGGTGATGGCCATGGGCTGCCTCCAGGGCCCCACTAGAGCCCCACGGTGGGCTCACTCAGTCAGGCAGTTCAGTGGCCACCGCCTCCTCAGGCCTTCAGGCTTGCAGCTCCAGCCAGCGTGTCTAACCAGGGCTTGGGTGTTTCTAAGGTCCTTGTCTCACCTTGCCAACCTTATGGAAGAGAATCCGATGCCCCCAAGACCCACACACAACCTCTCCAGGCTGCAGACTGCCTCGGACATTACAAGCCAGGAACTTGAGGTATGTGAGTGGTGTTACTGGGCAGAGTGACCTCATGGAGAGAGCAGGTCCTTTTGAATGACTTCAGGGGACTCTTCTTGTCTGTAAACTTGGGAGCATGGAAAGTATGAACCACTGCTGGTCTGTGGTCACTCATGCCTGTATCTTAGCATTTGGAAGGCAGGAGGATTAGTTCAAGGTCATCCTTGACAAACAGGGAGTTTGGGGTTAGCCTGGGCTACATGAGACCCTGTTTCAAAAAAAAAAGAAAAACAGAAAGCCCCAAATCAAAAACAAGAATAATGAGAGAGAGAGACAGACAGAGAGAGAGAGAGAGAAAGAGAGAGAGAGAGAGAAATTACACACAAGGCCTTCGGCTTTCTTCTCTACAGAATAGCAAAATAAATCTCTCCACTCCGCAGCTTGGTAAACCATTAACTTCGAGGTTGAAAGGACTTTAGCGGTGGGGGGCGGGGGCTGAGTTCCCAACTTAACCGACAGTTTATGAAATGATTTTTGAGTCACTTTTAAACCAGGTTTGACGTTAAAAGTGAATGGGAGGGGCAAGGCAAGATCTACTGTACAGCTCAGGCTATCCTGGACCCTTAACCGGTGGCTCCTCCCGCCTCAGCCTCTCCGCCAACCGATTACCGGCGCCTTTTGATCATTGGCTGCTTCCCTAACTACCCGCTTGCTCTCACTCCGCCCCAAAACTGGAGGTTCCGAGCTACGGAAAAGCCGTCAGGGTTTTCTCAGGGAGAAGTTATGGTTGGCCACTTGGAATCCACGTGCTAGCCGGGCTGGCTGGGCGGCTCCAGCGCCGAGCACGACCAGTGGGAGCCTGAGGGGCGGAGAAGGTGGTGACGTTAGAGCCGCGGCCCATTCTTCTTAAAGGTGCAGGCTCACACCGCGTGTTCCCGTTTCTGTTAGCACGAGCACCACGCCACTGTGAGAAGTCTTAAAGGCGAGGCCGGGGTGTCGGGTGCTGAGCTGGTGCGGAAGCACCGCTGCATGCAAGCCCACCCAGAACCTTGGACGGCAGAGGCTCAAGTTTTAACTTTTGAGTGTTTTATATTCTCTAAAATGGGGGCGCCTATGTCAGCAATAACCTACTAGAAAAGTTCTGGTAAAGGCCATCCTGGCCCACAAATGGGAGCTCTAGGCCAGCCAAGGTTACATCGATCGTCTCCAAAAAAAAGTTTTGAGCTTTAAAGGCCATAACAGTTTGAGGCCAGTCTCGAAACACTAGCTTTCTTCCCTGTTCCACGCTCTCACTGGGAGTCCCCGGAGCCCAGACTCCCAAAGCGGTCCTGTAAAATTGCTCAGGCCCCACGCTCAGCTGACACGGCTGCCCTGCCCCTTATAAAGCGTTCTGGGGTTGCAACCTCGTTTCATCATCCATAAGTGCAAAGGATGGTAATTCCTGCCAACACACTCGCCATAAATTGTCAACTCCCGCTGGGGAGCTCAGTGGGCGAACGTCTGCCATTACTGCTCCATGCTCTGATGACCTTGAAGAACCGACCCTCGCGGCCGCTGCCTTATAAAGGTCGCGGAGCAGCAATACCCAGGCGATCTGGAAAAGTCCCAAGGATCGCAGGTCCGGACTCCCCGGGCAGCGCTCCTGCGGGGCGCGGGCGGGGTACACAGAGATACTGCAGCCAGGTGCACGCTCCGTGCAGTCGGCGACCTTGACCTGCTGGCCGCAAGGAGCGCTGGGCCGCGGGGACCCGCCCACGGGGCCGCGGCGCAAGGGCGGGACTCGGGTGGGAGGGGGCGGGCCCCGCTGCACTCCGCGCGCGCAGCCAGTCGGCCCTCGGGGCGGGGCTTAGCTCTGCTGGGGGCGGGGCCGGCTCCTCCGCTCTCCCAGGCGGCCGCTGTGCGGAGCGGGTGCGCGCGGACCCTGCACCGGCCGCGGAGCCGCTATGGGCCCGCCAGGCCCCTGGCGCGGCGCGGCGCAGGCACCGGCTCAGAGCCAGGTGGGCGGGCCGGAACTGGAGTGGGTTCTCCGAGGGTCCCCGGGTGAACCCTAGTCGAGGCTGGGGGAAGGGGTGGGCCTCGCCAGGCGCCCCTTTGGCTGGGCCTGGGTATGGAGTGCGGTCGAATCTCGGAGAGAGGGTTTGTTAGCGGGTCTCTGCTTCCGTCTCGGTTGAGCCCGCGGCTTGTAGTTAAGAGAGAGAGGAGGCAGAGAGTGGCCTCCGTCCAGGCCTCCCGGCCGGGCCCGTCTGGCCGGGGCTGGTAGTGTGGGGGAGGGCCAGCAATCTCGAGAGGGAAGATGGACCTTCCTCTCTATCACCAGATTTGTTTACACGTTTCTCTTAATGCCCAACTCCACCTCTCCTGCCCAGGGCGCTCCTGTGCCTGCCCAGATGTTGGGTGGAGGGACAAGGCTCAGGTGTTTCGATCTTTTGGCCTCTGAAGTCCAGAGGTGCATAGTAAGCATGTGGCTGAGGAAGTGGCTTTGGCCCTCACTGCCAACGGCTATTCTAGCTTCTTTCCAAACTAATGACGTAACCTTGAAGGTCACCGCATCTCTTGAGCCTTAGTTTCCCCTTTGACAAAGTGAAGACGTTTACGACAATTTCAAAGGTTATGGAGGCAAGCTCTGGATGTGCCCTGAGTTCCCTGCTGGTGAAATCCCAGCGTGCCTTGCCTCATGTCTGCCTCTCCCCGGGCCATTCCTTCCTTACCTCTTGTTTGCCTCTCCCCAGGCCGTTCTTGTCAGAGGGTAAGCCCCATTTGACTGCAGTTTGTTTTTCAGGATTGAAACTCCAAGATGGATGACCAGGATCCTGGGGGCATTAGCCCCCTTCAGCAAATGGTGGCCTCAGGAGCTGGGGCTGTGGTCACCTCCCTCTTCAGTAAGACCTAGGGAGGTGGGATGTGGGCAGCTGGGGGTTGATGTGGGCTGGAGGTTGGAGGCAGTTTGGTTCTGATAATGAAGAGGGTGAGTGGGGTACTGCAGGAGCCTTCAGATCTGCCTCCTTCCCCAGTGACACCCCTGGATGTGGTGAAGGTCCGCCTTCAGTCTCAGAGGCCCTCAGTAGCCAGCGGTGAGTACCTGAACCTGGAGCCAGATTGAGGGGGGGCTGCCTGACAAACTATGGATCTCCCAGAGATGGGATCCCAGTGTGTGGGGCAGTCCTGATCACCATGGATGACTTGTGTTTCAGAGTTGACACCTTCCAGATTCTGGAGTCTCTCCTACACCAAATGTGAGTGCCCCGAGCCACAGGAGCCTGGAAGGGCCCAGGAAAGAAGCGTTCCAGTGTCCCTAGAGTACCTGGGGTGCCCATGGTCGTAGACTAGTATATACTTTTAGGTCACATTAGCCAGCCTTGTGTCCTGCGCAGGAATATCCACATAGTGACCCAGCTGTATCACCCAGCAAGGTTCCGGGCCCTGCCATCCTAATGCCCGTCCCCTTCCTCCAGCGCCCTCTGCTCTGCAGTCCCCAGGGAAGTGCCTCCTCTACTGCAACGGCGTCCTGGAGCCGCTGTACCTGTGCCCAAATGGTACCCGCTGTACCACCTGGTTTCAAGATCCTACCCGATTCACCGGCACCTTGGTAAGGAGCAGCCGTGTACCTGGGGGACTCAGGTTTGGTTAGGCTGCAGGTATGGGGAATGCAGAGCAGGTAAGGGGTGGACTGTTTGGTGTAGGAAGGGCTTGCCTGGGATTCGTTCAGGATTTTTGGTTCTGATGCTGAGAATCAAAACAATAACGGTAATATCTTAATACGTGCTAGTCGGGCACTCTGCTACTGAAGAGTGCACCCTAGCCCTCCTTAAGGGTTGTTTTGTTTTGTTTTTGTTTTTTTCGAGACAGGGTTTCTCTGTGTAGCTTTTGGCGCCTGTCCTAGAACTCACTTTTGTAGACCAGGTTGGCCTTGAACTCACAGAGATTCACTTGCTTCTGCCTCCGGGTGCTGTGATTGAAGGCGTGCACTGCCACTGCCTGGCCCCTCCTTAAGGCTTTAAAGGGTGACTAGGAGTCCACCTAGAACCAAATGGGAAGCTGCATGTGTGGCAGCCTGAGGGGCTAACTAGCTCTTGGCAGGACTCAGGACTATGGGCAGAGGCTGAGGGCATCCAGCCAGGCCCTGCCTGAGACCGTCCATCACTGACCTTGCTCATGCCTTCTTCTTTCCCCTGGACTGGTGCTGGCCTGGTCAGGATGCCTTTGTGAAGATTGTGAGGCACGAGGGCACTAGGACCCTATGGAGCGGCCTCCCAGCCACCTTGTGAGTACCTCAGTCTTTGGGGTGTTTCCTTCCCTTGACTCCTGTTGGCTGGGTGAGGGAGGGAGTGTTTGAAAGGTTGGGAGCCCTTAGGTGATTTTTCTGGCCCTTTTCATGCTCCTAGGGTGATGACTGTACCAGCGACTGCTGTCTACTTCACTGCCTATGACCAGCTCAAGGCGTTCCTATGTGCTCAGTCCTTGACCTCTGACCTCTGTGCACCCATGATGGCTGGTGCCCTCGCCCGCAGTGAGCACAGCCCTGGCCCTTGATCTTCTCTGTCCCTCCTGGGTCCCAGCACCAGCTCCTGCCAGCCTGGGGGTGGAGAGAGATACTAAACCCTCAGACCTGGGGTAAGAGCTGGGTTTTGATGCCTGGCGTCTGTGGCCTGACCTTCCACTATCTTACCAACCGTAGTGGGCACCGTGACGGTGATCAGCCCCTTGGAGCTTGTGCGGACCAAGCTGCAGGCTCAGCACGTGTCCTACCGGGAGCTAGCTACCTGTGTTCAAGCTTCGGTGGCTCAGGGGGGCTGGCGCTCACTGTGGCTGGGCTGGGGTCCCACCGCCCTTCGAGATGTGCCCTTCTCAGGTAGGCACTTGGGTTCAGGGTGTAGGGTAAAAGAGCCCTTAGATAGTGTTCGAGGGGTCTGCAGCCAAGTCCCTCCCTTGTTACTAATGGCCATGAACCCACATCACTTCTCTGAGCCTTGGGTTCCTAGTTTGTGATGTGGACTAGGTGGGGGTGGGGGTGGGGTGTGTGTTTGCGGAGGTTCAGAGCAGGCAAGCCTGCACCCAGGGTGGTCTGGCTGGGGTGGGAGAGGAGAAGTCTGGAGCCCACTCCCTGGCTCCCCCCTTAATGAGTGTATCTGCTTCCCAAGCTCTGTACTGGTTCAACTATGAGCTGGCAAAGGGCTGGCTGAACGGGCTGAGACCGAAAGACCAGACATCTGTGGGCGTCAGCTTCGTGGCTGGTGGCATCTCAGGAATGGTGAGTTGATGGGTTGGGGGTGAGGCCACCAAAGGTGTCCTACAGGACCCTGAGTGGGAGTTAGCCGAGATGCCCAGAAGGTCCCCACAGAGCCGTGCCGGCTTGGGAACCTGCTTGCTTTCCCCAGCCACTCTTGGGGGCCTGGGAATGGAGCCGAGCCATGTCCCCACCCCGCCAGGTGGCTGCCACTCTTACTCTGCCCTTTGATGTGGTGAAGACCCAGCGACAGATCGCACTGGGGTCTGTGGAGGCTGTGAGAGGTGAGCTGGGGCTGGTCAAGGTGGAGGGCAGGCAGGGGCCCAAACTGGGTCCCACTGAGCCGGGCCTTGAATTTGCAGTGAAGCCTCCAAGAGTTGATTCCACTTGGCTCCTGCTTCGGAGAATCCAGGCCGAATCGGGCACCAGGGGCCTCTTTGCAGGTGGGTGCCTGCTGTGTGCACATGTACTGTGTCTATCCATGTCACGTATGTGAAGGACCTGGACCCCTAACCGAGGCCTGACCTCCCACCACAGGTTTCCTCCCAAGGATCATCAAGGCTGCTCCCTCGTGTGCCATCATGATCAGCACTTACGAGTTTGGCAAAAGCTTCTTCCAGAGGCTCAACCAGGAACAGCCTCTGGACCACTGAAAGGCAAGGAACAACCAGCTCTTGCGCGGGTCGGGACAGGAGACTGAGCCAAGTGCCTTCCCTCCCACCCAGTCATCCAGGCTACCCTCACACGTGGGTTCCTGCTGTTCCCACCACGACCACTCGTCCACCTCCAAGTTCAAGACCAAATCTAACAGCCGCCCCTTTCTTTGTATCCCTGATATTTGTTGTAGCCTGGCCCCGAGGAATCAGGATCTCGGGCCAGGCAGCCCTGTTTATTCCCCATCTAAAGATGATGACCTTCTGTGCACTGCGTGACTGCGGTGTCTCGGGGTATGTGTGTGCATTTGGGGGTCCCCAGTTGGTCACCCACACTTGTTATTCCAGCACTTGGGAGGCTAAGGCAGGAGGACTGCCTCAAGTACCAGGTCAACCAGTACTGCAAAGCTAGAGTCTGTCTTAAAAAAAAAACAAAACAAAACTGCCACTCTGGGCATGGTGGCACACACCTTTAATCCCAGCACTAGAGTGTTGAGGCAGGTGGATCTCTGAGTCTGAAGCCTGCCTGTCTATAGTGGGTCCAGGCCAGCCAGAGACTGTCTTTAAAGCTTCCCACCTTACGGGGTACCCAGACAGGTCAGATGGGGGTGAAAGGTTGCCGATGTGGTGGTGAGGTCCTTCCATGCTAGACCGCTGTGCTGGGGTGGGGTGAGAGCAAGAGGCCATCTCTCCAGGGCATGCCAAGGTGGCATCACTGGGGCAGAGTTGCCTACTTGCCAGCTCTGGCACAGTGGATGGGCCTGAAACTTTGGGCCACAATGGAGTGGCACAGGCCTGTGGCAGGGAAATGCCCCACCAAAGCACACCCTCAAGGGGCCCTGGCCAGGGCTTGAGGAAGTATGAGAGGGGTCAGAGCCAGAGAGCACTGCAGATCTACAGGAGGCCCCCACCTCGAATTGTGACCCCATGTGCTCCCTCCCACAGAGCACCTGCTAGTCAAGAGGCCCTGTTATGGAGCCCTGCCCCACTCCCCAACAGATGAAGCCACCTCAGCCCTCTGGTTTTTATTTGCCTAATCGCTCCCTACATAGGTACCAAGGAAGGGTGACTTCAGAAGGTATACAGGGGCAGACCAGAGGCAGGGCAGCCGGAATGCCAGGGCTGGACCACCTGCTCCTGAGGTGGGTGTGGAAGATGAGCAGAGGGAACCAGGCAGGCTTCCCAGGGGACTGACCGCCTGTGGCCTGAGTGCCCTTTCCCCTGGCCCCACCACTTCCCAGTGCAACGCCTGCCTCCTTGGCCGGAAGCAGGAAGAGACTTGCTTGTCTTTCCCTAGAGACCCTTGGCTAGGTGGGCAGCATTCTTGAAGGGTTGCCTGGGTTGGGGGACTCAAAGGTGGCAGTTGTCCATGGCCCCTAGCAGATAGGGCTGGCATTGCCCACGCTGTTCCTCAGCTTGGGCTAAGCGCTGGGCTGCCCTCGGGGCTGTCGCTCACCAGGCATTCGTTGGATTTGAAGCTCGCCAGGGACTTGCAGCTGGGGATGGAGGCCAGGGAGCCGCAGAGGCCCAGCATGGAGGGCGTGGGGTCCTTCCCTGGGGAGAGAGGGCGGGTGAGGCTGGACCAACCAGACTGTGTGTGGGGGGCAGGGGATTTCATGGATGGGCAGTAAAAGGACAGTTCTCAGGTCACCCCCAGGAGACTCTTGGCCTCTTCTGGAGTATCTGCCATTTTTTAATTAAACCCTGACTCAGGATGCCTTGCATGGGGCTTGGGACACTGTATTGTAAACGTCACTTTATATCTCTGTCTCCCCCTGAGCCTCAGCCTCTTTGTCCATTTATTAAGCACACAGTAAGCATTTGCTCTGGTTCACACTCTGGGAATACAGAGAATGGACAAGACATGGTCCCTGCCCTCGTGGAGCTCACAGTCTGATTGGGGAGACACACACACACACAGTCACAGACACAGTGTGGTGGGTTACATATCCAAAGCCCTGCTGTGTCTCAGAATCCAGTTACCTGATACAGTGTAGTTATATATCTATATATTTAAAAAAAAAAAAAAAAAAAAAAAAGAAAGACAGGAAGTCCAGGCATTGGGAGAACTAGGAAGGGAAGAACCAAGGTGGAACCAGGGGTGAGGTCAACACAAAATGCATGCGGTGAAGTCCTGGGCATTCACTCGGAGGGAGCCACTAATTTGGTTCTGAGCTTCCTGGCAGCCAAAGAAAAGGGGGAAACATCGGTCAGGCAAGCAGTTGAGTGTGCATGTGGTAGAGCAAACTAGGCTGAGGAATCCCTGGAGTATGAGCCCTCTCCATACATGAACACTGGGGGTTCTTTTTACCAATATCCCTATTTTACAGATGGGAATATGGGTCAGCAAAAAGAGACCAAGCTCACAGGTAGAGGAGGTGAAGTGTGAATTCGCACTAGTTCTCTCTGAATCCCCAAACCAAGCTCCCTCATGGGTGCTGTAAGACGAGGAAAGGCTGAGAGAAGGGTTCAGCCATTGCTTCACTTCGGACCCCCTGAAGTATACCGAGTGTGTGTGTGTGGGGGGGTGCGCTCACCAATGGGGCCCCAGGGTTCCTCATCCCGCTTGCCCTCTCCCAGGCGCTGGGAATCTGAGCTCAGACTGGCCTCTGCAGACAGCGGCTCGGTGCTCATGAAGCTGTGTCTGTGGCAGAACAGAGAAGTGCAGGTGGTGGCCTGGAGCTCCAGGCCCTGCTTCCTGGGAGTGGAGTTGGGGGCATTAGTTGGGTTGGGGCTTACCTCCGATATAGCTTGGAGTTGCCGGCACCCTCAGGCCTGTTGAGTGTGCTCAGGGAGGGCCATTGGTTGACCAGGGGTGTGGTGAACTCCTTGGAACCCTGGGCCAGGGGGGCATGGTCACCGGGGATCAGACCTGTCCTGGGAGGGGGAGGGGGATCAGGCCTGGCTGGAAAAGGGAAGCCAGACTCAGCAAAGGTAGGGGCCAGGGCTTAGAAAGGAAACCTGAGTGGTAAAAATGGGGATATATGCGGCTCAGGGGTGATGGCACGCACGTGGAATTCCAGCACTAGATGGTGGATGCAGAAGGAACACAAGTCTCAGACCTCCTACATAATGTGGCCATATTTCTAAAAGGAGCCAGGGAGGCAGTGTTAGATCCTGGAGCCGTACAGGGATAGCCTAGGGGCAGAGGTGGCCAGGACTGGTGCGCCCCTGTTGGGAGTTGGAGTGATGGAGTGTTTAGGAGTCAGAATGATGTATGAGCAAAGTGGAGAGGGTGGGTACTCTTGAAGGGGTGGGATTTGTGCTAGCTAGTTGGGACAGGTTTAGGGAAGAAATGTTCTAGGCTGTGGAGTCAATGGTGATGCAGGTCAGAGGTCTGAACAGTGGGAGTGGCACAATGAAGCTGAAGGCTGCTGAGGTTGCGTGAGTAATGTCCCTGCAGCAGTGGCTGGTCTAGCTGAGGTGATGGAGGCTCTTGGAGGCTGCGGGATCCTAATGTTAGGGGTAATGTTTGGCAACCGCAGGATCTTGGGAGAGGGGATGGGCTGGGTGCGCTGATGCGAAATGGAAGTTGGTGTCAGGAAAGTGATGCCATCCAATGGAGTCATTTTAGGGTTCACAGGGGTCGGGTCAGGGCAGGAGGCGGGCTCACAGCTGCTCCTGCAGCTCCAGGATCACGCCTTCCAGCTCCCGCTTCTCGCGCTGATTCTGCGCTGCAGCCTCCTCCAGCTGCAGCTGCAGCCGCCGGTTCTCCGCCTCCAGGTCCTTCAGCTGCGACTCGCGCAGACGCACCAGCTCCTCCAGGTATCCCTGTAGGGCGCCAGCTCAGCCTGGACTTCCAAGGGGGTCCCAGCCTGGACCCTGCCCACACCACACCCAGCTCCCCGAGCCTCGCCCCCCTCACCTTCTGTGCATAGACAATGCGAAACTTCTGTTCCATCTTGTGCCACTTGCTGTACCAACTGTCCTCGTCGGTGACCAGAGGCAGGTAGGGGTGCTCAGGTGAGTTGTCCTCGCTGGTGCTGCTCTCCGCGCTGTGCCGCTCCTCCTCATCCGTCAGGTAGTCGTAGCTTAGGAGCGGGAGCAGTGGGTGGGGCCGGCTCCGCCCCGCCTTGCCCCACTAGCACCCCAACTCCGACCCTTGGGCAGTGACACCAAGATGACACTCAGCGCCCTTCCGGTGCCCATCTCCTCACCCACCGCAATAACGGGGCTGCTCACCTCTGGGTGAATTTTAGGTAGGGTGTGTAATCGATGACCACCGGAGTCTTCCCGTCCAGAACTTCGCCCTTTAGACAGAAGCTGGGGCAGAAGAGCCACAGGGGTGGGGGGAGGGAATGAGGGGCGTTGGATAGTTGTGGGGAAGAAAGTCCCCTTCACCACTGCCATGCAGACCCCACCTGAAGTCGATGGCGCTCAGCCCAATCAGCATCCCTGTGAGGACAGTGGCTTCCTCCCGCAGCATGATGGCTCCGGAGTCATAGAACCGTCTGTAGGGAGAGGAGAACAGAGACTCCCAAGGGGCCCCACACCCAGGACTTCTCTGCTTGGCTTACTTACTGTAAACTTTCCTGGAGGAAGGAGATGCCTTTTTTCTGCTCACCAGACTATCTTCTTGGACTATCGTTGGAACTAGCGTCTGACCCCACCCCCATCCCCACCCCCACCCCCATCACAATGCACACGTCCTGACAAGAGACACTCTTCTGTTCTCTAAGCTAAGCAGCCTCTATCAAGCACTGGGTCACCCCAATCCTTCAAATCAGGGAGCAAGTCCTAGTCATTAGTGCTTGTCATACATACAGTAGATTCTCAAAAGACAACTCTGAAATGTGAAGACTAGGGATAGAATGTAGTTAAAAAAAAATCAGGTTGTGGGGGGGACCCCCTAACCTCAGTAGCTTCCTACCCCCACAATGGCATGTTCTGCCTTGTGATCTCTGACCCTCAGGACCCACCTTCTTGGCAACCCCCCAGGCCAAGCACCGAAGCTCCTCCACACATTGGAACTCTGTTCTTGGAAGAACAGAGTGAGTGCCTTTGTTTGCGAAACTGTCGGGGCTGTGTGTTGTAGGTCATGGCGCAAGGCCAAGTAAAATGGTACATGACTGAGGCCTCTGCAGTCCTGTCACCATGTGCATACTGGAACTTGTAGTCCAGATATTGAGGGTTTCTGTGGGGACTTAAGGCTTAGGCAATGAATGTGCATACTGCTGTCTGAGAGGTCTGTCTGACCTGGTAGTTCGGTTGTCCCGAAGAGCTGTGGTGATGTACTCTGACATACGCTTCTCCATGAGAGCCACCCGGATCCACGCCCGGCCCTAGAAAGCACGATCACCTTTAGTTGTCCCATTGGGACCTATATGTGCAACATCGGTGTGGTCACCCTTCCCAGTGCTGTGGGCGAGGGGTAAGTAAGGACAGGGCCCCTCTGTCCAAAGCGGGGGTCGGGCGTGTTGACACCTGCTGTGGCCCCTCACCTTGGCTCGCGCTGTACTGATATTCTCCATGTTCTCAATGCTGCTCACACAGTTGTTGGGCACTTTGCTGCAGGCCAGTCGGATATAGTCCCAGAAGCCCCGTTGCCCATCTGAGCTGAACCAGCTCACTGGACCTGCTGGGGCACAAGCTGAGCCAGGGCAGGGAGGGGACTCAGCAAAACCAGGGAGTTTGGAAAGGGTCCATGTCATAAAGCACTCGCATGTATAAGCATGAGCCAACACACACACACACACACACACACACACACACACACACACACACATGTACTGCCTCCCCCAGCATACGCAGCGAGCTTGCCAACAGAGAGAGCTGCATGCTCAATGATGGAGCTATGGGCAGATGACTCTTTCCCCAGTCTCCTGGTACTGTGTGTTTGTTTCTATGTACAGCCCAGAAGGGAGCCCTGGGCCAGGGATGGCGTTTAGAAATCCACAGAGGAAGGATATCAGAGCAGGGTGGTGGCTGGAGTCACAGGCTGAGGCTGGAAGGGGTGGGTGAGGATGGCCTACCTTTAAAACGGTGACTGAGAATCTGCTCCAAAATGGCTGCGAAATTAACAAACTCCTCAGATGAGTCATCGATGGGCTCTGCTGTGTACTTCTCTAGCAAGGTTTTCACAGAGAACCTGGGTTGAGGGCAGGGGAGGGGGAGGGGGTCAGAGAGGATGTAATAGGCAGAGGGGGGGTCAGGAAGGGCATGAATGTGATGTGGGGGCAGATGAAACCAGAGTGACCACAGAAGATTCCAGACTAGGCGGAATAAGAGGGTGACAGATGCAGGGAGGGGACAGGCAGGAAACTGATTGGCAGAGTGGGTGCAGAAGAGACAGCCAGAGAAAGGAAGCTTCAGGGACAAGGTATGAGAGAGGATGAAACAATATGTAGAAAAACTAGACTGCAAGAGCTAGGGGACAGTCCCCAGACTCTGTCCCTACCACCCTTCAGAGTGGCATTTTCCATGTGTGTGAACTGAGGGTCAATCAGGAGTCAGAAGCCAGTTTGCACCCATGCTCCCAAACAGTCTTTCAACATTGTTGGAATGGGCTTCTGTCTTTCTGGGGCCGTGGGGCACCTGTACCAGAGCATATGAGCTGCCACTGTGCACATGGAATGTAGGCATGCATGCGCGGCCAGGTGGATGGATACTCAGCTCCGGGACAGCCCTCCTCCCTCTTCTTCTCAGTAGCCCACCCACACACCAGCTGCCCAGAGCTAGGCAGTATAGAGCTTGGGGCGTGGGGGGAGAATGCAGGGTGTGGGTCTGACATACATCAGGTGGGAGGGAGCTCTGGCAGAAGGTCCCTGAAAGGGATTTGGGGGCCCAGACACAAAGATAGCCAAAGAAGGCAAGTGAGGCCGAGGGGCTGGAGCCAAGCAGCCTCCATCCCTCTCTCTAGCCTTCCTGAAGCCTCCGGCATCCTCTGCCGTCCTTCCTTGGTAGTCTCCACTTGCCATCTTCGCAGTGAGTCGAACAAGGAGAGGACACACAGCTCCTAACATCTCATTACTGCTGTTTCTAAGACAGAGCAGGAGTAGGGTGTCCAGGGATATGGGAGATACTTGGATATGTCCTTTTATTCTACCTGTGTTTGCCAAGCTGTACAATGTGCCCAGAACTGTGTTTCATAGGCATCAACCCACCTGTCCTTATCACAGCCCTGAGAGGTGGGTCCTCTTATGACCACCTTCCCCGTATTAGAGATAAAGGAGGCTAAAGGCTCCAGAGATTGACTGATCAGTCGTGTAACTTGGGAGGAGGCAAGCCATTCTCCATCCTTGGCTCTTTCTGCTCCGACTTACAGCTTCCTAGTGACTGTTATAATTATTGAGACTTGGCCAGTAAGCTAGTTCAGTGCCTTTATCCACCCGAGTTCAATCCCAGGAACTCCATGGTGGAAGGAGAGCCCTTACGCCCATCAGTTGTCCTCTGACTTCCCTACTCAAACCGTGGCACATGCACACACAAAATAAGTAAACAAATAAATAAATGTCATCTTTTTAAAAAAGTACTAGCCAGGCATGGTGGCACATGCCTTTGGTCCCAGTACTCAGGAGGCAGAGGCAGGAGGATCACTGTGAGTTCCAGGTTAGCCTGGTGTACACAGTGAATTCCAGGACAGCCAGAACTACATAGATCCTGTCTTAAAAAAGAAAAAGAAAAAAAAAATCAAATATACAACAAGTACTGAGGCTCTAAGAAGCTTCTGCCCTCTGTTGTCTGCCTCAATGGGACACCGGTTCCTAAGGCTCCCAAGCCAACAGCACAAGCACCCGAGCCTCTCCCCACCACCTCCCTTTGGGTTTTACCCAGGAGTAGAGCGTGAGGCCAGACAGGTCAGTGTTGGGATGTGCTGGAGGGAAGCAGCTGCGGGACCCAAAGCCTTTTTCCTTGGGTGCAAATGGAAATACCAGCACTTGCCTCGTTCAGCTTTGGTTCAGGTCCCAGACAAGGATAGAGGAAGGTGAGTGTATGGATTCCTGGGCACAGGCCAGGTGAGGAGTCAAGCCTGGCCCTGCCAGGAGGGGAGCCTGCGACTGCGATCAGGCCATTATCTGGGCTTTCTGATGTACACCATCTATTTGTGGTCATCTGGGTCAGACTTCAGTAGAGGCCTGGGGCTTGGTCAGCACGGCAGCCATCTGCCATCTGTCCTTGGGGGAGCTGAAAGCTGTTCAGAGCCTCTAGGAACCCCATGGTGTGGGCCTGGTTAGGAAAAGCGATAGCTGCTGTGGGTTACCATGGAGACAGGGAGGCCAGGGCCCAGGGGAGCCTGCAGCCTGCTAAAGGGAGCTGCTGGGAGCTGGAGGAGAACCACGTGACTGTGATGAGGCAGCAGGGGTCCCTGGGGTTTTGGAGAATTTTGTCATGTCTCTAACCCCCCTAAACTATCCCTTGTCCCTCACTCTGAGCTACTTCCAAGTCACCCGAACCTCTGTTTCTCCAGCTTAGGCCAAGTGATTCTCCCTCCTTTCCCCACACACTCAATGCCCTAGCTATCCTGGCAAGCAAGAAAAAGATACTAAGAGCAGAGAGGAACAAGAAGAGTGTCATTGAGATCACTGTTTCTGTGCACCAGGAACTGGCTAGCATCTAATACGGCACACCACGACCCAATCTTTGCTATGGCTTTTACAGCTAAGATGTACAATCTAAGAGCTAAAACACCAAAGGCTCAGAGTAGTTAGGAAACTTCCACAAGGTTGCCCAGCTAAGGACTGAAGCAAAAGCTTGATCCTAGGACTGTGTGGATCCAAGGGCCAAAAATCTCTTGACACCAAACCGACAAGATTTGGGGAATGGGGGCAGAGACAGTGACCGTGCTCTGGGCTAGGTCACCGATACACATCCCAGCCACCTTCACACAGGGCTGATGTCACAGCACTTTCGAGACGCTGGGAAAGGGAGGCTCTGAGACAGAGACAACGTGGCTGGGTATGTGCCCTGGTATCCAAAGGAGCTCTGGGTGCTGGAGACTGGGCATCAGGTGGACATGTGTCCTGGGAGGAGGAACAGGGCTGAGGTTTACGTGCAGGCAGGTGGGACTGGTAAGGAAGGACAATCAGGCCTGCATCCAGGAGCAATAGAGTCCAAACATTTGGTGGACATGGCCGGCGTGGAGACTGCAGGTGGAGAAGGCAGCTGGCATGGAGATCCCAGAGGGAGAGGCAAGGACAGGTGGGGGCTTGGGAGAGAGCCTGCTCAGCTGGCAGCTTTCTGGCCTCAGAGCAGGGCAGGGAGGGTGAGTCACTGCAGGGCTGAAGTGGGAAGGATTACTTCCTGGTGTCCAAGAAAGCTGAGAATTTTCCCAGCCCTGCAACAGCCCCACCCTCAGAGATTTGAGGATTTAGGCTCCCAATCTGCACTCGGACTCAGGGGCCCAGGCTTCTGCAGCTAGGCCTTGGACGCCTCCTACAACAGGGTAGTGCCCTCGACCTTCACTGGATGGATTCAGGGGCTTTGCTGCTGTGCCCAGTTGATTCTGCCACAGGCTGCAGCTGCCCAGAAACACCAACCATCCTTACTTCACGAAGGGTCGAGCATAGGAAAGTCTCTTAGGAAAGGTCCACCCAAGAGGCCAAGATGACAGGGATAGCAAGAGGGGACTTGGAGGACACCCGCCCCCAACCCCATTGAGTCCCCTCTGCCCACCCTGCCCCCACTGCCAGGAAGAGAGCCAGCCATCCCCCCTCCCCCTCTCACACACAATGTCACTTCCTGGTTCTCACAGGAAGCTGCAGTGCCAATTAAACTCTCTTCATCCCCCCCAAACCTCAGGCCGGGCATAGGCCTGGTTTAGCCAGGAAGAATAAGGACCGGCGTTCCGGCCCGCCTCCGGGTTCCGGGCCTGGGAAGGATAGTGAGCGCGTTCCTTCTAAGCCTCGCTGTCCGGCCTTTTTTCAGCGGTTGTAGAGCATCCCCGTGGGCATGCTCAACCCTTAGATTTCTCAGCCCGCCCCAACCCCTTCTCTTTAACCACCCCACCCGGACCGCCAGCGGCGCCCACCTGCACACGGTGATCAGGTTCCTGCGCTCCACGATCACGTTGCGGGAAGATGCTTTCTTGGAGGGCAGCCCCAGAGCCATGGTGGTCTGGACAAAGCTCGCTTCCATTCAGATGTGCGGCCACTGCTGCTGCCGCCCGCTGCCCCCCACCCCACCCGGAGCCCCGGCCCCCCTCGCAGGATCACGGCTGGGCCTTCTGCCCCCCGGGGCCCTTCGTCCTCATCACTGCCATCCCTCTGCCTCGACGCCTGGTGCCCGGCCCCTTCGCTCCCTCCCCCGGCAGCGATTCCGGAGCAAAACAAGGCCGGGGAGGGAGCTCTCCGAGGTGCTGAGCCGGGGCTCGTCACCCCCCTCCCCCAGCCGCCCGCTTCCCCCCCCCACCGGTGACGTCAGGGCCATAGGGCTCCGCCCCCCAGCAGCCCGGGACCAATCCGCAAAGGGCACAGGGCTTGGGGGGAGGGGAAGGACTGGGGCTCCTGAGAGAGCGGAGGGGGTCCCCCCAGAGAGACAGCGATTGTGTAGAGAAGGACCCTATTCTCCACCCCCACACTCAAGGCTGGGGATCCTCGCCCGGCGTCCCAGCTTTGACGCTTTCTTTCCCTTGTTTCTAAACTGGAGTCGGTGGTGTCTATCTCCGATCTCCCATGGTAGCCTGAAGAATGGAGACCCTCACCTCCTGCACCCTTTTCCGCCCTGCCCCCCACCTATTCAACCCAAGCATCTCAGCCAGACCTGGGCCACTTTCAGAGACTGCAGGTGGCCTTAGGTGCTAACCTAGAAATTAAAGCGGGGGAGGGTTGGGGGGGTGCTGCGTTCGTTTGCGGTAGACCGCAAGCCAGTCTCCCCGCCGGTGGAGGATGGGAAAGCCAGCGAAACCATCGGAGTCCAGAACCTGGAACCCCTCAGGACAGGGATCTGGGGTTACTGGCAGTTAGGCGCCCTGGATTCCTTGGGGGTTCTCAGCAGCAGCCACCCTAGCGACGACTTAAGGGTTAACCCTTTGGCTGCTGCAGGCCTGGGGGCGGGGAGGGGGAGCCGTCAAAAATGGTTAGTTTTTAGTTGGGCGGGCCTGAAGGCATAGTCTGGCTTCTCTGCTGTCCTTGGCTTCCCTGCTGTTCTTCATATTCCTGATCGCCTGCCCCGCTCTTGATAAACCAGCTCCAGGATTTGAACATCACTCTTCTTCGATTGGGTTGTCCCTGTAATGTGGAGTGTCAGACTTCTCTATACATTATGGATATCAATGCCTTATCAGATCTGTGCACCATTTTCTCCCATTCTGTAGGTTGTCTTTTAAAATTGTCCATACTGTCATTTAATTCTCAAAAAACTTAAATTTCCATGAAGTCTAACCTGGTGCTTTTTTTTTTTCTTTCTTCCATTTGTTGCCTGTAGGTCTTTGGTGTCAAATCCTAGAAGTTATTGCCTTTGTATGTTTTTGTGTTTTGTTTTATTGTTTATTGTTTTTGGTTTGTTTTGAGATAGGATCTCACTATGTAGCCCTGGCTGGCCTGGAACTCCATTTGTAGACCAGACTTCTTTTTGTTTGTTTGTTTTTTGAGACAGGGTTTCTCTGTGCAGCTTTGGAGACTATCCTGCCTCTGCCTCCTGAGTGCTGGGATTAAAGGCGTGCACCACCACCACCCAGCGATTAGACTTCTTAGACTCACAGAGATCCAACTGCTTCTGCCTCCTGAGCGCTCTAATTAAAGGTGCGCATCACCATGCCCAGCTCCTTTGTACGTTTTGAAACAGAGTCTCTTGTAGCCCAGGCTGGACTGGAACTTGATATGAAGCTGAGAATAATCTTGAACCCTGGATTCTACTGTCTCTGCTGTGCCTGGCTGCCTTTTTTCTTTTCTGTTTTCAGTGTTGGGGATGGAGCCTAGGGCCTGTGGGTGCTAGGCAAGTGCTCTGCCACTAAACTACACCCCCAGACGCCCTGGCCCTGTTTTCTTCGAAGACTTGTAAAGGCTTGCTTGTAGGTCTATCTGTGATCCATTTTAAGTGAATTTTGGGTATTGTGTCAGGTGCTGTCTTCTCCTCCGTTGACAGGCCTTGTCACGCACAAATGCACATGGTTTGGCCACATATCCGAGAGTCTGTAGCTAAGCTCTCTATGCTGCCCCATTGGTCTGTGTCTGCCTTTATGTAGTCACACATCTTGATAAATGAGGATTTCTAGTAAGGTGTTTTCCCTTCGCCACGGTTTGAACTCAGGGCCTCATACGTCTAGATGAGTACTCTACCACTGAGCTACATCCCAGCTCTGTATTAAGTCTAGAGATCAAGAATCATGGCCTGTTTGTTCTTTATCCTATTCTGACATGTGATCACAGTTTCCTTCCTTTTCATCATAGTTTTTCATCACCTATGTGTTCAACAATAAAACACTGTAACATTCCCAGTGTTGAAACTGTATCGACTGAAGTAAGGTATGAATGAAGCTGTGACTACTTCCTCCTCCTCCTCCTCCTCCTCTTCTTCCTCCTTTTAGTGAGACAAGGTCTCAGTGCCTCTGCCTCCTGAGTGCTGGGGTTAAAGGCGCGTGACCACACCCAACCAGTGATTGCTTCTTTCAACATTAGTTTGGGAGACTCGTTTTTCTTATATGTTATTTCAGTATGTGTCCATGGGACATGGATCCCTGCTACCAGGAGGATAATCTTGTGTATTAGACGGGGCCTGATCAGGAGAGCAGAGAATACATTGCATGTCTCAGTAGAGGGGATGTAAGTACAGGAAACTGATTCCTCAGGGGCTGGAAGACAGAGCAATGAGAAGAGAATGTGGAGAAAACACAGGAAGTAATGGTGGGGGGGGGTGTTGGGAGGGGGAGGCTGGAGAAGGGAGGAGGGTGATCTTTGAGTGGTATGTAAAATGAATAAAAATTTTTTCTTAAATAAAAAAAAGAAGTAATGGCAGATGGCAGCCAGGACTGAGGAAAAGCAGAGGTGTTTTTATCTAAATTGTTCTGCTTACCAATAAAGACTGGGGAATCAGATGTTGGGGTAAAAACCTGCTGCATGAGAGAAGCCGAGAAGCCACCAGCTGACCTTCCTTTTTGGCCTGAGACCCAGAAAGAGAGCATCTCTCCTTCCATCCCCAACCAAAAAGATCCTTGAATCTCTAAGTCCCTCTCTGTTGTGGAATATTATTTTAACTAGGCAAAGATGTGTTACATTTGTTTATGCTGTGGAATATTTAACTATGTGAAGGTGTGTTACTGTTGCCTTTGTTTAATTACATAAAGATGTGTTGCATTTGTTTCACCTTGCCTGCCTAAGGCACCTGATTGGTCTAATAAAAAGCTGAATGGTCAATAGCTAGGCAGGATTGGGATAGGCAGGGCTGGGGGGGGGGCAGACAGGATAACTAGGAGGAGAAATCTAGGCAAAGGAGAGAAGAAGGAGGATTGAATGAGAAAGAGAGGGACACTCCTGGGTCCAGAAGCCAGGCAGTTGCCAGCTGACATGAGAAGCAGTGAAAATAAGATCCACAGAAGGAAAGAAAGGTAAAAAGTCCTGAGGCAAAACACAGGTGAAGAGAAACAGTTAAGTTCTGAGAGCTAGTGGGACTAGTATAAGATAAAGCTGAGTATTCATCAATAGTAAGTCTCTGTGTCATCATTTGGGAGCTGGTTGGTAGCCTAAAAGAAAAAGCCTGGTACACCTCCCTACTCCTTCCTATGTGTCTCTCTATCAGTCTTCCCAGGTCCTATGCACTCTATGGCTAATTCTTGTCAATGAGTCGCTGGCTTCGCCCCTTGATCCAAGGTTAATTTTAACACAGTCTCAGAGCATCACAGTGCGATCAAAGTCCGGCAACCCAGAGGAGCCCTGGGAGCCACACCAATGGAGCCCTGCAGAGTTGAGAATCAGGCTCAGGAGAAGCTGCCACAGGAGACTGCTCAGTCCTTCTCAGAGCCATCTCCAACGGTTCTCAGATCACAGAAGGAAGCTCAAGGCTGGACATTGTGTCCAGTGGTAAAGTCACTATAGAAACAGAACAAACAGTGGCTAACTAACTAATTCTCCTTTCCCCTGCCTTCTGGTCTCCTTTTGTGTCTCCTTTTAGCAGAACCCGAGAGGAAGAGAGTGATGGAGGCTGGGAAATTAGGTAGCGGAGTCATATGGATAGAAGAAAGGTAAGTAACTGAAGCTAGTTTTGCCCTTTCCTCACTCGGCCTCCAAGCAGCTCTCTGTACCTGTTGAAACAAGAACAGTTTCAGGATTCTGCCTGACAAGATGCCACGGTCCTTTGTGACTCGAAGATGCTTGGGTGCCAAGGCTGACAGTGGAGACTCAAAGTCTCAACAGTGACAGTGTCCATCTCCCCGAGGGGCTCATACTCTCCAGGACCAGCCCAAATTTCTTCAGAGGATTCTATAACCCAATGAGTACATTGCAAAGATAAATAACAACAACCCTTGTGTCGAGTGGGAGAGGAAAATTAATATTCAGAGAGAATATGCAACCAAAAAAACTCTCAAGAAAAAGCATGCCCGGGACTGGGGAAGTGACTCAGAGTGTTTATCGTGTGAACAAGAGGACCTGTGTTCAGATCCACGAGTGTGTAAAGAAGGGCTGGCAGCCTGTGCCTGTAATCTCAGTGCTGGTGACGGAAGGGGAGATGGAGACAGCATGACTCCTGGAGCTGGCTGCACATCTAGTCTAGTGGAACCGGCAAGTTCCAGGTTCAGTGAGAGATCCTGTCTTAAACAAACAAACGAAAGACTGAGGAAGCCACTCCGGGTCTCCACACTCACACGTGTACATGACATTCCTCCCGTATAGCACACACAAAAAGACTAGCATTCCCAAAGCTTCTACAACCTCGTCTCTTTTATGTCTTCCGGGTTTTGCTTCTTGGAGACATGGTCTTATAGAGTCCAAGCAGGTCTCAAATTACGGTCCTCCTGTCTCAGCCTCCCAAATGCTGGGATTACAGGCAAGGGTCACTGTGCCCAGCAATCCTTATTTTTATGGCCAGAAGTGCATATTTATTTATGCATTTTTTCTCTATTGTATTATTTTTTTGTAACACTCTTAGCCAGCTCATTTATTTGTCAAGTTGGACAATTAGATCTTTATGCTTGCAGAATTTGAATTTTCATGGCCAGTGAGATGGATTTATAATACCGGACACGCACTCCCTCCTTTGGGGCAGGCCTCAAATCCAAGCAGAAACTGTTGGTTACCTCTATAACAGGTATGCCTCTGTTGAAGCACTGGACACCTCTTCCTATCAAGTTGTTCTTACAACATGCAGAGTCCAGCATTGGTAAGATCATGATGTCTTTTCTTCCCCAGTGTCCTGAATAACACTTTCTATCACTCTTTTTTTTTTTTTTTTTTTTTTTGGTTTTTCGAGACAGGGTTTCTCTGTGTAGCTTTGCGCCTTTCCTGGAACTCACTTTGGAGACCAGGCTGGCCTAGAACTCACAGAGATCCGCCTGGCTCTGCCTCCCGAGTGCTGGGATTAAAGGCGTGCGCCACCACCGCCCGGCCTTTCTATCACTCTTAAAGCTAGCCAGCAGGGGAGAAGCTTCCAGGTCCATTCCAGATTGGTTTCTTTCTATCTCTTTTTTATTTTTGTTTTATTGTTTTTGGGTTTTGGAGACAAAGTGTCTCTGTGCAACTCTGGCTATCTCATAACTCACTCTGTAGACCAGGCTGGCCTCGAACTCAGAGATCTGCCTTCCTCTGCCTCTTGAGTGCTGGGATTAAAGGCATATACCACCATTGCCCAGTCCAGATTGATTTTTCTACATCAAGCAACCAAAGTGTGTGGTGTTTTTGATAATAGGATCTAGTTACGGTACTATTGCTCACATTCGTTTTTTTTTTAATTATTTATTTTTATGTGCATTGGTGTTTTGACATGGGTGTCCAGTCCCCTGGAACTGGAGTTACAGACAGTTGTGAGCTGCCATGTGGGTGCTGGGAATTGAACCTGGGTCTTCTGGAAGAGCAGTCAGTGCTCTTAACTTCTGAGCCATCTTTCCAGTCCCAATTGCTCACATTCTTAACCTGTGCCTGTAATCTCAGTAAATTCAAGGCTAGCCTGGTCTACAAAGTGAGTTCCAGGACTGTTACACAAAGAGACACTGTCTCAAACAAAACAAAACACCTGGGGTAGAGCTAAAAGCTAGAGTCCTTTATGGCAAAACTGAAGAATACATATCTTCTGCAACCTATGGAAGCAGAATGTCCTGAAAATCAATCCTGTAATCTGATTTTGAAAGTATGAGTCCCCAGTAGCTTAGGGAGCCACTAATAGAAAGTACAAGACTCTACTACTCTGAGACCTGGTATGGGACTATACATTCTGGTACCTGGGAAAGCTTCCTCCTAATCCTTGGAGCCAAAGAAGTAGCCCTTCCTCCTTAATGGAAGATGCCTCACAAGATGATACTTGCCCCCTTCAAGACCTGACCCTGGCTTTGTGGCCCTAGGCCAATTACTGTGATCAAGTCTCATCATGGACCAGGTGTGGGGGAACTTCTCCAGATGTGGGAACACAGGGGTTCTTCATCATGGACCAGGTGTGGGGAAACTTCTCCAGATGTGGGAACACAGGGGTTCTTCACCAAAAAGGCTGCAGGAGCTGACTAATACCCCAGCAGACATCGGAAGAGCATGCTTGGGTAGGGACCTTGGGAGTGCTGGACTGCAATCAGGAGGTGGAACGCAAGGCTGAACGAGAGAGAGGTGATTGATGTGGGGACGCACCACCGCACCCAAGCTGAGATATAACATTTTAAAGGCTTGGCAAGGACACCTGAAGCCAGCTTCCGATGTCACTGGGCAGCATGGTCAAAGTTTTGGGGAAAAGTACTAGTGCTAGTTAATGATTTGGGGATATTAAATCTTCTGCAGGGGAAGGGACAAAAGGCACAGAGAGGTGGGCATGCACCATAGAACTGGTGTCACATAAGACCAGAGAACCCTACCGCCCACTGTGAGCCTCACAAGGGCCCAGAAATTCTCCCTTCAATAACGTCATTAGACATGTACAAGTTGGTGCAGGGCAACGACATCCTCAGCTCAGTGGTAGCTATCCTCCGCAGGTCACAGTTGATGGCAGTGGAAGCTGCTGGGGACTTGACTCCCCAGAGTCAGTGGCTACAGCAGGAAAACTCAGAACAGAAACCAGATGATAGCATGTGGTCATCACAAACACACAGTCATTCACAGGAATCTACCAGGATGACCAAGAGGACATGACATTCTTGGACAGGTGGACTGCCAAGGAAGAGGTCCCTTCTCTTACATAATCTAAAGTAGGCAGGCAGGAGAGAGTAAAAGGATGATGTCAGTCACTGCAAAGACAATCACAATCCACATGGTTGCCAGATCCAAGCCATGTTTCAGATACATAGCCGAATGATTGAAGGGGAGTGAGTTCGCGTCTAGAAGAATCTTCTGATACTATAGTAAGTTGCTAACACCCCAGTCTTCTCCTAAGATGCAATTATCTGAACAGCTGTGCACTGAGCAAGGGGAATATCCAGATCTTACAAGGTTCTGAGCATAGAACCTGAGACCGAGGGACCAACACGCCATCGCAGACACTTGGCAGACTGAGACATACTGCAGAGGGAGGTGACCAGAGGGGACCTGATCACAGACTCACCTGATGGATGTTTCTTGAACATAATGGGAATTGATGTACTTAGCTGTAGTGGGTAGCTGTTCCAGCTTTGACCTTGAAACACTGCCCCTAGAGTGACAGAGTGATGGCAGATAACTACGACACCTGCCCATGACCTGCCCCCGGGCATGGCCAAGAGGGACCCCTTAAGACTGGAGGTGCTACGAGCTGGCCCCTTCTGGATACCTCGTAGTCCTGGAAGCTGGATGGGAGACCAAGCCAGAGTTCTCTGCTGGATGGTACCTCATCTCTCCTGGATCCTGTAACCCATCCCTACTGGCTGTACATTATCCCAGAAATAAACCTCTCTTGATTACCAGACAAATTACGTGAAACTGCCTCATTAAATACAGCAATACTTAGCAAATACCAGAAACCTCTCTTCTGTTTTTTGAAATAAGAGTTAAAGAGGGGCTGGCAACATAGTTTAAGGGGCTTTGCTGCCAAGCTGGATAACCTGAGTTCAATTCCCGGAACCCATATGGTGTAATTTATCTTCTAACCTCCACATATCCACAGTGACATGCTCATGCCCCCTCCCACATACACAAATATAATTTTAAATTAAAAAAAAGTAAACTGGACGGTGATGGTGCATGCCTTTAATCCTAGCACTCAGGAGGCAGAGGCAGGTGGACCTCTATGAGTTCGAGGCCAGCCTGGTTTACAGAGAGAGTTCCTGGACAGCCAGGGCTACACAGAGAAACCCTGTCTCAAAAAAAAAAAAAAAAAATTAGGAGAGGTCACATGGAAACCAGGCCCTCCTGTTAAAACAGTAAATCAGAAATAACCCCAGTTTCACTTGGAAGGAAGTGATTGTTGTTACTCTCAGGGACACATAGTCGTGGTGCCTACAAGGTCTCTGTTTAACTGACCCATCCTGTTTCAATCTTATAAAAATCAGATAAATGGCCAGGCGGTGATGGCGCACGCCTTTAATCCCAGCACTCGGGAGGCAGAGGCAGAGGCAGGTGGATCTCTGTGAGTTCAAGGCCAGCCTGGTCTACAGAACGAGATCCAGGAGAGCCCCAAAACTACACAGAGAAACCCTGTCTCGAAAACAACCCACAGAAAATCAGATATATGGCTGCAGATGAGGTGAACACAGCCACGCAGAAGCTCCAGCTCACCACTGAGCCAGATGCACTAGCAATTTTGGCTGTTAATTTGGTGACGGAAGATAAGTCCCTTTCCCTGGGGACAGACACCAGGGGGACTTCACAGTCACTCCTAGGGCTTCCTGCTTCCTGCCACAAGAGAGTCCAAAGGGACCTGGATCACTGGCCTTCCATGGCACATCTTCATCCACTGTATTGATGATGATGAGTGAATTGAACTTGGCTTACAGGAGACATTCTTGATGCTCTTACGAGGCCTCTGCTCGAAAGAGGGGGAAAGTAATGCTGCAAAGAATCATGGGTCTTTGTGCAAGTTGTAGGTATCTATTTATTTTATTTTATTTATTTATTTTTTTTTTTGGTTTTTTTCGAGACAGGGTTTCTCTGTGTAGCTTTGCGCCTTTCCTGGAACTCACTTGGTAGTCCAGGCTGGCCTCGAACTCACAGAGATCCGCCTGGCTCTGCCTCCCGAGTGCTGGGATTAAAGGCGTGCGCCACCACCGCCCGGCAAGTTGTAGGTATCTAAAGGGCTGACACCATCACGCATTTCCTACCATTAAGGAAGTTTATCAGGCTTTTTCAGATCTCAGAGCTAAAAAGGGCTGTACTTGAAAATACCCTGCCTATTCACTGGGTGACTCAGAAGGCTACTGGTTTTTACTGGGGCCCCAAACAAGAGGGGTTTTCAGCTCTAGGCCAAGATATAATTTCCATGCCTCACGAGTCCTTATAACCCAGCAGATGCTACCTAGCTTTGACTCATACTGATGCTCTGGGGAGTTTCTGGCAAGCCCAGAAAGCTCTGGAGCAAGGCCATACCTTCTGCAGTGGGAGAGTACTAAAAAAAAGTCTGGTGTAGCAAGATGTGATTGGCTATGCCTGTAAGCCCCATCACTCCCGGGGGTTGGGGGAGGTAAGGCAGGAGCATCGTGAGTTGCAGGCTAGTCTGAGCTGCATAGCAAGACTATGTTTAAAAAAAGAAAGGGAAAGACAGAGAGAAAGAAAGAAAGAAAGACAGGCAGGCAGGCAGGAAGGAAAAGAATAAAAGAAAAGAAAAATATCTGATATGTAACTGAAACCCAATCATTGCTCGAGTAGAGTAAGTGGCTGGAATTGCCCATTATCAACTGTGTGTTTCAGAAACACCAAGTCACAAGTTTGGGTGGTCACCGTAAAAACCCCAGAGATGATGGAGATGTCACATTCAAAATGAGACCTGGGGGATGGAGAGATGGTGCAGTAGTTAAGAGCACTGTCTGCTCTTCCAGAGAACCCAGGTTCAATTTCTAACACCCATGTGGCCGGTCACAATTGTCTGTAATTCTAGTTCCAGGAGATCTGACACCCTCACACAGATACACATGCAAGCAAAACACCAATAAAATAAATATTTTTCTTTTTTAAAGATGAGACCTGAGTAAGTGGGAAGGGCACAAGCAAACTATGTGAACAGGGAGATGGACCCCAGGCCACCGCCTCTGCTGGACCTGCTCCTCTCTTTCAAGTTATGTTTCTGGCTGCTTGGGGAATTCTCTAGCAGCAGCAGCTGGCAGACAGGGAAAGCATCAGGTCTGCTCAAAGACTTGGTGTGGACCACAAAGGACCTGCAGCCACATTATAGCCACAGTCAAGGGTTGCCCAAAAAGGCAGTGGTGAGGAGAAATCCCCTGGGGACTGGACTTAAAGCAATTGTACCTGGTCATCTGCACAGAGCAGAAGGACAAAGTGAGCTAAGGACAGACAGGTCACGAACTACAAGCAGTAGCCAGTGGCTTTTCTCATGGGAACAAGACAGGAGACTGGAGACGGGACACTGTGTGGGGAGAGCAAGCAAATGGATGGATGGATGGATTAGAGGTAGCACAGGGTCTGAAGATCTGTGTGTCAGACACCAGTACCCACCAGTAAGAATTCTATGCAGGATATATAGGTGGAGTCTTTCTGTGTCCGGACAGTCACTCCCAAATAACCATAAGAAACTTAATATTAATTATAAATGCTTGGCTGATAGCTAAGGCTTGTCTCCAGCCA
The DNA here is from genome assembly GCF_007827085.1 of Peromyscus californicus insignis. Classification (NCBI taxonomy): domain Eukaryota; kingdom Metazoa; phylum Chordata; class Mammalia; order Rodentia; family Cricetidae; genus Peromyscus; species Peromyscus californicus. The sequence goes on from NW_026294551.1 coordinate 20,352,752, forward strand.
GCTCTTACAACTTAAATTAGCCCATTTCTATTCATCTACATGCTGCCCCGAGGCTTGTTTACCTCATCTATGAACTTCCCATGTTGCTTCTTCCCCATCTGGCTTGAGACTCCTCAGACTCAGCCCTTTTTCTTCCCAGCATTCGCTCAGCCCCCAAAATCCTGCTTAGGTACTGGCCAATCAGCTTTTTATTAACAATGAGAGCAGCACATTTTCACAATGTACAGAAGGATTATTCCACAGCATTAAGGGACATTGAGCACAGGGACAAGATAGCTTGGCCAGTAACTGTCATCTGGTATCAATCAGAGTGTCTGATCTCTTCATGGGATTCTGAACAGCATCATGTTGGACTGACTCACTTCACCACAAAGGAGATGTGACAATCAACACATGACTTCAGGGTTGCTGATTGCCATTGTTTAGTTTTTGGAGACAGCCCAGATTGGCCTCAAACTTGCTATGTAGCTGAAAATGACCATGAATGCCTGATCCTCCTGCCTCTACCTTCTGAGGGTAGCTAGCTTTCTTGTTGTTCTTTGGGGCTTGTCAGCTCTACAATAATGACATGGAGACTTCTTATTAATTATGAAAGCTTGGCCTTAGCTTAGGCTTGTTCCCAACAAGCTCTTAAAACTTAAATTAACCTGTTCCTATCCATGTTTTGCCACGTGACTTTTTAACCACTCTTCCATTCTGCACATCCAACTTCCCCAATGTCTCCCTGGTGTCTCTTGTGTGCCTAGATTCATTGCCCTGAGTTCCTCTGTCTCCTGGAAGTCCCACCTAACCATTCCTGTCTAGCTATTGGCTGCTCAGTTTCTTATTAAACCAATCACAACAATACATCTTCACACAGCGTACAAATATCCCTCAACACCTGAGTGCTGGGATGACAAACATATACCACCACACTCAGCTCTTTTTAAACATTATTTCTTTGCTTTGTTTTATTTTGTGTGAGGGTGTGAGTACAGACACACACTGTCACGATGGAGGGGTGGAGATCAGAGGACAGCTCTGGGGTTGTGAGTCAGCTCTTTCCTGCTACCTTGTAGGATCCAGGAATCAAACTTAGGCATCAGGCTTACTCACAAACACCTCTTCCTGCTGAGTTACCTCACCACACACACACACACACACACACACACACACACACACACACACACACACACATCCGTGTCCAAGTCCACATATACATACACATATAAATAGCCATTTTAGGAAACATGAAGCAGTATTTCACTGTGGTCTGTTTTTTGCCTCTCCCGAGTTCTGGGATAAAAGATTTCTCATTGTGGCTTTGATTCATCTTTCCAACAACTAATGGGGCTAAATCTCTTCTCATGTGCATATTGGCCCTAAGTAGAAACTTGTAGAAATTCTGTTCGGTTCTTTTGACCATTTCTTAGTTGGTCTGTATTTTTCTGCAATTAATTTGTTTACGCTTTTTTAAAATTTTTTTATTTTCCGGAGCTGAGGACCGAACCCAGGGCCTTGTGCTTGCTAGGCAAGCGCTCTACCACTGAGCTAAGTCCCCAATCCCTTGTTTACATTTTCAAAATTCATTTATTTCAGATGTATGAGTGTTTTGCCTTCATGTATATCTGTGTACAGCATGTATGCCTGGTGCCCACAGAGGCCAGAAGAGGTCATTAGAGCCCCTGGAGCTGGAGTTATGGGCCGTTGTGAGCCACCAAGTAGGTGATATTTATAAATGGAATCTAGGTCCTTTGGAAGAGCAGCCGGTGCTCTTAACTGCTGAGCTACCTCTCCAGTCCCTGAAATTAATTTTTATACTGATTTTTGATAATTGATTAAACATGCCTCTAAATTAAAATAATTTGTCTAAAGGCTGTTTTGGATTTTCTGCCTATATTGAGACATTGGCAAATACTAGGCTTATTATTCTCTTCCTAAAAGTCAAACTTCCTTGTCTCGCCTGTGCCTATATGGGGAAGCATTTCAACAGCAAGTGGATGTCTACTATAGGCTACACTAGATGGGAACTGCCAGGCCGTAGGGGTCCAATTCTAACCTTATTTTATTCAGTGTTAATTGTTAATGCATGGCTACTTTCACAATGCTCTTTCTGTTTATGAGATGAATATAGGTTTTTATTCTTTGTTCACACGGAAGATTACATTTGTGGATTTTTCTGACGTCATCAAATTTTATTTCTTGGGAGTGTCCATTGGATTGAGCTGGACAGAGGAAGGAATGAGAAATGAGGAAGAGAAGGGCATGATTCTATTTTCTATCCATCATTCATCTATCATCTGTCTACCAAGATCGACTACTTCATTGGCAATGAATCACCTCACTCAATCTGGTGGCTTGTTAGACATGCACAAAATCCATAGAGCAGACAGGCAAGCTGGACTCTCTGGGGCAGGAGCTGACATCACAGTCCATGGCAGAATTTCTTCTTCTGCAGGGGAAGCCTTTTCATGATGGAGGGAGGAACATCCAGAGCACTGGGGCTAATTCTCTTTACCTCAAGTCAGCTGGCTGTAAATGTTAACTACACATGCAAGACATCTTCCCAGCAATGCTTGGAGAGGTGTCAGACGGAGTAACCGGGTACCAGAGCCAGAGCACAGACACATCAAACCGATAATAGTGCTCTGGTGGGACCTGCCTGATGCTCAGTGTGAGAGTCAAAACACTTTAAGTTTTAATCACTATGCCTTAGAGATCCACGAAACAAAAATGTCTCTGATCTGCAAGCCCCTTGCCCAAGGACAGATAGTTCTTGAAATGCTGGAGGCTATTGTTTATGGGAGATAACAAGCCATTTGTTTTCACTTTCCTAAACAAGTTTGTTTGACCCATTTATACCGGATGTGCTTGATCACATGTGGGAAGGAGGTTCATAGGCAAAAAATGTGTAAGGATGTAGGCTAGAGGTACGTTCAGGATGTATGCTTGCCCCTGATTGGACATGATGTGAAATTGCAATGAATTATGGTTTCTCCTTCTTAAGCCACTGCAAACTGTAATTCTAGGCCATTTCCTGGGAACCTGGGTATGGACCTAGCCAGAGCCCATCCACCTGGCCAATATTAATTAAAGCTTGCTTCAAATTTGGCTTTAACCTGTGGTGGTGGTGGTCTTATTCTTTTTTTTGTTTTGTTTTTTTTGGTTTTTCGAGACAGGGTTTCTCTGTGTAGCTTTGCGCCTTTCCTGGGACTCACTTGATAGCCCAGGCTGGCCTCGAACTCACAGAGATCCGCCTGGCTCTGCCTCCCGAGTGCTGGGATTAAAGGCATGCGCCACCACCGCCTGGCGGTGGTCTTATTCTTAATCGGTAGGATTAACAGCTTCTCTCAGGATTAGACTGAGGTTGTGTGCTGTGGGAAGCAGTCCAGAGCCCTCCCTTTATGGGATTGTATTAATAAAATACTACCAAATGTAATCATTAAAATGTTTTATTAGCATATGCTAATTATATGTAATAATGGGTTTTAGCATGACATTTCCACACATGTTGTTTCCATCTGAGCATTGACCAGGCCCAAGCCTGCTTCGCCTCTCAGGTCATCGTGCACTCAGGGTGGCGTGGCCATGGACTGCTGGCATGGACCACAGGGCAACCATTGCTGCTTGTAAAGTTCCAGCATTTCCACTTGGCGGATCACAACTCCCCAGCAGCTTTTTTCCTTTCATTTCTAATGATTCTCACTATGTGTTATGGGAGTTCCCGTATGCCTTTTTTGGGGGGAAAATTTTGTGTGGACTTTGAAGGATGAAAATGTATAAAATGGCAGCCTCTCTAAACAAAATTATTTGGAAAAAAGTCCCTGCCTCCATGGAACCCTGTAGCGTGATAACTCACTCTGCCTACTCCCATGAAAGTTAACACCAGGCCGGGCAGTGGTGGCGCACGCCTTTAATCCCAGCATTCTGGAGGCAGTTCAAGGGCAGCCTCATCTACAGATCGAGTTCCAGGATAGGCTCCAAAGCTACACAGAGAAACCCTGTCACGAAAAAAACAAAACAAGAGTTAACCCAAGTTGCTAGCTTAGATAAGTAACACATGCTTGATAAATAAGGTATATTTGATAATCAACATTTATAAATTCCTCAGGTCTACTCAGGTTCACAGTAATATTTGTCTAGCCTTGTCTTTGCTCACTTAAGCTTCAGCTATTTGAATAAGTTGAAACTAAGACATAGAAAAAAACTGCAACATTCTATAATGGAATGTCTGATCCCCCAAGAAAGTCCTTTTCCCAAGGTCAAGCTTTTAAACAAAAGTCCCCATTCCTTTAGGGGCCTGAAGAAAGTTCCTGCTTGCTAAAAATGGAATCTTGTGGCCCTTTATTAACATACGGCTGGTGCCTATTAATTAACTTGTCAAAGTCAATGCTAGCTCCCTTCAGCCCTGATCTCAAGCCACACCCCAGCTCACTTGCCCCCTTTCTCTCATTTACTCCTATACATACAGAGTAGTTGTATTTTTTTTTTCAATAAACGCACAGGCAGTCCCCTCATTCACCCTCAGATCATGTCAGTTCTCCTCCCTTGCTTCACGCATCCTCTTTGGGACCTGAACCCTCCCAGAGCCTGTCCCCAGCAGATTACATGACATATTTCAATCATAGTCTCCCACTGTTTTCCTTGTAGTGCCTCCCCACTGACCCCCCCCCTCTTTCCACTGGTACCCAGTCTACTTTCAGTGTGTGTGTGTGTGTGTGTGTGTGTGTGTGTGTGTGTGTGTGTGTGTGTGAGAGAGAGAGAGAGAGAGAGAGAGAGAGAGAGAGAGAGAGTGTGCAGGAGCCAATGAGCTTCATGAAGGTTGCTTTCAGAGGCATGGGTAAGAATTTAAGTACAGGAGTTTGGGCACCTTATCCGTGGGTACAGCCCCGGAGAAAATGTCTCTCCCTCCCCCATCAATCTTTGATTGTATACACATTGTATATAAATCCTCAGGGAGTGTGGAGCCCCCTGAGCCTCTCCCACTTCCCTGACTGGATGCTGGCATTCTGGTCTTGGGCAGATCTTGTGCAGGTAATCTCAGCTGCTGTGAGTTAGTGCCACAGTCACACTACACCTGGGAGTCAGGGCTCCTGCCCACCCACCTCTGGTTTTTACATTCTTTCTGCCTTCCCCCCTTGATGTTCCCTGAGCTTTGGAGAGAGTGATATAGATGTCCCACATATAGCTGGGCACCCGACCATCATTCTAGGTACTTGGTCTGGTTCCGAGTCTCTGAAATCGTACCAACACAATCTCTGGTTGATGAAGGTGAGCCAGTTTTCTGGCTCAGGCTTGTCAGACTAGTAATGTTCCTGACTTTCCAACTTCCCTTTATACACAGTGCGTCCCTAAAGATCTCCACCCTTGAGGGATGCTATATATTATTTGGAAATTTTCTACAAGGAAGATCGTCTCTTCTCTCCACTTTTATTTTTAGAAGCATAAATATTTATTTGTAACAAAGGAGTTTGTGTACAGTGTTAAAAAAATACAACTTCCTGTTAGATTCACATTTACACTTCACCTTTTTAAACAAACATTTATAATCATTTTTTTATACAGATGTAGATATGTAAATACAACATCGAGTTCAGTGGTCCTTCAGCACTTTCCACTTAAATGTTTTTTTTAACATTAAAAAATAGGTTATAATTCCAAAGTCCAGAGTTATTTGAAACTGGAAAATATTTTCTCTGTAGAAAATAGTAAAAATGATAATATTTTCCAATAAGCCCTTTGAAGCCAAATAATAGCTGAATTATATATATAAATATTGATTAGATTCTGGGATACAGAAGAAACCTATCTTCATCTGTTCAGAGAGCTACGTTTTACTTAAGTTGTGTAAGTGAGATTCCTATTCATCTTCCCCTTCACTGTTTGATTTATGGCAGACATTTTTCTATAGGCTAATCCATAATCTAAAAAGATTTTAGCATCCCCTCCTGAAAGTACCGCCAGCATTTTCTTTCATCAGCTTGATACGGTACAAATTCTTATCCTAATAGTGAAATGTTTCACTAAAGCTTGCCCAGTGATTGGGCAAAACCAAAACTTATTATAAGCCACAGTCATCCTAGGGTTGGTTCTCTCTGCTGGGTAGCCTCCCTGGATCTGTTCTCCACTTATTTTTATTTACTCAATCATTTAAATAGATCAGTATGGACTTGTGGATATTTATTGTATATTTTTGGTTAAAATGTTTGTGTTTGTTTTTTTTCTGAGGGTACGGAGTTCTCACTATGCAGCCTTGGCTGGAGATCCACCTACCTGTGCCTCCCAAGTGCTGAGATAAAAGGCGTGCATCACTGTCTTAGTTAGGGTTTCTATTACTGTGAAGAGACACCATGACCACGGCAACTCTAACAAAGGAAAACATTTAATTGAGGCTGGCTTACATTTTCAGAGGTTTAGTCTATTATCATCATGGCAGAAAGCATGTCTGTGTACAGGCTGAGAAGGACCTGAGAGTTCTACATCAGGATCAGCAGGCAGCAGGAAGAGACCCTGAGTCATTGGCCTGGCTTGAACATCTGAGACCTCAAAGCCCGCCCCCAGTGACATACTTCCTCCAACAAAGCCACACCTATTCCAGCAAGGCCATACCTCCTAATGGTGCCACTCCCCATGAGCCTATGGGGGCCATTTTCTTTCAAACCACCACAAGCATCATGCCTGGCTTTCGTAGAATTTACTTATTTGGTTTTGTTTGTTTGTTTTGCTTACTTGTTTTTTTTGTTTTTTTCAAGATAGGGATTTTTGTGTAGCCCTGACTCTCCTGGAACTCCCCCTGTAGACCAGGTTGGCCTTAAACTCACAGAGATCTGCCTGCCTCTGCCTCCTGAGTCCTGGGGTTTAAATGCAACTGCCTAGCTGATTGTTTTGAGACATGCTGTATTGGTAACTTTTCTATTGCTGTGACAAAACATCATGACAGAGGCAACTGACAAAAGAAAGCATTTAACTGGGTTTGCAGTGTCAGAGGGTCAGGGTCCACGGTGGGGGAAAAGGCGTGGTGGCAGGAACAGCTGAGAGCCCACATCTTGAGACACGACCACAAGTTAGAGGGATGCTGGGGATGGCACTAGTCTTCTGAAGCCTCACAGCCTACCCCAGTGACACACCTCCTCAAACAAGGCCTTACCCCTAATTCTCTCCAAACAGTGCCACCAACTGGGGACCAGGTATTCAAACGTGTGAGCCTGGGGGGTGCAGGGGAGGGTATTATCATTCAAACACGTTATCCATCACTTTCCTACTGTTCTGTTTCTGTGTCCCCACCTTACAAAGAAAGTCATTCAAATAGTGCACGTGCTTCTCTGTCCTTTTGTTTCAACTTCCTTTAGCCCCTCCCCTCTAGAAAACCGGCTTCCTGCTGCCTGCCACAACACTGATTCTCTTTTATTCCTGGTGCTGGAATAGAAAATAACGCCAATTGTGATCATTACGTTGAGATGATGGACCACGTTTTTGTAATTTATCTTCAGTCTTGGTGCTCAGATATCCTCACCTCAGCCACTGAGAACTGCCCCTGTCTATTTTCCCATCTTCTAGAGGACAACCCTGAATGCCCTTCTTCATGCACCATCACTTTTTTGGGGGGTGCGGGGGGAGGGGAGCAGGGTTTTTCATTGACCCAGAACCTGCTAAGAAGCCTAGGTTGCCTGGCCAGCAAGCCCCAGGAATCTGCCTGTCTCTGTCTCACCGCAGTAGGATTACAGACCCACACCACCATTCCCAGCTTTTTTTAAAAAACATGGGTTCTGGGGCTTGAACCCATGTCTTCATGCTTGCGAGACAAACACATTACTAACTGAGCCATTGTTCTGTGTCACTGTTACTTTGCAGCACATTCTACAAACACTAAGTGCCAATCTTAATAAAGGAAGGAGGGAATAAGGAAGGAGAGTGAAACTCCACGTTAGAGAGTTTCTATCTACAGCGACAGGAAGTGACAAGCTCCAGTTCTGGCCAGAGGGTCCTCCGGGTATGTGGAAGTCAGTGGGCGTTGGCAGTGGTCAGCCCGAGAGAGTGGGAGCCATACACCTGCAGGTGCTAGCTTGGGCCACTTGGGTGGACCAGTTATCTGAGAAAGGACACTATAGAAGACCAGGTTATGAACTCACAGAGTGGAGGGAGAAGATAACTCCAGAAAGATGAACTTGGGGGAGTGTCACGGGGGAGGTGATAAGAAGAAGAGGAGAAAACTAAGAGGACGGAGACGAAAACATGGGGGGGTGGGGGCACAGAGCAGACATTCCCAAGAGGTGAGCCCTGCCTGTGTCAAGTGCCACAAAGAATGGGGAGCAGGAAAATGTGTGCAGGATCTGGTGGTAAGTAGGTTACACGTGGTTATTCATCAGAAGGACCACCGACCAGAGTGAGCAAGCTCGGTTCTGTTCTTCTACGGAGTGCTGAGCTGTGTGTGATTGGAGAGCGGACGGTTGTTTCCACAGGATAGACTAGACCTTTATGCGATGTGGAAAAAAGAGAGGCCGTAAGCAGCCTGAGCCCCCTAGAGGTCAGGTGGTGTAATTACAGAGGGTTTTCAAGGTTGGGGGAGGGGAGAACATCCACATTTAAGTCATTATCCCCGGAGTTACAATATTGAGAGCGTCTCTCAATTTGACCTCCTTGAACTTGACTTCTCATCCAGTTTATTAACTTTATGAATAAAAAATATCATTGATTTTTTTTTGAGACAAGGTCTCTCTGTGTAGCCCTGGCTGTCCTGAAACTCACAGACAGGCACCTGCCTCTGCCTCCTCAGTGCTGGTATTAGAGGTGTGTGCCATTACACCCATCGATAGTTGTTTTACTTCTGGGATTAACCAGATAACGAGTCCCATTCTGACTCCCTTTCCTGTCTGGGGAGACAGAATCCACTAGCTCCCCTCGCTTTCATTGCCTCTGTGTGGAAATAGGTTGGAGGGCATCTCTGGGTGCTGTCATAGTTGGTGGGGGGGCCATGGCCTCCAGCAGGGAAGAGCCGTGGGAGAGTGGGCACCCATGGGTGTCCTGCAAAGCTTAGGCTCTGCTGGGCAGAGGAGGTAGAAGGTGAGGATGTCTGTCCGTGGCAGATCCTGGTAGTCTTTCCTGGCAGCTGTTCTGAGTCCTCCTGTCTGAGATAGCAAAGGGACTGTGGAGCCACCAGGCTGTTGAGCTGTCCTCAGCGGCATAGCGGCAGTGGTCCTCAGCGGCATAGTGGCAGTGGTGTTTTGGTAGCTCTGCAAACTGTTTACTTCTCTGCTGAATCACAGGAGGGAATAATCCCTGTTCACTCTCGGGGATTATCATCAAAATGTCGCAGGACTCTGTGCCCAGGAGTTTCCCTGGGGCTCTGGGCTTTCTGTGTGTTTACCTTGGTCTCCTAACCCCCAAGATTCCAGGCCCTAGCTTGGGTTTTGCGCTTCTGGATTCCTTTCTGTCGCTCCTAGCACGGATCAGCAGGACTGAAGTAAACGTCTGCAGACTAATTCCCCGTCTTCACATAGCGGGAGCTAGGCAAGGCCATTTCCAGAGCATCTCGCCTGGATGCCTTCCCCCCACTTCCGGCCAGGCGGTCATCAGACCCAGCATGCTGCCTCTGAAACAGAACACCTCAAGTCTGATAGCCGACGGCATTGCCCCCCATCTCCGCCCCCCACGCCGGTCCGTGCTCTCCTCCCTACCCAGGGCTCCCCAGCTGCCCGGCTTCACTGGTTGGGAACCAGCAGCGGCCGTCAACCTGGGAAGGCAGAGGCCTGGGGCCTCTGTCCTGATTGGCTGCCCTAAGGTCTGTTCAAAAACAAACCCAGAGCGCGAACCGAGGGGAGTTTGGACCTGGAGGCCTCTTTTTCTTTCCGCGCTTCGAGGGACAGCTGAGTCACTGAGCCCAATCGGTTTGGTATCTCTTTCACGCAGAGGGACTGAGGCACACGGAAGGAACGGAGTTCTGGGGCTTCCTCTGTGAGAGTTCTCCAGGACTCGACCCACCCGCCGCGATTGAGATGGACACAGCTCGAAGCTCCGGTTTGAGACACTCCACAAAGCTCAGGATCGAGTCTTTGCTGCCCCCTCCCCCGCATCAGCCAGGCCTGAGGGTGTCTCCACCTCCCTGAGCTAGGGGTGTCGTGAAGGCAGCAAGGGTCACTGGTCTCTAGGCGAACAGGAGACCCTGATACCAACTGAGGTTTTCTCCTAAAGTGACACTCCTGCTCTCCACCTCTGTGCTCCTCTGTGTCAAGGGCCTCCTAGGATCTGTCCTTCTGCCTCACAACCTTTTGAACGCGAACCTTCAGAGACCTCTGGAAACTCAGTCAAGGGCACACAGTTAGTGGGGAGCCATGCTGGCTCCGAGCCAGTCTCTTAACCACACTCCCCTAGACACACACATGGCATGGGACACACCCATAGGCCTGGGCCCTGTGACAGACTCTGCCATCAGCTGTCAGGTGGAGGGCCCCAAACATCTGGCTCAGCAGATAGGAGGGACCAGAGGGGCTGCAGCTGTTCCGAAGGGAGAGGCTGCTCTGTGTGTCAGGGTGGGGCCGTTTTCTAGGAGAACTCTTCCCCCCCCCCCCTCACCAGGATGGGCAGAGAGAGAATTTTCTCAGCCAGGAAGGGGTTCCTGTGGGCTGGCAGGGGGAGGCCTGGACAGACAGATGTGGATCAGCCACAGACAGGGAACCTAGGGGATTCCAGGGAGGGGCAGGGACAAGATAGAGAAGGCTGGTCACACAAGCCTCCCCTCTGCCCTCAGGTGTCTCTTCCACAGATGGTCACTAGGAGACTGGGATGTTTCAGATACATCCTTTTGCCAGTTTCCAAGGACCAATCACCAATAATGTCAATACCAACTGCTATTTTGATTTAATTTTTTTCTTTTTCTCTCATTTATATTCTTTTCTGTCAGTGTGTGTGTGTGTGTGTGTGTGTGTGTGTGTGTGTGTGTGTGTGTAAGACTGACTTTCAATAGCAAGGGAGTTTAAGGTTTGTTGTTTTGAGACAGGATCTCACTATATAGCCTTGTCTGTCGTGGAACTCACTCTGTAGACTAGGTTGGCCTCGAACTCACAGAGATCTGCCTGCCTTTGCCCACTGAGTGCTGGGATTAAAGGTGTGTACTATCACACCTGGCTTACTTTTTTTTTTTTTTTTTTTTTTTGACAGTCTCCTGTATCATAGGATGGCCTCCAATTCTCTTCACAGCCAAGGAAGAAGATGAACTTCTGATCCTCCTGTGTGGGCTACCACACCATGTTTATGCAGGGCAGCGGGTGGAACCCAGGGCGTGGTACATGCTAAGCAAGCACCGAGCTACACCTCTAGCCACCCTTTAAAAAAACACAGACACACACATTTTATTTATTATTTTACTCCGTGTGTGCTTATGTCACGGCACACATGGAACACCCTGTGGAGAGGGGCCCCTCCTTCTACCGGGTGATGAAACTCAGGCAGGGTCTTGGCATCTGGAGTCTTTCTCAGAGCCATCTCTTCAGTTCCCCCTAGCCACTGTTTTGGTTTTCAATAAACTGCACAGCACGTGGTAAGGCGCCCCCTCTTCACCATGAGGTCCTGCCACACTGGAAGAGTTGCCTGGGGGTCAGAAGGCCCCCTTTGAGAGCCCTCTTTCACCTGGACAGCAATTTCCCTAATGAAGAGCGGGCAGTTAGGATTTGGGGGGGGGGACGGATGACGACACAGTGCCGGGGGAATCCAGTGCCTGCTCCTGCCACAGCTGTGTCACGCCCACTGTGTCCTGGGAGGAGAGGTGACACCAGTCGGCCTGAGGACCTAAAAAAGGGTGAACAACACGGGCACCAAGTCTCAAGGTTGCAGAACAGAACTTAGCTGAAATCGAAGCAGAGGAAAGAAGATACAGGGCAGGGCTAGATCAATGTTAAGTTCAGCGTTAGGAGGCCAGACTGGGAGGAAGAAGTGAAGTTAATGCTGAAGTTGAGGTCGCAGGGAGTCGGGTGGCGGGGCAGAGGGGTGGGGAGTGTAGGGTCAGTGGACTCTGGTGCCTACAGGGGGACAGGAAGGATGGGGACCAGTTTCCTCGCAGCGATGCCCACCAGCAGGGGACCAGGTTGCAGGCCCCGCAGCATTCCACCCATTTCATCCTCGCCCCGCCCCCGTAAGCGTCCTGACCTGCAGGTTCTTACGGACGTGGGCTGCCCTACAGCAGACCTTGTGCCCAGACCCCGCGAAGTGGGCAGAAGAGGTAGGGTCGAGCCTCGAGGTTTGACAAGTTCTCGGAGCGGGTGCCAGCAGCCCAGACGCTGTTCCCGCCCCGCCCTGCTCTGCCCCGCCGGTGTTCCAGGCCGGGTCAGTACACCCTGCAGCGGTTTCTGCTCAGCTACAACCCCGCCCCAGCCTGCCTCAGGCGCCTGTTCCCCTTGTGTGTCCTACCAACCAAGCGACTTCCTGGAGGGTTGTCCCTCCCTGTTCACAGCCCAGACTTTAGCCCTCCGCTTGCTGTGGGCCAATGCACTTCCAGCACACGGGAGGTGGACAACTGGACCTGAGGAAGTTACTGCGCCTCTCTGCGCCCAGGGTTCTGCAGACACTGGGAATATGCGGTTCAAGAACCACAGCAACTAACTCACCGCGTTTCCACAGAAACTGCTTCTTCACCTTCCCCTTATCTGCTCAAAGCCCTTGGGGACATCATGCTGGTCCTTACAGCTCTAGTCTGAGGCTGGAGCTGCCTGTGGGTGTTTGATTCAAACTAAGTTTCCTAGAAGCCAAGGTAATGAGGGAAACCTGATGAAGTTCTCTCTAGTCCGAAACTGAAAACACAGTCTGTTCACGTGAAGTTCACACCTTGTCCCAGGCTTAGGTCTAGAAGGATGTAGTTCATAGATTACGTCTGACTTCTCACCCACTGATTTGTCTGAAGGCTGCCGGGTCTTTCTAGAACAACCAGGGCTCATGTTGATCCAGTTAGAGACTACTGGCTTCCTCAGGCTTGAACTTGTCCCTGGGTAGAGCTGGGAGAGCAGAGCCACCTGTGAAGCGGACAGCGCTGAAGGGCTTTGTAGTCACAGCAGTTTGAATTTTGGCTCCAACTGCCAACTGTATGGCCTTAGGCAAGTTCCTGGGGTCACTGTGGATACAAATTAGCCTCTGAATCCCATCTCCCCACTAGCTATATAGAAATAAGGGCTCTAGACCAGAGCCCCTCAACCTGCAGGTAGCAACCCCTTTTGGGGGGGGGGGGTCAAATGACCTTTTCACAGGGGTTGCCTGAGACCATCAGAAAACACAGACATTTACATTACAATTCATAACTAGCAAAATTCCAGTTATGAAGTAGCAATGAAAATAATTTCGTGGTTGGGGGTCGACTCAGCATGAGGAACTGTATTAAAGGGTCGCAGTATTAGGAAGGTTGAGAACCACTGCTCTAGGCCATAGTTTCCGGCAGTCAATCATTATTCAATAAAAGTTCAGAACTTTTCTTTTTAGAGAGGGTCTCACTGTGTACCTCAGGCTGCCCTCCAGTCCTTGATCACCCTCCTGCCTCAGCCTCCAAAGAGCTGGGACTACCTTTTGATGGCACCGGAGACCCAGTGACAGAAAGGTCCACGAAAGACCTGCACTCATGGAGCTTATTGCTTTGTTTTGTTTTCTGTATATATGTGTAGATGTAGTAGTGTGTGTGTATGTGTGTGCATGTAGTGTGTGTGTAGTAGGCCTGTGCAGTGTGTCTTATGTAGGCCAGACAATATGTGTCTTCTCAATTGTTCTACCTTATTATTATTATTTTAAGTTCCAGAACTCACTCTGTAGACCAGGCTGGCCTTGAACCCAAAGATCTTTTTTCCCATTCTGCTTTCCAAATGCTGGGATTAACCACTGAGTCATCTCGCCAGCCCCTCCACCTTACGTTTGTCGATACAGGGTCTCTCATTGAACCAGTGCTCACCAGTTGGCTAGACTCGTGGGCCAGCAAGTTCAGGGGCTCGCCCTGTCTCTGCGCATGCTGATGACCTGAAGTCAGGTCCTCACACTTGTGCGGCAGGGACCTCACCTACTGAGCATCTCCCCAGCCAGGGTTCTGTTTCCCTGGCAAAGATAATAATAAACGAGTTATTAAACCAGAGAGGATCCGCGGGGGAGACGCATTAGTGGATGTAGTGGGGTGACAGAGACGAGCTGGGTGGCTTTGATGCCCTCTCAAGTCTATTCCCCTCTTCTTCCCGGGCGACAGAACCCCGGACCAAAAAACTTTCAGGAATGGAGATTACGTCACTCAGACTTCCCCAACTGCAGCATGTAACTAAGTCTTGATCTCGGAACATGTCCTTAAGAAGAGGGCTCACGGTTTTCCTTACTCTTCTTGGCAGACATGCAGAGGTGATGGCTGAAGATTCCGAAGTCAAACTGGACCAAGAGGGAAGAGCTACTTGCTAAAGATGATGAGGGACAGAAGAAGGACCTGCAGAGCTCCACTGCGTTCTGGGACCTCCTGCCTCCAGGCTTCTGTATCAGAGAAAGATAAACGTCTATTTTCTTTAAGCCACAAAGATTTTGGGGTTTTGCTCATGTACAATCCATCTTGATTTTCCTTGTCATGGCCACAGAGTGGCGTGGGGTTGTGTCCAGTTGAGAGGCTAAAGGAGGGTAACACCGAACCAAGGCCTGAATTGTGAGTAGGAGGTAGTGTCTGACACACAGGAGCAGCAGCATGATTGACATTTCGTTAGATCAGGCTGGCCTTGAGATCTGCCTGCCTCTGCCTACCAAGTGCTGGGTGGGATTAAAGGTGTGCGCCACCACTGACCAGGCTGATTGACGTTTCTAAAAGGCTGCTCAGACCAGTTTGTGGCAGCTGTACTGTGTACTGTAGCAGCCAGGGGAAGTACGAGGCCATGTGGGAGACCCCTGGACTGATTGGAAATAGGAGAGCCTAGGAAGACCAGTGTCAGCAGAGAAACAAGTAGAGCGGGCCGAGGTGATGTAGGGGTGAGGAGAGGAAAACAGTCAAAGGAAACAGCTGACAGGGGTGAGGAGGGAGGAGACTGGAGGAGGCCCAGGGTGTCTCTTTGCTTGTTTAAGAAATGATTAGATGCAGGGTGGTGGTGGCACAGCACTCCGGAGGCAGAGGCAGGCAGATCTCTCTGAGTTCAAGGCCAGTCTGGTCTACCAAACGAGTTCCAGGACAGCCAAGGCTACACAGAGGCATCCTGTCTCAAAAACAAACAAACAAAAAAGAAATTACTAGAAATAAATAAGACTGTCACTGTGTCAGTCATATGACCTTTTTCAACCACTGTTGTCTCTAGTATGCTTTGCCAGTGTGACGAGAACCCCAGTTTTTCCCAGATCCCGTTCAAATCCACAAACACTTGGCCTACGAAGCCAGGTGTCCGTCTGGAGTCCCAGTGTCTGGGAGGCCGAGGAAAGAGGACCAAGAGCATGAAGCTATGGAGTAAAACCTTGTCTCAAAAACCACTAACACACCAGCAGAGTCCGGACAGGGTGAGGGGCCCGAAAGCGATGGTCTCTGTCCTAGGGGCCCATGGTTTGTGGGAAGAGTCAGGCATGGTAGACCTGCCACGGCCCGGAGGGGTAAGGCGCGAGGACACCTAGCACCTCTGGGCTGAGCCCCATCCCCCTAATCTCAGGACAGAGCCAGGAGCACAAGTGTTGATCCTTGGAGGTCACAGCTTCGGTTCAGTGGGTTTGGGACTGGGGATGAAGGTGGCTCAGGACAAACTCAGGACACGGACACGAAAAGCCCGGAAAATCAAGAGAACGAGAATATTCACACAAGGGCATATGTCCCAGAATTGGTGGGCCTGGGGCTCCTCAAGCAGATCCTGTGTCCTGGAAGACCCCTTCCTGAGCCAGCCAAGCCCTCTCCTGTCCTCTTGGTCAAGCAGGGGCACCACCCCGACCTCTCTGGACCCTGAAGAGCAACCCTACTTGTGTGTATTCTAAAAGGAGGCCTGGAGCCAGCTAGCCTCACAGACCTGGCCCTGCCACCCAGGCTAGGAGAATCCTCTTTCCTCTCAGGCTCAAGGCCCAGCTGAGGGGCTGGCCAGGCGGATGAGGGCACCCGGAGCTCTGAAGGAATACGAAGAGTGGCCTCTCTGGTCCCTGTGCCACCCCCCACTCCTCACCGTGCTCTCCCAGGAGTGTTGGAGCCATGACTGCTGGTGTACCCCCATCCTGTTCTGTGTCCTCCCCTGGGAGTGCCACTCTTCTCCTCTGCCCCACCCCAGCCCCTGACCCCTAGCTCTCTTCACCTAGGAACTTCTTCAAGGCTCAGCTCAGACTACTCCCAAGTCTCCTCAGTCCCCACTCTTTTTTTTTTTAATTAATTTATTTTTATTTTATGTGCATTGGTGTTTTGCCATGGATGTTGAGTCCCTTGGAACTGGAATTACAGACAGTTGTGAGCTTCCATGTGGTTGCTGGGAATTGAACCCCGGTCCTCTGGAAGATCAGTCAATGCTCATAACCACTGAGCCATCTGTCCAGCCCCCTAAGTCCCCCACTTTACCACACTCTTGCCATCACACTCTGTGGTTATTGTGGGCTGCTATCATCTATCTCACTAGACATGAGTTCCTAAGGATGGATGTTCTGAGGACCCAGCTCAAGCAACCACTTACCCAGGAGACGGTCCCCAGGAGACGGTCCCCAGGAGACGGTCCCGCCTCAGTAACCCTTCTCCTCAACTCAGCCCCACCCTGCGTCCAAAGGGGACTGTGCTTTCAAGCTCCCACCCATCCATTTGGTCCCAACAGTCCACAGAGGAAAGGGATGACCAGAGAAACGTTGTGGTCACACAGCAAAGTGGCAGAACTTCCTGCCCCAGCAGTTTCTAGAAGCTGGGCTGTGGGAGACTTCCCTTGAATGAAAGATCATGGGAATCTGGGTCCCTCATCTATGGGGAAGTAATTTTTTCCACAGAATGTCAGTGGCTCTCTCAGGCCACCCTGGATGCATCTCGCCCCTATCCCACTACAGCCCTGGCTCATGCTATTGTACTCTGCTTTATTAGGACACTTGCTTACTTTGGCTGCCATTTCAAACTGATCTTCTTTGCCCTAAACTTGGGCCTTCACTCTTGCCTCCACCCTGTGGGGCAGCTGAGGAAGTCCCTCCTGTACAGCGAGGCTTGGCTGAGGACTTGGGGCAGCAGGGCATGGCAGAGGGAACTTGAGTTTGTTAAGGGACTCCATTCTCAGTGGTCACAGTCTCATGCACATACCCCACTCCTCCTCTTCACCCCGCTACAAAGCACAGGTCACCAACCTGCCGTGAAGCCCAGGTCCTGTCTGGCCAGGTGGACAGGGAGGTCTGAGCTGGGAGGCTTCCTGTGAGAGGCAACAGTGGGCTGAGGAATGTGGCTCAGTTGGTAGAGTGTTGCCTGGCACTCACAACGGCCTGGGTTTGACCCTCAGCGCCGTGTAAAGTGGGCATGGTCCTGCGCACCTGTTAGTTCAGAACTGAGAGTCAGAAGTTCAAGGTTATCCTTGGCTTCATAGCAAGTTTAAGACAAGCTTGAACTATGTGAAGTCCTGTATTTAAAAAACAAACAATTTCTACAAATCACGGACTTTCCTGAAACTCAGTATGTAGACCAGGCCAGACTTGAACTCACAGAAATCCATCTGCCTCTGCCTCTCAAGTGCTGGGTTTAAAGACATACACCACCACATAAAAAAATAAAAAATAAAAAGAAGAAAAGAGAGAGAGAG
The DNA here is from genome assembly GCF_007827085.1 of Peromyscus californicus insignis. Lineage (NCBI taxonomy): Eukaryota > Metazoa > Chordata > Mammalia > Rodentia > Cricetidae > Peromyscus > Peromyscus californicus. Next base: position 20,370,436 of record NW_026294551.1, read on the forward strand.
AGAGAGAGAGAGAGAGAGAGAGAGAACAAATGAAAGCCATACTGTGCTGCTCACCCTGAGGGCTTCATGAGCTTAGAGAAACTTGGTGCCCGGCACGGAGAAGTACTGTCCCCCTGGTCATTTTGCTTACAGGAAGCCACATCACATCTCTGTCAATTTAGGTACTTCCTCTGCACGGGGGACTTGAGAAAATTGAACATGACTCCAGCTGAACACCCAGCACAGCCCCTGAAACAAAGGCCTTCTGCTCTAGAGGATTCTGCCCTGAACCACTGTCCCTTTGGCTCTTCAGGGACTCAGCCAGCACAAGTTAGTGATCGAGACTCGTCCGTATGTTCCATTTGGTCGTCCCTAAATTTTTTTTTATTGTTGGAGCCTGAACTTGGTGTGTGTGTGTGTGTGTGTGTGTGTGTGTGTGTCGGGGGAGGGAACACTTGAGTGTTCACTCTCACTCACAGGTTCTTTTTCTCCTCATGTGTCCCAGGTTGGCCTTGAACTCTATAAGTATATAACCGAGCATATAACCTTGAACTTCTGATCCACCTGCCTCCGCCTTTTGAGTTCTCGGATAACCTCTCCTGAGTGTTGGAATTACGAGTGAGCACCACCACACCCAGTTTTATATGTTGTTGGGGGATCTGGAAGAGAGCTTCATGCATACTAGACAAGCACTCTACCAACTGAGCCCAACATCCCCGGCCCTGGGAATGTCTCCTGATAGAAGAGGAAACCAAAGCTCCAAGAGACCAGGAGGCTTCCCTCGCTTCCACAGCCAGTCAGTCAGTGAAGACGCCAGGCAGAGCATTCTCATCCCTCCAGGTCCACAGTACCCAACGTGGTCTGGTCTAAACCTCTTCATTCCCACCCCGTGAAACTCATCTGTCAGTCAGAGATAGGTGCCCTGGCCAAGGCACCCCCCGCCCCAAGATGAGAGAACAGTCCTGTTGGAGGTGTGAGGGGAGGAGCGTGCGGGGGCCAAGAATGTAGTTACTCTGCCTAGGGGCCTGGGCTGGGCTGCCACAGAGGAGCCAGTGTGCCCAGACATTGAAGCTTTGTGAGCTAGGGCTCGTGTGGGGACAGTTGTTTTCTTGACCGGACATTGTTTCAGGCTGACTGTTAGTATTGTGGCCCCCAGAGACCAGCTCTCAGGAGCCAGTGGGGTCTGGGGGAGAACATAGTTAAGGTACCCTAGTAGGGGCAAGAAGAAGAGAGGACCCACGGGGTCCCATGAGCACCAGGCAGGTGTCTTGGGAGGTTGCCAGGGAAAAGCCAGTCTTGAGGGAAGACATGGGCAAGAGAGAGAAGATGTCTTGAGACTTGGGGCCAGAGAAGACCGGCCAGAGTGAAGAGTGGACAGAGGCAAGGCGGACATGTCCAGGGGCCAGTGCCTTCCTGCCAGAGACCTGGAAGTCTTGAGAGCTCAGTTCTCAAGCCTCAGTCCGTGAAGGCAGATGCCCAGGGATCCCCAGGGGCCAAAAGGTCCCAAAGGCCTTAGGGGCTGGCCAGGCTGGGTGGGGTGGGCCTGATGCACAGCTGTCCAGATGTGGGTGAGAGATAACTCTGTTTATGGGACACCCGGTTGGAGCAGGGCAAGGGGGTGGGGTGGAAGGGGCTCCCGGCTGTGGGGCGGGCAGATTAGGAGGCAAGGGCATGAGTCAGGGGTTTGGGAGCCTCCTCCAGGGCACCTGCCGGTGCTGTTAGAGCAGTTGGGAGCTCAGCCAGTCGCAGAGGGCACCAGTGGCGGCAGGACTTCACGAAGGACCCCCAAGGCTCCTGAGCAGGTGGGCAGGGCAGGGAGTGGTTGGGTGATCCTTTGGCATCTGTCCTGAGGGTTTGTGCAGGTGGTCAGCTTAAATCTGTGTGCAAGGGGTATGATCCCTGACCTCCAAGGGGGTGCAGGTGGGTGGGATGGTAATGTGGCCATGTGCATGTGAACCAATGCAGGACGAAGGGGCAGTTTCCATACAGAGAGGGATGTGTGGCAGACGTGCATGTTGGGAACAAAGCTGAGGCATTCCACCATAGGTCCTACCTGCTTTCTATCTACCAGCCCCATGAGCCCCACGGACTCAGGCCTCATTCCTCCCAGGCCCTTCTTTCCTCCCAATGTGGGCTATCCTCAGACCACTCCATCTCTCACCTGGGAGACCATACAACAGCCAACATGGATTCCCATATGGGACACTTCTGGGGGGCTTGGCGCTGTCCCCAGCCGAGAGCGGATTTGAAGGGAAAGAAGAAGCCCCGCTCTGCGGAGGGTTGGTAGTCTCTTAGCTCAAGCTGATTCTCTGGGAACTGGAGGCAAATTAGGGAGGGGACTAAGATCACAGGCCTGCCCTGGATGGCCGTGGCAGGTGGAGTGACAGACTGTACCAGGCACAGGCCATGTGTTCTTGGCATGGACTTGGTCTGCACAGAGGGCCTGTCAGGTAGGAATCATTCTTACCAGCTCCATTTTACAGATGCAAAAACAAAGAGCGAGCAAACAAACACACAACAACAAAAACGCAGAACTGAGGCTCAGTCGCCGTCCTGAGCCCACAGAGTTAGTAAGCGGCAGGGCCTGGGTTAAATAACCACGGGCGGTCTGACCGCGGAGTCCACGTCTTCAGTTCTAGCTCCGAATCAGCTAAGAGTTATTTTCTTCTTTGGGAGGCAGCTCAGTGCAGTGGGTAGAGAAGTTTGTGGAGATGCAGGCCAGGGTTTAATCCTGCCTCTGACACCAATGTCCCCTGCCACTGAAGTAGATGAACTCCTCTGAACCTTGGCTTTGTCAAACGGTGCCATTGACATTACTGGCTTCAGCTTAGCAGAGTGGTCTGGGGGACTGGGAGAGATGGGGCCCCACAGCTGCTTGTGAGGTGTAGGTTTGACAGTAAAAAGTAGTCTTGTGCCACCAGGGGAGCTGTCTCTGTCATCTGTCCCCATCCACCCTGTGCCTTCCCAGCTGGTGGGCTCTACCTCCTGGGCTCCAGATGTCCCCATTCTCCCCTTATCTGGCCTGGCTGGCAGCTGGCCTTCCAGGTGTTTGGGGTGCTTCCAAACCCAGAGCACTTCGGGCTTCAGGGACAGGCTCTTATCAGCTGCAGACAGAGTGGGGTAGCGCTAACAGAGCAGGGCCAACAGGCAACAACCTGGGCCTTGGGGTACCCTTCAAGGCTCAGCTGGACTCCAGGCCCCTTCTCATCTCTGGATCCCTGGCTATGCCATGCTGTCCTTCAGGAGAAGCAAGGCTTCAGTCCCAGCCCCACAGCGGGATTTTTGGTACCTCAGGATCTAGGGCCCAGCCAGAAAGCAGATCCTGTGAGCAGGTCCAGAGAAGGAAAAGAGAAAAATTAAAATAAAATAGAGGAACTGGGTGGGGGCTTTTGGGAGAGGAAGATGGGAAAGACAGAGAGAGGAGACAGGGAAACGGTGTATGGCCGGGCTGCCGAGGTGCAAAGCCCCCCCTTGCAGAGAGTTGTCCGTTCTTGGACTTGAGAACACTATATGACTGTCACTTGCCGCTTCCGAGGACTTGACAATGCCTCTCCCTCTCAGAACCTCAGGACTGTCCAGGACCCAGAAAGTTCTCTGTGTGGGTCTTTCTAAACGTATGCCCTGCCCTAGGGTCTTGTATGGCCCCTTGAGGGACTGCATGGCTCTCCATCTACCCCTCTGCCCTCCCCTCCTCTACCCTTCCATCTTCTGCTCACCTGCCTTTCACTCACGGCCCCCTGCTCGCTGTACTCTGCTCCTGTGTCCTCCCCACTCCCCGTCTCTGTCCCAGCCTACGCCTTCACTGTTCTCACACCTAGGCTGGGCCTCTTTACTTAGCTCTTGAGACCCCTCCTGAGGTCCCTGTACTTGAGTCCTACTCTTCCTCCTGGGACATCCTCTGCAGCATCCAACACAAGTGGCCTCCTAAATTCCATCCATGTAGGAACCACTTAGGCCATCTTAAGAGCAAGGGCACGCTCAGCTGAGCCTCTCGTGCTCAGCCAAGCGGCTGCATCCGGTGACCCCACCCAAATGCTGGTCACCCCAATGTTCTAGGTGGCAGTGAGTGAGAAAGGAAGCCCCTCCACACCCAGACTGGCACATTCGATGACCCGTCCCCACATTCTGCGTGGGTCCACCTTTGTCTTGAGAAAATGGAGGCCGAGGTTCTGTGGGGACTCCATGAGGACTGAAATGTGCAGAGACTTTACATTCAAGTGTCTTCCTTTCCAAAGGATGTGTCGTGCAATTCATTGTACGCAAATCAACCAAGAAACCATGCCCAACTAGGTCAGGGCCTGGCAGGGTGGTTAAGGGCCTGTGAAAGGGTGATATTGGAACTGAGATAAGAGAAAGGCTGTTGACAGAAGGAGCGTCTAGGGGTGAGCAATGCATGTGCAAAGGCCCTGGGGTACGCAAGGCCTGGGTAACTTCTAGGAACTGGAAAGAAGCCAACAGATCAGGGATAAAACAAGCCAGAGACGTAGGGTTCAAATGGAGAGGAGGAAGCAGGCTCACGTCCTTCAGGACCTGTTGTCCAGGCAGAAGCAGCCATTTCTAGGAAAAGAGAATCTATTATAGAGACTCTCAGGGGAGCCAAGCCCCCTAAGGAAGGGATAGGTTATGTCCTGGGAATTAGCTGAGTCTTTGGGACTCAGAAAGAAGTTAGGTAAGGCCTGGTGGATGCAGGATGGAGCTAGACATCATCCACTCGACCACTTGTATCAAGTACACCGAGGAGAAGGCGGCCATACTGATATCTCCTGTCTCTCAGCCCACGTACCCACACACCTACAAACGCAGTGTCTTCCTCCATGCCCTCTGCCTCCATCTGACCCATCTCATGTCCCCAGGGCTCTCCTGGTACTAAAAGTCAGCTCCCTTAGGGGGACCCAGAAGCAGCAGGAGGCCAATTGAGGGTGAGTGACGTGACTATGCCTCTTTTAGCCTGCACCCCTCTTCCAGGGACCTGATGTGCGGGTTATGCTGGGGGCTCAGATAGCCGGGGACGACTGTACACTGAGGACAGCATCATGGGGGACATGCAGGTAAGTGTCTCTTGATCCATGCAGGGCTCCTGCCTTGGGCCCTGGAAACCAACCTAGGCTGGTCCTCAGGGGACTTGGGGAGCCACTTAACCCAGCCTTGATGGCCTCTTCCCACAGGACCATGAGGAAGTTCTGGCGATCCCAGATCAGGATAGCGATGATGAACTGGAGCATGAGATAGAACAGATAGCGTATCAAGATTCAGACATCCATGTGGTCCAGATGCAGGAGCCAGAAGGTGAGACCTATCCCTTGCCTTCTGCTTCTACCAGAGGAGCCACTGGGTCCCCCTAGGGACAGTAGGGACCCGGTCCTTCCTGTCTCCACCGCCCCAGCCCTGGGGCCAGTTCTCCCCGCAATCCTGGCTGATTGAAGGATAAACAATGTTTTGTTTGAAATGATCACAGGAGGTGATTGTGGGGCTGGGCCCCTTCCACATGTGACAGGGCAGCCAGGTATGTCTGGGACAAGGGCACAAACCCAGCTGCTACCCTGTCTGTCCCATATCAGCATGGAGGCCAAGCAGCTGTGCTGTTGCTGGAACTTCATTACGTCTAGATAGCTGGGGACTCTGAGAAATGGGAGACAATTGTGGGGACTCCCTGAACAGAGACCCCAGGAGTCCATACCACCTTCCTTGGCTTGCCCAAGGTCTTAGGTGGGGAGCCTGAGGCGGGACCTGTTTACTGTCAACAGGGCTTAAGTACAAGTGATTGGATTTGAAGTTAAGAGGCCCCCTTGGGAAATGAGGGGAATATAAGGGGCTCACCCACCCGATCTGTGGGTGTGTGGTAAGAGGCTACCAGCTGGCGGGTTAGCTAAGCAGGTGGGAAGAGGCAAAGAAGTCTGGTCCCAGACAGGGCAGGGGAGGGAGGGGATGGTTTTGAACATTGCGACTTGAGACTCTCCCTATCCTTACCGAGGAGGGGTCAGGGTAGAGGCTCAGATCACCACAATGAATTCAGGGTTCCTCAATAAGGTTCAGATGGAGAGTGTCAGATCCAAGCTGGGCCCAGAACAGGTGGATGTGGGGTTGGGCAGGGGTCCCAGCCCAGGACCAGTGGAGGGAGTGGGTCTGGGTTCCTGAGGTTCCCTGAAGGTAGTACAGCAGGGCCTGAGTGAGGGGTCATGTCACAGACAACGCTAACTGGCCCTGGGTTTTCAGCTCTTCCCACAGAGCAGATAGCCACAGACTACATCCCCACCAGTACCTCCACATCGCACCCAAGCTCCAGTCAGGTGAGGACCCAGACTCCATCCTCTTCTCAAGTTGCCTTGAGATTCATTATGTACCATAGGAAGGGACAGAGAGAGAATCGGGCTGGAGGAGACTCCCCCTGCCCCAAGCAGATTGGAGGGAGCATCCTAGGACATCAGTTGAAGGGAAAGGGTTATACGTACCAACAGAGAAATGGGCTCTTTCTGAATTCCTTGGACAGACTGTTTTCTTACTGCTGAGGACTAAGCCAGGGCTTTCAGGCCCGGCTGGGTTAGATACTCACTGGGGACATACAGAATTAAGTGTTTACTCTCCTCTGCCCCAGCACCGGAGTCCCCACTTAGCACCAGACTGCCTAGCTGGTTAGGAAATTGGGTCCCTAAACTGTGACCCTGAGAGTAACCACCTGGCCCAGGACAGTATGAGTCATGTCCCTCAATACTCTTAGAGACAGGAGACTGACCCAATGGCTTCCCAAGCCCCTTCAGCCTCGGTCACCGGGCCCCAGTTTTCTGACCAAGAGGCTGTTGAGGCCCCTCTTGGTCCAGAGGTTCATGCCTCTTCTGAAATATGGTAATGGCTTGCTGAGGAGGATAGAACATGGAGCCAGGGGGTGGGTCAGACCCACAGGACCCTTGCACATCTCCCCATGCTCTGAGCAGGAGATCTGTCCTGATCCTTCCAGGGCCCAGTGCCTTTTGGAAGCCTAGTTTAGAGCTGAGTGCCCTCAGGACCCAAGCTTCCAGTCTCCCCATGGGCTTGCCCATGCTCGATGGACTAACCTGGGCCGTGGGCCTCAGGTCTATGTGGAGCTGCAGGAGCTGAAGATGGACCAGAGGAACCAGGAACTACAGTGGGTGGAGGCAGCACACTGGATAGGGCTAGAAGAAAACTTACGAGAGGACGGGGTGTGGGGCCGTCCACATCTGTCTTACCTCACCTTCTGGAGCCTTCTAGAACTGCAGAAAGTCTTTTCAAAAGGTAAGTCCTGCCGGGCCCTCCGTGGCTGCTGCGTAGGAGGTTTGCTCTGGCAGCACTGGGCAGCCACTCAGCCCACCCCTCCACTGCCTACAGGCACCGTCCTCCTGGATCTGGCAGAGACATCCCTGGCTGGGGTGGCCAATCAGCTTCTAGACGGCTTCATCTACGAGGACCAGATTCGACCTCAGGACCGAGACGAGCTGCTCCGGGCGCTACTACTCAAACGCAGGTGCTCTGCCTGTCAAGACCCGGGCTTCACATCCCACGGGCTCCTCCCAGCCCTCTACCCCAAGGTCTCCCTAACCTCCCTCAGCTCCAAATGGACCCCAGCCCAGCAGGCAAGGGACTGCTCTTCCTCCCCCATAGCTCCCACATCTGTCTGACATCCCCAAATGCAGACTAGAACTTCAAGTTTACACTTACAGAACATGGACTCAAGAGCCTTCATTCCATCCATTTTCTCCCTCCCACCTAGACGTCTGAGACAGGGACCACCTACTTTCATCCACACTGTCCTTTAAGAGGAGACTCTGATTTTTCCTCCTCTAGGGTCTCTCTAGTTTGGTCACTGGGAAATTCCACTGGATGTTCACTTTTGTCCCTCCCACACTGGTCTCCCTTTTATGGAAAATTCAGTCCAAATAGCTCACTCAGCCCATGTCACCTGTATGTGTACCTGCAGCCACGCTGAGGACCTAAAGGCTCTGGAGGGAGTGAAGCCCGCCATCCTGACCCGCTCTGGGGGCCCTTCTGAGCCCCTCCTTGCCCAGCAGCCATCACTGGAGACCACGCTGTACTGTGGACAGGTGAGGCTAGGACGAGGTTGGGAGGGAGAAGGGTTGGGAGAGGCAAAGGCTAGATGCTCAGGTCTCTCAGTTTCAGTGTGACCCCAGGACCCCCTTCTTCACCTTCCTTCCCACAGGCAGAGGGGGACCCAGAAGGACTCTCGCCATCCGGGACTCTGAAGATCCCCCCAGATTCAGAAGCCGCACTGGTGCTAGTGGGTAAGAGCCCTTCCCCTCCACGTACCCCGCTTCAGGCCCTGGGCAGCCCCTTTCTTGGATTCATACACTGAGTCCCCCGGAGGTCTGACTTCACCACCTGGTGCCTCCCACAGGCGCTACTAATTTTCTGGAGAGGCCTGTGCTGGGCTTCGTGAGGCTGAAGGAGGCTGTGCGGCTGGAGGACCTGGAGCGGCCGGAGCCTGTGCGCTTCCTTTTAGTTCTGCTGGGCCCCGAGGCTCCCCATGTTGACTACACCCAGCTGGGCAGAGCTGCAGCTACACTCATGACCGAAAGAGTAAGCAGGGGCCACGTGGCTGGTTAGCCAGGGAGCTAGTGGAAGGGCAGAAGACGTCAAGTTCTCCCCCATGGACTAGCCTGGGTGACTTTAAATTCACTGTTTGGATCCATTGGGTTGAACTCCTCCTGTTCCCGGCCTGGCCGGGTCCAGTCTTAATCCTGGCTTGCATTGGACGGACTGGTCCAGTCTAGTCCAGTCAGGACCACTGTGACCTGGTTCTAGCTGGCCCAACTTGCTGTGTGGTGTACCTAGCCCACCAGGGATTCTTTAGCTCATCTTCTCCCACCCAGGGTGCCTGTCTCCCTAAAGCTGGCCCTCAGAGGTCAGAGGGAGTCGAAAGAACCAGACCCTGTAATGACAGCCATGGTTTTGGTGAACCAGACCCTATAATGACAGCCATGGTTTTGGTGGCTGGTCCCTGGCTATACATGTCCAGCCTTCAAGTTTTTTGAGACAAAGGTCTCACCATGTAGCTCTGGCTGGCCTGGCGCTCACTATGTAGCCCAGGCTGGCCTCAAACTTAAGGCAGTCCTCCTATCTCTACCTCCTGCGTGTTTAGACTACAGGCTGGCATCACTTGGTTGCTCTGCTCCCCGGGGGTCTCTTGTCTACAGTCCTAGTATTCCTGACGCTCTCTCCTGCACACAGGTGTTCCGCACAACCGCCTACCTGGCACAGAGCCGAGGGGAGCTGCTGAGCTCCCTGGAGAACTTCCTGGACTGTAGCCTGGTCCTGCCACCCACCGACGCCCCTTCAGAGCAAGCTCTGCTCAACCTGGTGCCCGTGCAGAAGCAGCTGCTTAGAAGGCGCTACCTGCCCAGTCTCCCCAAGCCAGACCCTGCCTTGTACAAGATCCTAGGTACCTGTTCTGCCCTTGACAGGGCTTCCTGATTCCCCATAGACCCCTGGCCCCCTGGCACAGTGCCCCTGTCCTATCAAACACCCCCTAGCATCTGTTCCTGTGGTCAGGCTTCCCTGTCACCCTGACCATTCCTGTTAGCCCCTCTGACCATGTCCCTGTCTTCTGCAACAGACTTGAACGGGGACCCAGGGAGCCCCGGTGGCGTAGATGATCCTCTACAGCGCACAGGCCGGATCTTTGGAGGCCTGATTCGTGACATCCGGCGCCGTTATCCATACTATCTGAGTGACATCACAGATGCGCTCAGCCCCCAGGTCCTGGCTGCCGTCATCTTCATCTACTTTGCCGCCCTGTCGCCCGCCGTCACCTTTGGTGGCCTCCTGGGTCAGTGACAGTTATGGTCCCCGAAAAACTCACCCCTGACCCTCTGACCTCTGCCTTCTCGCCTCTGACCCAATCTGATGCTCTGTATGCATACATCATGTCCCACAACTTACTCTCACGGTCCTTGGCAATAATCTCACCATCTTGACCCTCGTATGGCTTTTTCCCACAGGAGAAAAAACCCGGAACCTGATGGGAGTGTCAGAGCTGCTCATCTCCACAGCAGTGCAAGGCATTCTCTTTGCTCTCCTGGGGGCGCAGCCCCTGCTGGTGCTTGGCTTCTCGGGACCCCTGCTGGTGTTTGAGGAAGCCTTCTTCTCGGTAGCCCTGTCCCAGCCCCACTCTGTCCCCAGCCCTGTAGCTGACCCTAGCTCACCTGCCTGGTGCCCACAAGGTGACTGAGCCTACCTTAGTCTGATCAGAACTCCTCTGTCTGACTACCTGCAGTTCTGTGAAAGCAATAACCTGGAGTACATCGTGGGCCGCGCGTGGATCGGTTTCTGGCTCATTCTGTTGGTGCTGCTGGTGGTGGCCTTTGAAGGCAGCTTCCTGGTCCGATTCATCTCCCGCTACACCCAGGAGATCTTCTCCTTCCTCATCTCCCTCATCTTCATCTATGAGACTTTCTCCAAGCTGATCAAGGTGGGGCCCGGGAGAATGCTAACACTCACACATAGCATGTGTGTGAGAGGGTGTTACCATGTATGTGCCTGTACAGCATGTCTGTAGCCATGTTTCCACCCGTATGCACAACCATGGCACAACCATGATCATGGACACATGCATGTTTCTGGGTTCACTTAGGACTGTGCAGTTGGGTTGCTCTGGACCCTGTAAAGGCTGGTGACTCAGTGCTCATGCTATGACTGGGCAGGGGGACTGTATAAAGGAAGGTTTTCGTATGTAAACTTGTCCATGTCCATGACCACACATCATGTGACACAGTGGACACTATGTATGTGTGTAGCAGCCTGGGAAACCATGTGTAGTGAGACAGTGGATGCTTAGGATGCTCTAGACCTTTCCTCTCCTGCTCTTGACCTCCATAACCCCACAGGGCCTCTGCCACGTTAGCTTGTCCCTCCCCCAAAAGCTCTGCCTACCTCCAGCTTGGTGGTGGTGGTGGTGGTGGCAGCGGCAGCGGCGCACACCTTTAATCCTAGCACTCAAAGGCAGAGGCAGGAGGATCTCTGAGTTCAAGGCCAACCTGGTCTACAGAGTGAGTTCTAGGACAGCCAGGAACCCTGACTTGAAAAACGGGAAAAAAAAAAAAAAAAAAAAAAGGTGATCTATTTATTTACTTATCATGCTGGGGATCAAACCTCCTCCATGCTAGGCAAATGCTGTCACTGTCACCAACTCCTTAAGCCCTTTTTTTGTTTGTTTGTTTGTTTTTTGTTTTTTGGAGCTGAGGACCGAACCCAGGGCCTTGTGCTTGCTAGGCAAGCGCTCTACCATTGAGCTAAATCCCCAACTCCTGTAAGCCCTTTTTGTAAATCTTTTTATTACTTACTGTTGCCTCCCAGCCTTCTCATAGTTCAAACAAAGCCTGGACGCATATACCTATACATGCTTATTGCTCCTTTGACCCTTCCCACACATCTAACTTGTTCTTCATTCATAAGAAACCAAGCTGGTTAATATGTCAGATGAGAAAGAAGGTGGCCAGAGGGATGGATGCATGCACGGGTGGATGGATGGTGGGTGGGTGATGGATGTACGGGCAGTAGATGGGCAGATGGATGTCTGGATGTATAGATGGATGTAAAGACAGATGGATGATTCAGTGCCCAGTCAACTTATCTGATACTGTTTAGTTCAAGCCAAGACTTTGGAGGGAATCCAGTGCTTTGTGTTTCTGTTATAGATTTTCCAGGACTACCCGCTGCAACAGAGTTATGCCCCTGTTTCGATGAAGCCCAAACCTCTGGGTCCCGTGCCTAACACAGCCCTCTTCTCCCTGGTGCTCATGGCTGGTACCTTCTTACTTGCCATGATGCTGCGAAAGTTCAAGAACAGCACCTACTTCCCTGGCAAGGTCAGTGCACCCCTATCCTTCACCAACCCCAAGCTTCTCCAGTACCCTCGGCTCCCCTTCCTTCCCCAGCTCCCCATTCCCAATACCAGGGCTCAGCGGCCCTCTTCTGACGCGGGGTTCATGTGGCAGCCAAAGCCATCTCTGCTCAGCACCAAGATCCAGCAGGGAGCCAGGGACAGACAGTTCTTGGGAGAGGGACGAAGGGTGGGGTCAGGGCAGGACAGCGGCAGAGGAAGAAGGAAGACAGGGGTGGTTGCAGTATAGACAGTCATTAGTTCCTGGTGGACCCCTCGGGTTGAGCAGACTCCCTGGTAAACATGGGATGGGAAGGAAAGTGGGTAGGAGGCAGGTTACAGACACAACTGGTTCCTTCATCTGCCCACAGCTGCGCAGAGTCATTGGGGACTTCGGGGTCCCCATCTCCATCCTGATAATGGTCGTGGTGGATTCCTTTGTCAAGGACACCTACACCCAGGTGACTCCTCCTCATCCTCTGCCATGCCAACCTAACCTTCATTCCCTTCCCTTCCCCATGCCCTGCCAAAATGGCTTTTCCTAACCCAAAGCCAGCTAGAACTCTTTTCCCCGTCCTTGCTCTTCCAATATTCCCTCAGGACCTCTCTAGCCCAAGCCACATTGCACTTCTTATTCCTTTGCCCAGGGCAGTAGCAGAGAGTGTGCTTTAAGCCAGGTAGACCTGGGTAAACCTCAGCTCAGCCACCAGCTATTTGTGTGGCGTGGGGCTAACTATACAACCTCTCTGCTCCCGTTTCCTCCTCTGTAACATTGAGAATGAGAAGATACATGTGAAGGGCTTAGAGAAGTAGCTAGCAACAGAGTAAATATTCAACCCAACTCCCTGCCCCAGGCCCTTGCTTTCCCAGCCCCCATCTTTCCCAATCTGCCTGGCCCCACATTCTCACCAACTGTCTCCCTCACAGAAACTGTCGGTGCCTGACGGCCTCAAAGTATCCAATTCCACTGCCCGGGGCTGGGTCATCCACCCTCTGGGTCTGTACAACAAGTTTCCCTACTGGATGATGTTCGCTTCTGCCCTGCCTGCTCTGCTGGTCTTCATCCTCATATTCCTTGAGTCTCAGATCACCACGTAAGAGCAAGGACAGAGGCTTGGCCAGGGAGGGCTGGAGGCAGGGAGGGGAGCAGGCTCTGGGCCAACAGGAGATTGGCCAGTGGCCCTCTGCTAGCTGATGGGAGTGATGGAACAGCAGAGGCAAGTCTGAATTTTGTGGCCTCTGGGGTGGCATCATTTGAAGACCATGTAAACAGGGAGCTATGAGATGAACTGCTGGAAGGTGGGAGGAGCCTGAACAGGCAAGGTTCCCGACTTGGACAAGAATGCCTAAGGGTGTTCTGAAGACTTCTAGACCTCTAGAGTCTGGATTCTCAAACAGCCAGAGGGAGGGAGCCAGGGACTCAAAGGGGAATGGAACAGAAATCAAAAAGGCTCAGAGGGACACCAGTGTGGGGAAGAAAAGAGGGGCCTATGAGGGCCCGGCTTACCAGACCTCCTTCCGCCCCCAGGCTGATCGTCAGCAAACCAGAGCGCAAGATGATCAAGGGCTCCGGCTTCCATCTGGACCTCCTGCTGGTCGTTGGCATGGGTGGGGTGGCCGCCATTTTTGGGATGCCTTGGCTCAGTGCCACCACTGTGCGTTCTGTTACCCACGCTAATGCCCTCACAGTCATGGGCAAGGCCAGCGGTCCCGGGGCTGCAGCTCAGGTCCAAGAGGTCAAGGAGCAGCGGATCAGTGGGCTCCTGGTCTCTGTACTTGTAGGTAAGTGAGGCTGGCCATGCCCCTGCCACCCTGCTCCACTCCCTCCTAGTCCTTCTTAGGATTGGGGGACTCTTCCCACTTAGGGAACCCCACCTCCACCATCCTGCCCTGCCCAATCCTGACTCCTTCTCTTGGGATTAAGGACAAAGCTCCCATCCCGTCTACTCTGTATCCAGGTCCCTACACAACAGTTTCCCAACACCCCCGCCACCTCCCAGCGCTAGTTACTCACAGGAGGGGATCTAGCAGATCGAGGAAGCACAGGGCCCTGGGACACTGTGATGGGCATTTGTGCAGAGCAGGAGAACTGCACTGCTGAGCTTTTCCAGATCAGACCCTGCCTCCACCCCTGCCTCCACCCCGCCTCCACCTCTGCCTCCACCCCTGCCTCCACCCCGCCTCCACCTCTGCCTCCACAACTGCAGCCAACAAAAATGTAATAGACTGTGGGGTTTTGTCCTTCCTTCCCTGCTGCTGGCTGGGTAATTTCCATGGCCTCTGGGCCTCAGTTTCCCTATCTGCACAGTTAGAGGATTTACTAAACCCCTGAAATTCTTCTCCAGATCAGTTGCTCTCGGGCTGACCCCATGCACAGCTCAGTCTAGGGAAAGGCAGAGAGTCTCTGGGCTCCATAGGGGTTCTAGGGAAGCTGAACCCAGCAGGATGAGCAGCGGTATAGTCACGGATGGAGCGATCAAAGTTCCCCTTTCCTCCCCTCCCCTTTTCTTCCCATCTGTAGAGGATGATGGAGGCTTTCTGGGGTGAGGAGAAAGGCAGGTTCCTCTGACCGCTGTGACTGTCCCCATTAGGCTCAGGGAGTGGGTGTAAGGCAGGCAGGCAGGCAGGCAGGCAGGCAGGCAGGCAGGAGTTTGACTCCTTGGAAATTGTTCACCCCTGAGCCTATAAAGCCTTAGAAGTTGTTCACCTCCGAGCCTATAAACAGCTATTGCAGAAAAGGGTCACTTGGCACCTGTGGTTTCATGGTCAGTCCCAAATACAAGCTAAGCCCTGTTGGTGCTGGTCCTTGGGTGACCTGAACTAAGAGTGTGTCCCCTCCACACAGGACTGTCCATCCTTATGGAGCCTATCTTGTCCCGCATCCCCCTGGCGGTGCTGTTCGGCATCTTCCTGTACATGGGAGTCACGTCCCTCAGTGGCATCCAGCTCTTTGATCGCATCTTGCTGTTGTTCAAGCCACCCAAGTACCACCCCGACGTGCCCTTTGTCAAGAGGGTATGTGACTTTGAAGCTGTCCGGCCAGGGTAGGGCAGGGGTGTCAGAACAGGACAGACACTGACCTCAGCTTCCCCGCAGGTGAGGACCTGGCGCATGCACCTGTTCACGGGCATCCAGATCATCTGCCTGGCAGCGCTGTGGGTGGTGAAGTCCACCCCTGCCTCACTGGCCCTACCCTTTGTCCTCATCCTCACTGTGCCTCTGCGTCGCTTCCTGCTGCCATGCATCTTCAGTAGGCTGGAACTCCAGTGTGTGAGTAGTGGGGACCCCGGGTGGGAGGCAGGGGAGCCAGAGGGACAGCAGGGTGATAGCAGTGGGTTTAGGGATAGAGATGTAGCAGTTGGTAGAAAGCTTACCTCCCGGGCACGGAATCCTGGGTTCAATTCCCAGCACCACATAAACTGTATGTGGAGGCACGTGCCTATAATCCCAGCACTAGGGAGGTAGAGGCCAGGGAATCAGAAATTCTAGGTCATCCTTGGCCACACAGTTCAAAGCCAGCCTGAGTTACATAAGATGGCATCTTAAGAAAGAAAGAAAGAAAGAAAGAAAGAAAGAAAGAAAGAAAGAAAGAAAGAAAGAAAGAGAGTCTGTGTCCAGAGCCTCTGTCTCAGTCTCGGTCTGCTGTGTCTCTGTCTCAGTACATGATCTGGAGCAAGTGGCCTCATTTCTCTGTGCCTCACCATATTACAGGGAGGAATAATGACAGTGAAAGCGTTATGAGGTGCGTGCACAGGGTGTGTTCCGCACGAGCTGATGAGCAGACAGCCCCTCCATCTTATTATCATAACGTCCCGCCGGAGTTATTAGGGACATTTAGTGTGGGGCTGGGGCTGCCATGGTGAGGGGATCCTCTGCCCACCTCTTGCAGCTCCTCCTCACCAGACCCCCAGAGGCCACTTGCCCTCTGTAAACCACTCATCTAGTCCAATCCTATGCTGTAGGGACAGCACAAGGCTGGCTCAGGCTGCTTCCTAACTCCAGATGTGCCTCTGAGGTCCCAGAAAGGTCTCTCACCCTCTCTCCCTCCAACCCCTCTAGCTGGATGGTGATGACGCCAAAGTGAGCTTTGACGAGGAGGAAGGTCTGGACGAATATGACGAAGTGCCCATGCCTGTGTGAGGGGCAGGCCCGGGCCCCCAACCATTCCACTTCCCCACCCTCCCAGGAAGAGCATTCACGGGCATCTCACGGCTGTGGGTGGGGGAGGCAGGGTTGTCTAGGAAACACTCTACCTAAGGTACAATGCATTTTCTGGCTGAAGATGACCAGAAGCCATATCAGGGAACTGGGGTTACAGTCTCTTGAGACCATGCTGGAAAAGTTAGGTCTGAGTCTCCTCCCTTCATGGCACAGTTATAAATAGCAAAGGGGAGAGATGGAGGACAGTTTTCAAGTTCCTGTTGGCTGTGTGGCCTCATATAAGTCCCTTGACCTCTCTGGCCTCTGCTTCCTACTCTATAAAACAGAGGCATTGATAATAATACCCATGGTCTTATCAATAGACCACATGGTCTCTGAGGACCAATGGTAAATGTGAAAGGGCCAGTCAACGGCAGTTATCATTTTCTGAGCCTGCCCGAGGTCCCACAGCTCCTGGGCTGTACAGCGGGACTTGAGCCATGGCCTCCTGACCCGGAGGGCGTAGCTCTGTCCTCCATCTTCCACGAATCCTCTTTCCCTGCTCAAAAATACCCCTGATGACTTCTCACTTCCCTTCTCTGTCCCAGCCCCACCCCGAGACCCTCTTCTCTACACCCAGAGAGGTATCCTGGTGAGAGTAAGGTCCAGGTGAGGGACTGGGTCTCAGACTCAGAAGTGCTTGCTCTCTCCCACCAGACACTCATTCATTCACTCATTCATTCATTCATCCATTCATTCACTCCATAGCCACCTCCTAAAAGCTCTGGACCTAGTGGACACAGAGGGGACTGCGTCAAGCCCCTACTTCGGAGTGGGGCCAATACACAAGTCTGCTCTGGATTTGGATGGGGATGGAGGGAAGATGGGAGGATTGTAATTTATTAACCGTATTTTCTAAGTGCTTCCTCTGTGCCTTGGTTTTGTCTATGCACCCAGCCACCGTGAGAGATCTGCCGTGTCCAACCCCAACTAAACTGAATCTCAGGGGAAACCCAAAGTTTGACCTGTTGGAGTAGGAGACGGTGGCTTGCTCAGGACATGGATAACAATTTATTTTTTTTTTACAAAACAAAAATATTTAAAAAAAAAAAAAAAAAAAGAGTTGAAAGAACCTGAGTGAACAGGCGGCAGGAGGCCCCCACCGGAAGAGTCTCAGGGGTCTCTGAAAGCACACAGCCGCCCCCAGCACATCACCACGCTTGAGTCCTCAGCAGTGAACGCGTATAAGAATGGTACCTACCTTGTAGGGGGGCTGGGGGGACTGACTGACATTGTGTAAGGAAAGCACTTGTTGAGCGCAGAGCCCGCCTTGGGGGAGGGGGGGCTGCTGGTGCGACTGCTCTGACGTCACACCCCGTCCCCTCCTGCCTTGCCTTGCTCCTGGAACATTGCCAAAGACAGTGGGGATTGCACTGCCCACTCTGCCCTTCCCCGCCTGCTTGGGAATAGGTTTTGCCAATAAATATGTCTGTGTTAAAGGGGTGCCTTGCTTGAAGTCCTGTCTCAGAGTTGGGGTGCCCCAGGGGTCTTGACTGGGCCCAGTGGATGACGGCATTAGGTGGAACTCGTGTAGGGCTTCAGCCATTCGGGACCACTAGAGTCATGCTAGGCGTGGCCCTCAGCATGGGGAGGGGCAGTTCCTCTAGGGTGGGTGCTGAATTCGGAGATGAATTTGCTCCCTCTGTACAACCTTCACCTTCTGAGTAAGCAAGACCTGACTGGCAGGGTGGGGGAGCGCCTGTCGGATGGCCTTGCCCTTTGCACTGGTAGCTCCCCCAAGTCTCTTGAAATCCGTCAGCTCCGTATCCTAGATCTGAAAGCTGGATGGAGCCTTTGAGAGCAATCACGGAAGAACGAGGACAGGAGAGGAAGTTAGCTTTCCAGACGCTGCCATGAGAGCAGCCTCTCCCCTCCTCCCTCATCTTCTCATCCCAGAACAACATCTTTTGACCATTAGCCTTCTCTCCGATCCCCTTTAAAGTCTCTCCCCCTGCTTCCTGCAGTTCTAGGGTGCTCTAGGCCAGAGTGTCCCCCACCCCGGAAAGGAGGATGCAGGCTTCCAAGACCTCCCCACCCTCCTCAGACCTCAGGAGGAGGTCAATGTTGGGCAGAGTCTCCCAGCTTCCTTCCCTGGGCTGTGTTTACCTGCTGACTACCCCCAGCTGACCCCTCCCAGGCTGGCTGGGGCAAAAGGCCTGGATGCTAATTGGGATCCAAGGAGAGCCATCCCAAAGCCTGCTCTCGATTCACACCAGCTGCACATCCCCCCCCCAGGGTTAGGCCTGTCCCCAAGGCTTGTCTTTTCCTCACCTCCCCCACCCCCCACCTTCCAGTCTCAGAGACTGAGACAGGCCGTGCAGGTCTGAAGCCGGGCACCACCCAGCAGCAATCAGGGCTTGGACTTCCTGCGGGGCCTATTCTTTCACATCCTTCCACTCTCCTGAGGGAGGAACCAACCAGATTTAGGAAAGGAAGGCCACCTTGACTTGGAGAAGTTCCTGCCCTTCAAAGCTTACATCCCTCTCCTTTTTTTTTTTGCTTTTTAATTTTCACTTTTGAGACTGGGTTTCTTATAGCCCCAAGCTGGCCTCAAACTTACTGTCTAGCTCAGGACAATCTCAAACTCCTGAATCCCCCTGCCTCTGAGCACTGGGATTACAGATGGATGAGTCCCATCAAAACTGGCTTTTAGGCCCAGCAGTGGCGGCGCACGCCTTTAACCCCAGCAGCACTCGGGAGGCAGAGCCAGGCGGATCTCTGTGAGTTCGAGGCCAGCCTGGGCTACAGAGCGAGATCCAGGACAGGCACCAAAACTACACAGAGAAACCCTGTCTCAAAAAACAAAACAAAGCCGGGCGGTGGTGGCGCACGCCTTTAATCCCAGCACTCGGGAGGCAGAGCCAAGCGGATCTCTGTGAGTTCGAGGCCAGCCTGGACTACCAAGTGAGTTCCAGGAAAGGCGCAAAGCTACACAGAGAAACCCTGTCTCGAAAAACCAAAAAAAAAAAAAAAAAACAAAACAAAACTGGCTTTCAGCTGGGTGGTGGTGGTGCATATCTTTAATTCTAGCACTTGTGAGTTCGAGGCCAGCCTGGTCTACAGAGTGAGTTCCAGGACAGCCAGGACTGTTTCACAGAGAAACCTTGTCTCTGAAACAAACAAACAAACAAACAAACAAACAAACAAAACCCGTTTTTTGTCTTAGTGCTGGGGACAGTCCCCACAACCTAGTGTGTGTCGGGCAAGTCTGGTTCCACTGAGTCACTGTCCTGGTCCACCCTCTCTAATGTTTGTTTGTTTGGTTTTGGTTTTTCAAGACAGGGTTTCTCGGTGTTGCTAGGCTGGCCTTGAACTCGGAGAGTCACCTGCCTCCGCGATGAACCAGCCTGCCTCCATCTTAGGCTTGATGGTTATCTTATAGTAAAGACAAACTAGGTTCATTCCTGTTTGTGATTAAACCTCTGTTTCTCAAGGACTGGACTATGTCCCACCTGTAACCTAACTACACATGGTTCTGTACTGCCTGTTCCAGGAATGCCAGTCATGTCTGGTGTCGTCCCCTCCCCCACCTCCCCCAGAGCTGAGGACTGAACCTGGGGCCTTGCGCTTGCTAGGCAAGCGCTCTACCACTGAGCTAAATCCCCAACCCTGGCAGTCATGTCTTTGTTTCAAAAAGTTACTAACCATTTTGCAACCCTACCTTTGTTCAAAAGGGTTGTTTTGGCTACCTTGTTATGACCACCTTGCAATCACGTCTTTGTTTCAGGAGGTCATTATGACTAACTTGCTATGCTTATGTTCTGCTCCTATACCCCCACCTCTTTTGTCTGCCAAATCCCCCATTTGGAAAGCCCCTACCTTGGAGGGGCTTTGTTTCCCTCACATCCAGTGCTGACCTCTGGAAGCCCACTGTAGGGGGAGGTAGCCTATGTACATGAATAAAAAAGCTTGCTTTAATTAATTTGGCCAGGATAATTTGGATCCCTGGTCTTTCTCTTCCTGTCTTTGAGATTAGCCTCTGCCTCCTGAGTGCTGGGATTAAAGGCATGTGCCATCCTTTCCTGCTACCTCTCCAGTTTTTAATCTCTGTTGTGAGACCAGTCCTGGGGAGTGTGAGGCTAGGACAGTGGCTTAGAGCACCACTACTCACAGGATGGGACTCAAGCCCCAAGCTGACAAAGCAGTCCCTGCTTTTCAGCCAGATCCCAGGTGTTTGTGGGTCTGACCCAGAGCAGCCAGATCCCAGGTGTTTGTGGGTCTGACCCAGAGGAGACATTTAGCTGTAAAAAAAAAAAAAAAAAGGAGGAATCCAGGAGGGCGGAAGCATGGGGTCTCAGCCCTACCCCCCTCACCTAGCAGACATTCTGAGGAGTTAAACTTTTTACCAACCTTTCCTGAAAGCAGATGGGGTGCTTGTAATGGGGTGTATTGTCAAATTGGAAGACGCTGGGTCACAGCCAGTCTAGTCCCTCTTCTACCTTGAACCTCAAATACAATCAGATACTAGAAAACCTCCTTCTGGGCCTGAAATGATGGCTCAGTGGTTAAGAGCACCAACTGCTCTACCAGAGGACCCAGGTTCAATTCCCAGCACCCACACGGCAGCTAATAACTGTCTGTAACTCCAAGATCTGACACCCTTACACAGACATACATGTAGGTAAAACTCCAATGCATATAAAATAAAGATCAATAAATTATTTTTTTTAAAAGAAAGAAAACCTCTTTCTTTTATTTATTTATTTATTTGTTTGCTTGTTTGTTTATTTTGCGATTTTTCGAGACAGAGTTTCTCTGTGTAACAGCTCTGGTTATCCTGGAACTCGCTTTGTAGATCAGGCTGGCCTCAAACTCTTTTTGCAGGTACACACACAAAGGAGAATGTTGAAAGTCTTCCTCTATCTCTTTTTGCCATACTCCTTTGAGACAGGGTCTCTCCCTGAACCTGAAGTTCACCATTTTGACTAGGCTGGCTGGCCACCAGTCCCTGGGGTCCTCCTGTCTGTGTCTCCCAACCTGGGTTTACAGGCCATGCCTGGCTTTTAATATGCTGTGTGGTGCACATTTGAACACAGGTCCCCAGGCTTGCATGGCAAGTGCTTTTACCCATGAGCCGTCTCCCTAGCTCCGCACCTTGGTTTTTGTTTTGTTTGAGACAGGGTTTCTGTGTGTGGTTTTGGTGCCTGTCCTGGATCTCACTCTCTAGACCAGGCTGGCCTCGAACTCACAGAGATCCACCTCTGCCTCCTGGAGTGTTGGGATTAAAGGCGTGTGCCACTACCACGGGCGATAATTGTTCTTATTGTATATAATTTTACTGTACTGGAGTTAAAACTTTTCTTTTTTATTTAGACAAAAAGGGGGAAGCGTGGGATATTTGTACACTGCCTGAAAAATGTATTGCTGTGATTGATATTATAAAAAGCTGAATGACCAATAGCTAGGCAGGAGGGATAGGCGGGACTGTAGATATAATTCTAAATGGTCTTATTAAATAAGAAACACAGAGCCAAATAAAGAGTTAAAAGCCCAGAGATCGAGCAGTAGCCAAGAGCTAAGACCACCTTATCTTACCACTTGCTACCATCCTTCCCCTGAGAGACCTTCTTCCTTTGTCCTGTCTTCTTATTGCCTTTCTATTCTGCCTTCTCATTGGTTCTAAACCCAACCACATGACTTCCTTGTTACTGTCTGTCTATACAGACCTCCAGGTCTCTATGGTTCGTACTGAGATTAAAGGTTCAGGTCACGTTTAACTGTGTCCTTGAACACACAGAGATTCTGCCTGCCATGTGATCGGATTAAGGGCGTATGCCACCACTGACAGACTTCTGCTAAATGGCTTGCTCTTAGCTCTGATCTCCAGGCAACTTTATTAACATACAAATAAAATCACATTTCAGTACAAATAAAATATCACCATATTTCCCCCTTCTATTCTAAAAAAGGAAAAAAGTTATAACTAATATATGAAAAACTATATACAATAAGTACAATAACTATATACAATATATATATAAGCAATAAATACCTAAACAATGTCTAGTCTGTTTGCATTTGAAAAACTCAGAGAAAATATTCCATTATCTATCCTATTTTGGTAAGTCCAAAATGTACCTGATTCACTTTCTTTTTTTTTCTTTGGTTTTTTAAGACAGGGTTTCTCTGTGTAGCTTTGCACCTTTCCTGGAACTTGCTCTGTAGCCCAGACTGGCCTCGAACTCACAGAGATCTGTCTGCCTCTGCCTCCCGAGTGCTGGGATTAAAGGTGTGCGCCACCACAGCCCACTGATTCACTTTCTATCCTAACTTATATTACTAACAGAACTATCTTATAATGTCTTTCAAATTTATACACTTACACTTCTTCAGTGAGTTTCTTTTCTGAAATTCTTAACAAGGAAAACTATAACTATAACTATCTAATCTTCAACTCCCTCAGAGACCCAAGAAGGAAATAATGTTACCTAAAGAAATAAAAACAGGAAGTGCACGCAAGCAGCTTCCCAAAAAGTTGTGGGTTGACAGAAACAGCCAGCTGCCTGGACAGTCACCCGAGGTTTCTCCGCAATGTTGGGGCATCATTTTCAGCCTATAGGCTTAGTGTATCTGACAGACTCATCTGTGAAGTAGGATGTATACAAGGTCAACAGTTCGACCTCACATTTGGTGAGATTAGTCCATGTACCAGAAACACCTGAGTTCCACTAGTGTCCTGTGTCATGATTCAGGATTTTAAATTCTGGAAATTGTTGAGGTTTTTTTAATTCAGCTGTCCATTCTTCTTGGCTTGTGTGTGACTTCATCTCAGCATCCAGTTCTTCTCCACATCCCATTCTTCTTGGCTTGTGGGTGACTTCATCTCTTTTATTAAATACCATTGAGAGGTTAGACTCCATCAGCTTAGTTACTCTTTCAAGAATAACTGTGTCAGCTGCTGTTCCATTGAACATGAGAAGCCATTGGTCCACTGCCAGTTCAGCTGCCTTCAAAGAAAGGGGCTCTGTACCTTTTCCGGATTGCAAAGACCACTTCAGGGATGGTACCATTTTGTCCTGGGGTCAGAAAATGACTTTTGTTAAAGCCACAACCACACTTGTCTTGGCAAGATTCGGTAGCCCTTTGTTTCGTGTCCTGTTTGTCAGCAGTTGATTCGAGGATACTTTGTTGTCCAGTGGCTAACTTTTGCCACAATGGAAGTTAACTCCATATGCAGTTTCTTCAATGCCCATATTTTCTCTGAAGTAGATTGGTACTGCCAGGAGCCGACATGTCTCCTAGTCATAACAAAAAAAGAAAAAATTTCTAAGTTATTAAAACATTTTAAATGCCATATTCTGTAGATCTCTGAAGGGTTTGAAGATGACCTGTCTATCTAAAATATATCTGCTCGATCTTGAAAACATACCTAATATGACTACAAGTTCAATTGTAATGTCTAACTGCTAACTTTCATTTCTTTATATCCTAATAGTTGGTAATAATAACATTCAAGGATCAGCAAATTGCATTACATTGCTAAATGAATGCTATAAGTACAATATCTTGAACAAAATTAGAAATATATGTACAGCATTTTCTAACAATATCAATCTCAATATATATAATTTGTATATAATATACAAAAATCCAATCCAATGTAATCAACCCTCCTAAACAATGAAAATTATCCCAGACCCAAAACCCATTAAAAGACAAAAAAACCCACCCGCCCCACACTACCTCTTTGGGAATGTGGGTGTCGTATTCTTAAAATTGCGGCTGGGTGGTGGTGGCGCACGCCTTTAATCCCAGCACTTGGGAGGCAGGTGGATCTCTGTTAGTTCAAGGCCAACCTGGTCTAACGAGTGAGATTCAGGACAGGGACCAAAGCTACACAGAGAAACCCTGTCTCAAAAAACCAAAAAAAAAAAAAAAAAAAAGTTTAAAGAATCAGAATATAATCAAAGAATTGAGATTAGTAGTAATAGAATAGTCCCTTAATTTTTTTTTTTTGTCCCATATCAGAACATGGCTCTTTCTTCTGGTATTTTCCTTTTAACATTATGCTTGGGTTTAAAGAAGGAGAGAGCCATTCTCCAACTCCAAAGCCAGCTTTAATTTCCCTTTTGAAAAAAAAAGGGGCGGGGAGTGCTGGGGATGCTGTGAATGTGTTGTTCTGATTGATTGACAAATAAAACGCTGATTGGCCAGTGGCCAGGCAGGAAGTATAGGATAGGCAAGACAAGGAGAGTAGAGAAGGCTGAGAAGTGGGAGGCTGAGGCAGGGAGATGCTGCCAGCCACCACAAGGAGATACCGGTAAGCCACAAAGTCTCTGTGTGTTTAATTGGGCCTGAGCGGCTATAGGAGCCGGGTGGACACAGGAATACTCCAGTTACACAGGACCTCTGGATAGAGAGAGAATTCTGGGAGGACATGGGGAGGAAACAGAAAGTGTAAGAAGGAAGAGAAGTGATGCTGCATGGTAGAAGGTAGATTAATATAAATGAGTTATGGGGCTGGAGAGATGGCTCAGAGGTTAAGAGCACTGACTGCTCTTCCAGAGGTCCTGAGTTCAATTCCCAGCACCCACATGGTGGCTCACTACCATCTGTAATGAGATCTGGCACCCTCTCCTGTATACATAATAAATAAATAAATCTTAAAAAAAAACTGAAAAAAAAATAAATGAGTTAATTTAAGTTATAAGAACTAGTTAGGAACAAGCCTAAACTACATGCTAGGCTTTCATTTAGTAAGTCTCCGTGCCATTATTTGGGAGATGCCTGGCAGGACAGAAAAAGATTCATTGCAGTTGTGAGCAGCTGGATGTGAGTGCTGGACCACACTTGTGTCTTCTGGAAGAGCAGCACGTGCTCTTGACCACTGAACCATCCCCCTAGCCCTCATATCCCTATATACTTTTTCCCTTTCAAAAATTGTTTTTAAGCCAGGCAGTGATGGCGCACGCCTTTAATCTCAGCACTCGGGAGGCAGAGCCAGGTGGATCTCTGTGAGTTCAAGGCCAGCCTGGTCTACAGAGCGAGATCCAGGACAGCCACCAAAACTACATGGAGAAAACCTGTCTCAAAAACAAACAAACAAACAAACAAAAAAACTGTTTTAAAATTTCCTGTGTGGTTTATTTTGCAGTGTGAGGGATAGAGCCTGAGCCCTCACCCACACAAGGCAAGTGCACTATGCCTGAGCTGTTCATCACCCACAGCCTTGGTTCTCAGTCCTGCTGATCTCAGGCCTTTCATAAACACCACCTCAATAGTAATGAGGTGTGAGCACAAAATAACTCCACCTAGAAAGGGGATCATTGGGCTGAATAAAATTTTAAAAGAGCTCTTGGCATACAGCTACTTTACAGAGCTGCTATAAACCTGAGCAAAGAACCTGAAAGAGATCTAAGACTCAGAAACAGCAGTTAGCAAATTACAGAGAATTATCCTACATCAGTCAAGTGGACCACTAGGCAGGTTGTCAAGGCATAATGAGGACACAGCCACCAGATCAGATTGGTGCAATCATGTCTTGTGCCTGGTGACTCAATGGGAGCTGGAACACGCAACCTCTCTCTGAGCTCGGCTAATGCATCTGCAAAGGAGGGGTAATAAGCCTCACCTCACGTGGAGGGTCGCATTGACACAATGGGCCTGGAGTCGACAGCTGAGCGCAGGAAGTCAGTAGGCACAAGTTCCTCCTAATGTCTCTATGTGGTTTTGTTCTTCTAGGCAGTGCTGGGGATCTAACCAGGGGCCTCCAGTGTGCTCTGCCACTCAACTATACTCCAAGCCTGGCTTCTGGTTGTTTCCTTGAGACATGGTCTCGCTCTGTACCCCCAGACTGGTCTGGAAGTCAGTAGGTAGCCCAGGCCTCAAAATCACAGCGCTCCTCCTGTGTTGGTCTCCCAAGCACTGGGCTTATAGGCTTGTGCCACTTGGTCTAGCCTGTCGGTTCTCACTCCGCTCATCTCTAAAATCAGACCTGTTGCTATTATGTCAACATCCAGTTGACAGATGGTCTGTCGGGCCCCCACACCACAATCTTGCTGTGTGTCCCAGACCAGTCAAGAGATCTTCAGGCCCTCTTCTCTCTTTGAAACAGTGTCTCCCAATGTAGCCCTGACTGGAACTTGCTATGTAGCCCAGGCTAGCCTCAAGCTTGTGACAGTTCTCCTGCCTCTGCCTCCTGAATGCTGGAATTATAGGTGTGCACCACCAAACCAGTGACAGCCTTTGCCATGGTCAGTCATCACCATCATCACCATCATCACCATCACCAACGATGTCATTTTGAGGCATAGCCTCACTAAATTCTTTAGTCTAATACAGGCTTATGTTTTGAACACTTGGTGGTACTATCTTGAAAAGCCATGAAGAGGTGACTCCAGGTGGAGGAAGTAGGTGTGTTGGGAGAAGGAGGGCTAAGCTTCTAAGGTTGTACTGGGTCCCCTGGGTCACTCCTCTGCTCTCTGTTTTCTGTCTAACGTGAATAAGCTCCTTGGCCACACAATCCCATCACCGTGATATTCTACCTTAGGGCATGGGTTCAAGCAGCCACGGATGAGACCCTGTGAAAGGCTTAGCAAAATAAATACTTCCTCCTTCCAGTTCCCTCTGCCAGAGCTTCATCACAGTGACTATTTGTCTTGGTTATGGACTGAGACATCCTTTAAGTACATGAGGTCAGAAACGGGAGACTTCGCAAAGAAGAGACTCTGGACCTTGACAAGTGACTTGTCTTGACGGTCAGTGAGAGCAGAGGGTGGGTAGAGAGGTAGAGAGGCAGAGGTTCAGCTAAGGGCAGGGAAGTGGAAGGCACAGAAAAGATTTGATTGGAGAAGCAAGCCCTTCTTGGAGAAATTAATGTAAGACGTGGAAAGCAAGGTCAGGTTTCAAGAAACTGGAAGGTCAGGAATGGTAAGAGGCTCTGGAGAGATGGCCCAATAGTTAGGGACACTGACCCCCTCTTCCAAGGACCTGGGTTCAATTCCCAGCACCCACAGGGCAGCTCACAGCAGTCCATAATTCCAGTTTCAGGGTGATCCAACGCACTCTTTTGGCTTCCTCTATGTTTGGGGATCAAACCCAGGCCCTTGGTTACACCAGACAAGCAATTTACCACTATGCCTTCATTGCAGAGTCTTCTGTTGGTTTTGTTTTTGGTTTTTGTTTTTGTTTTTGAGGCAGGGTTTCTCAGTGTAACAGATCTAGCTGTCCTGGAACTCCATTTGTAAACCAGGCTGGCCTTGAACTCAGAGATCTGCCTGGCTCTGCCTCCCGAGTGCTGGGATTAAAGGCCTGCGCCACCACTGCCCGGCTCATTGCAGAGTCTTGATATGGGGAGTGACAAGATTAGATTCCCTTTAAAAGCTGCATGTAAAGCCGGGCAGATTTAATCCCAGCACTCCGGAGGCAGAGCCAGGCAGATCTCTGTGAGTTCAAGGCCAGCCTGGTCTACAGAGCAAATTCCACGACAAACACCAAAACTACACAGAGAACCTTGTCTGGAAAAACAAACAAACAAACAAAAAACCCCACAAACTATAAACTACAACAAAAATACCCCAGAGACTAGGGATGTGGCCTAGTTGACAAAGTATCTGCCTCTCTGACACAAAGCCTTAGGTTCAATCCCCAGCAGCATGGAATGGGCCATGGTGGTGGTACACTTTAATCCCAGCACTCAGGAGGCAGAGGCAGGTGGCTCTCTAAGTTCGAGGCCAGCCTGGTCAACAGAGTGAGTTCCAGGACAGCCAGGGCTACGCAGAGAAACCGTGTCTTGAAAAACCAAAACAAAGAAATCAATTTAAAACAAAACAAAACAGTCCCTGTGACACACACCTACAATCCCAGCACTTGGGAGGTAGAGGCAAGAGGATCAGATATTCAAGGCCATCCTCTGCTCTATAATGAGTTTCAGGCCAGTCTGTGTTATATCATATCCTGTCTCAAAATAAAATACAATCAACCAAAAACCAAAATGAAACAAAACACAAAACCAGAAAACCAAAACTCATCGAGAAGCATCCGGAACATAAAAAATTGGTGACATTTTTTCGGCAAAGTCAAGTGACATCATGGAAAGCCTGCTGGGTTGGCAGTCCACATGGTGACCTCAGAAAGTTGTTTCATTCCCAGGTCTCTGGGCCCACGGCCAGATGACAGGAGGTGAGGAAGGAAGGGCTGGTGAGCCGCAGAGGAAGGGGGTGGGGGCTGCAGGCCGGGTAGGAGCTTGGCCAGATAGAGACAAGAGGAGGGTTCAGCAGGCAGCTTTCCAAAATGGAGCAAAGAACGCCTTGCCAACTGGGGGACATGCGCGTGATCGTGTGTCCGCTGTTCTTTACCTTAAAACTTTTAATACTTCAAAAAGCTTATTCGTATGTTGCAAAACACTTAAACCCATGGAAACTATTTAACATGGAAAATAAGAACATGAGGCAGGAGGATCAGCCAATAATTTAGAGTACAGTCCCCCAGGTTTATTTACATGTACCTCTGTTAATGGAGCATACACATTTTTTATATTTATTTAGTTAGAGACAAGGTCTATCTTAGGGTTTCTATTGATGTGATGAAATACCATGACCAAAAAGCAAGTTGGGGGCGCTGGAGAAATGGCTCAGTGGTTAAGAGCACTGGCTGCTCTTCCAGAGGACCTGGGTTCTATTCCCAGCACCCACATGGCAGCTCACAACTGTCTGCAACTCCAGGGATCTGACACCTTCACACCAACATACATAAAATAAATCTAAATAAATAATTTTTTTTTTTTTTTAAAAAAGCAAGTTGGGGAGGAAAGGGTTTATTTGACTTACACTTCAGCATTGCTGTTTGTCACTGAAGGAAGTCAGGACAGGAACTCAAGCAGGGCAGGATCCTGGAGGCAGCAGCTAATGCAGAGGCCATGCAGGAGTGCTGCTTACTCAGTCTGCTTTCTTATAGAACCCAGGACCACCAGCCCAGGATGGCCCCACCCACCATGGACTAGGCCCTCCCCCATTGATCACTAGTTGAGAAAATGCCTTACAGCTGGATCTCATGGAGGCATTTCCTCTACTGATGACTCTAGCTTGTGTCACAAAACCATCCAGTACAGGGTCTCTCACAGCTGGCCTAGAACTCCATATATAACTGAAGATGACCTTGAACTCATGATCTTTCTGCTTCCACCTCCCAAGAGCTGGGATTACAGGTCTGGTGTGTGCCACCATACCCATTTTAGCATATGTGATTTTTTGTTTGTTTTTTTCAAGACAGGGTTTCTCCATGTTGTCCTGGAACTCACTCTGGTAGATCAGGCTGGCCTCAGCCTCAAACTCAGGGCTTCACCTGCCTGTGCCCCACTCTTGGCTAGCATACAAGATTTTTAAATACAGTCTCAAACATCTAAAGTCAAAATGTATGGAGTAGAAAGAAGACATAGATTTAAACGCACAAGTTTGGGGATAGGTATAGCTTGCTGCTCTTTGAAACAGGATTTCATTATGTATGTAGCTCATACTGGTCTCAGGTTCAAGGACAGCCATACAGAGAGGAGCCAATTCTCCCTTCCACCAGCACACGAGTTCTTGGGATCGACTTCTGCAGCAGGGATTTTCTGTCCTGTGCTTTACCTGCTGAACCATCTCTCTGGCCCTAGGAATGTGTTTCTGAATAGCACTTAAACCACACAATAAATGAAGTTAGAAAGCATTTTGAAGGTAAGACTGGGCATGATAGCACACGCTTGTTATCCCAATGCCAAGAATACAAAGCAGGAGGAGAGTTGGAGAGTTAGAAGCCAGCCTGGACTACACAGTAAGTCCCAGGCCGGCTTGGACTACAGTGTTAGACCCCGGGGGGGTGGGGGGGGGAGTGAAGAGAAGGAGGGAGAGCTAATGAAAGTTGAGATGAAAACATTCAATTTTGTGAAAAATGAAATAAATATTTAGAATACAGAATAAAATCTCAAATTAGTTATCAAAGCATCTATCTGGCATTTGGGAAGAAGAGATGAAGATTTTTTTTTTCATGACAGGGTTTCTCTGTGTAACAGGCCTGGCTGTTCTGGAACTAACTCACTTTGTAGACCTGGTTGACCTCTTTCTGAGTGCCGGGATTAAAGGCATGTGCTAGAAATTTGAGGACAAGCTGGTCTACATAGTGAGTTGCAAGCTAGTCAGAGTGACGCAGTGAGACTTTATCTCAAACAAACACATGTATACACACACACACACACACACACACACACACACACACACACACACACACACACACGAAAAACAAAACAAAAAAAAACACTAGGAGAAAACTGAAACCGAAGCAAAGCCCTGGCCTGGTGATTCAGGCCTGCAACCCCAGACTGAGACAGGAAGATGCAAAGCTGAAATCCTACCAGGGCAAACTGGGGAGATCCTGCCCTAACTTTAAAATAGTAAAAAGAGGGGACTGGAGAGGTGGCTCAGTGGTTAAGAGCACTCACTGGCTGCTCTTCCAGAGGACCCAGGTTCAATTCCCAGCACCCACATGGCAGCTCACAACTGTTCATAACTGCGGTTCCAGGAGACCCAACAACCTTCCACAGGCAAAATAAAACACCAATGCATGTAAAAACAAATAAATAATTTAAAAATAGTAAAATGAGAGTTGGGGATATAGCTCAACAGAGCACTTGCCTAAGTATGCTTTAACAACAACAACAGGGCTGGAGAGATGGCTCAGAGGTTAAGAGCACCGACTACTCTTCCAGAGGTCCTGAGTTCAATTCCCAGCACCCACATGGTGGCTCACAACCGTCTGTAATGAGATCTGGTGCCCTCTTCTGTGTACATAATAAATAAATAAATCTTTAAAAACGAAAAACAAAAACCAAAGGCACAGTAGCATACAGGGAGTAGAGAGATGGCTCAGAGGTTAAGAGCACTTTTTGGTAAATGTCTGGTTGTTCCTAGAAATATGCTCCCAAACTAACCAACCCCCTCAACTTTCCTGTCTTTTTTCTGTCACCTTTGTGTGTGTGTGTGTGTGTGTGTGTGTGTGTGTGTGTGTGTGTGTGTGTGTTTCCTAAGACACGGTTTTTCTGTGTAGCTCTGGCTGTCCCGGAACTCACTCTATAGACCAGGCTGGCCTCGAACTCACAGAGATCTGCTTGTCTCTGCCTCCCGAGTGCTGGAGTGCTGGGATTAAAGGTATGCGCCCCCACCACCATCGGGCTATCACCTTCCTAACCTTCAATGGCTGAGAAATTGATTTGCGAGTTTATTTGCTACTTCCACTTTTGGCCAAGAATGAAATGCTCCTCCCTGTTCAGCTGTCTTGTTCTTCATTGTCTCCACAGATCTTAGTGGGTAGGGGGTTTAGGAAAAGGGCCCAGTTGGCAAGAACTGGAAACAGAGCCAATGTGACTGCTGCTGTTGCCTGTGGTCATCAGACTCCAGCTTCCTCACTCAGCTGTGGGGACTCACACTAGTAAGTCTCCAGGGAGTTCCCAGGCATCCAGCCTCAGAGCGGAGATGAATCATTGGTTCTCCTGGTCCTGAAGCTTCCAGCTTCTTTTTTTTTTTTCTTTTTTCTTTTTTTTTTTTTTTTTTGGTTTTTCGAGACAGGGTTTCTCTGTGTAGCTTTGCGCCTTTCCTGGAACTCACTTGGTAGCCCAGGCTGGCCTCGAACTCACAGAGATCCGCCTGGCTCTGCCTCCCGAGTGCTGGGATTAAAGGCGTGCGCCACCACCGCCCGGCAGCTTCCAGCTTCTTGACTGAGCAATTACTTAGTATTTTCTGCCTCTCCAGTGTGCAGATGGGACCATTCTAGCCTCATTTAAATTGTTTATCTTGGATATTTGTCACACTAAGAAAACATCTAGCCAGGTGGTGGCGCCGCACGCCTTTAATCTCAGCACTCTGGAGGCAGAGGCAGGGGGATCTCTGTGAGTTCTAGGCCAGCCTGGTCTACAGAGGGAGCTCCAGGACAGCCAGAGCTACACAGGGAAACCCTGTCTAGAACAAACAGTAACAGATGTCTAACACAGGGTGACATGATTGAGATACATTGTATAAATGTGTAAAACTGTCAAAGCATAAATAAACGATCTTAAATTTAAAAAGTTACTTTGTGTCTAAGTGTTTTACCTGCACATGTATCTGGACCCCTCACAAACCCCGTGCCTGCAGAGGCCAGAAGAGGGTCTTGGATCCCCTGGAACCGGAGTTACAGATGGTTGTGAGGCATTATGTGGGTGCCGGGAATTGAACCTGAGCCCTCTAGAAGAGCAGCCAGTACTGTTACTCCAGCCCAAGGAAACATAATTTTTTAAAAAGTCTAACATAGAAAACTGGCATGAAGTGGGATCATTACTGTAACTAAGCCTCACTGTGTGTTTTAGAAGCCACTGGTGGGGTGGGCAGGAAGATGGCTCGGTCGGTAAAATCACTTTCTGTACACGTCTGAATTTGATCCCCAGAACCCATATAAAAACCTAGATTCCATCCATCATTCCAGCACTCCTATGGTGAGATGCAAGACAGAGACGAGAGAATTGCCCTGGAGGCTTGAGAGCCAGCTAGCCTGGAATATTTTGTTCAGCACACACACAGGACAGACCCTGCCCTGCTCAACAAGGTGAGAGGCAAGAACAGACCCTCCCAGGAGTTGTCCTCTGAGCCCCACGGACACACTGGGGCATGCACATGTTTGCATTTACAAGTACATCCACATTGAGAAATAGGTGGAGGAAGAGGAGGAGGAAGAAGAAGACGCTGCAGCTGGAACAGCAGCTACCATTCTTAGGCTTATAGGCATGTCCTACAAAGCCAAGTTTTCAGAAGCCTTTGGAACTGATGTGAGGGAGAAATTTGGAGATTTGGATTAGAGAAGTTCTAGAACAGCAGTTTTCAACCTGTGGGTCAAGACCCCTTTGGGGGGGTCACGTATCAGATATCCTGCATGTCAGATATTTACATTATGATTCATAATTACAGTTATGAAGTAGCAATGAAAATAATTTTATGGTTGAGGTCACCATAACACGAGGAACTGTATTAAAGGGTCGCAGCATTAGGAAAGTTGAGAAACACTGGTCTAGAATGATGTAAGCAGAGCTTAGTGGTCAATTCTGGTGGAGTCCAGAAGACCAGAATGCCAACAGAAAGGCAGACAGCAATGATAGTGCTCACATAGTTTCAGATGAGAATGAAGATTCCATTGAGAATTGACTAGGGGCTATTCATGCCACATGGTGGCAAAGAACTTGTCTAAACACACACACACACACACACACACACACACACACACACACACACTTTAATTTTACGTATATAGGTGGCTTCCCTGGATGATGAACTTCTTAGCAAACAGATAAAATAAACCCTTTCCTCCCCAAGGTGCTTTTGCTCATGGTCTTTTATCTCAACAATAGAAACCCTAACTAACACAGCCCCCAGAGACTCATATGTTTGAATACTTTGGGTACAGTTGGCAGAACTGTTTGGGAAGGATTAGGAGGTGTGGCCTTGTTGGAGAAGGTGTGGCTTTGAGGTTTCAAAAACTTCCCACCATCCTCGGTGTGCTCTGTCTCTCACTTTTGATTTGAGGTGTGGGCTCTCAGCTGCTCCTGCTGACATGCCTTCACTCTGCCATCATGGATTCTCATCCTCTAGGAAACATAAGCCCAATTAAATGTTTTCTTTTAGAAGTCACCTTGGTCACAGTATTTTATTACAGCAACAGAAAAGTAACTAATATGGGGGGGGGTTTGATGCCTCTGGCCTGCATAGACCCTTGCACTCGTGTGTACACACCCAGACACACACACATACCTAAAAAATAATGATGGAGAAATTTTCTTTTTTTTAATTTAAATTTTTTCATTTTACATATCAACCCGTCTCCCCTCCTTCCCCTTCTCCCACCCCCCCAGCTCCTCCCTATCCCACTCTCATCCCCTCCTCATAGTGGGTAAGGCCTCCCTTGGGTAGTCAACACAGGTTGGCATACCAAGCTGGGGCAGGACCAAGACCCATACAGGCTCCCCAGCTGTCAGTCCAGAGTCCATGAGCTCCCACTAGCTTGGGTCAGCTATTGCTATGGTTTTTCCCATCACGATCCTAACCCCCTTTGCTCTTATAATCCCTCCTCCCTCTCTTCAACTGAACTTAGGAGGTTGGCCAAGTGCTTGGCTGTGGGTCTCTGTATCTGCCTCCATCAGTCACTGGACGTAGGTTCTATTATGACAATTAGGGTAGACACCAGTCTGAGCACAGGGGAAGGCTAGTTCAAGCACCCTCTCCACCACTGCTGTGAGTCTTAGCTGGGCACATCCTTGTGAGTTCCTGGGGATTTCGCTAGCTCCAGATTTCTCCTTAACCCCTTAATGGTTCATTCTGTCAAGATATCTCTTTCATTGCTCTCCTTCTCAGTCCCTCCCCCAACTAGCCATCTTGAATCCTCTTATTCCCACTTCTCATCCCCTCCCCTCTATTCCTCCCTCCCAGTTTACCCAGGAGATCTTAACCCTTTCCCCTTCCTGGGGCGATCCTTGTGTGTCCCTCTTAGGGTCCTCCTCTTCACCTAACTTCTCTGGGGCTGTGGATTATAGCCTGGTTATTTTTTGCTTTGCATCTAATATTCATCCTTAGCCATCAGGGAAATGCAAATCAAAATGACTCTGAGATACCATCTGACACCTGTCAGAATGGCTAAGATCAAAAACACCTATGACAGCTTATGTTGGAGAGGATGTGGAGAAAGGGGAACACTCCTCCACTGCTGGTGGGAATGCAATCTTGTACAGCCACTCTGGAAATCAGTATGACGGTATTGCAGAAAATTGGGAATCAACCTATGTCAAGACTCAGCAATACCACTCTTGGGCACCTACCCAAAGGATGCTTAATCATACCACAAGGACACTTGCTCAACAATGTTCATAGCAGCATTATTCAAAATAGCCAGAACCTGGAAACAACCTAGATGCCCCTCAACCAAAGAATGGATAAAGAAAATGTGGTACATTTACACAATGGAGTATTATGAGGTGGTAAAAAACAATGTCATCATGAGATTTGCAGGCAAATAGATGGAATTAAAAATATCATCCTGAATGAGGTAACCCAGACCCTGAGTACAAACACAGTATGTACTCACTCATAGATGGAGGGAATTTCAAGGCAGCCCTCTGATTCAGTCTATGGCATGGATATTGTTGGCTGCTTATAGCCAAGTTTAGAGTGAGTATCAAGAGCAAAAGCATATAGACAAAGATTTGATAATTTGCAGTTTGGCTGGAAAAAGCATAAAGCTGAAGCCAAGAAAGGCATGCTTCATTGAAGAAGAGTTTGGGGGTATTACAAAGAAACCCAAGAGTGGGGCGTGGTGGTTCCTGCCTGCAATCCTAGCACCTGTGATGTGATAAGAGAATCGCCGTGTACTTAAGGCCAGCCTCGGTTACACAGTGAGGTCCTATCCAGGCTGGGTTACAACGCAATGCTCTCTCCATCAAAACAAAAAACAAAAATGTAGGTCTGATGTTGAGAGAATGAGGGAGAGACAGAGACATAGACAGAGACACATAGAGACAGAGATAGAGAGACAGAGACAAAGAGAAACAGAGACAGAGACTCTAAGGGAATTTGCTAGATCCGACCTACAGCAGGCTTAAGAGTATAATACCTTTAACTAACTTGAAAAACTGCTTTGGTAAGAGGACTCGGGGCTTCCCTGATCACAGGGCTGTGTAGAGAAGTGTTTCCCACCATGTTCAGCCATCGGGCACTCATGGGATCCTACACCTCAATGGGAGTAAATGCCAGTGAAGGACACAGAACATCAGGAACTCCCGCTGCTATTTGCAAAACACAGAGGTATGGTCGCTTTGGAAAAAACTTGACTTCTTTTTTCCTTTTTTCTTTTGTAGATTTTATTATTTATTTTATGTGTATAGGTGTTTTTTGCCTGAATGTGTGTCTATGCACCACATGTACAGTGTCCTCAGAGGCTAGAAGAGTGTCAGGGGGCCATGAGAGAGAAACAGCAAGCAGCTTTGGAACTCATGGAGAACAGCTCACCATTCAGCAAAACCACAGTGGGTGTGCCCTGAAGAGGCAGAGCCCTGGGACTGCGTGTCCTGAGGACCTCATGCTGTTATTGAGCATGGCTCTGTTTATCGTCCTCGAGGTCACCATGTCCCTCATAACCTGTGAAAACTCTCAGGAGGTTTCCAGTCCCTCACTGGGCAGTGTCACTGGTACTTACAATAATAGAGATTGACTTTCCTAAGCATTGCTGCTGGAGCAGATTAATGATTCAACCACCACTCTTAGGAAGAATTTAGAGATGTAGATTGTTAATAAAGTTAGGTTAAGATGTTTTTGTTAAAGGCTTTGATGTCAAAAATTTGGAGGAACAATTTAAAGTTTGGAAAGGCACACAAAGGCAGCCTGGTTCTTACCAGCTGACAGGCCCTTCTTGGAAGGTTGGTGACCAATGGTGATGATTAATTTCTTGTACCCATTTCTGCCCTTGGCTTCCTGGTACGATTTAATAAAAAAAAAAAAATGTTGATGAGTGGGTGTGCACTCTGAGGAATTAAAGTAGAAATGACTGATTGTTTAGATCTGTGACTCTTTTAAGACCTTTTGTGGGAATGGAGAGAGGGCTCAGCAGGACCCAGGTTCAATTCCCAGAACCCACGTGGCAGCTCACAGCTATCTGTGGCTTTAATTCCAGGGGATCTGACATCTTCACACCAATGCACATAAAATAAAGTTTAATGAATTACTTTTAAAAAATCTTTTGTAAAGTTACCTTTTGAGATAAAGAATAAAATGATTGATCCTTTCTTTGTATCCACCAACAGCTGCCTGCCAGTACAAAGGAACTGGCTGAAACATACTTGGCTTGCTAAAACTTTGTTAATCAATTATAAAAGAATCATTGCTTTGAGGTGAAGATGTTACGGTGGGAAAATACAAAGAAAAATGTTCAACTACTTGTGGGCTTCTAAGAAAAACATGTAACTTGTAATCATAATGTGATTTCTTCCTGTGCAAAGATTTTAATTTGTTTTTGGAAAATATGGAAATTGTGGTTGTGAGTAATCTTTCCTTTTGTAGAAATTTTTGTCTTAGGAGGTATAAAAAGGACAAAAGAAAAATAAGAAATATATGAGGATTATAACCAGGAAGAAGGAGGAAAGCAATAGGGTGAGACAGGACAGAAAGAACGCAGTAGGAGCAGAAAGAACAATAAAATGAAGAATTAAGGGGGTTTTTTGTTTTGTTTTTGAGACAGGGTTTCTCTGTGTAGTTTTGGTGCCTGTCCTAGATCTCGCTCTGTAGACCAGGCTGGCCTCGAACTCACAGAGATCCACCTGGCTCTGCCTCCCGGGTGTTGGGATTAAAGGCGTGTGCCACCACCACCTGGTGAATTAAGTTTTAAAAAAATAAATGTATATATTGATTTATTTTACATCCCAGCCGCAGTTTCCCCTCCTTCCTCTCCTCCCAGCCCCCCCTCCCTGCCCCCTCCCATTCACTCCTCCTCCATTTCTATTCAGAAAAGGGCAGACTGTCTCAGACTCTTTTACTGGCTTTTGGGACCCTATTCCTCATAATGGGTTGCCTTGCCCAGCCTCAATACAGGGGGAGGTTCTTAGTCTTATTGCATCTTGGTAAGATTTTAATTTGTTTTTGTTTTGACCCCTCAGATAAAGTCTCCTGTGTGCAGTTTCGCCAGCGCCACACCTCCTCTCCAGGTTCTCTCAGCAGCCAAAGAGGGAGTCAGATCCTCTGAAAATGAAATTACAGAAGGTTATTAGCCACCATGTGGGTCCTGGGGAGCCATCTCTCCAGCTCCTACCGTTTCTTTATAAAGTTAAACATGCTTTTATTTTTCTTTTTTGTAATATCAACTGGACTTGGTGATGCATACTGCAATTCCATAGCTTAGGAGATGGAGACAGGAAGAACAGTAGTTCAAGGTTAGCCTTAGCTGTATAACAAGCTCAGGACTAGCCTGAGATTCATTAAACCTTGTCTGAAACAAAACTGTTAGTACTGTGGCAGTGGCTCAGCAGTTAACAGTATGTACTGCTCTTCCAGAGGACCTGAGCTCAGTTCCCAGCACCCACACTGGCAGCTCACAACTATAATAATCTCCAGCTCCAAGGGATTTTACACCCTCTCCTGGAACGCTCTGGGCACTCATACACACACACACACACACACACACACACACACACACACACACACACACACAAACAGCAGCACCACCACCATCACCTACCCTAGACATATACAGACAATTTTTTAAAAAACTTTCACACACGTGCACATGACACCCCCCCAATGTACATACATAATTTTTTAAAACTTCAAAGACATGCATTTATCATATATGATGCTGAATTTTATGTTTCAACTTAATTAGACCATGAACCGTCCACTGATTTGACCAAACATTCTGGCTGTGCCTGTAAGGGGGTCTCTGGATAAGATGAACATAGTGACCAAAACAAATTGTGCTCCTCGATCTTGAATCTCATATAACAATCAATTGAGCACCCATAAGTAGAACAAAAACATGGAAAGAAGGGAGGGAGGGAGGGAGGAAGGAAGGAAGGAAAGAAGAAAGGAAGGAAGGAGAGAGATAAAGCAAGTGTGGAAGCTGAAAAGCTAGAGATCCAATGAGAACAGATATTTCAGTGTGGGTCACAAGGGTG
Organism: Peromyscus californicus insignis; assembly: GCF_007827085.1. Lineage (NCBI taxonomy): Eukaryota > Metazoa > Chordata > Mammalia > Rodentia > Cricetidae > Peromyscus > Peromyscus californicus. The sequence continues at coordinate 20,409,108 of NW_026294551.1, forward strand.
GGAAAGTCCAATATCTGTCCTTCCTTCCTTCCTTTTCCCAGTACTTGGGATCGAACTTAAGACCTTAGGCATGCTGAGCCAATGCTCCACCACTGAGCTACACCAGCCCATCATTGTCTCTCCTGATTCTCAGGCCTTTGGATCTGGACTAGAACTACACTATTAGTTCTCTTGGGTCACTAGAGACCTTGAGATTTCCTAACTTCCATATCTGTATGATCGTCTGTTTTTTATTATTAGCAATGAATACCACAGTTTGGGTAACCTTATGAAGAAAATGGGGTTGTTTGGGGGTTTGGGTTCTTCCCACACACACACATCTCACAGTCCTGAAAGTTAAAAATCACCTGAGGCCACGTTGGTGTCGAGGGCCACGCTCCCACCAGGGCCATACTGATCTGAGTGACTTATGGTACCACCCAGGGCCACAGTGACATCTGGGGCTGAGCTTTGGCCAAGGGCCATGTCTGGGTCCATGGTGGCCCAACCACAGCTGGGATCTGTATTGATGTCTATAGCCCATGCCACCACCAAAAGCCATAGGGATGTCCATGCTCTGGGCCCCCATCTGAGGCCATGTTGATGTCTGAGGGCCATGCTGCCACCAGGAGCCATACTCATCTGAGTGGCCTGCACTGCCACCTGAGGCCATGGTGACATTCAAGCCCAAGCTGCAGCTGAGGGGTATGTCTGAGTCTCTTGCCCTACTGAAGCAGTCAGGGTCTGTGATAATGTCCATGACCCATGTTACCATTGGGGGCCGTGGAAGAGCTGACCCCAGTGGCCTGGGCACTGGAGAGCTGGTCCTGCTACCCAATGACTACCTCAGCAAGAGAGCTGGCCCCACTCCCAAGAGAAATGGCCCCAGTGTTGTGGGCTCAGGAGAGCTGTCCTCACCTGGATGGCTGCCACAACAGGAGAGCTGGCCCTGCACCTGGAAAAACTGGCCCCACCCCCTCATCATCTGTGTGGGAAAGCTGGCCTTGACCCTTTCCTGAGGGGGTGGTCCTAGTAGAGGCCCAGATTGACCAACTCAGCTACCACCCAGGCCCACATCCACCCCAACATCTACCCCATCTATGACCTCCTGGAGAACGTGAAGGGACCTCCGGTCCTGTGGAACTGTAGCCACAGGAGCTCCATGACTGGGGCAACAGTGGATAGCCCAGAGAAGTTTCACTGAGGGCCCAGGATTGATGGTGTGCCAGAGGCAGAGGCCTTGAACCAGACCAACAACTCATTGCATGGAACGTTAGCAAGGAAAGCTGTTTGGGCAAAAAGGTAAACTTCGTAACACAGGGAAGCTACCAAGACCACCGGGACAAAGGGATATGTGACGGAGGGGTGGGAAGGACGGAGGACTGGAAGTTTTTTTTTTATTTTTTTTTTCAGAGCTGAGGAACGAACCCAGGGCCTTGCGTTTGCTAGGCAAGCGCTCCACCACTGAGCTAAATCCCCAACCCCGTTTTTTTTTTTTGTTTTTTTTTTTAATTTTATTTTGTGGGAGGAGGCTACAAGGGTGGAGGGCAGACATAGAGGGACTGGGAAATGAGTGGGATTGTAGTACATGATGTGAAATTCCCAAAGAACCAATAAAAATTATGTTAATTAGGAAAAATGACAGCGGGCAGTGGTGGTACATGCCTTTAATCCCAGCACTCAGGAGACAGAGGTGGGCGGATCTCTGTGAGTTCAAGGCTGGCCTGGGCTACAGAGCAAGTTCCAGGACAGCCAGGACTACACAGTGAAACCCTGTCTCAAAAAACAGTGACTGAAGTGGCCCGGCACGATGTCCCAGCTAGAAAAGGTGCCATTTGCCAAACCTGATGGCCTGAGTTTGATTCCCAGGTCCCATATGGTGGAAAGAGGTTGGTTCTGAACTCCAGAGGTGCTCAGTGGCACAGCACCACCCCCACACACAAGTAAGTAAATAAATGAAATAAAAAGCTAATAGTAATAATAATAAGGCATCCATATTCAAAGCCACATTATTCACAATGATAAAAATAACTGGAGCCAGCAAGATGGTCAATGGGGGAAGACTGTAGCCTCTCAATAATGCAAGCCTAAAGACATGAGTTTGAGCTCCAGAGTCCATGTCAAAATGAAAGCAGAGACCTGAGTCCACAGTTATCCTCTGACCTCCACATGCATGTGGCTGGCATGCTGTGCCCCTCCTACAGCATATGCACACAATCATAATAAATAAAATGTAACCCACGCACACAACCTGGATCCAACCTAGATGTCCATTAGCAGTAGAACAGATAAATTGTGGCATATATATTTGTTTTGCTTTGTTTTTCGAGACAAGGTTTCTCTGGGTAGCTCTGCCTGTCCTGGAGCTTACTCTGTAGCCCAGGCTGCCCTGGAACTCAGAGATCTGCCTGCCTCTGTCTCCTGAGTGCTGGGATTAAAGGTATGCGCCAACATGCCCCACAAAGTGTGGTATATTTATGCAATGGAATACTATGCAATCTACCAAACTATAATCTATGGAAATAGAACTCAGAATGTTGAGGACATTTGGAGGGGAATATTGGCTGAGTGAGCTTGCTAGATACTGGAAATACTCAATATTTTTATCTGATTGATGGTTACATAATATATATATATTGTTTTCCTGCCGACTAAGCAGCTGTACCTGAATCTACTTATATTTTAACTATTGTCTGTGTCCCTCGGCCCTGCAGTTAGCAACACCCCACTGTTTAGACTGCGGCCTGGCAGGATTTCTGAGGCTGACAAATGTAGATTTTAACTAAGTCTCTATCATTCTAGTTACCAATAAAGACTCAGGAGTCAGATGCTGGGGTGAAAACCTGCTAGATCAGAGAAGCCGAGAAGCAACCAGCTGACCTTACTTTTTGGCTGGAGACACAACAAGAGAGTGTCTCTCCATTTGTCCCAAAGGAGAAAAACAACAATAAAACACAAGCTGGGCGGCAGTGGCACAGGTCTTTAATCCCAGCACTCAGGAGGCAGAGCCAGGTGGATCTCTTTGAGTTTGATGCCAACCTGGTCTACAGAGTGAGATTCAGGATAGGCTCCAAACTACACAGAGAAACCCTGTCTCGAAAAACAAAACAAGGGGTTGGGGATTTAGCTCAGTGGTAGAGTGCAAGCGCTAGGCCCTGGGTTCGGTCCTCAGTTCTGGAAAAAAAAAAGAAAGAAAAAGAAAACAAACAAAAAAACACCTTGGATCTCTCAGTCCTTCTCTACTCTGTGAGTCTCCTCTGTCCTCTTTTTTTTTGTTTTCTGGAGCTGAGGATCGAACCCAGGACCTTGCGCTTGCTAGGCAAGCGCTCTACCACTGAGCTAAATCCCCAAGCCCCTCCCCTGTCCTCTCTATGACTAATTCCCTGTCAACTAGTCACTGGCTCCACCCCCAATCCAAGGTGTGAGCAAATATTGCACAACATAGCTTTACATGGCACTCTAACTCCAGGTTCAAGGGACCCAACACCCTCTTCTGACAGCATACACTCCTACACACACACACACACAGAAATAAATAAAAATAAATCCTGTTTTTGAAAATGTTTTCTTTCTATAACAAGTCAACTACTACATTTTGCTTAAAGTATTCAAGGAACCCTGAGAGTTTCTTAAGAGCCTGTGTTTGGACAGGGCATCCCAGAGAAGGGCTGCAGCCAAGTGCGGGGCGCATATCTAGCAGTATGCTGTTGCTAGCCTGGGCTGGGGTTATGGAATGTCAAGGCTCTGCTTCAAGGCAAATGCCAGAGAGCAGGAAGGGGGGGTACCAGCAGGGAAAGGGGTGAAGAACAGGGCCAAGGGCAGATTCTTTCACTCTGTGGCCTGTAGCCCAAACCGTGGACTCCTGACCTCACCAGAACCTCAACAAAGGTAAAGGAGCTAAATGGTTTCCAAGTCCACCCACGAGTTTTGCTGCCCAAGGAATCAATAATAATAATAATGATCTTTATGATTCATGTTCCTCCCGTTTTATTCCAAAGCACTTTACCGAAAAGCCCCTTGGCTCAGCCAAAACGTTCAGGGCAAGAAGCCAGAATACCTGCGCTCCAGATCTGTCCATGGAACATTTGGACTTTATTGGAGTATGTTTCTCTGGTTTTAATTGTGGTAGTGCCATATATGGAGAAATATATAGTTTTACTTATGTCCTCTCCCTTAACCCTCCAATCCCTGATGAGGAAGCAATCCTCATTCTAAGCAGACAGATAAGGAAATGGGGTCTAGTTAGGGCAGAATTTATCCAAACTCACACAGTATTAAAAAGGTGGGATGGGGCTGGGCGGTGGTGGCCCACGCCTTTAATCCCAGCACTGGGGAGGCAGAGGCAGTCGGATCTCTGTGAGTTTAAGGCCAGCCTGGTCTACAGAGTTCCAGGGCAGCCAAGGCTATACAGAGAAACCTTGCCTCAAAAAATAAAACCAACCAACCAAACAACAACAAAACCCCCAAAAATCAAAAACAAAACAAAAGGTGGGGTGGGAAAAGGAAGTGGGTAATTCTGGCCGGCCTTTAACTCCCTATATAAAGCAGGCTGGCCTTAAACTCACAGTGACCCACCTGTCTCAAGTGCTGAGATTAAAGGCTTGGGCCATCAGGGCTGACACCTGAGCCCTTTAATTCTACCCTAGTCAAAATAGATAAATATATTCCACGCTCTGCTTTTTTTAGTGTGGCAGGAGGTGCCTTGATCCCATACAAAGTGCCTAGTGCATAATCCAAAGGCAGATCTGGGCTGATGGGGCTCTAAACGTACAACTTGGGAGGAAAACTCTTTTTATTAAAAAAAAAAAAAATTAAATAATTTGAGAACAGACCCGCCTGCAGGCCTTCCAAGCAAGGAGCCTTGAAGACTAAACTTCATTATCATGGTACATGCTGTGCCTCTAAACCGGACACATCAGATCTCGGTTCATGCAATGTGGCGGAAGTGGGATGTGGAAGTCCTGGGAAAGGAGTCTCATTTTCCCCAGGAGACAAGAGGAATTATACCAGCAGCGAAACTGTGAGGAAGGAGAAGGCAGTGTGCCAAGGAATAGTCCAAAGAGACAGTGCGACCCAGCTGGCTGAGATGTGAGCAACAGCCGTGTTATTGTGCCAGCCGAGGAGCCAGGAGCAATGGCGTTGCCCGGAGAGCGATGGCAAAAACCACGCGTGGGCTGGCCTGGTGGAAGCAGGCGTCCTTGACATTGCCTTCTCCCTCCCCACGTCTAATCCTGATAGCCCTTCCGCTGAGCAGGGGAGGCAAAAGCCCACTAGAGCCTACAGCAGCGGGAGACCAGAAAGTCGCACACGCCCAGGCCTTTCCTCTTCGGACTTGCCGGATGGTGGGATGCGGGAGGTTCGAACGGCGGTGGCCGGGCTGCAGCTCCAGCCTTAGGACTGGGGGGCCGGGCTCTCCTCCCGGCTCCCCGCCGCCGCCGGCCGGGGTGGGGGCTGAGCCGGCGGCCTGCTTTCTCAGGGCTGGCCAAGCCTTTTTGACAAGCTGATTGCGAGGAGGGGATTGGCTGATCCAGGCGTGACGCCGGTAACAACAAAGGTGGAGTTGGAAGAAATTAGATTAAAGGAGAAGAGGAAAAAAAAAATTAAAAGGGGAGCTAGCAGGCGACTGGAGGCAGAGACCAAGGGGAGACGCACGAAGCTCCGTTCCCGCTTCTGATTCCCCCCCCCACTTCAAGCTCCTTCGCACAAACGCTCCGGGATTTTGCTCTAAACCCCCACCCCGGCGGCGGCCTAGTTACGGAAGCCGGGGTAGAAGGGATGGCCGCTCCGCTGCGTCTTGAAAAATCTTCCCAACTCCCACTGATACCACTACGACCCAGGGGAGAACTTTTCGCTCCAACTCCTCGGATCCTAAGGCCGCTGAAGATGGGGGGCATCGAGAACAACGAAAGACTCGCTCTGAAACCCGGAAGGCCCTCGCGGGGCATCGCGATCGAACGAGGCGGGGTGTTTCCCCGGAATTTCGATGTGTTGCAAACCTAGGAGCGTCTTTATTTTTCCATTTTTGTAACACCCCCTTCGCCCCCACCCCGCTTTAGGTCCAGGGTTGCAAAAGCAGAGCAATAAAAAAAAAAAAAAAAAAAAAAAACCTGCGCACACACTCAGACACACACCAGTGGCGACAGGGGAGAGTTGGAAAAACGCAGGAGAGGAGGAGGAGGCAGGAGACAGCGGGGATGGAGCAATGGGAGCGGGAGCAGGCAGGATCCCTCAGATCCCCCCTCCGGCTTCAAGCTGCCTCGCCCGCCCCGGCAGGGGAGCGAGGAGTCGGGCGAGCAGATGGAGCGGAGCTCGCTCTAGGCAGCTGGCTTGGCCGGAGACTGGAGGAGCCGCCAAGCGACCGGCTGATTGGAAGAGAAACGCAGAGCGATGGAGGCGGGGGTAGGAGGACGATTTCTCTGCGGGGACTGGCGGCGGCGTACACGCCCGGGTCGGGCGCTGCAGAGCTTGGCTAGCTTTCAACCCGCGCTCGGCGGCTCCAGCCCCGCGCACCCCCGCCCCCAGCCCTGCCGGCGGCCCCGCAGGTGAGTGCGAGCCGAGAGCCAAACAGAACCAAACGTCGAAAAATGTCTGCCTGGAAAGAAAAAAAGAAAGGAAAAAAAAAACCCAAAAATTTTTTCTTATTCCTTTTTTTAAAAATTTTTCGTGCAGCCCCCAGAGCGGTGGGAGGGAAGGGGTGAGGCTGAGCCGCCCGGAGGAGGCGGAGGGGCCAGGCGAGGCCGGGGCGGCCCGGGAGGCGGCGGCGGCGCCAAGGCGGCTCTGACGGGCTAGCGCTCGAAGCGGCGCTGCGCTGCGCCGAGGCGGGCGGGCGGGCGGGCGGAGCGGGGCGGGCGGAGCGCGGCGCGTGGGGCTCGCCATTAGCCGTCGCTCCGCTTCGCCATCTCGGGCTTTGTCTGGAGACTCGCTGGCCCGGCGTCGGCAGCTGCGGAGCTGCGACTCCGCTCTTGCGCCCGCCGTAGTGCCAGGTCCCCCCTGCCCTCACTAGCACCCACACGCTCGGTAAGTGGGCCTCGGTGCGGCGGATTTCGGGGGAAAGGGGTTGCTCCCTGGCGGCGCCAATCTCCGGGCTCCACGCGCCCAGGGCAGGCCTAGGGAGCCACGCCGGGCTGGATTGAACCGGCTCCCTTCCTCTACCGGGGCCGGCCAGTCCCGGTCGTTTTCTCGGGGGTGAGAAACAAGGTGGATTTGGGGGAGTTTTTTTGTTTGTTTGTTTTTTAGGGAACTAGTAGCATATTTTTAAGTTTCGTGAGTGCCGTTCGGAGATAAGGGGACCGCGAGGTAGGCGCCGAAACCTGGCACCGCGATCGGCGAGCGTGAGCCCAAAGCCGGTGGCCACGCTCCGGGGACCAGGGTGGGCGATCGCCCGCTCCCCGAGGCGGGAGAGGGAAGCAGACGAGGGCTGGCCCGGAAGACCGAGCCTAAGCTCGGAGAACCTGGAAGAGAGCTCCAGAGCAGGGCTGCCGGCACCCGCGAGGCTCGCCGGCCACCCCTCTGGGCACCCTCTCCACCGCCGCACCTCGGCCCTCCCTCCCGCGCCGGCCAAGCCTGCTAGTTCCCCCGCGGGGCTGGCGAGGTCGCTCTCGCCGCCCGCTTGCCTGCCCGCCTCGGCTCGCAGCCCCGCCGCCATCCGGGCGGCTGCGTGTCTCCCTGCCCCGGCCCCCCCCCTTCCCCGGCGGCAGCAACAGCAGCAGCCGCCGCCGCCGCCACTACCACCACCCCCCTCCCCTCCTTCCTTGCCTCCGCCTCGGCCGCCCGGGTCCCCCCAGCGCCCGCCCCTCCTCCCAGCTGCCCCCCGCGGAGCCCGCCCGGGCAGGCTGTGGGAGGGAGCGGAGCCGGCGAGGCGGGCGGGCTGGCGCTCGCTCCCCGGGGGTCGGTGTGCGCTCTACGGGGAAGGACGCGCTCGCTGCCCCGCTTCTCCCGCCCCCCCTCCCGCTCCTCCTCCTCCCTTCTCCCTCCTCCTCCCCGCTCCGGCGGCGGAGGCTGCTGCTGCTGCGGCGGCGGGGGGTGTGCGAGCTGAGGCCGGGGCCGGCGGGCGGGCGGCGGGCGGGCTGCCTGCAGGCGGAGGGCGCTGTGCTTTGTGCTTTTCGCCGCGAGGAGCAGCAGGCAGCAGCCACAGCCGCCGCCGCCGCCGCCACAGCAGCAGCAGCCGCCGCCCCAGCGCCGCCGCCGCCGCCGCGCCCGGAGGAGGAGCCGCTGCCGCCGCGGGAGGGAGTTGCGGCTGTGCCCGGCCGAGCGGGGGAGGGCGCCGCGCTCAGAGCCGGGAAGGGAGCCGCCGGAGCGGGGAGCTCAGAGGCCGCGCTGCGCCGGGTAACCGAGGCGGCGGAGGACGTGCGCCGGGGCCGGGGCTAGGGAGCGAGCCGCGGACGCCGGGCGGCGAGACCGGGGAGGACTGTAGACGAGCTGACCGGGACACGGGGAAGGGCGCCGAGAGCCAGGGGTGGAAAGGGCAGGAAGCGAGGCCCCAGATGGAGGAGCCCGCGCTTCTCCGGCCGGCAGGCGCAGTTCTCGCCGGCCGCCGGAGGGGGCGGCGGGGCCGGTGAGCGCAGCGCCCCCGCCTCGCGGCCGCCGTCCTCCCGCCCTCTGCTTGGCTCGGCTCCCCGGAGGCCGGGGCGGGGGCGCCGGCAGGGCTGGGCCGCAGGCTCGGGGAGGAGGCGGCCGTTCCCGCCGCGGTCGCGCCTCTGCGCCGGGCATCTTCCGTGCGCGTCGGGGTAGCTGGGCGGTGGCGGCGTCTCTGGCCCCGGTAGGTGGCTCGGGGGCGGGGGACAGGCTAGGCCGCTTCTCTCCGGCTGCTCGCCTGCCCGGACGGGCGGCGACCGCGTTGGGAGGTTGGAAGGGGGGAGCAGCGGGAATCCGGATCTGGTCCCCGGGGGCGGTGTGGCCGCTACGCTCCCGGGCTGGCGGCGGCTGCGTTGCGTCCGGGTCCCCGCCGGGTTGCGGAGGCGGGGGGAACCGGCCGGGGGGAAGCGGGAGGAGGAGACTGGGGCGCGTGCCCGCTTCCGTGCCCGCGCGCGCCCTTTACCCGCCCTTCCTCCCCCGCCCTCCAGCCTGGGGCCTCCCCGGGGCGGGCGCTCAACGAGGAGGAGGAGGAAGAAAAAAAATTTTTTTTTTTTTTTTTTGGCCCGGGTGGGGGAAGGAGATCGGAGGGCGGGCGCTAGCTGCACGCGGGAGCTGGGAGCAGTCTCTCGCGTGGGCAGGGGAGGGCGCATGCGGCGCAGCCGGGCTGCAGGGGCTGGGGGCTGGGGTAGGGAAGACAGGGGTTCACTCCTACAACCACCGATGAAGTCTGTGATCCTCCTGGTTGAGTCTGGCTGAGAGTGTGGATCTATGCCCCCTCCCTTGTGGGAGGGGGTGGGATAGAAAGGCCCCCCCCCCCCCCCCCCCCCCCCCCCCGGCAGCCTACCTGAGTGGATCTGGTGTCTCTTCGAAAGGGTGAGGTGGCTTTGACCCCGGGTTGCCCGGCCAGCGCGACCGAGGAGGTGGCTGGACAGCTGGAGAATGAACGGAGAAGCAGACTGTCCCACAGACCTGGAAATGGCCGCCCCCAAAGGCCAAGGTAGGGGACCCCAGTTTCTGCCCTCTTTAAACTGGTCTTTTCTCACACATGAACTCACCAGCTACTCTAAGGTTCCACTAGACTGCGTTCTGTGCACTGGGAGAGGGTCTTAAGTTTACAGAGTCAAGCGTCTGTCCCTTGGGGGTTTGGCCAAATCCAAATTACTTTGCTTTCACCTTACATGTTATGTCTTCTACATTCCCCTCCTGCTGTGATTGAGGGGCAGGGAAGACCCGTGCAAGCCAGTTCCTAGTTAGCCTAAAGTATTATGCCCTCACCTTAGAGAAGAGAAGGTTTTTGTCAGAGGCAGGTAGAAGGAGGAGGAGAGGGGTTATTTAGTTATTTAGGGTCCTGGGCCATAGGAACTGTCGATGGTTAGGTCCTAGCTGGCGGTGTAATGTCTGTGAAGTGGAGGGTCTGAGGCAGAGCATCTGGCAATGCTTGTGAGGCATTGGGGGAGAGGATTATGGGTCCATGGGACCCTCTCTGCTGACACCCTGGCCCAGGGTACTGCATGCAAGTGGAAATCAAGAGCCATTTGCATCCTGGTCCTGGATTCCCCCAGCTCAGCTTCCAGGGCAGCCAACTCTCCAGAGAGGTCTGAGCTGCCGCTGGGCTTCCCTTCAGCAGCTGAAAACAGTTGGCCCAAGATGCCCTTTTGCCTTCCTGAGGAGTTGGGCTGTGATGGCAACTTGGAATTCTGGGGTTCTCCAGAGAGTAAGGCCCTGAGAACTCTACCTGCCCGCATGCCTTTTCTCAGAACTGTTGTATGTGGTTCTGATGTTTGAATTCCATCTTTCTAATTGCCAGAAATTCTTCTCCTTTGGTCTTCCTTAAAGTGACTGTGAGGGAGGCAGGTGGTGATAGACTTTAATGTTGGGCTGGAGAGATCTTCGAGGGGTACCTTACTACCCACACCCCAACTCGGGCCTTGCATGCTTTTTATACCTACCTAGAGCATGACCACATTTAGATGTTACCTACATCCCTGCTTCCTTCCCTTTCTGGTGAGCCATTTATTTACCTTAAGGCCCCCAAGTCTCTATAGCTTTACTCCAGCTCATATAATAAAAGGGGCCCATGGCAGCCTAGCATGATATGATAGCTTTGAAGTAAGCCAGACATGACATCCAGAGTGGCTAAGTATGGTGGTATCTGGTCCAGAGCCCCCTGCCCTAATCCAGTATGGCCACAGTTTTGGGGGCTGAGCCAGGTCTGAGGAAGGATTCTCTAATTCAGATGCAAGGCAGCCAGGGGCTTTGGGAGGAGGGTTTGAACTCAAAAGGGCTGGGGAACAGATCAAGAGAATGGCGAGAGCCAGGTGTGATGACTTCTCCCACCTCACCAGACCGCTGGTCCCAGGAAGATATGCTGACTTTGCTGGAATGCATGAAGAACAACCTCCCATCTAACGACAGCTCCAAGTTCAAAACCACAGAGTCGCATATGGACTGGGAGAAAGTTGCATTTAAGGACTTTTCCGGAGATATGTGCAAGCTCAAATGGGTGGAGATTTCCAATGAGGTAACTGATTCCTACCTTTTGACAGACAGACACATCTATATGTGCCTTTGTCTCGGGGTTTTTTTTGTTTTGTTTTTTCGAGACAGGGTTTCTCTGTGTAGCTTTTGTGCCTTTACTGGAACTCACTTGGTAGCCCAGGCTGGCCTCGAACTCACAGAGATCCGCCTGTCTCTGCTTCCCAAGTGCTGGGATTAAAGGCGTGAGCCACCACCGCCCGGCCTGTCTCAGGTTTTTAATCTCAGAAAATGGGGAAAGTAAGGCAAACCTGTCCTATTTGTAGTCAGACAGAAGGTGTTTACATGTTCATTTGTCAGCTCTGATCTATTATGCCTTAGGGGACAGAGTAACCTGGGCGATAGCAACAGCCTGAGGCTCACAAGTCTACTACAGTCTTTCTAGGTGGCCTTGAATATCCAAACCAGTCTAAGGAGTTAATGAGGTACAGGCATGGAAGCCACAGTGAAGTCAGTCTGTCCTGTGGTGACCGCCATTAGGTGTGCCCTCACTGCCTGGACCTCTGCAGTAGGCATGATCTAGTGCCTCTGGCTGAGGTTGCCTGTACGTAGGCTGTTGGTTTGTGTCCTCAGTGAACCCAGTCTGGTGAGGAGTGGCAATAATATTGGAAAAGAAGGCTGCGCTGCACTATGGAGTGGTGTTTCCCAAATTCCTTTCTCCCCATTTCCTTGTTCAGGTGAGGAAGTTCCGTACATTGACGGAATTGATCCTTGATGCTCAGGAACATGTTAAAAACCCTTACAAAGGCAAAAAGCTCAAGGTGAGTTACCAGGAGAAGCCCGGTTGTCGGGGATGAAAGAATGGATGGTATCTAACCTCGGTTTTCTTCGTTCCAGAAACACCCGGATTTCCCAAAGAAGCCTCTCACCCCTTATTTCCGCTTCTTCATGGAAAAGCGGGCCAAGTATGCGAAACTCCACCCTGAGATGAGCAACCTGGACCTGACCAAGATCCTGTCTAAGAAATACAAGGAGCTTCCAGAGAAGAAGAAGGTGGGGGGAGGGGGGGACTCAGGTAGGGGAAGGGGAGGGCAGAGATGCTTGCAGGTGAGAGCAGCTGGTTTGGGTAGGTCATTGGAGTAGGGGTCGGCTTTAGGCAAAGGGACTCAACATCAGGGGTGTGGATGGGTAATGCAGCAGAGTGTAGGCGTGAGGAGGCCACCTGTGGTTATCTGTCCCCTCCTAGGCCCACACAAGGTCAGACAGGCCGCATTGGAAGGGAAGACCCAGAAGGCATTCAGGTTGACCTTGTACCCCACAGCCACTGCTGTGTTTTGAACAGTCACACCCAAGCATCCTCCCTGGCAATCTGTGGAGCAGTTCTCTACCTACTGTGATACTTGAGCACACAAGAGACCATAGGAAAGGGATTGGTGGGTTGTCCTGATCTGTGTGAGAAGGAATAGGGCACAGGAGTCTCGGCTCTAATGATGTTAGAGCACACTTGACTGGAACCTCTCCCTCCCTCCAGCGTTCTTCCTGCGGTAGTCACAGAAGCGAGCTCACTTCCCCATGTACAAAGGCACACGTCTTTCTTCCTCACCTCAGGCTGTTCCCTACAGAAACGGCCCACTGATTAGATTATCAGGGATACTTCACTTTAGGGGTAGAAGTTGTCCAAACCTCCTGAACAGAGATGGATAGAGCCAAAGACAGCTCAGGTTCCCTGTAAGGCAGAAAGCAGAACTACAGAGGAAGTTCGTCACAAAAGAAATGGGATGAGGAGAGAGCTGAATGCAGAGGAGATGGTGGGTGATGAGAAGAGATGTCAGTGGGGGCAGCAAGGTGTAAAAAATGCACATTGACAGGCAAAGGACAGATATTTGTATGTCTCTAGCCCCCCAAACAGCACCAGCCAACACACCGGGTAGCCATTTTTCTGCATACTCTGGCTGAGTGCTCATACCGCCTTGTTGCTGAATCCAAAATGGAATAGGTTTGATTGGGTAAAAGCAGCTGTCTGTGGCCCATACCCGAGCCAAGAGTAGCAAGAAATGCCAGAGGTGCAATTGACCCCATGGGTGAGGACTGGGGACAGTGACTACACATAGTACCAAACCTCCCAGGGACGGCAGGGAGAGGCTAAGAAACAGAATCCGGGAGATCCAGAGAAACTTGAGTGGGAGAAGCATTAGCATGGGCATTCCATTTTGGGCCTGTCTACTGCCTGTTGCCAATTGGCTATGTAGGGGCTTCAGGTAAGTCACTTCGCTCCTCTGCTCCTGATGTGGGGTATAGAGGGTGAGCCAGAACCTTGTCTGAGGAGGACTGAGATTGCCCCAAGAAGGCGATGCTGTTTGTGGTTTTCATTGGGAAGCATGGGGAAGCAATGCCTCGTTGCACTTGGTGCCTCTTCACAAGGAGGGGTCTGGCTGGTTGTGAGCCTCTGGTCCCTTATAGTGCTAATGTGACCCTCTAGGATAGAGGGAGGAAGGAAGGAAGAAATGTCTTTTACATACATGGGAGTCAGGATGCAAGATGTCAGAGGAAAGGTGGGGAAGGAAGGAACCTGGGGCTCCAGCTAGAGGAAGGGTCAGAGGCAGGAGGCGTTGACCAGGAATATGAGGAATGCTGGAGACTTGGAGCTGATGGATGGGAAAGAAACTCCAAATTCAGGACATTGGGATGTGATTTACATTGCAAGAATTCATTTTGTGTCCTTTCAACACTACCTTCTCCTGCCTTAGAAGCAGAATTCAGCCTCCCTCGTGCTATTAGCCACCTTGGAGGGAATAGACCAACATCAGCTGCCAAGGAGGGTGGGAAGAGGTGGGCAGCAGCAGCAAGAGAGTTCCACAAGGCCAGGGGGTGTTCTGTGGTATTGGGGAAAGGGGTGGGTAGTCCAACCCTGCTCCTGTCCACCCAGGGGGTGATACCATATCCCCTGGCTTCTGGGACATTTTGCCTTCAATGAAGAGAATAAGATGGAGATTGAATGTCTGGAAGACCCCTGTAAATCCCACTGTCTGGTTAATTAGTCACCGGGCCTAGTGTGAGTTCAGCTCACCGAGGGCAGAGATACCATCCATCCAAAACCGTAGCAGGAGGCAAGGCAGTCAGGAGGGTGGCTGGCATTTCTAGCTCTGGGTGCAATAGCTCTTGGGTCCTGGATGACCCCATCCCCTCCTCCCCTCAGATGAAATATATTCAGGACTTCCAGAGGGAGAAACAGGAGTTCGAGCGAAACCTGGCCCGATTCAGGTAAGGCAGAGGAGGGCCATGGGGTACTGGGTGTGGTAGGCTAAATTGACCCTGGCTGGATACTAGAACCGATCATGAAACCTGGAAGTCTTGTGTAGACTGTTAGTGTCAGGTTCAGGGGCAGGGACAGGCTGCCAGCCACTAACTCCCACTCGGCTCCAGCAGGAGGCCTAGAAAGAAGGCTTGGGTTGGACGGCTAGCTGGGGTCTGCCTTAGCAGTGCCCCTGCTGACCCTTGCTCTGGTCCCCTGGCTAGGGAGGATCACCCTGACCTTATCCAGAATGCCAAGAAGTCGGACATCCCTGAGAAACCCAAAACTCCCCAGCAACTGTGGTATACTCATGAGAAGAAGGTGTATCTCAAAGTGCGGCCGGATGTGAGTGTCTGGCCAAAGGGTAGGGGTGGAGGGCCCACGGCGGTGGCAAGGGGGGAGCCGCGCCAGGTGGCTGGGTATGGTGCAGGGGAGCAGGAGAGGAGGCCCCTCCCCAGGGGGGGGTTGCATGGACAGGGCCTGGGCCAGCTGGCGTATGAATGAGTGTGTGTGTGAGCCTGTCCCTTGCACCAAGGCGGATCCCTGCCTCTCCACCTTAACCCTCCTGGCCTGCGGTGGACACTCGCGTGACCTCCTGTGGCCCGAGGGGGCGGGGCCTCTGTGCCCCTCACCCCCCTCCCCTGCCCCTGGCTGCCTGTGTGTGTCTGACGGCTTTTGGTTTGCAGGCCACTACGAAGGAGGTGAAGGACTCCCTGGGGAAGCAGTGGTCTCAGCTCTCGGACAAAAAGAGGCTGAAATGGATTCATAAGGCCCTGGAGCAGCGGAAGGAGTACGAGGTTAGGCTTCCGCTGCGCTCCGCCCCATCCGGCTCTTCACGAGCCTCCGCCCTCTTGACTTGTGCCACCGCGTTCTGCAGGTGGCAGTCATTCCCCGACCCCCTATTGAGGGAGGGGCCCTCTGGGGCCCCTCACCTCTGCCCCTACCATCTCACAGCCCCCGCCCCACCGAGAGATCTCAGGCTAGGGCAGAGCAGGGCACCATATTGCGAACGACACGGCAGACACACAGCCACACACCGCCATCCCCAGCTTTGCTCCCTGCCTCCCTTCCCCAGCGGCTCTCCCCCTTATGGTGTCCCAGCTAACCCCGCACCCCCCGTTACCCTCCACTCCCCCACCTCTCACTCTGCAGGAGATCATGCGTGACTATATCCAGAAGCATCCCGAGCTGAACATCAGCGAGGAAGGCATCACCAAATCTACCCTCACCAAGGCCGAACGGCAGCTCAAGGACAAGTTCGATGGGCGACCCACCAAGCCACCTCCGTGAGCGCTGCCCTGGGTGGGTGGGCGGGCAAGCGGGCAGCCCGGGAGTTGGGCCTTTGCAGGACTTGAATCCAGGTTTGGGCAGCTAGGAAACCTGTTGCCCGCTTGCTCACAGGCGTGCCTTCTCTTGGGTTAAACAGGAACAGCTACTCCTTGTACTGTGCAGAGCTCATGGCCAACATGAAGGACGTGCCCAGCACAGAGCGCATGGTGCTATGCAGTCAGCAGTGGAAGCTGCTTTCCCAGAAGGAGAAGGATGCCTATCACAAGAAATGCGACCAGGTACCACGCCGATCTTTGGGGCCTGTCTCGGGGTTTGGTTCGGGCATGGGGTTTGCCCCGGCCGGGCTGTTGGTTATATTGTCTACCATCTTTAGAGGGACAGGAGGTTATACCCAGTCCCTAGGGGCCTGCTGAGGGTTACTGCCCCCAGAGGAATGGAGGCTGTCCCCAACTGACGGAGTCCCTTTACTTTCCTAGAAAAAGAAAGATTATGAGGTCGAACTGCTACGGTTCCTTGAGGTGAGTAGCATGGTGGACAGAGGGTGAGCCTGGCAGGCAGTCTTGAGTCCGATGAACCTGCCTGCTGCAGCCCGTGCCCTTCCTCCTGCTCAGAGCCTGCCCGAGGAGGAGCAGCAGCGGGTCCTGGGGGAAGAAAAGATGTTGAACATCAGTAAGAAGCAGACCACCAGTCCAGCCTCCAAGAAGCCTTCTCAGGAAGGTGGCAAGGTGTGTGCCTGCCGCGTGACAGCCACCTAGGGTGGAGCCACCCACCTACGCCAGGCCAATGGTCACTGTACCGCTGACCCTCCCCGTCCCTCCTCCAGGGCGGCTCTGAAAAGCCCAAGCGGCCTGTGTCTGCCATGTTCATCTTCTCAGAGGAGAAACGGCGGCAGCTGCAGGAGGAGCGGCCTGAGCTCTCAGAGAGCGAGCTGACCCGCCTGCTGGCCCGCATGTGGAATGACTTGTCCGAGAAGAAGAAGGTCAGGCCTTGCCTGGAGAGTCTGGCACCAGTCTCCCTTCAGGGCCGCCTGGGCTACTTCCGTGCACGCGGTTAAGGCCGCACTCCTGCCGGTGTGGATCACACATGTGCCCGCCCGCCAGCCGGAAGGCGGGAAGCTGTCAGCTGGGGTTGTCTTCCCTTGGAAAGCAGCCCCATGGGTGGGGCGGAGTCTGCGGGACATCAGCGCTGCCCACGGCCTTTGCCGGGCCCCGCCCCCGTCCCGCCGGCCCCGCCCCCGCCCCTGCCGGCCCCGCCCTCCTAGGCAGGCGCCCGCTGCCGCTGCTTGGTGGCCTTAGCGCGCCCCCTAGGGGTGGTTCGCAGGCTGACTCCGGTTGCTTTTCCTTCCAGGCTAAATATAAGGCCCGGGAGGCTGCTCTGAAGGCACAGTCTGAGAGGAAGCCCGGTGGGGAGCGTGAAGAGCGGGGCAAGCTGCCTGAGTCGCCCAAGAGAGCTGAGGAAATCTGGCAGCAGAGTGTCATCGGAGACTATCTGGCCCGCTTCAAGGTAGCAGGGAGTGGGAAAGGCTGGGTTTGCAGCCTCCTGCAGCTACAGGACCCCTCCTACGGCTGATGCCCTTCGTGTGTACCGTAGAATGACCGGGTGAAAGCCTTAAAAGCCATGGAGATGACCTGGAACAACATGGAGAAGAAGGAGAAGCTGATGTGGATTAAGAAGGCCGCAGAGGACCAAAAGCGATACGAGGTGGGAAGGGCCTGCGTAACGCGCCTCGGCGGGGATAGGTGGGTGCTGGGCCGGGAGCGCGTCCCGGCTTGGCTGGGGACCTTGAGCCAGTCTCTTAACCTTCAGCCTGTCCTAGGCTAGGTGAGAGCCCAGGTACTAGCCTCTTAAGTGGTTCCTAGGGGACATCCGTTCAATTTAGAGAGCACTTTGAATGGTCCTCTTGAAGTGGTTAACTGGGGAAGTAGTTGCTTGAGGGAGTCTAGTTATGGCTTCCGGACTAGCCACCAACTCTGGGTCTTCCTGCCTTAACCTCTGGAGTGTTGGGATTACAGGACCTGTCCCAGGCAGTTTCTCCCCTCTCTGGCATATAAAAGAGCCCGCAAAGACTGGATGACGACGGGGTGGGGCGTGTGAGTGTGACCTTCCCATGTCTCTGCACAGAGAGAGTTAAGTGAGATGCGGGCCCCTCCAGCTGCTACGAACTCTTCCAAGAAGATGAAGTTCCAGGGCGAGCCCAAGAAACCTCCCATGTAAGCCTCGGGCTAGCGCCCATCCTGGTCTAAAGATGGGACTGGAAGGTGGCTGGCTCGGGACCCTGGCCATACCTGTGTCACCCCGCCCTGCAGGAACGGTTACCAGAAGTTCTCCCAGGAGCTGCTGTCCAACGGGGAGCTGAATCACCTGCCGCTGAAAGAGCGCATGGTAGAGATTGGCAGCCGCTGGCAGCGCATCTCCCAGAGCCAGAAGGAGCACTATAAAAAGCTGGCCGAGGAACAGCAGAAGCAATACAAGGTGCACTTGGACCTCTGGGTCAAGGTGAGAAAGAGGAGGGCCAGGGAGGGATCCTGCTAGCTGGCCCTCACTCATGGTTCCTTTGGTGACTCAGAAGTCCTTCAGGGCAATGGGCACTGGCACTTTTAAAGCTAAGAAAGCCAAGGTATTAAATAATTTGCCAAGGTTACATAGTTGGTAGAAAATGCACATCAGCTGCAATTTTTTTCTTTCCTGCCAGGACCAGTGGACTTGTAAGCTCTGGCCAGGCTGTCCGTCTCTGTTTTTTCTCCCCTGCTTTGAATAGTCAGATCTGTATAGTGAGGAGAATTGCCTGTCACTGAGACAATTCTCAGGTTGGCCAGAGACCCAGAGAGATGGTGGGAATTAAGTGTTGTAGAATTTTCTCAGCCTCCATCATCTCATCAATGGCTCAAAGACCAGGGTCCAGGTGGGGTTGGTTGGTGCTGGGCCTCATGAGTCATGGGGGAGGAGGCTTTGGAGTTTAGAAGGTCCTGAGTGTGGAGCTATGATTTGGGCAGAGCAGTTGGGGAAAACTGATATGAAAACTAGCTGTCAGTTCAGGTTGACTCCGGAGAAAGGTACCTGAAGCATAATCAAGATTGTGTTCTGAGCCCCTAAGAGCTCTCTGCAGGGACCCAGAATTTGGGGAGGCTGAGGGTAAAGATAGGTGATGGTACTTGAGTGCCCTGCCCAGTGGACGTCGACATACGGAGCCCGCAGTAGTGTGGGGTATGCTCTGACTCCCAGCTCTTCTCTCCAGAGCCTGTCTCCCCAGGACCGCGCCGCATACAAAGAATACATCTCCAATGTGAGTGAGAGCAGGCCGGTGGAGGGGGGGGGGGGGAGGGTCTCTGCAGGAGCTGGAACCTAATGCCCCGCCCCTTCCTGCTCCCATTGCTCTCTGGTAGAAACGTAAGAACATGACTAAGCTTCGGGGCCCGAATCCTAAGTCTAGCCGGACCACCCTGCAGTCTAAGTCGGTAAGGAGCCCCTCCGCGATGGATGGGCGTCGTGTGGGCCCGGGCTGGTAAAATGGATCTCCTCCGGCCGCTGATGTGTCTCCACACTTCCCAGGAGTCGGAGGATGATGATGATGAGGAAGATGAGGAGGAGGAGGAGGAGGAGGAAGAGGAGGAAGACGACGAGAATGGGGACTCCTCCGAGGACGGCGGCGACTCTTCTGAGTCTAGCAGCGAGGATGAGAGCGAGGATGGGGACGAGGTGGGCGGACGGGACGTGGGGGAAGGGAGGGTTGCGGGCGGGCGGCCGGGAGGGCCACCTGGCGACTGCCGATTCTTTCTTCTCCCAGAATGAGGATGATGATGATGACGAGGATGACGATGAAGATGACGATGAGGATGAAGACAACGAGTCTGAGGGCAGCAGCTCCAGCTCTTCCTCTTCAGGGGACTCCTCAGACTCTGACTCCAATTGAGGCTCGGCCCCCCACCCCCGGCCCTGGGCAGGCAGCCAAGGAGAGCCACTGCAGAGCTCCCCTCCCCAACTGACCACCTTTGTCTCTCCCTATGTTCTGTCCCCTCAGCCTCCCCCACTTTCTTTCTTTCTTCCTTTTTTTTTTTTTGGAAAAAAAAAAAAATCAGTGGGGGTAGGAGGCTGCGTGAGCCCAGGCTAGGACTCGGCAGTCTTGGAGCCTTGAGCTCCAGGGATTCTCCAGGGACAGCAACCACCAGACTGAGCCAGCACTGGACCGGCCCACCCCACCCCTCTTCTGCACTTGCAGTTCCGGCATGGACAATGGACCGGGGAGATGGGGGTGGGAGTGTGTTCTGAAGAGTACGGTGAGGCCTCCGCACCTGCAACCTGCACCAACGTGGATGTTCAGGGGAGCCTTTCCTTCCCGGAGGGGCTCGCCTCCTGGACACCCACACTGAACTGGAGGGAGAGAAGGGTGCTGCCTTCAAGAAAGCAGGCAGTCCATGTCCCTCTCCCCTGCCCCTGCAGGAAGGAGCTGCCTGGACCCGATCATGGGGGAGGGGCAGAGTGTTTTTTATATATGTGTATATATTTTTTTTTTAAGCTCTGAGCTGTCAACGAGACGTTTCCTACCGATCTAGGCTGCCCTCGCTGTTGTCATTTCTGGGGATGGGAGGGTGTGGGGTGGGCTGGGTTGAGACTTAAAAATGGTCTTGGTGTGCATAGAATGTGAGACTGCGCGTGTGTGTGTGTGTGTGTGTGTGTGTGTGTGTGTGTGTGTGTGAGAGAGAGTGAGAGAGAGAGAGAGACACGCTATGGCATGGATGCACCTGTGGATAGGGAAGTGTGTGTACATCATATGTGTGTTCGTATGGATGGATGTGTGTGTGAATGTGTGCCTGTAAGAGAGAACCCACCTCAGTGTTTGTGAATCTGGAAAAAGGGTTGGTAAAATCCTAGGAGATGGTAACCCTGGCAGGAACAGGCCAAGGCTGCCTCTCCTTGCCATGCTCCACTGTGCCGGCTCTCCGGGTCCATGGTGGAGGGCATGGAAACCACCTGATGCTTCCTATACCAGTTTGCCTCTGCCAAGGCCATGCACCTCTGAGCTGCTGCAGGTCTGTGCTGTCCAGCAGGGAAGTGGAAAGGACAGACAATGGTATGAGCCTTAAAGCTTTCCTTCGGTGGGAAAGATCTGGCTCATCTGGGGGTGTCCCCTGGGTTTCAGGAAATGTCCTGAGATCTTTTTACCTACATGTCTCTGCCTTGCCCCATGTCCTCTGGCCACCCCCATTCCTTTGATTTCTCAGGTCTGCTCCCCTCTCCTGCCTCCACCCCTGTATGTGGGGAAAGGGGTGCAGAAGGTGCTTTCTGCAGTTGGCCCTCTAACCCTAGCTAGCAGGTGCGAGCCTTCTGTGGGCTTAGTCCCTGTGCTCTTGATAAGCCAAGTCACCTTCCCCTGGAGAGTCTTGCCCTTACTAAGTTGGCCAGAATTGGTTTTGTTCATGCTATTGGGTTTTGTGCTGCCCCATCTTTTGCCTCTTGAATGAAAGCTGGGGATGGGGAAGTAGGCTCCCCACAGAGATTGTGGGGCTGCAGCCCAGCTGCCTGTCTCCCTTGAAGGCAAAGACATTTGCTTGGACTGTGTTGTGAAGATTCCTGGGGAGTGATACCACCCCTACACACACACACACACACACACACACACACACACACACACACACACACAGTCACTCACAGTCCTTATTCTAAAATTTAATGCCAGGTACCGAACCCCGTCTCTTGTTTGAATGCCCTGGACTATTACGATTGAGTGGAATGTTTTCACTTAACAACTCTGAACACAACATGTGTTCCTCCCATTTCAAGTATTGGAAAATGGTTAGAGACAGGGCTGTGGGGGTGGGGTTGTTGGTGCTGTCAGAGGTTGCCCAGGGTACATTTTAGCACTGGGGCCCCTCTTCCCCTTTTTCTAATATTTAAGGAGTATTTTGTAGGTTTTAACAACCACTGCGCTTGAATTTGTACCCTGGGAGTGGCTTCGACGTGACTGACCCAGCTGGAGGCCCGCTGTGGAGGTTTTGTTTCCCTTTTTTGTACAATAAAGTGAAAAACAAAGGTTTGACTTCTGCCTGGTCACTGGAATAAATAAGTGGGTGACAGGGTTACCCGATAACAGGTTTGACATGAAGCCAGCTCGTTTGCCCTTTCTGGAATCATTTTCCTGTTCCCTAAAGATTCTACATGCAACCTGCCTTCACCTTGTTCCCAAACTTTCTCAATTCAGCATGTTCATCTGGGTTTGAGAAGTTGAGACGTAGATATATTTTCACCCAGAGTGCATTGCTTTAGGAAAGGAAGTAATTGACCACTGGGGTGAAGGGTTCACCCAGGCCATGCAAGTCCTTGTAGCTGGCGTGTGGCTTAGGGAGAGCCGGGCTTAGCCATGACTCCACCTAGCTTCTGATGGAAAGCTGCTAGGACCAGAGGACTTGCTCTTTGGATTAAGACCTGCTGTCTCTGAACAAGCTTTGGCTGGATTCCTGAACAGGTGAATGAGTGATAAGTATGGATCTATGCAAAGGCTCCCCATTCACGTCACTCCAGTTCCTGTCTTTACTTCAAAAGTCCCCGCACAGAGTCCCCCAGAGTCTGTTCTCCAGCCATTAGCTTTCTTGTTATTACTCCAGAGGACATTTGCCTGGACCTTGCCCTGTAGGCTGACCGCTTCTGTTAGCCTCCCTAGTCATTCCTTCCTGGATATCCATGTATCTCCTTTGAACCCCTAGTTTTCACCATTAGGGAACCATTCTAAAAGGTGGTATCCAACCAGGCATTGTGGCACATGCCTGTCATCTCAGCACTCTGAAGCTAGAGAAGAGCCATGAGTTCCAAACTAGCCTGTGCTACTTAGCCAGACTGTCTCCCCAAATAAAAGGTGGTATCTGCAGGCACCCCTTGCTGTGGCTTGAGTATCTCCTCCAAACTCCTGTTGAAACTTAACTGCCATTCTAAGGGTAGTAAAAGAATGGGACATCTTTTAAAATTGCATTTATTTAGAGTGTGTGTGTGTGTGTGTGTGTGTGTGTGTGTGTGTGTGTGTGTCCAGGGAACAACTTGCTGGAGTCGGTTCTCTTCCCCCCACGTGGGGTCTTTAGTGATCAAACCCAGGGTGTTATGCTTGGTGGCCATCTCACCAGCCCCAAGAAGTGAGACATTTAAGAGGATATGATTACAAGAGCCTGGCCCCCAGAAATGGTTTAAGGCATTATGGGAGTTGGGAACTTGATGAAAGGGTGACTTTGGCCACATTCCCCCCTGTGCTGTATGTGCTCGCTCACAGTCCTGCCATGTTGATGAGAGGTGTCAGAGCTCTGCTGTGGTTTATAATTGACCCAGTCTGCGATACTCGGTGACAGTAGCATAAAGTCATCCAATATCTGGTCCTTGTACAAATGTGTAGACAGCCATGCCAGCTACCCAGCCTGAAACCAGGGCGGCAGCCTCCATCCTCTCTCCCTGTTTGACTCCATGATTTTTTTTTTTTTTTTTTTTTTGAGACAGGGTTTTCTATGTTGTAGCCCTGGCTGCCCTGGAACTCACTCTGTAGACCAGGCTGGGCTTGAACCCAGAGATCCACCTGCCTCCAGAGTGCTGGGATTAAAGGCTTGTGTCACCACCACCTACCCTTGACTTCCATGTTTACTCCATCACCTAGACCTGTCTATTTCCCTTCCTAAACCCCTCTCAAACCTCTCTCCCCTCTCCAGGGACACTCCCATCCTTTTAAGGCCACCACCATTGCTTACTCTGGAAAGACCTGGAGTTGGTCTTGCTTAGTCTTCCTCCTTATAATACTCTGCATGCAGCGGGCATAATTGTCTTACAGCCAAATTTGAGACTGAACGTAGTGATACATGATTGTAATTCCAGCATTCAGGAGGCTGGGTCTGGAAGACTGTCTGGGGCTATACTGTGAGTTTCAGCCCAGCCTGGGCTAGAGGAAGACCCCATCTCAAAAACCCAAATGCACAAATCTAAACTGGAGCCTACCTGTGGTCCTAACTAGGATTTCAAGACTAGCCTGGGCAATATAGAGAGACCTAAGTGCAAGGAAGGAAGGAAGAAAGAGAAAGAGGAAAAGAGAGAGGAAGAGAGAGAGAAGGAAAGAGAGGGGGGAGAAGGAGAGAGAGAGAAGAAAAGCTGAGTGTGGTAGCATGCACCTGAAATCTCAGGATTTGATTAGCTGAGACAGAATTACCAGACATTTGAGGCCATGTAGGGCTACATAGAAAGAGCCTGTCCCAAAAATAAACAAATGAATAACCGTGTACCTATAATCCCCAAACCCAAAAAGTTGATGCGGAAGCATTACATGTTCTAGGCCAGCCTGGAGTACACAGCAACAAACCAACAAAAACTGTGATCAGGTACCGGGCGGTGGTGGCACACGCCTTTAATCCCAGCACTCGGGAGGCAGAGCCAGATGAGTTCCAGGCCAGCCTGGGCTACAGAGTGGGTTCCAGGACAGGCTCCAAAGCTACACAGAGAAACCCTGTCTTGGAAAAACAAAAACAAAAACAAAAACAAAACAAAACAAAAAAACCAAAAAAAACTGTGATCACTTTTGTATTCAAAACTTATTGTGAGGGTTGGGGATGTGTAGCTCAGTGGTAGAGTACTTGCCTAGTACTTGCCCTGCACCACAAAAACAAATATGTTTTTGAAGACTGGCCTGGTAACCTCTCTCTGTAATCCCAATACTTGAAAGGTAGAGACAAGAAGATCAGGAAATGCTGGGTGGTGGCAGCGTAATGCCTTTAATCCTAGCACACTAGGCAGAGGCAGGTGGATCTCTGTGAGTTCAAGGCCAGCCTGGTCCACAGAGTGAGTTCCAGGACAGCCAAGTATACACAGAGAAACCCTATCTTGAAAAAAAAAAAAAGATCAGGAATTCAAGGTCACTGATGGCTTATAGTTTGAAGCCAGCCTGGACTACATAAGAGTGAGTTCCAGGAAAGGCACAAAGCTACACAGAGAAACCCTGTCTTGAAAAACAAAACAAAACAAAAAAACTATCTCAACAATAATAATAATAATATCACTCACAATGATCCGGCCAAATGCTCTCGCTTCTGCAACTCAAGTATGTGTATCACAGAGTCTTTGTACTTTTTGTTTTGTTTTTTATCAAAACAGCATTTCTCTGTATATCCCTGACTGTCTTGGAATTTGTTCTGTAGACCAGGCCTTGAACTCAGAGGTCCACCTGCCTCTGCCTAGAGTGCTGGGGTTAAGGGTGTGCCCCACCACGCCTGGTGTCTCTGCCTTTCTTGCTCTCTGCCTAGCATTCTCTTCCCTCGACAATCCACAAGGCTGATTTTCTCATTTTCCAAGTCTCAGCTCAAGTGCCACCTCACAGACAACCAGCCTCTCTAGAGGCCTCCATCTTGTGTATTTACCTGTTTGTGGTCTTTCTCCTCAAGTTGAAGACACAGTAATCCAGCACCTAAATCGCCCTTGCATCCATTTGATGTCGAAGAAAAAATGTGATAAGAGTCTGAAGGTAGAGCACAGGCCCTGGGGGCAAGGGTGGGTTGAATGCTTTTGCTGGCCTCTCTGCCCCAACTCTAGCCACACCAGTCCTCTATGCCTCAAACATACAACACCCTTCTTTTTTTTTTTTAAATAATTTATTTAACTTTATTTTATGTGCGTTGTTATGAAGGTGTCAGATCCCCTGGAACTGGAGTTACAGACAGTTGTGAGCTGCCATGTGGTTGCTGGGAATTGAACCGGGTCCTCTGGAAGAGCAGCCAGTGCTCTTAACCACTGAGCCATCTCTCCAGCCCACAACACCCTTCTTGTGCCTAGACTATGTTGTGTGTGGCAGGTGAGTTCAGTATCAAGTTTAGTTCCTCAGAATGTTACCTGCTTTTCTGAAAGTACCATAGGCACCATACCTGGCCTTTTTCATTTGAGTTCTGGAAACTGAACTGAGAGATGATCATGTTCATTAGACAAGTACTTCATCAGCTCAGTTATCTCCCCAGACTCTCTGCCTGGAGTAATCCGCCACCTCTTTGCCTAGTGAAGTGATTCAGGACATTGTTCACTTATTTGTTTGTTTGTTTGTTTATTCATTCATTCATTCATTCATTCATTTACTCATTCATTCGGTTTCTCAAGACAGGGTTTCTCTGTGTAGCCCTGACTGTCCTGGAACTCACTCTGTAGACTGGACTGGCCTTGAACTCACAGAGATCCACCTGCCTCTGCTTCCCCAGTGCTGGGACTATAAAGGTGTGCACCATCACCACCTCACTCAGAATGAAAGTGGTGCCATACACTTCTGTGAGTTCAAGGCCAGCCTACATAATAAGACCTCATCTCAAACAAAAACAAAAAAGTCTATTGCATGGGGCTGGAGATGGCTTGCTGTTAAGATCACTGACTGTTCTTTCTGAGAACCCAAGTTGAAGTCCCAGCACCCACATGGCAGCTAACAATTGTCTGTAATTCTAGTTCTAGAGGATCTATCTCCCTCTTCCGGGCTCTGCAGGTATTGCATGCAGGTGGTGCACAGACATTCAAGCAAACAAGTTTCTCATGGTACTGGTGTGAGGGTGTTAGATCCCTTGGAACTGGAGTTACAGACAATTGTGAGCTGCCATGTGGGTGCTGGGAATTGAACTGGAGCCCTCTGGAAGAGCAGCCAGTGCTCTTAACCACTGAGCTATCTCTCTAGCCCCAGGCCTTAGTATTTATTAACTGGTATGGAACTGGGACATGTACCAAAAGATCACCACCATACAGCAGCCATGGCCATGTGCTGAGATGGTCCATTCTATGGAAGTTTGGTGTGGGGATGGTGGGGATATGAGGAAACATTCAGAGAAACAGAGAGGAGCCAGAAGAGTTCCTCCGAATGTTCAAATGCCTTAAGGCAAGGATTTTTAGGACATTATTTTGATAAGAAAAACCAAACAGCAAGACTATGAAGAATCCTGAAGGGGGGGGGGGGGTGAGAGATGGGTGAAGTCTGAGGCCATGCTCTGGTCACTCCCAAAGCCTTGGCTCACTTCTTTGCACCAGATCCAAGTCCAGCCATCTTCTGAGAGTCTCTGCTGTTTGGTCCCACAGCGATCCCAGTTTATCTGAAACTCCCATGAACTCCAGCAAGTTCTTTGTCTTCAAGGTGTTTTCAGGCTCTCCCTCTCCTTCACTCCAAACAGTTCAATCAATAGTGAAAGTTTGATGCTTGCTGCCTCTCAGTCACAGTCCAGAATGTACTGATGTGTAAACACAAGTCTGGCTTGATGATGCCCACAGGTCTCATTGTCTGCATGGTTCCAGCCCACAGTCTCTTCAGCACATACTTGGTCCTGTATGATCTAGCCTGCCCACCCTGTTGCTGACTGCCCCACATAGCCCTATGTTCCAGCCAGCCAGCCCTTAGTCTGATCCTCCCCCTCCTCCTCCTTCTACCATGACCAGGTTGGCCTCCAACTCAGACATCAGCCTGCCTCTGTCCCTGGTGCTGGGACAAGAGTCATGTGCCACCACACCTGGCCATATTCTTTTTTGTTTTTAGTGCTTGTGTCCAATCTGATCCATATTCTGATATTTACCATTGGACTGCCTCGTGCCACCATGGCCTTTCCTGAAAATTCCTTCACATCCTTTGGTGTCTTCTGCCCATCTCTGAATCCTGCAAACCTCTTTCCTTTTTACCACACTAATTTTCAATTATTTTCCTTCATGTCTTCCTACCCTGAGGAGACTGTAGACTTCCTGAGGAAGCACAATTGTCTTATTTCATCTTTGTCTCTCAGCATGTGGATTGTGCTGTTATTCAGAATAACATTTTTTAGCTTTATTTATTTTATTCAAAATCTTAACATTTGATTTTCATTTAATTGCAGTTAATTTTACAAATTTTTACAAATGAATCTTCATAAACCTTTTTCTTTTTTTTTTTTTTTTGATACAGGGTCTCACTATGTAGCCTTAGCTGATCCGGAACTCACTATGTAGATCAGGCTGCCTCTAACTCATAGAGATCTGTCTGCCTCTGTCTCTTGGGTGCAGGGATGAAAGGCAAGAATAACATTTTTTTTTTTAAAGGAAAATGTTCTAAGTTTGTAATGAAGGTGAAGACACTATAAAGAGTCATTTAGCCGGTCGGTGGTGGTGCACGCCTTTAATGCCAGCACTCGGGAGGCAGAGCCAGGCAGATCTCTGTGAGTTCGAGGCCAGCCTGGTCTCCAAAGTGAGTTCCAGGAAAGGCGCAAAGCTACACAGAGAAACTGTGTCTCGAAAAACAAAAACAAAAAACAAAACAAAACAAAACAAAAGAATCATTTAAAAATAGAGGGGAAAAAAGAAACAACCACTAGCTCTGGAGAGACGGCTCAGCCTTTAAAGGCTAGGTTCACAACCCAAAGGACAAGCGTTTGGTTCTCAACACCCACACCCACAGCTGTCTCTCCAGTTAGAAAAAAAGAGAGAGAGAGAGAAAGCTAGAGTAAGAGCTAATTGTTGTGACAGCATAGTACTGTAATGCTAGCCCTCGGGAGGCTGAGGCAGGATGGGCTACATGAGACCATGTGTCAATGGAGTAAAAAAACAAAGTTAAGATTTATCAGGCACTCGAGATGACACTCACACACTGACTTCCATGTTAGCTTGTTGTTTCTGAGACAGGGTCTTACTATGTAGCCCTGGAAGCATTTATGTAGACCAGGCTGGCCTCATCTGATCCTCCTGCCTCTGCCTCTGCCTCGTAGTGTTGTGATAAAAGGTGTGGCAAAATCTATTTGTTAGACTTCACAATGCGATAGGTACTATCATTATGGAAGAAACTGAGGCACGAGAAGCTCGTTTGCCTAGTTAAACCAGTTAAGTTCAGAACATGTTTTTCCCCCCCTGGGGGGGGGGGGTTCGAGACAGGGTTTCTCTGTGTAGCTTTGGAGCATGTCCTGGAACTCGCTCTGTAGACCAGGCTGGCCTCGAACTCACAGAGATCCACCTGGCTCTGCCTCCCGAGTGTTGGGATCAAAGGCGTGCGCCACCACCGCCGGGCTAATGTGTGGTTTCAACTGCTTCGAAATATCTACCAACTGACCTCCATAAACGTTTGCTGAAGACTGAAAGAGCCAATGATGGTCTCAAAGTATGTGATTTCAGAGTTTGATCTTATCTGAAGCGATAGGGCTGTCACACAAGTCCCAAGGCAGCAGCCACGGCCACCTAGATGTGAGCGCATATCTAAACACCTCCAGTGGCTGAGAAAAGGACCTTTCCTCCCGAAGGGAAAGAGGCGAGAGCATGCGGGTAAGGGCGCTCCCAGCGGAGCAGCACTTAGTGTAGGCAGAGCCTGGCCCGTGCCAAGCGGGCTGTCTGAGAGGTGGAGGGTCCAGCGTGGGCTCCGGAAGCAGGAAAGGCGAGCAGGTGTGGGATCTAAATTCGGATGAGGGCGGGGAGCGCGCTCCGCTCAGAAGGGCGCAGCTCGCGCCCGGCAGCGGACCCTCTCCCCTCCGCTTTCCTCGGTTCGGAGGCCTAGGGTGGGTAGCGAGCGACCCACCCAGAAACCCGGAGAACGAATTCAGACCAGCCCCTCCTAAGGGGTTTCCGTCCTGAGTGCCTAACTGCACCCCACTTCAAGCCCATCCTCCTCACACAAGTGACTGCACGCCTCGGGGTCACAGTGGGGAGCGGCCTGGGGAGCAGAGCGGGGAGCCCCGCGGGAAGGGCGGGGGTGCCTGGGCCGGAAGGCGTCCCAGGCTCGGCTGGGAGCCGGCGCTCTCTTTCGACGCCACCCCGTTGCCTCCGCCCCCGAGCCGGCCGGGACGGCACCAAGTCTCCGCCCCTGGCGCACCGCGCACCTCACCTTGAACGCTGCCCCACCCACCTCTAGCCTATTGGGCGTCCTGGGCCGAGGAGACGCCGCGATTGGCCGGGTTCGTCCACGGAGGCCCCGCCCACCTCCCCGCCCCAGTTCCCGTCCGCCGGTACTTTGGACGGCGGCGTGGCGCCCCTCCTCCCCTCCCGGTCCCCGCCCCCTGGAGCAAATGCTGCCGAGCTGCGGCCGCGGGGCAGATGCACGCGCTCGGGCCCTTCTAGCAAGCGCGAGCAGTCGCTGGGCACGCGAAAGCGAAAGGAGGAAGAGGAAGGGAGGGCGAGGGCGGGGTGTTGAGGAGGGGCGGGAGGAGGAAGAGGAGGAGGTTGGAGCGCGCTCGCGCCTGGCCTCGCGCCCGCGCCGAGGGAGGGGGGAGAGGGGCGCGCGCGCGCACGCTCGCGTCCTCGCTCGCTCCATCCATCCATCCTCCGGTCGCGGCACGCGCGCGCGCTCCGGGCTCGCGCCGCACCCCCCGCCCGGGAGAGGCGGGCTGGAGTGGGGGGCGGGGGGAGGGGCGCGCGGACGGCGCGCGGACTGCGCGCGGGCGGGGTGAGGTGAGGAGGAGGAGGAGGCGGCGACGGGACGAGAAGGGAGGGGAAGGGGCCATGGCCGCCCGGTGAGGCGGCGAGGCGGGGGGGCAGCCCGACCCCCCCGGCCCCGGCCCCGGGCCCCGGGGAAAGGCGAGGACGGACCGACGGACATGGGGCTCCGGAGCAGCAGCCGCCGCCGCCGCCGCCGCCGGAGGACGCGGCCCTGAGAGGCCGCCGGGCCCCGGCGCGGCCCCCCGGGCGGGGTGAGTACGGAACGGGGACGGGGGAGGGGCCTGCGGGGGGCGGGGGGCGGGGCCCGAGGCGGGGCTTGGGCCCCCTCCCCCCAGGTCTGGGTCAGCGCCCCTTCCCCTCCCCCCGGGCCGACGCGGAAACGCCCGGCTTTCCCCGGCTTCCCGGCCGGGCCGGGGCCCCCCGGTCTCCCCCTGGCTGGGTCCTCCTTGGGCGGGGCAGGGCCGGCCGGGGAGGGGGCGCGGGGCCTTTGTTAGGGAGCCAGGCCCCAGCCCCCGGGACAATAGAGACACCCTCCCGGACTCTTTCCCCGGCCGGTCCGGGCTCTGGGCTGGCGGCGACCGAGAGGGGTCGGGACGCGTCCCACTCTGCCTTACTCTCTGGGGGTCGGTCTGTCCCGGCCCGCCGCCGGCCTTGGGCGGCTCGGCTCTCCTCCCCCCAGTCGGTATGATGCAGCAGCAGTGCCGCAAGGACGGGAGAAGAGCCGCGGCACGGCCTGCTACCCTTCCCAGTGCCCCCGGCTCGTTTGTCAGTCCCCACCCCACTCGAGGCCGGCAGCTCCTTAAACTCGTACCCACCGTTCAGTGGGGCCCCGAACTGTGGGCGCTGTTTCTGAATCCTACGGTGGGGATTTCTGGACTTTGGGGCTCTTGGAGAGACTTCCGGGCTGGTCCTGAGGGAGGGAGGGTGCGATCTAAAAGAACAGGTAAGGGGAGTGCCCACTCCTCGAGTGTGCTTGCCACGGGGCTCTCCTCTGCTCCTGCCCGTGCTGGCTGGAAATGCCCTTTGCCTGTAGGCTTCTGTGGGCTGTTCCTCTCGTAGAGCGGCAGGCTTATTTTAAGAGAAGGCAGTGGGGTGAAGGTGGTAGGGTCTTAGGGCCATTCCTACTTCTGGTAGCAGTACCCCCCCAAGTGGACATCCTGGCTGAAAGCAGAGGTGACTCCGAGAGCCCTTAGGGAAAGGGGGGTTGTCTTGAGGAGTGTGTGCAGTTCTTTGCCACACCCTGTGGGTTTGCTTTGAGGCCTTAGAGTCCCTTCTCCTCCCCCTGCTGCATTGCACCATGGGTATCAAAGAGGGGTTTGAGTTTTGGGTACCTGGGATGAGCTGCTGCCTCCTATAGACCCAGAGTCTGATTGGCAGTGCAGTTCAGGGCCTGAGCTTAGGCCTG
This sequence comes from Peromyscus californicus insignis, assembly GCF_007827085.1. Lineage (NCBI taxonomy): Eukaryota > Metazoa > Chordata > Mammalia > Rodentia > Cricetidae > Peromyscus > Peromyscus californicus. The sequence goes on from NW_026294551.1 coordinate 20,440,475, forward strand.
GGGAGGACGAGGCCACCTCTGGTTTTCAGGCCCTGAAAACCATCAGACTTAGTGATCCGGGGCCTCGGGGAGGGAGACTCTGTGATGCCAGGATTAAGCCCTGGGCCCGGAGGTGGGGAGGGGAGGTGGCAGTCTTTGGGGGTGTCTGGGACTCACACCAACTCCCCCCCCCCTCCGTGTCTGCAGCCGTGTTGCCGCCCGCTGTGCTATGAGCAGTCAGAGCGCCGTCTCCACAAGAGTTTACAAATGAAAATGGAGGAAATGTCTTTGTCTGGCCTGGATAACAGCAAACTAGAGGTGAAGGCTCCCCCACGCGTGCCTCTGGGTCTTTCTGTCGGTGTCTCCGCGTCGCTCTATCTGGCATCTGTGCCAGAGAGGAATTTGGGTAGTCAGCCTCGTTCCTTAGCGGGAATAGCCAGCTGAAGCGACCCAAGGATCTGGGAGGGAGAAAGGAATAAAAAAGTCAAGGTGGGGAAAGTGGCCAGGGAAGCAGCCTGCTTGGTCGGGGCCAGGGCGTTGGGCTGGTGAGAGTTGTTCAGTCCTGGGGGGTGCCACCCTTGTGACCATGGATGTTCTCTCCTGGGGCCCAGGCCATCGCTCAGGAGATATATGCGGACCTGGTCGAGGATTCTTGTTTGGGATTCTGCTTTGAGGTACACCGGGCTGTCAAGTGTGGCTACTTCTTCCTGGATGATACAGATCCTGAGAGCATGAAGGATTTTGGTGAGCTTCAGGGTGGAAGAAGAGTGCTCTAGTTCTGCCCAGGGGGGGTGGGGGGGCACTTAGAGGGTTCTCTAGTAACTGCCCTAGATGCAAAGCCTGACGCTCCTGTGAACTTAAGCAGGGATGGGTTTAAAGGGGGCCTGGGAGCATAGGGGAGAACAAGCTGTGAGGGTACCCTGCCTGCTCTGATCGCCACGCCTCTCCTGTCCCCAGAGATCGTGGACCAGCCTGGGTTGGACATCTTTGGACAGGTTTTCAACCAGTGGAAGAGCAAGGAGTGTGTCTGCCCCAATTGCAGCCGCAGTATTGCTGCGTCCCGCTTTGCCCCCCACCTGGAGAAGTGCCTGGGAATGGGTCGGAACAGCAGCCGAATCGCCAACCGTCGGTGAGAACCTCTCACTGTCTGCACCACTGACACACATCTTGTGCAGTCTGTAGTCCCATGGGGGCGGGTGGTAGGGTGTGGAGGACACTTGGCCCTCACATGTATCGCTGTAAAATAATGTGCAAAATAATGTGCAGATGTGTGATAACCTTGACCCTTTCTCTTCTCAACTCTGGGCAGGATTGCCAATAGCAACAATATGAACAAGTCTGAGAGTGACCAAGAAGACAATGATGACATCAATGACAATGACTGGTCCTATGGCTCAGAGAAGAAAGGTGTTTGGGATTCTGGGAGAAACTGGGGTGAAGTGGGAAAGCGGGGGTTAGAGCATACATTTGCTGTAAACTGTCTTGATGACGGGAAAATGTAGGGGTTTTTTTTAGAGCTGAGGATCGAACCCAGGGCCTTGCGCTTGCTAGGGAAGCGCTCTACCACTGAGCTAAGTCCCCAACCCTGAAAACGTAGTTTTGAACAACATATAAATGCTGAGACCGAGAACTCAAAAGTAACTATGTTCTTTGTTCTCTCGTCCCCCAGCCAAGAAGAGAAAATCAGACAAGGTGAGAGCCGCGCGAGCATGGGGGAAGTTTGGGTGAAGGACAGATGCCCTCCCTCCCTTTTGGGCAGGGAGTGCTCAGGTCTTTTTACTCAACTGTGGTGTTGCTGTGGGAGGAGGGGGCTCTTTGGGGTGACTGGTGGGCAGGGAAGCTCCCTCTGGTGGAAGGGAGGGAGGGAATGTAGGCAGCAGGCCTCATCCCGGGGAGGAGTAGTATGAGTTTGAGGTTGTTTCTTTGTCAAATCTTTTTTCCTTCCCTGGGTTCTCGGCCCCCCCTTATCGCTGCCCTTCCCCCAAAGCTATGGTATCTCCCATTCCAGAACCCTAATTCCCCTCGAAGATCCAAGTCTTTAAAACACAAAAATGGTAAGTGGGGCTAGACCAACAGGGGCACTGTCAGCGGGGTGATCACAGGACTTGTAGGGGGTGGGAGGGAGGGCCTGTGAGCCTTCTATCACCCCACTTCCTCTCTGGTTATTTTCAGGGTTCTCTGTCTGTACCTCTGCATCAAACACCCTTCCCCTTCTTTTTTCTTCTTCAGGGGAACTTAGCAACTCCGATCCGTTTAAGGTGAGTAGAAGCTCCCTTTCTGCCTCTCCTCATTGCCCTTTGAGGTGGCTGGGATTTGGACAAGTGAGCTCAGGTTGCTGACAGCTAGCAGTGGATGTAAGGCTCTCTGAGCCTTGGGTGTTGGTGTTCTTGGTGGGTCCCGTCTCCTGTCCATATGCAGGTAGGTTGGGAAGACTCTAGAAAACAGCATGGCGGCAGGGATGAGAGAGAGGGACCGAGTCTCCATTCCCACCCTTTCCTGTCTGCCCTTCTTTTTCCTTCTCTGACCCGTACCTCTGGTTCTCTCACAGTATAGCAACTCAACTGGGATCAGCTATGAGACCCTTGGGCCGGAAGAGCTGCGGAGCCTGCTCACCACGGTGTGTGATTGGAGAGAGGGAGGGTTGGCTTGGGCTGGGCAGTGACTGAGAGTCAGGACCCTGGAGGGACAGGTGCCATGGCAGCAGTAGGCTTCCTGTCCCACTGCTCTGGGGCTGCTTTCTGCTTGGGCAGTTAGTCCGGCATTGGTGCGGAGGGAGCAGCTAGTATTCCGAGTAGGCCCCCTGGCCTCCTTTCAGCTTATGCTCCTCTTCCAGCAATGTGGAGTGATTTCTGAACATACCAAGAAGATGTGCACAAGGTGAGCACAGATACTAAATGGGAGCTGATCCCATAGGCATGGGTCGGGAGGACCCCTGGAATTGAGCAATGGGCCCCCATTCTTAACCCTCCCTTCATCTGCTAGGCCTTACTTATTAGGCCACCATCTGGGGATTCACCACTGACTCTTTCCCTGTCCCTCCAGCTTCTGCTCCACCTGAGTTCCTGAAGTCCTTCCCTGCCTTGTCAGGGTCTGATCATTCTGTCCCCACCAGGTCACTACGCTGCCCTCAGCACACGGATGAACAGAGGCGAACCGTACGGATTTATTTCCTTGGGCCCCCAGCGTAAGTGACCTTTCCTGAAGGGTAGTGGGTCAGGTTGGTGATCTCTTTCCCTCACGTTTCATTGACTCCCCTTGCCAGCGTCCTTCCGGAGGTCGAGAGCTCCTTGGATAATGACAGCTTTGACATGACTGACAGCCAGGCCCTCATCAGCAGGCTTCAGTGGGACGGCTCTTCTGATCTCTCACCTTCTGATTCAGGCTCCTCCAAGACTAGTGAAAATCAAGGATGGGGTCTAGGTAATACAGTGCCAATTGATCTCAGGGGCTTTGGGCACTGGGGCACTGCCTCCCTTCACAACTCCACTCTAATCCCTCTGCCTCCGCCTCTGCAGGTACCAACAGCTCTGAATCACGGAAAACCAAGAAAAAGAAATCCCATCTGAGCTTGGTAGGGACTGCCTCCGGCCTGGGCTCCAACAAGAAGAAAAAGCCAAAGCCACCGGCTCCCCCGACGCCCAGCATCTATGATGACGTCAACTGACTTGGGTGCAAGGGATAGCCTTTGGCTGAGAGAGCCCTCTCTCCCGACCCCCACCCAGGCGGCATAGCCTGGCATACGGACAGCTGCTGGGGGTTTGGGCTTGGGAAGCTTGGTGGGCCAGGCAGGCAGAGGATCCAGTTATGTGCCCCTGGGGGGTGTCAGGGTCCTCTGCAACGAAGCATGACCCTCGGCGTGCAGGACTCAGACCTGGACATATTATGCCTTGGACATAAGTTTGGTGGGGAGGTGGTTTTCCTATTTATTCTGTGAGTTACTGGATGTCCAGCTAGGCTGGGGGCCTGACCTGGGCACTGTGCCAGGGCGCTGCCTGCTCCCCACCCCAGGAACTGGACTGAGTCCTGCCGAGGGGCATTGTGGCTACCCAGGCAGCTTTGGTTTGGAAGCTGAGCCCAGAGGGGGCCTCCCTTGGCTGCCCTCAGCAATGTGAATGGGTCCGGTGCTTGGAGCTGAGGGGCAGGGCTGGTGTGTCCTGTCTGTGTGCAGAGTCCTATCAGATGTCCCCAGTCCCCGGGGGCAGCAGGCAGAGTGCTGTCTGCTGAGGTGGGCATCCAGAACTGCCTCACGGGGCAGCCCTTCCCTCAGTCCCCATGGGCCTCCTTGGCAGCAGGAGCTGTCCTTTTGTTGTTGGGTGCCAGGAAAGGGCCTCCAGCCTCTACAGCTTCAAGGAATGGGAAGGGGAGGGTAGGAAGAGGGGGCCTGTATCAGAGTGGCCCCCTGCCCTCCCTGCCCCAGGGCTGTGAGGACAGCCCAGGTGAGAGGGACGGTGCTGCTTTATTTGAAATGTTTCTTACCTCATTCCCTGCCCCAGGAAGGGGCCCAGCCTCACCCTCCTGGGGTGGCCCCCTGTTCTCCCCCCCCATCCTGCCCCCCAGCCCTGCCCTGCTGGGGCAGCCTGAGTTCCCAGCTGCTGCTTGCCGCCCCTTCCCCTTGACCAGCTTTGGTTCCTCTCAGCGCTCCCGCCTCTAAAGCCTGCCCCGTTCCCTCCCTTGCCGCTTTTAAGTTATTTATTCTGTACTTGTGGTTTGGGGCTCTGAGGAAAACCCTAATCTTGTGCCTCTCTCCCTTTGCTAGGAGTAGGGTGGGATGAGAAGGTAGTCTCTGCCCTTGGTTGTCAGTGGAGGTTGGCTGGGTGCGGTTGCCCCTCTGTGGGACTGTCATGCCAGGGCACCCACCTACCTGGCTTACATCCTGAAGAGATGTACTGTCCCACCTGCCAAGTAGGTGGTATGCCTTGGAACTGAGCTGGAGGACCTGGACATGGGCTGGAGTACAGCTGACTGACAGGAAGGGGGTTGACCCTGAGCCAAGTTTTCTGGCACTTGCTATACATGTCCCCTCTGTTCCCAGGAGGAGCCACTCCCACACTGGGTAGCTAGTACCCAGGACTGGTTGGACTGATTTGGGTTAGGGACCCTAGAGGGTTAAGGGAACAACAGAGTTAGGGTTGCAGTACCCTGTCTGGAACCCCAGTCTCCCCCTGGGGTGGTTCTGATTGTGGCTGATGCCTGGTTACAAATTGATTTTTAACCCAAGCATTGTGATTATTTTTTAAAAAGTCAAACCAATTTTGGCAGGAGTTAGAATAAATTCTGGAGCCTGGGCTCCTCCGTCCTTGGCCCTCTACAGCCTTCTCCCTTGAGGGGAAACTAGAGGGGCAGAGCAGGTTCTTCAGCTGCCTCCAAGCACAGGCTTGGGAGCCTGCTGAAGGTCGGGACGCCGGCCCAGGCGAAGTAGCTGCAGCTCAGGCCAACTCACTCTGCTCTCCCACCTCTCCCTTCTCCTCTGGTTGGAGGGGGTAGTTCGGGAACTGGTTTGTCCACAAAACACTTCCCTATTGTTCCTTGGCTCACCCTCAGGGCAGAGCCCCCTGCCCAGGCTGGGTAAGAGATGGGCTTGGTCCAGCAGGGACCCTGAGGGAACAAACCCCTTCCTTCTGGGGAGTATGCCCCCCTACCGTGTAGTTGAACGGGGCCAGGAACTCCCCACTCCCTCTAACAGCAGGCTGTGTGGGTTTCAATTCCCATCCCCCACCCTGGCTAGGTGTCGTCCTCCCTGTACCCTATCATGTGTCTGAGTGTGTGGGGGGTTCTGTACTAATTTCCATGGCCGGTGGCTTTTCCTTCCATGCATCACTCCCCCCCGCATGCCCAGGGGCCACCCGCCTGGCATTACCGCATGCTGGGGTCATTGGGGGAGGGGGGGTGGGGCTCACGCTGTCCTGTGGTCTTGAGATTTTTATTTTTGCATATGTAATCCATCCTGTACAGGTAGCTAACTTTGTAAACGCTGTGTATTCCCTCTGCCCCCATGGCTGCTGGTGTAAATAAACTGCATCTCCCGTTGGTAGCCTGGCCTACCCACCCTCTTTACCATGTTGTTGAGGGTAGAGCAGTCACAAAAGAGGCTCCACAGCCACAAAATGCAATTTTATTTGCTCATACTGACCCACCAACTGAGGGCCTAGGGCAGGGCAATCTATACCCAGAGCTCGTCCTTGGAACTGGGCAGGACACTGGATTAGGGCCAGTGTTCCCTCACAGCCTTAGGCCTAGGCTAGCAGCAGCTGTGACCTGGCCTCTTGATGCTGGGGGCTTGGCCTTCTGCCCCAATCCCCTGCCTAACTGAGCTTTATGCCGGCTATTTAGGAGGGGGAAAAAAAGTGCTTTGAAAGAAAGCAAAATATCCTATTCCTGCTACAAGGGGTGGAGGGAGGAGGTGGTGGCAGCTGGGTACCTATAGGGAAAGCTAGTACAGTCTTCATCCCTGCCTGTGAATTTCGTTTCAAAAGATCACCCTCATCTAAGGCGTGGAAGTGGTACTTCAAGCTCCCTGCAGAGAAATGCTAAGGCCATGCTGAGCTGCCCTGGCAGCAACCCTGGGGGTAGGGCGCAGACATGCAAGAAACGGAAAAGGCCTAGGGCCACAGCCAGGAGGGAAGACCCAGAGCCCAAGCTTCTCACTGAGCTTGACATTTTGAACTTTGGGATTCCAAAAGAGGGAAGATGATATCCTTGTTTCTACCTGAGTTGTGCTTGCAGAGATATCTGTACCCTGTGGACACACACACCTGCTTCCTGGGTCCTATGGACAGGGTACCCACCATATCCTTCCCATCCCTCCCTCCCAGGTCCTTGGGCCCAGCTCTGGCCAGGAAAGGGGGGAGGCCATGAAGGAGGAAGACCATGCCATTCATTGTCTCCCAGATGTCCTTATCGTCCATACATCCCAAATACTAGGAAGCTGAAGAAGACCGTGACTCCCACCAAGGAAACAGTGGCAGGTGCTGTGAAGAACTGGCGGTAATTAATACGGAAGTACCAGACCACGCCCAAGAGCACCACAAACACAGGCACCATGAGGCTGCCCACATTGATACCAAGGCTGGATGGTTCAGTGGCTGAGGGGGTCAAAGAGCCTGAGGGGCCAGAAACAGCTGCCCCTGGAGGTGAGTGGTGGCAGTGAATCACACAGTTGTCGGTAATGTTCAGGGAACTCAGTGTGCGTGCTGGGTCCTGCAGCAGCCGACCCTGGTAGATCAGCTTCATCTGGCTCTCTTGTCCAGGGAAGTATTTGCTACAAGGATAAAAGGAAAGACTGGATGAGGAAGGATGGTATATAGGCCTGGACCAACAAAACAGGACATGGAAGAAACTGATGGGCTGTCTATGGGAGTCTCCCATTTCCCTTTAACAGAGGCCAGCCATTAAAACTCCTCTAGTGCTCTCAGATCTGCATCAACTTTTTCAGGGAAACCAATGCCTGAGGCACAAGTCATGAGCAACTACTCTCTTTCCAGCCTACTCACCTCTTCAGGGTTCCCACAGTGTCCTCTGGCCTGGCCACAGCTAGCTCCTCAGTGTCATTGAGGAACTTGAGCCGAACATTGATGAGGCTGGGGCTGGGAGAGAGGCTTGTGCTATTATCCAATCCCAGTGGAGCTTCTGGACGGCTGCTCTCCAGGCCTGCTTGTCTTTTAGGTAGGCCTTGGATATCCAGGAGATGTTCAAGGCTGGGCTCCATCTCTCCCCTAGCTCCTGGCTCCCCAGTGGAGTCTCCACCACTGTCACTGGTCTCTTCAGCCTTCTCATCATTCCCCTCTGATGGATGGGGGAGTTCTGTTGGCTCTGGAGTGCCTTGGCTTACCAGCTGGTCCACATGCCCCAGGTGGAGAACAGATGTGTCTCCCGCTGACACAATGGTGCCCAGCAGCTGGTTGTTACTGCTGTCTGCTACGTAGGTAGAGAGCCAGGCTAGAACCAAGGCTAGAATCAGCACCACCACACCTGCCACCACCATCACCTCATTACCCACACCCTCAATGAGGGTGACATCAGAGAGCTCCATGGCCTGGCTGCTGACCGGATCCACACTGCAGGAACAAAAGGGGATAGCATCAGCATGGCCTGAGGGGTTATAACCAGGTTTCTAGTTTGTTTAGGTTCTGAGTCAGGCTGGAGAAAAACAAACAAACAAACAAAAGACAGGAGTTTGTGATGTTTTGTAGGAGAGGCAGCCAACCTCCCCAACTGTAGTAGACCCTCAATCGCAAGCTAAGGACTTACCCTTGGCCTCTATTGTGAAACTCTAGCTTTCAGATTCTGTTCCCATAGGAGCACAGGTCACCAGAAAAGTCTCATAAGCTTGTCACCAGCTGCTAGTTGCTTTTATTTATTTATTTGATATTTGGAGGATAATGAAGAAAGAGCATTTGCTTCTTCCTTTCGAGACAGGGTATCTCTGTGTAACCCTGGCTATCCTGGAACTACCACTCTGTAGACCAGGCTAACTTCAAACTCAAGAGATCCACCTGCCCCTGCCTCCCGAGTGCTTTGATTAAATGGCATGCGCCACTACCCCCCTGGTTACATATGCTTCTTTAAGCCTGGAGTTTCTCGAAGATTTCTAACATGTGACCAAGCACATATGCCCCCTAAGCAGCCTCAACCACAGCTTCAGAGAATGAGAAGACTCCTTCACAGGCTTTGTGCAGCCAACCCTGCCAGATTCTCATTTGGTTACGTCTCATTCATGGCCACAGACCCATGCATGCACAGCTGTCAAGAGCCAAAATAAATAAATACATTCTGATCTATCAAGGACAGAATCAGATCACTACAAATGGACGAGTGTATTGGAACTATCAGCAGACACTTTTGTCTCCTGCGAAACTGTTCTGGCAAGTTCTGGGGAGCCACATGGGGCAGATACCAGAAACACTGCCCTCTTTGGGTCACCAGGGGCTTGGCTCACAACTGTAAAACCACTGCCCCAGCATATACTCCAGTTATTCAGAACTTGGGAAATGAAGGCGGTAGGATCAAGGGTTCAAGACATGCCTCCACTATATTGCAAATTCAAATACCAGACTACGTGAGGTATCTTAAACAAACAAGTCAAAAAAATAAAAACTGTCAAGTATAAATTATTTGGAGAGATTTCCCAACAGCTGCCACATTCCTTATTTCAGTCTGTCTTGTGCTGTGAAGGTTCTCCCTCTCTGCAGTTTCTTAGAAAAGCATGGAAGATCTCTGCATACTCCTTGGAGTACCTTTTCTTTTCCTTGGAGGATCTACTTTCACACCTGTCCCTGGGCAAATCCACCTGGTGATTATCATTATCAGACTATTCTCAGAGCACCCATAAAACATCATTATAACCTGTCCATGTCTTCATTGACTTCCGGGAGAATCAAGCGTAGTTCTCTTTGTACGAAGCTCTCATTGCAATGCCACAATGCTGCTCAAAGACTATTTGTGGACATACTGACATTCAAAGAGTTTCCACAGCCTTACTTAACAGATTAGCCCTGGAGTCAGGGAAACACAGATCGCAGTCTAGTCCCCCTTCTAGCCATGTAACTGCCAACAGCTTTTTCACAGCCTCAGCATTGTCATCAATAAAGTGGGGTTTTAAATGGTACCTACCTCATGAGGTTGTTTTGAAGATGACGTGAAATCATCGAAGCAAAATAAGTAAGACTGTTCGATAAACAAATGATAGCAATTATGTTTCACTCCCACAACTAACCCCTGATGGTAAGGTTAATGTCAGGAACCGTGATTCACAGAAAAGGAAACTGTGGCAAAGACAGACGGGAACCGAGGACACAAGGAACTGCCGTGGGCAGTTAGGACCCCGCGTCTGCCTGCTCCAAGGCCTCAGTGCTCTCCTCAGCCCGTGGACGACCCTGACCGCGCGGTGTGGAGTCGTCCCCGACCCTGCTTTTTCTGAGGCGAAGGCTCTGCGCCTGAGAGATCCTATTCCCGTGGCGGTAGAGTCCATGAGCCCCCGCCCTCCAGCCGAAGGGCTTCCGGGTCACGGTCGCAGTGCCCAAGCCCAGCTCTCCAGATCGGTGACGGTTAGGGTCAGATGGGGGGGGTGTCACAAACCATTCACGCCCCTCAAACTTCGGGGCGGGGCAGAGGGACTGGGGGCGGGGCTTGAGGACGCTGAGCGTCATGGGAAAATAAAGGGGGTTTGGATTGGACTGTTTCTGGATGGGGAAGGAGAGCCTCACCTGACAGAGCCAGGATAAATGTTTTGACTTCGCCAGGGCAGTCTCTGCACTCGTCTTTCCGTAAGGGTCGGGGGAGGGGCTGGCAACTCAAGATTCTGTTCAGGGTCCGATCTCTTCCGGCTTTTCTCGGAAGCTGTTAACATCGGGGCCGGAAGTCCCGCCTCCTCGCCTTGTACTGATGACGCAAAGCTACGTAAGGCGGACTGACGTAAACTAATCTTTAAAAGGGCCAGATTGCACAGCGGCAGGAGGGGCGGAGTCATTGTTGGCGGGATTTCGGACTTCTGGCAGGCAGTAAGGCCACGCCTAGTGGGCGTGGTCCCAGGCCGTCCAGAGGTCAGAGGCGGGGCCAGAAGAGGAGGGGCGGCTGGGGGAGGTGCTTGTGGAGGGGGCGTGGTATCATGCCTAGAAGAGTGCCCAGGCAGGCTCTTTTGGTCGACCCAGCGCTAGGTTTCCCTCTATCACTCCTTCCGGCTTCGCTCTCGAGCTCCGGAACTAATGGGATTCATTATTGCTCCAGTGCGCACCGAGCTCCAATATTGGGATCCATAAGGTCTGGTATTTCTACTTCTAAGAAAGTTGTTACTCGAGGAGACAGGCAAGAAGACCCGTTATAGTCTTAAGTACTGTAAGATTCCTGCCTCATAATAATGGTGCTTTGATAAATAAAGCAGAAAGGCATTTCAGAGAGACACAGATATAGTACCCTTTTAAAAAATGGTTTATTTGTTTGCTTTTATTTATTTATGTGTTTGTATGTGTATGCCATGTGTGTGATTGCTTGTAGAGGCCAGAAGAGGGCACTGGATCCCTGGAGCTAGGGATGCAGGAGGTTGTAAACCGCATTTTTTGGGTGCTGGGAAGAGAACTCAGATCTGGAAAGAACAGCAGATGCTCATAACAGTTGAACCATCTTTCCAAGTCTATCACCCTGGATTAGCTTTTCCCTGTTAACGCTGTGTCGTAGAGCAGTGCTTATCAACCTGTGCGTCGCGACCCCTTGGGGTTCCAACGACCCTTTAACAGGAATTGAATATCAGATAGCCTGAATATCAGATTTTGGTTTTTTTTCGAGACAGAGTTTCTCTGTGTAGTTTTGGTGCCTGTCCTGGATCTCTAGCCTTTGGAGTAGCTAGAATCACACGACTCTGCCAAGCTGGCTGGCAAGAAAACTTCATCTGTGTGTGTGTGTGTGTGTGTGTGTGTGTGCAGGAACACATGTATAGAGGCCTCAAGAGTCTTTCTCAGTCACTTTCTCCACCTTACTTTCCGAGACAAGATCTCTCATTGAATCTAGAGCTACACTATTAGGCTACATTAGCTGGTCGGCAAGCCCCAGAGTCACCCGCTTTAACCTCTCCAGTGCTGGCATTACACAGACATGCATGCAGCTGTGCCGGGCTTTTTTATTTGTTTGTTTGTTTGTTTGTTTAGAGTCAGGGTCTCTCTATGTAATCCTGGCTGTCCTAGTTGCTATGTAGACCAGACTGGCCTAGAAATCAAGGGAGATCCGTTTGTCTCTGCCTCCCTAGTGCTGGGATCAAAGGTGTACACCATCATGCCCTGCTGGTTTTATTATTATTATTAATATTTAATGAGGGTGCTGAGGATCAAACCAAGGCCTCATTCCCTACTTACCAGCCCTTAGGATAAGTGCAAATAACTTTCTAATCTTTTTCCTTTTACCTGTTTATGGTGTAATATTTATTAAACAAACCTAGGATTTGGGAGGATGGCTCAGTGGTTGCTGCTCTTCCAAAGAACCTGAGTTTGACTTTGACAACCACCCGTAACTGGCTCCAGGGGATCCTGTGCTGTCTTCTGGCTTCTGCAGATATCCTCCATCTTGTGGTGCACGCACACACACATACACACACAGATTTAAAACAAACCAACCTAGGGCCAACAGAATGACTCAGCAAGGCTCCTGCTGAGTGGATAGAGAAAACCAGCTCTTGCAAGTTGTCCTCTGATGAATTCACACACACACACAATGTAAAACAAAGTAAAGCCACCCCTAAACTCTGTTCTTTTAATATTTCATTCTCTTTTGTAACTGGAAAATCTTCCCCTGTCACAAAAGTAATACATATAGTCCACGATATCTTTAAGAAAACAAAAGCAACAAATAGGTATTTTGTGGTTTAAGGCATGATAGAAGAGATTAGACTGGCTAGGGCCTGCCTGCTATAATGGGGCAGAAACTTCGCATCATTCCCTGGAGCAAGGTTCCAACTCAGGCCAAGGACTGGGAAGTCTTCCTTTTCTTCTCTTAGAACCAGTGGTTCTCAAACTTCCTTATGCTGCAACCTTTTAATAGTTTCTCATGTTGTGGTGAGAACCATAAGATTATTTTTGTCGAAGCTGGGTGTGGTGGTATACACCTTTAATCCCAGCACTAGGGAGGCAGAGACAGATCTCTGTAAGTTCAAGGCCAGCCTTGTCTACAAATGGAGTTCCAGAACAGCCAGAGCTATATAGAGAGACCCTGTCTCAAGCTCCCCCCAAATTATTTTCTTTGATACTTCATAACTGTAATTTTGCTCCTGTTATGAATCATAATATAAATATCTGTTTTTCAATGGTCTTAGATGACCCCTATGAAAGGGTCGTTCGATCCCTAAAGGGGTCTCAACCCATAGGTTGAGAACCACTGTCTTAGACCTTTGGCTCTGTGGAACTAAAGCAAAACCTCCATCCAGAAACAGGTGGTCCCTTCTCTGCTGAACCAGGGCCGAGGCCCCAGGAAGCAGGCCCGGGGCTCCTGATGTGACTCTGCTGTCTGATACCATCTGGTGATTGAGATCCCTGTGTCCCTAGAAAAAAGGTCAAATCAGCCCCTCTATTCTCTCCTGGGATAGTTACCACAAGGCTCCCATGCGTGTATGTGTGTGTGTGGTCTGTAGCCTTTTTCATGTCACTAGTAATACCTGTTCAAGGCAGAAAAGGTAGAAGCCCCAGAAGAACACAGAGAGGAGAATAAACATGGAATGATGGGAACTTCAGTCACATTTAAACCTAACAATATCCATACATTTGTTCTGTGCACAAATTGTTTATTTGCATTCATAAAACTGGTTTGCCTTGAAAAGCCTCCCCCTAAATGTGAGTGGTCACACCTTTTCGTCTCTAGGGCCAGAAGAAGTAAGGAAGGATAGCTTTCTAGCTGTCTGGGCCCCAGAAGCCATTCTAGAGTGACTGCCGATTAAGATACCACGCAACACGGGAGTAAGGGAGAACACATCATAAATGTCTCAGGTGGCCAGGCGGTGGTGGCACACATCTTTAATCCCAGCACTCAGGAGACAGAGGCTGATAGATCTTTGTGAGTTCGAGGCCAGCCTGGTTTACAGAGTGAGTTCCAGGATACCTAGGGCTGTTACATAAAACCCTGTCTCAAAAAACAAAAACAACGCCAGGCGGTGGGAGCACACGCCTTCAATCCCTGGCACTCGGGAGGCAGAGGCAGGCGGATCTCTGTGAGTTCGAGGCCAGCCTGGGCTACAGAGTGAGTTCCAGGAAAGGAGCAAAGCTACACAGAGAAACCCTGTCTTGAAAAACCAAAAAAAAAAAAAAAAAAAAAAAAAAACACACACACACACACACAAAAAGATTATTCTAGCATCCATTTGAGACATGGGTTTCATTAAGAGCTGGGGTCTGACTCTGTGGTGGGACACTTGCTTAGCACGTACCCCGAGCCCCGGGGTCCATGCCTAGCGCTAGGGAAAAAACAAGCACAATAGCCCTTTTAGTTCTATCTAGAGTTGGGCTAGAAAGAAGGCAAAGAGGGCTGGGGATTTAGCTCAGTGGTAGAGCGCTTGCCTAGCAAGCACAAGGCCCTGGGTTCAGTCCTCAGCTCTGAAAAAAAAGAAAAAAGAGAAAAGAAAGAAGGCAAAGAAGCAGGGTTCCCCCGCCCCAAAGATCTTGCTAGCTTTGAACTCACAATTCTACTGCCTCAGCCTGCTGAGTACTGGGGTTAGAGGTATACGCCATCAAGTCCAAGTAAGGGCCTGCCACTATGAAGGGGGCTGAGTAGGCACCTGGGTGGCGAGGGAGGCGCTGCACCTGGGATCAGTTGCTTGTAGCTTGGGTCGATGAAGAGGCCATCTCTCTACTTATGCATGAGAGTGGTAGGTGGGTGAAAGGTTTCTTTGGGGACAGGCTGAGAAGGCCTGAAGATCAGCAGGTGGCTTCCAATGTCAGTGGAGGGACGAGCTGGCCCTGGAGGGCATGCTAAGTGCAAAGGAAAGGGGTACTGGTTGGTTTTCCAGGCCTGGGTATAGGAGCAGATGGAAGTGGCCTGCTCCGAGCTCACTGGATTTGCCCCTCCACACAGAGCAGCAGGTAGTCTCTGAGCAGTGGGGGCAGTGGGAGTTTGGTGGCAGCCTGCCGGCAGCTGCTACCCAACTGAGTACGAACAGCCAGGCGGGCCAGGTGCTGAAGCCGTCTTGGCTGGTTTTCCATGCTTAGGGCGGAGCTGTAGAAGGCTTCATGTTCCTAGACCAGAAGGAAGGGAGGATCAGATGCTCCAATACCCCTGATTTTGATGACCCATTGCCATGGTATTGGGGACTGGATTTCAGTCATGTCTGTGGCCACTCCCATCCCAGACATGCTGGTGGACTTCCCACCAAGTCAAAGCTGACTGATAAAAGGATGGTTGTCCCTCAGCAAGGGGCTGGGCAGTAAGGGAGATCAAAGATCTTTGTGGGCTGCTGTAAACGGAGGCCTGAAACCAGGGGGTTCACTGCCTACCCTCTTGTGCCCAGGTCTATCTTCCCTGTGGCCTCTCTAGCCCGCTAGGAAAAAGCTCGCCCCTGGAGTGGACATACCTGCCACACTTCAGGGAGCACCGCCTCCACCCAGGGGTCACAGGATGGAACACATGGGTAGGCATTAAGCAGGACTTCCAGGGCCCGAGGAAAGTTGGCACAGTGTTTCAGCATCTGGGAATCAAAATAGGAACCTAGGAGTTGCATGCTGCCCCAACTAAGGCGAGCCCAAGGCTGGCTATTATAAATTGCCACACACACCCTCGTGTGCCCCATGCCTCCCCTTGCCCCGTCCACACATGCCCCGAGCCCCTGGCCCCAGTTTCCTTGACTCTCTCTACCTTTGGACATCCTATCCCCTCTGCCAAGATGGAGATAGACCTCTAGTCACTGAGGGAGGCTTTTGATCTCCTTGACCCTTCCAGTCAGGAAGTTCTGTCCTAGGCTCTCCCTTCCAGTTGGCATCTCCTTCCCCAGGCCCTCCCAGCGCACCTTAGGGTGAACAGGCTGGGCCCCGTAGTCCAGCAGCGCTGCAAAGAGGACCTCGGGCTCCCAGTTGGGGGCATCCTGTACCGCTTGCAGCGCGCAGTCCATGGGTGTGTGGCCTGCCCCGTTGGTGACTCTAGCGCTGGCCCCGTGGCGCAGCAGCAGCTCGGCCAGGCCTCCACAACCGTTAGCACAGGCGTTGTGTAGTGGTGTGTGGCGCTTGCGACCAGCAGCCCGGGGATCAGCCCCGGCTTCCAAGAGCTGTCGTGCTGCCGCCTCGTGGCAGCTACCTGGACCCTCTGCTCCAGCGCACGCTGCGTTCAGTGCAGTTTCGCCCTGGCTGGTGCGCAGGTCCACGTCTGCACCCTTCTCCAGGTAGAGAGCCACATGTTGCTCCAGGCCACGAGCTGCAGCCACATGCAGGGGAGTGACTTCGCTCTCCTGTGATGCCACATTCACAGATGCTCCAGCCTCTAGCAGCAACTTGGCGCACCTACGGACAGGATGCAAGACCCGGGCAAATCCTGAGGACCCTAAGGCCTGCGATCACCACCCATATCTCTGGCCTAGTGTTCCCATCTGATCACAGAAACTCCATTACGAACACCAGGGCTATGGTGCCAGTAGAAGCTGCCAGAGCACCTTCAATTTTCAGTTAAGCCCAAAACAGTCTAGTGCAGCAGCCAAGAGCACACACAGAGCATTAATGGATGTGGCAGAATCTGGAGAGTCCGTCCTGAACTGAACTGATTTACTTTTTTTGTGCTAGGCGGGAAACCCAGGCAAGTTGGCAAGCTATTGCTGAGCGGCACCCCGATCCTGACAACGTCAGACTCACTATGCAGCAGAGAATGACCTTGAATTCCTGGTCCTTCTGCCTCCTCTTTGCACTTGCTGAGATTATGGTTCTGCACCACAAAGCTCAGTTTCTGTGGCGGTGGGAATCAAAGGCAAAGTTCCATGCATGTTTGTAGGCAAGCACTCTGTCCACTGAGCCACAGCCCCAGCTCCTGATCTCCTTACATTTTGATAGGGCAAGATTTGGAAAACCCACCCCTAAGTACACTAGGACACGTGGAATATTAAAGTGTGTTCCAAAAACAGACGACTACTCTTCCCAAATGGGCTGTATTCACTCGGCCCAGGAAAGCGGTTGGGGACCTCCCTACTCTCCTTTCCCTTAGAGAAAACAAGCAAAACCAAACAAAACATTTTAGAGGGAACCTGCTTCACAGTCTCTGAATTGCTGGAAAAATTACAGCCCAGCACACCATTATAGCAAATGTGCTATTACCTACTGTGGTGACAGAACATGAGCTGAACTAAATTGCCAATGGAAACAAAATGGTGATTTAGTTTTGGTTGTGAGCCTAGCCGTTAAACGGCTGAGCATCTTTCCAGCCCAACCAATGGTAGTTTACAACGGAAAAGGCAATAGTAGCTGCTGGATTTTAGTGAAACCATAACTGGAGATCCTTCCCCCAAATACAATACAGATCATGGATACAAGTGCTCAGTGGCCAAGAGCTGAGTCAACAGCACCTTTGACAAACTACTAAGTTTAATTCTGTAGTAAATCCTAGTTGTTGACATGTTTTGACTTCTAATACCAAATGTAAGAAACACTTAAAAAAGCTTACTCTGTGGGGCTCCAGGAAACGACTATTCTCACTATATTCAAAAGGACAAAGTCAGTGGGAGGATGCTTGTGTGCAGACCGAGAGTTCAGTTGTGTCCTAAGCACCAGAGAAAGGGCTGGTAATTTTGTTTATTGAGACAGGGTCTCACTATGTAGCCCGAGCTGGCCAGGTACTAGCTATGTAGACCAGACTGGCAATTCTCCTGCCTCAGCCTCTCGAGTAGGGCTGGCAAATTTAGATCACTGGGAGGTCTATCACTGACCCACAGCTGGTGGGGGCAGACCTCTGGCTGTTGGCTGTCAGTGTCTGGGGTCCCTACCTGCAAGCTGAGTTTGCTGAACTGATCTGTAAAAGAGTAAATACCACCATTCAGGGAGTCCGAGACACTGCTGTCTTGTGAAAAGGGAAAGGATACTGGGTGTGGCAGCTCATGCTTGTAATCCCTGTGTTTGAAAGAGTGCCCAGGCCTGGTGGTGGCAGCAGATCTCTGTGAGTTCAAGGCCAGCCTGGTCTACATAGCGAGTTCTAGGACAGCCAAGGCTGCACAAAGAAACCCTGTCTCAAGGGGAAAAAAAAAAAGACTGGTTCAAGAAGATCACTCAAGAGTGTGGGGCCAGTCTGGGCTACACAGTGAGATCCTGCTGCCCATAAACAGACCACAACGGAAAAGGATTAGGGATGCAACGCAGTTCAGAGAGTGCTGGCCTAGCACGTGCAAAGGCCTGGTTTTGGTTTCTGAGCATGGTGGTGCATGTCTGGAACCCCAGCACTTTGGAGGTAGAGGTAGGAGTTTAAGGTCATCATCTTCTAAGTTACATGAGATTCTGTCCAAAACAAAACTAAATAAAAGCAAAAATGAGTGGGGAGCCAGGCATGATGGCACACGCCTGTAATCTGAGCAGGCAGAGGCAGAAGAATCACCAAAACTTCAAGGTCGGTCTGGCATAAATAGCAAGTCCCAGGCCAGCCAAGGATATAGAGAAAGACTTTGTCAAAACCAAATAGAAAACCAATTTTAAAAATTAAATAAGTGGGAGGAGACAGCTGAGCATCGTGGTGCACACCTGTAATACCAAGACCCAAGAGGCTGAGGCAGGGGGATCACGAGTGTGAGGCCAGTCTCAGCAACATAGAGGTTCTGTTTCAAAGTAGAAGGAAAGCCAGACACAGTGGCATAACTCCAACTCCAGGAGACCTGACACCCTACTCTGGCCTCCATAGGCACCTGCACACATGTGCACACACATATACACAGAAATACAATGATGAGCCTCTATCTCTGTGTGAAAACATAAATCCCTGAGGTGCTTTATATATGACAACGAAGCCTGGTCAGGTCATCCTGGTTCCTAGAATGTGAGCTGGGCACAGACACACAAACATGCCCCACAAAAACATCCCAGGCCATGGGCACCTACTGCAAGGACTCAGGAGCTGTGCAGAGGTGCAAGGGGGTTGTGCCCTCCTCAGACAGCACATTAGCTTTGGCACCAAATGTGAGCAGCAGCCGAACACAGTCGGGTTGGACTTGGGCACAGGCCTCATGCAAGGCAGCACGACCTCCGATCCGGGCATCGAGCTCAGCCCCCTGCAGGATAAGGTGCCGGGCGCAGTCTATGTAGCCTCTGGCCACAGCGATGGTAAGAGGTGCTGTGTGTTTGGTCTTTGGAGTCAGCACCCAGAATCCTGAGGAGAACAGGCAGTACTGTAGGACTTTGAATGGGAGTGCAGGATGGAGAAGCTGTCTCTGGCTGACACCAGATGCTGGCCTTCCCTGGGTCTGGCTTACTGAGCCCCAACAGCCATGCTGGACCTGTGACTAGGGGTTCACTCAAGTTCTGAGTTGGGAGAACACATTGGGAGAGCCTTTTTCAACACGTTGTCAGTCTCTAACAAAACACTACACTCCCCAGCACTGGAAAACAAGGCAGAAAATCTCACATAGTATGTGTCATAGAGAAGTTATTCTATAAAACCACAGAGGAGGGAGACAGCCAGGAGCAGATCCTGACGGGAACCTCAGGCTGAGTGACTAGTGGGTTCAGTGGCTCTCTTCGTTCACATCTGGCCTTGGGTTTGGAGATGGGAGCTGTGCACAGGGGTGTGGGGAGCTGAGTTTGGAAATGGACTGCCAGATGGAAAGAGGGGCTTGTTGATCAATGACTGGTATTGGCTTTGAATGGAACAGTCAAGAACGTGTTTAAAGGATACAGTGTGTTGTACTGAAGTGGACACTGTTGGCATGGCGGGGAAGTGGGGTCGCTGTTTCTCTGAATCTTAGGTGAAGATTGTTTTGTTTTTGAAGAATAAGACCTAGTCCAGGTTCCATTTGGGTATTTTTCAAGACAAAGCCAGGACAGCTTGGGTGGAGTCACCACTACAGGTCGGCAGGACTTGGGGCCTTGCGGTGCCTGCCTGTCCTGGGCCCATAAGCTCTCCTCAGGACTGTGAACCCCCAGATCCAAGGGCCGAGGTTAAAGCAAATGCTTGTCAGTTTTCACAAACATCTCAGTTAAGTATTTGGTTAACTTGGACAAACTTGCTAGGTTGGGATACGTCCTAGAACATTTTCTGTCAAGCACATAAAGGTCTTCATTCTCCTGCTACTGAAAACAGCAAAGGGGACTGGGGTCTGGCTCAGTGGTAGAGCACTTGCCTCTGACTTCCATCTTTTAATACCCAAATCAATCAGTCAATCAATCATCAATCAACAATCAAAGTGGAAAAAAAAGGAAAAAGGGGGCTGGAGAGATGTCTCAGTGGTTAAGAGCACTGGCTGTTCTTCCAGAGGACTGGAGTTCAATTCCCAGTACCCACATGGCAGCTCACAACAGTCTATAACTCCAGTTCCAGGAGATCCAATGGTCTCTCCTTACTTCCATGAGTATTAGGCACATAAATAGTGCACAGATCTACATGCAGACAAAACACCACCCACATATATAAGATAAAAATGTGGGGTTGGGGATTTAGCTCAGTGGTAGAGCGCTTGCGTAGCAAGCACAAGGCCCTAGGTTTGGTCCTCAGCACCAGGAAAATAAATAAATAAATAAATAAATAAATAAATAAATAAATAAATAAATAAATAAATAAGTAAAAGTGTAATTTAAGAACTGGGCAGTGGTTGGCGCACACCTTTAATCCCAGTATTCAGGAGGCAGATGCAGGCGGATCTCTGTGAGTTCAAACACAACCTGTTCTACATATCAAGTTCTAGGTCAGCCAGAACTACATAATGAGATTCTGTCTCTAAAAATAAACAAAAAACAAATAAATAGAAAAAGGAAGCTAGGTATGATGGCTCATGCCTGTAATGACAGCAATCAGAGGCTGAGATAATATGGCTTGCTGCGAATTTGAGGACAGTCTGGGATACACAGTAAAATACGGCAAGGCTGTACCTCAAACCTCTTCTCCACAAAGGGAGTGGGAGACAGAAAACGAAAAGTCACAAGTCTTGGCTAAGATGAGCTTACAATCCATCAAGAATGTCAGGAGAACCCAAAGAAAATACAGACTAGGCCTCAGAATACAGGGAGGCTTCAAATGCAGGGAGCAGAGGACAATGAAACCTGGGTTTGCCTGGGCAGTTAAAGACTTAAAGGGGAGAGCTGTGAGCTCACTAAAGACTGAGGGCAGTGGGGCTGGAGAGACGGCTCAGGGGTTTCTTGTAGCAGCACTTGTGTACGCTTTTGTTCAGCTGGTGGACAAAGGCAGGCTAGACAGGTGGAAAAATCAATCCTCTTTTGCAACCCAGAAAAAAAAAAAAAAAAAAGAATGTTTCTTGTTCTTCCAGAAGACTGGAGTTGGGTTCCCAGAGAACCCCCAGCATGGACTCACAACCGCCTGTAACCCCAGTTCCAGGGGATCCAATGCCCTCTGCTGTCCTCCATGGGCACTAGACATGCACATGGTGTACAGACATACACCCATACACATAAAATAAATCTAAACAAGTTATAAAGGACCACGAGTGCAGTGATGCAGGATGGGTGCTGATTGGCAGCTTGGTAGGGAGCAGGAAAAGGCGGGGAAGCAGATCCCAGAGCACTGTGAGACCAGTGATCTGGAGAGCTTATCTGGAGGTCCTAGGAGGGGAGCAGCTACTTGTACACCCTGGACCAAAGACCAGTCCTCTGTTGGGGAAGGTGGTCTTCTCTGACTGGAGTGGTAGAGCAGGAAGAGGACAGCAGCCCAGCCAGCCTGATCAGCTAAGTCAGCCTGGCAATCAGGAAGTGACAGATGCCACAACCAGACTGCTCCCATATTTGGGTCCAGGTGATCTTTTGTTTTGTTTTTTGTTGTTGTTGTTTTTTCGAGACAGGGTCCCTCTGTGTAGCTCTGGCTGTCCTGGGACTTGCTTTGTAGACCATGCTGGCTTTGAATTCAGAGATCTGCCTGCCTGTGTCTCAGTGCTGAGATTAAAGGTATGCACCACCAGCTCTCTTCCAGGTGATCTTATATGCTCTGCTCTGGTGGGGGTGGGGTGGGGGGGCGGAGATTAAAGATTTGAGGCCTTTGACTCTAACTAGCTAACACTGAAGAATGTTTACAACTGAAAAATAAGATACCATCGGCATGTTAGAAAGGCCAAGAGTCTCAACAATAAAAAATGTTTTTTTAAAGGAGAAAGGACCCAAATCTACCATTCTATTTGTAGAGTAGTTATATATAAATCCTGGCACATCTATGTACAGCTTTGAGTATTTTGTGGACTTAAGGTCACTGACAAGGAAAGATCTTACATGAAAAAAAATTACTTGATAATATTGCATGTGGCCAGGCATGGTGTATGACTGTAACCCCACCATTCAGGAGCATGAGACAGGAAGATCCGAAGTCCCAGGCCAGTCTGGGCCACAGAGAAGTCCTGTTTCAAAACAAATGACAGTAACATATTGGATAGGACCTGATGGGACAAGCACACGGTCCCAGTTACTCTAAAGGCTGAGGCAGAAGGATCACAAGCTCAAAATCTGCCTGAGCTATGGAGTGAGTTGAAAACCAGCCTGGGTTACTTAGCAAGACTGTCGAAAAATTTAAAAAGCTGTGGGTTGGAGCACAGCAGCAAAGACGATGCTTATTTATTTATTTTTATTTTTTGGTTTTTCGAGACAGGGTTTCTCTGTGTAGCTTTGCGCCTCTCCTGGAACTCACTTGGTAGCCCAGGCTGGCCTCAAACTCACAGAGATCCGCCTGCCTCTGCCTCCCGAGTGCTGGGATTAAAGGCGTGCGCCACCACCGCCCGGCAGACGATGCTTATTAATAAGCATTCAAAAATAAAGTGCTTATTGGACCGGTGAGATGGTTCAGCAGGAGGTGCTTGGGTCTCCTCCCTACCCCCAACTTCAATAAGTGTAAAAAAAATTGCATATGGATTTCATAAAAATTCCCTTCTATAGGAGAAAACCACAGGAGAAACATGGAATATATATATTATATATATATAAAACATATGGGTATTCCTATATAATTAATATAGTGCATACAATTGTTTGTCAACCAAAACCAACATTTTCAAGCTGTGTATGTGTTATATAAGAACATAACTTTTGGAGGCTGGGTGTGGTGGTACATGCCTTTAATCCCAGCACTCAGGAGGCAGAAGTGGGTGGATCTCTATGAGTTTGAGGCCAGCCTGATCTACTTACCCTGTCTCACAACCACAAAAACAAAATAAAGCAAAAAAAAAAAAAAAAAAAAAAAAAAAAAAAAACCCAACCAACCAACCAAACAAACCAAAACACAAAAACAAAACCCAAATCCACACTTTGCCTTAACTGTTTAGGAAGGAGCTAACATGGGTGGTTATGATGGGCAGCCCACTTTAAACTAGGGTCTGGACTCTTCCCTTCCCCACCCCCACGCTTCTCCCCTCTCTGCCCTCCTAGGTGGTACTCCTTACCCTGTTCTGCTGACCAGGCCAGCTGGTTGCTCACAGTCTCCACAATCATGTTGGCAGCCTCTTCATCTTGGAACAGGATTTGAACCTGCTGTAGGTCCCCAGAGAACAGGGCATTGTGGACAGCTGGGTCTCGGCAGGAGCGGCGAGGCCTCATGAGCCGTGCCTGGGGACTAGAGAGGTATCTCTGGCTTCGACACCGATGGGCAGCAGCCCGCCTCCTGTCCTCCCATTCTAACCACTCTCTCTGTAGGCGGAGAGCACGCAGTGTGGAGGACGTGAAAGGAAAGGTCTCCCCTGCCATGAGGGGTCCAGTGGTCTGGGTAGTGCCACCTAGGCAGAGAACTGTTCCTTGTCCCAGCTAGCACCCTTGCTCTGGGGAGCCACCCTGCCCCCTTCCTGGTAAGCTGGGGAAGCAGCTGAGTCTATAAATAGGCCCCTCACTGCATTGGTAAACAGTTTGCCTAGAGTCATGATCCTAATGCAGAAGGTATTGGGCCAGCCTCTGCCCCTACTGGTCCCCTTCCATTGGTCAGCAGGTCCTGAGTCAAGGTCATTCCTGGATCCCACTTCTCTGGAGTGAGCCTTCTAGTCCAAGCAGTCAACCATGGGATGGATGGATGGGCAGGATGGAGCGGGGTAGGGAGGTGTGTGTGGGGGGGAGGACCAAGGTCCTACAGCCTCCACAGTGTTGGCTGAGGAAGTGGGCAGGAGCCCAGGATGGCCCACAGACCTCAGTCAGGGGAGGCAGAGAGAAACACTGAGAAGCAAACCATTCTTCCTGAATTTGCAATAACAGCAATTGCTGCGAACATGTACCACACGTGGTAGAATTTCAGTCACTCTCATATCCACCTCTACTCAGAGGACCACAGTCAATGAGGACATACAAAGCAGATTTGGTCAGTAAATGAGATGGCCAAGCTTAAGTATTTCAGTCCCACTGACAGGGTTTCTCTGTAGTTTTGGTGCCTGTCCTGGATCTCGCTCTGTAGACCAGGCTGGCCTTGAACTCACAGAAATCCACCTGGCTCTGCCTCCCTAGTGCTGGGATTAAAGGCGTGCGCCACCACCGCCATCGGCAGGAACTTAACTCTTAACAAGGGAAAACTACTGACTCAAGATCACACAGCTGGTGAGGGCAGGGCAAAGACTCCGGGGGGGCCAGACTTGATGAGGCACTTGGACTCTAGGGGCTACTACCATGTGGGTCTGATAGTTGGGCGAGCCTCTCCTGTCCCCTCATGCCCAGGGAGGAATGGTCTCTACCTTCAGTGACTAGTTTTTTTCTCCCTAGTTTCTTTCTTTTTTTTTTTTGGTTTTTCGAGACAGGGTTTCTCTGTGTAGCTTTGGAGCCTGTCCTGGAACTCACTCTGTAGACCAGGCTGGCCTCGAACTCACAGAGATTCACCTGCCTCTGCCTCCCAGTGCTGGGATCAAAGGCGTGCGCCACCACCGCCTGGCACTTCCTCATTTCTAAGAGGCCTCACGTGCCTACCTGAGGTGTGCCAAGGGGTTGACCTTAGAACTGGGGACCTTCAAACTGTACACCCTTCCCCCTTTGGAGGAAGTGGCTGTGCCTCCAGGAGCCTCTAGGGGGAGGAATGAGGCTGTGAAACCACACCAGCTGGTCTGACTATCTGGTAGAGCAAGGGAGGGTGGAGGGATGTCTGCCTGCCAGCCTCTGCCTCCTGGGCTGCATGCGGGGTGGTGTCTCAACAATGCAGTGTGGGTTCCTCCTGGCTCCTGCTACCACCCTGACTTTCCAGCAACCTCCCCCTCCTCTGTGTCTTTCACTTCCTCCTGGCCACAGGCCCACACAGGATCTGTCTCTCCCACATTCTGTCCCCAGCTTCAGTTCAAGTCCTCCAAACCTTCAACTTGGATCAACCCAGCCCATGTCTCTTTCTCAGACCACATGCCCCCAGCTGCCGCCAGAACCAACTGTCCAAAAAAACTTACTTTCCTTAAAAACTTCTGCAGTCTGGCTCAGGCTCTTCCATGAAAGTCCCAATTCCCTGGTCTGGCCCCACACCACACGGCATTCTTCTCACCAGGTTCTCGGCCCTTCCCCACTATCCCAATGGCTTGGAATCTCCTCCTCATTCATCCAAGGCAGCCTGCTGGGTCGAGGTGTCCCTGCAGTAACAGCTATTCAACTTTTTTTGGTTTTGGTTTGGTTTTTTGAGACAGGGTCTCTCTGTGTAGCTTTGGTGCCTTTCCTGGAACTTTCTGTAGCCCAGGTTGGCCTCGAACTCAGAGATCCGCCTGCCTCTGCCTCCTGCATGCTGGGATTAAAGGTGTGTACCACCACCGCCGGTGCTATTCAGGTTCTAAAGGGCATTGGGTGGGCTTAGCGAAGTCCACATGCCATAGACATCACTCTACCATGCTGGATGTGGGCTGCAGGGCAGGCCCTGGCATGGTCAGTCTTGACACAGTGTTTAGGAGCACCTGGCTTATGGCAGGCTGGCCTCTCCTGAACATTGAATAAAGGTCCCTATTCTCTGCCAGAGCAAACACTCCTTATCTGCCCAGGTGGGTGGCAGCAACCTGGGCTTCTTCCGGTATTGCCCTCACCCTCTGCTCAATCATCCTGTGCTTGGCTCCCAGCTTCTTGGTAGTGTTCCAGGGTGGGGATCCCAGAAGAAGAGTGAGATCATGCCCGATGAGGGTTTGAAGATCCTCAGAGAACGGCACCTCTATGGACGCAGCTGTGATTAACCCTACTGGAAGCCATACAGTATTTTAATTGCCCTGCTGACGGCCTGGCTGAGCACCCACAGCTGAGTTCCCAGGGTTGGGAGTCTGGTAAAGCAAGGAGGGGCCAAGAGGGGCCCAAGTGGTGGGTGTCCCTTGACTCCCTAAGGCATACAACAGTCATAGCCTAACCTCTGCCCTGCCCTCTTGCCTCACAGGCCTGAAAGTGCTGACTATAGCTTTGTCCCTCAGAGACACCAGTGTGTAGGTTTTTTTTTTTTTTTTTTTTTTTTTTTGGTTTTTCGAGACAGGGTTTCTCTGTGTAGCTTTGCGCCTTTCCTGGAACTCGCTTTGGAGACCAGGCTGGCCTCGAACTCACAGAGATCCACCTGGCTCTGCCTCCCAAGTGCTGGGATTAAAGGCGTGCGCCACCACCGCCCGGCTGGTGTGTAGGTTTTAACATTAGCTTCCGAGGCAGAGAAAGGAGGCCTGCCTGGGGGTCCACAGGAGGCCAGATGTTGAACTGGAGGGAACAGTGCCAAGGGATTTGATTTCAGTCTGCCTCCTGGGACTTTAGTCTGGGGAACAAGGAAGCACCCAAGAAACTAAGATCTAAAACAGTTTGAGCTTAGTTGAGACTGGGCAGGGGGAACCAGGGCTTGGAGGTGTCCCAATGAAAACACAAAATAGTCTGGTTGATACCCCCACCTAGATGGCCTGGCCCAGGTCTAAGCTAGAGGCAGAGTGAGCATTAGCAGCAGGCACAAGAGGAGAATGTCTAAGTGCAAGGCACTGGGAACCAGCCCTGGCTGCCCTGGCCTACAGCACAAACGCCTTTTGGACCAAGGCTCCCTGCAGTCAGCAGCTCCCAGCTGCTTACACTCCCTAACCCTGGTGTGGCTGCACACCATTTGACTGCCTTTCAAACGGTACAGAGTAGAGGGAGGGCACACTGTACAGAGGAGAATCCCACCAGACCACTTCCTCAGTTAGTGACCTAGGCTCACAGACAGATACCCTGGTAAGATGGGAGAAGCTGGGCCTGATGGTACAAGACTGCGGTCCTAGCTACTGGGAGGCTGGGGCAGGACTGCCAAGATTAAAGCCGGACCAGGTAACTCAGTGAGCGCCTGCCTCAGAATAAAAAGATAAAAACGACAACGACAAAAACAACAACAAAAAAAAGGAGGGCCTGGGATGGAGCAGAGGTTGAGCACCTGCAAGTGCAAGGCCCTAGGTTCAATTCCCACCACTGCCAACAAAAACCAAGCAAGAATGGTATCTTACTAACAGATTCCCACAGAGACATTGTACAAGATGCTTGACTGTCAGCTGGAGGGATGGCTCAGCAGAGTCCCAGCGCCTACATCAGGGTTTCTACACTATCTTCTGGACTCTGTAGGCATTCACATGCAAATGGCATGTGTGCATGTGTACACACACACACATACACACAAATAAGAATACTAAAAATAGGGGTTGGTGCTGTGGGGAGTTCTGTATGTCAAATATGTTGCTCTGATTGGTTAGTAAATAAACACTGATTGGCCAGTAGCCAGGCAGGAATGATAGGCGGGACAAGCAGAGAAGAGAATTCTGGGAAGTGGAAGGCTGAGTCAGAGAGACACTGCCAGCCGCCACCATGAAAAGCAGCATGTGAAGATGCCGGTAAGCCTCGACCCACGTGGCAAGGTATAGATTTATAGAAATGGATTAGTTTAAGATATAAGAACAGTTAGCAAGAAGCCTGCCACGGCCATACAGTTTGTAAGCAATATAAGTCTCTGTGTTTACTTGGTTGGGTCTGAGCGGCTATGGGACTGGCGGATGACAGAGATTTGTCCTGACTGTGGGCCAGGCAGGAAATCTCTAGCTACAGGTTGGGGATTTAGATGAGTGGTAGAGCGCTTGCCTAGTAAACGCAAGGCCCTGGGTTCAGTCCTCAGCTCCGGAGGGTGGGGGTGGGGTGGGAGAGGGAATACTAAAAATAAATCTAAGCTGGGCATAGTGTACATGGGAGGCAGAGGCAGGTGGATCTCTGTGAGTTCAAGACCAGCCTGGTCTACAGATCTAGTTCCAGGACATCCAGGACCACACAGAGACCCTGTCCTGAAAAACCAACAAATAAATAAATAACCTTTTAAAAAAAAAAAAGCCTGACTGATACTTCTCATACTTCTCAGCATCATTGAGGTCATTCAAACCAAGAGAAGCCTGAGAAGCTACCAAAACCAAGAGGAGCCTAGAGATCCTGAAGCAGGTTCAGAGAGAGACAGAGAGAGAGGGAGGGAGAACAGGAGGGAGGGATGGAATGAGGGAGGGAGGGAGAAGGAGGGGAGAGAGGGGGTAAGGGACAGAAGGAGGAACCCAGCAAACCGGAGAAATAGCTAATGATAACATAGCAATATTGGTTCATTGAGATCAACGGAGCAGGCAGGTGAATCTCTCTGAGTTCGAGGTCAGCCTGGTCACAACCACTAGTAACTCTAGTCCCAAAGGATCTAAGCCCTCTTCTGGCCTCCAAGGGCACTAAGCATATAGTTGGCACATAGACATATATGCAGGCAAAACACCCATACACATGCAATGAAATTAAAAAAAGAAAAAGAGAGGCAGAGAGGGAAGGAGGGAGGGGGGAGAAATTGTATGTGAGTACACACACACACACACACACACACACACACACACACACACAGCACACACAGTCAATGCTCTTTGCTCTGTCTGCCTTGCTGTCCACCTGCCGGCGCTTGACTGCCCCAGCCAGCAGAGAATGGAGGAGTAGGTGTGTCAAGGAAGGTGGCAGATGAGGAGGGGCTACTTTATTTCAGAACCAGGTACAAGAGCCTGTACTCCACCATCCCCCTCGAGGGCTCATTGGCTATAGCCTTAGGTCACCTTTGCTGTGGTTGTGGCTCCTCTGGGCTCCTCGGCTGTCAGGGGACCGAGAAACAAAGAGAAAAGGAAACCAGGTCCAACATCTCTGAAGTTAAGATGAGGTGGGAGGGTCACACTTTTCCTGTCGGCCGGAGGACAATGCTCTACAGGGCTCCCAAGCCAGAGAGGCTGGAGAGCTAGCCTTGCTCCGATGTCCAGTATGCCCATACCAGAGGAAGTTGTCAGGCCACAGCGCACACTGTCTGGTCTGTCACTTGGGGGTTTCAGGGTGGCCATGAGGAGGCATCAGACCATGAGCTTGTCCAGTCTCCAGCTGCACTGGCTTCCTCTCCCCAGGATGTGACCAGATGCACCTAGAGCTTGTCTGGGGGCAGAGACTACCAGCTCAAGGTGCATGTCCTGTCTCGAGGCAGCCCCAACTGGGATCACAGAAGAAGTCCTCGGGGAGCTCACTCAGAAGTCCATCCAGGTCATCTGCAGAGGGAAGTGGATGTGAGGAGACTCTGACAACCACAGAGTTCCACAGAACTCCGATCTGAAGCCTCTGCCCTTTAGGAGAACCTTGACCTGGCTACAGGAGAAAGGTGGCTCCTCTGGGGCAGAAGGCCCATGCCCGTGGGTCTGAGACTGCCATGATGGGCCTTTCCTTGTCTCCCCACAAACATATGCACAGCAAAAGGCAGGACACATCCCTGGGACATTCTAGCAGGAATGGGGGATTCCTCACGCTTCAGTGGCTTCTTTCCTGTCTGTCCAGTGAGGAGCAGGAAGGATCCTGAGGTTTCCTATTGCAACTTTCTTATTAGACGAGGGGTATGATTTAGGAATGGCAGTTTATCAACCTAGGCTCTCAGCTGACGGTGGGAGGGAGCACCCCAATCCAGAGTGCCTGGGTGGACACAAAGAATGAAAGGCACAGCGGAGCACACCTTTAATTCCAGCACTCCAGAGGCAGAGGCAGGCAGATCTCTGAGTTCAAGACCAGTCTGGTCTACATAGCAATTCACAGAGAAACTTTGTCTTGGGGGTGGGGAGAGGAGAGGGGACCATTCCAGGGCTGGCAAGATGGCCAGCAGGTAATTCCAGGACCTATAGAGCAGAGGAGGACTGATTCCCACAAGTTGTCCTCTGACCTTCACGACGTCACAGCATGCCTGGCTTCCCGATAGATAAAATGAAAAGGAAGAGAAAGAAAACGTTCCTGACCAAAGCTGTCTGGTGCTTATGGGAAGCTGGAGATGCTGCTGACGCTGGTAATCCTGAAGTTACATTCACTGCATGCTCATTCTGCCTCAACAACCCTTCTCAAGGCGGCTCAGGGTGGCTGCTGGAATAAAACCCACTTTACTGAGAGACAGGCTCTAAAGAGATGCGGCAACTTGCCCAAAATGAGCTTACTCCTGCTCTACCTGTCGCTATTTCCAGGACTGCATGCCCCCGCACCCCCCCAAGGCAGACTGTAAACTACACCCAGGAGTCCGGCTCCAGGTCTGGCCAGAGCACTCAGTAGCTGCTGCTGGGAGGAAAAGGAGAAGGGAGATTGGGAGCATTCGAAGTTTAATTAAGGTGATGAGCACTGTATTCAGGGCAGGCGGGGCTGTTATTTGCTTACAGCAAGGAAAAAGTTGCCCAATGGGCTGGGCATGGCAGTGCTTGCCTTTAATGCCAGCACTTGGAGGCTAAGGTAAAGGACTGCTGTAAGTTTGAGGCCAGCTAGGACCACATAGAAAACTCTTGTCTCAAAAACCCGAAGTTGCCCTGTGGGCGCTGTGCTGTGAAGGGGGGGATCCGGGTGAAGGCTGGGCTCTCAGGAGACAGCAGGGACTGAGTATCTGTCTTCAGCCCTGTAGAGTGGTACAATACGACATGAGTGCCCTGATACACAGCCAGCTCTCCTCACTTGCTCCGGGACCACCAGGAGCTTCTTCAGACAGCAGTGGGGTCAGCAGCAGACTCAGTGACAAGGAGAGAGCGCAGGACTCCAGACAACACAAGACGACTCCAGCATGAGGGGCCGAGTCTCCCGTGTGGGATCTAAACAAATGGGCTTTGTGGTTTACATATTGGTATACTGGGAATGTGGCTGGGGTGAGACCTCTACCCATAATCCTACTGCCTTCCGGCCAGGCAGGATTGAATTTCTGAAACCGAAAGCTAAGGAAGTGACTGGGACATGAGGGCTCCACCTGAGGGTAGCTCCAGTTGAGCCTCTCAGGTTTGTGTCCCTGGCCACATGGATATGTGACTCCCTGGCATTCCTTCTGGAGCCTCTGAGAGGGAGGTCTGCCTCCATGATCTGCTCATGAGGACCTGAAGTAGGACACAAACTGGGCCATGTACTCAGGGGTTGGTGACGTTCCCTTCGGCAGCTGAAGGTCCTGCCAGCAAACGGGGGAAGCAATGGACCACTTTGTGTGCTTCATACGGCTTCTACCCCACTGTCACAAGAGTGTAACAGCTCTGAACCAGGCCGCAGGCTTGCTGATATCCTCTGACCGCTGGAAAACGCTGCACCAGCCCACAGATGCACAGCGGGAAGTGTGAGGGGCAGCTGCGCAGAAGCGCTCTTGCTGAGTGAGGCCAGAGGATGACGAGGGGGTATGTGCCTTACCTGCCTCTGGGAGCTCTTCCTCAGGAGACACTGCTGAGTTCTGGGCTGTTCTGAGGCCCGGTGTGGGCTCTGCAGCCACATCAGGCTGGAGGTTTCCATGGAAGCTTCCTAGATCCTGAGGACAGTGGATCTGGTTACAAGTGCTCAATGTCCCCAAAACCCCTGGGGTGGGGTTGCCTCTACCCAGATGACCTCAAAGGGAAGGCCTCTCAGAACAAAGATGCGATAAGGGAATGGGGTGGGGGCCGGGATCACCCAGGCCCAAGCTGAGGGAGAGAGATCAAACACCAAACACCTAAAACAGCAGACAACTAAAGCAAAACAGACCTCTAGGCTGATCTTTCCAAATTCTATCAGTGTCTAATGTTTTAGGGATTCTGTATAACCACCACAGAAGGTACAGAAGCCATTTGCCAGTGTGTTGAGGAGTTAGCCTGAGATTAAAAATAAGCTATTATCAAGGCTAGAGAAAATGCTCAGCATTTAAGAGCACACGTTGCTCTTCTAGAGGACCCAGGTTCAATTCCCAGCACCTACACGGTGGTTCACAATCATCTGTAACTCCAGTTCCAGGAGTTCTTCCAGCTTCCACAGGCACCAAGAACACGTAGTACACATAAATATATACAGGCAAACACAACACTCACACATAAAATAAACCAAATAAATCTTTAAAAAAAGAAACAATCAAACAGAAAAACCCTGCACATAACAAAAGGAAAGGCCAAATTTGAAAGAGAAATGAAGGTTCTAGAGGTGGGGTGACTATGAGGGCATAGAAAAGGGTCCACAGAAGAGGAGGAAATGTTAGCAGAAAACCAGAGATGAGGGTCCGCAGTGCCTGGAGGTCATCACGTCAAACACTTGTTCCATAGATAGTGCAAAGCCAGGGAAGGGACAGGGCTTGCCCAAGGTCATAGCAGACATTCTTAGCAGAACTTGGACAAGACCCAGGTCTCCTGCCTTCCTCCAGGCCAGGATCCTAAGGGTGAAGTCAGCAGGATCCAGCCTGGGCAGACCTGCCTGGAGCTGTCTTCAACTCCCACAGACACCAAAGGTTTGCCTCAGTTCCTAAAGGGTGTGCTCCTGCGCGTGCCCAGCAGAGGCAGAGACCAGGAGGGAAGTAAAAGGTCAGCTCACCTGACAGGCCATTTGTACCCTGTTCTCTGTGCGGGCCACCTGGGGCAGAGTCGACCCTCTCTCCTTTTCTGCCACCACCCCCAGGTTCCCTCGCCTGGTTCTCAGGTGACTCCTGACTTCTCAGATGATCAAGTCTGCCCTTAGACATTCAGGGATCACCCGGAAGCCAGCTGCTCTCTAGGTACTGTTACTCAGCCTGATGGCAGGCGGCTGGAACAGTGGCAGCGGCTACTCCTGTTCCCGAAGGCAGGCACCTCTTCACCTCAGTGGAACTGCCCCTTCACACCTTTGCCTCCAGGGATCCAGAAAGGAAGAAATGAAAGAAACCAGGCAGGAAAGCTCTGCCAGTCACCGTCTGTCTATCCTGACCCACTTACCTTGGGCGAGGGCTGAGGTGCCTTGAGGAAGTCCCCATCCCCAGAATCTAGACTGTAAATATGGACCAGGTTGTTGGGTGTCACGTTGAGGTAATGGTTTCTGAGTGAAGGAGAGAACACTCCAATCTGGAATTAGGAAGGGGAGTCAGTGTCGGGGGCAGGGGGCTACTGGACGACCACCAGGAACCAGGTTTCCTTTGGCTTCCTGCCCTCTGCACCAAGCTCACACTCACTCCCGCCTTGGCCTTGGTGCTAACAGAACCACTTACCACCCCCACCACAACTCTCCACCCCCATTTATCCTGATGATAGCCAGAGGCTTGCTCTCAGTTCCAGCAAACCAGGGCCTCGCTTCTCCTGGGTTGGCAATGGAGGGAAGTCAGGCAGCCAGGCGCAAGGACCCCTGGGGCTCCTCCCTGCAGCAGGTCCCTTCTGGAGCTCCCCTACCTGCTTCAGCAACAGCACCGAGCCAGGCTTCAGCTCACTCTGGTGGGTCTCCAGAAGCACCCTGTGAACTGTCCCAAGCATCTCTCCTGCAAAACCCACATGGCCTCCGTCTCAGGGTCAAGGGCACAGCAAAGGGTCTGAGCTCTGGCTGGGAAGGGGGCTGCTCATCTCTTGACCTCAACGGAGGTCATTCATAAGACACCCAGGACTCGCTCCTTACCTGTGGGGTCCTTAAAAACCACGCTGGCATCCACTGTGCTCCGAGTCAGGGACTTGATCATCACTGCCATGTTGGGGACCTTGTTCCGGGGCAGCTGCTTGAGGGCTGCCTGCTTCCAAGGAGACACATTCACTGAGCTGGCCATGCCTGCAGGTAACTCCCCATGGCAACCAGGGGATGTTAACAGCTTTCCTTTAGGGCAGGTCAAGGCAGGTGGTAGGGCACACTTCTGCTCCCTGTAGAGGCCCAAGCCGGCAGGTCCTTCTTTCTCTCTGAGGTGTCTTTCCTTTTGCATCGGTTTTTGCGGCTCACTCCATCATGGCAGGCCACAAGTAGAGATTTACTGACACATGTACCAACATGCATCTGTATATGAGAGACCACCACTCAGGGTGGCAGTGTGCTTAATCCCTATCTCTCAATCTGGTATGCAGAGGATGCACAACACTGTGCTCAGCACTGTGGAGGACAGTGTAAATATACAGCCAAAGGGACTTCAAGCTGCCTTCTGGGGACAGGACTAGGCTAAGAGGGGCAGACAGCCTCTGCCTGAGGTGGAGCAGGCAGCAGTCTCCGTTCCTAGACCCTTACCTTGCGCAGCACCATGACAATACTGTAGGTAGAGAGGAAGCAGGTGGGGTCTCGCTCATCCAGGCCCAGAGCAGATTTCATGGTGAGCCAGGGCCCTCGCCCAAAATCTTCTTCCACCGATCCCTGGGGACTAGCAACATTCTGGTACCACAGAGCAGAGGGGAGCCTGAATTAGTGCATCTACCTTGAGAAAGATCCTTGGCTGAGGCAGAGCAGGGAGAGAAACAGTGAGTTCCTGGGGTGGGGGTGGGGTGGGGGGATGCCTCTTAATTCCCATAAGGAACAGAAA
This sequence comes from Peromyscus californicus insignis, assembly GCF_007827085.1. Classification (NCBI taxonomy): domain Eukaryota; kingdom Metazoa; phylum Chordata; class Mammalia; order Rodentia; family Cricetidae; genus Peromyscus; species Peromyscus californicus. The sequence goes on from NW_026294551.1 coordinate 20,474,732, forward strand.
GTGGCATGTGACCTGGCTGCACCCCGCATCCGTCACTAAGCAGCCAGAACAGAATTACAATGAAGCAAAGGCTATCCATCTTACGTTTTTAAAGGTTTATTTATTTTACGGGTATGTATATGGCCTGAGAGTATGCGTGCACACACGTGCACGCTGGTGCTCACAAAGGCCAGAAGAGGACGCTGGATTGTCTGCAGCTGGAGTCACAGGCAGGCATGAGCTACCTGGTGTGGGTGCTGGTGTGGGTGCTGGGAGCAGAGCAAAGGTTCAGTGCAGAAGCACCAAGGCTCTGAACTGCTAAGCATGCCTCAAGCCCCAGACATCTCTCTTACAACTTCCCGGAAGTCTTAGGAGTACAGACTCTGTGTGTATATTCATAGGCTTATAGAGCATCTTGGTTATTTTGATTCTAGTCTTTTTTTTTTTTTTTTTTTTGGTTTTTGGTTTTTCGAGACAGAGTTTCTCTGTGTAGCTTTGCGCCTTTCCTGGAACTCACTTGGTAGCCCAGGCTGGCCTCGAACTCACATGCCTGGCTCTGCCTCCCTAGTGCTGGGACTAAAAGCATGTGCCACCGCTGCCCGGCCCAGTCATATTTTATTGTCCCAAGTTTTGTTTTTAGCTCTCTTGGAATTTACTCTGTAGACCAGGCTGGCCTCAAACTTGGAAACCACCTGCCCCTGCCTCCCAAGCACCACCACTACCTGGCTCTGTTTTTAGTAGATGCCCCTGTTTTTTTGTTTTTGTTTTTGTTTTTTTCAAGACAGGTTTCTCTGTGTAACAAGTAACAACCATGGCTGTCCTGAAACTTTGTAGACCAGGCTGGCCCCAAACTCAGAGATCTGCCTGCTTCAGCCTCCCAAGTGCTGGGATTAAAGGTGTGCACCACCATTCCCAGGATGCCCCTGGTTTTAACCATTAGTTGTCTTATATCAACAATGGCTTTGAATCCAGATGACTACCACCAGGTTTGGATCTGAAGTGGACAGGCAGCCTCGGGGAGCTGCAGCAGCACAAGGCAACACTGAGAGGATGAAAAGCAGAGGTGGGTCTGAAGATAGAGTAAGTCCGTCAGAGCCCCAGGAGGAGGGAAGCTGGGCCTACCTACTGAAAGGAAACCTCCTGGAGACAAGATGAGGGCGGATCTTCCCCAGCTCAGCTCCCAGAAACCCGAGAGGGTTCCCAAGATACCATCTCATACGATTATTACACTCTCCTCCCTAGGGAAGGAGGCAGCCAGGTGGGCCGACAGTTAGTTCTCAGATGGAAGAGAAGGCTGAGTCATGGCAGCAGCACAGGCCTCACTCTGGGTCTGTAAACTGCTGCCTCCCCCAGCTGCTTTGTCCACCTGCCCTTCGGTACAGGCTTAGCAGCATCAACTGAGGCATGCAAGGGTGCCCCTCACTTTCGAATGTCGCCCCACAAGTGGAGATTTACATAGAAGAAGTTACCTCAGTCTGGAGTTTAGCCAGAGCACCATGAGTCGGAGTCTGGGGTGTGGAAACCATGATCTCCTCCAAATTCTTCCCGCTATGCTAAGAGGGGAAGAGAAGGCGAGAGCAAGCTCAGCAGCTGTTATTTACAAGCACAGCATCTTGTCTGGGTTACATAATGAGTTCAGGAAGCCATCAAGGACAATTAGCACATACTACATCGCTCTGAACGCGGTCTCAGGAGCCTCATTGGTAGCTTTAAAAAGACACTTTGGGGATCAGTTTGGGAATGTAAGGAAACTGGAGCTGGTCCAGAAGCAAGGCCTGGCGCTGCCTGAAGGGGGCAGTGACCCAGAGGGGTCTGTGATGAGTTACTGAGCAGCCTTCCCAGAGGCCTTTTCAGGAAAGAGCAGACCACCCTGCTGGGTTTCTCTTGAAGGGCCAGGAAGAACAAGGGACAAGAGGGATTGTGTCAATCCCCATCAGAAAGACACCCACTGCAGCCAGAGCAAAGCTTCCATGCCCGGTTACCCGGCTCTAACTCGAATCTCGACTGAGGGATGCACCACCCCTTACATATAAACTCTGCAGGGCTGCTTCACTTCCAACCCCGGCTTCCTCAGGCTGGCCCCCAACACCAGCCACAGTGAAGTGATTTGTGATCTCTAGAGCACCTGCTCTTCAGCCTGTCTTCCCATCTCTGGACCAACCCCCAGGCACAGTCCCCGCCCTCCCCTTTATCCTCCTGATCATCTACCCAAAGCCAGCGAGCAAGGCCAAGGCAGAGCCAAGGAAAGACCCTTGGTGCAGGATCACTCACCCACCTTCTTCCTCCACCACACCGCAGGTTTATTCTCAGCCCTAAATCAATTGCCCAGGATCTACCTCTGGGCTAACAGAGTGAGAAAAGAGTCCTGTCCAGGGCTAGCAAACAACAGATTCGCAAGCACTATTTCCCAGGTGGATTTGGAAGCACTCTTCCTGCCCACTTTTTTTTCTTTCTTTTAAGGAAAAGTTTAGTTTGGCTTACAGGGGACACTTGATCATGGCAGGGAAGTCACAGTGACAAGAGCCTGAGGCAGCTAGTCACACTACTCACCACCAGGAAGCAGGGGGTGATAAATGCCAGTGCGCAGGCTACTTTCCTTTGTTCAGTCCAGGACCCCAGCCCAGGGGCTCCCCACCTCAATGAATCTAATTCAGGAAACCCCTTATAGTCAAGCCATTCCCACCCGGCAGTGGGGGGGGGGGGGGGGGGCGGGCTGGAACTCAGGGCCTTGTGTCTGCTAGGTAAGTGCTCTACCTCTGAGTCACTCCTTCTTCCCTCCCCACTTCTGACTTTCACAGCTTTGCAAACCTCATTTTTCACATACATATGTGTGTGTGTGCCTGTGCACATATGTGGAGGCCAGAGGACCACCTCAGATATACTCCTAGGGAGACCTGAGGCTGCATTTACCTTGTTTTTCACTTTTTACAATTATTTATTATTTTATTGTATGGCTGTTTTGCTTGCATATATGTGTGTGCCTGGTGCTCATAGAGGTCAGAAAAGGGTGTCAGCTCCCCTGGGATTGGAGTTACAGACAGGACAGCTGTGAACCACCATGAGGAGGCTGGGAATTGAACCCAGGTCCTCTGTAAGAACAACCAGTGCTCCTAACCTCTGAGCCATCTCTCCAGCCCTTACTTTGTTTTTTGAGGCAGGGTCTTTCCCTGTCTTAGAGCTTCTCCAGTAAGCTAGGCTGCTTGGTCAGTGAACCCCAGGAAACTTTTCATTTCCTCGCCAAGAGGGAGGGTTACAGGCATGTGTCTCCATGCCGGTTCTGTGTTGTTTTTCATGTGGGTTCTGCAGCTCATGCTCGAACGGTGTGCAGTGCACCAGATGAGCCATCTCTCCAGGCCCCGCAAACGCTTCCTCCCCCTTCCTCTTGCCTGTCCTCTGGCAGTGAAGACAGTCTAAGACTGGACCACTGTTTCCTTCCTCCCCTGGATCCCAGTGTCCTGGAAAACTGGTCACTCACCTGATGAGGTAGAAGTCCTGCTGGGCCAGGGAAGCGGCGGGTTTTAGCTCGAACGGAGGAGCAGGAGGGCTGCTGGGGTGTCCGGTTGGTAGCAGTGACAAGTTGAACCAGGTGGTTGGTGACTACAGGTGTCTGCAGAGCTGGCTGAGGAACTCTTGGGGTGCTGACAGGAGAGTCAACCGAAGACACTGGGGCTCGGGATGGCAAGGGTCCCCGAGGAAACGCTGCAGAGCTGCAGTGAGGACGTCCAAGTCCAGGAAAACGGGGTGTGCCCTTTGACCAAGCTCTGGGAGACTGAAATGGCTGACCAGGCGAATGATTCTGTGGGCTGTTTTGAATGGGTCTCCCAGCTACTTGGTGAGGCTGAGGTGCAGGAACAGGGGAGTCTCTTTGATGGGAAGTGGAAACTGCTGAGGCAGATGGGAGAGGAAGGCTGCCTGCGGCTCGAGGTCTCAAGGAAGGCCCTGGATTCCTACAGCGGATAATGGGCCCCTTCTGGAAAGATCCACTCAGGTCGGCCACTCTGGCCTTTTTCGCCAGTACTGGCTCCTCATGGTGCTGAGAAGGTAGGATATGGGTGGCTCCACCATCAACTCCAAGTTCTGGCTCCAAGCCATCTCCCTCCAGCTCCATGCTTGCCAAGGCCTTGTCAAAGTCATCTTGGTCGGGTGCCTCAAAGCCACCAAAGCCCTGCTGATGGCTCCCAAAGATAAGGGCCGAGTGTGCGGCTGAGGACCGGGGTCCCGGTGACTCCTGGAGCACTTTCCTTAGAGTTGTTCTCTGCTGATTGCCCATGCTGCTGCTAGAGGCCGAGACAGGTCTTAGGGACACCGCTCCTGAACAAAGTGGATCCCTGACAGTCTGGGGTATGCTGGGAGTAGGGAGACAGAGTCCTGGGCCTGGCCGGCTCGAAGAAGTGGGGTGTGGTGGCAACGGTCTTGAGGATCGTGCCTGCAGAGTCTCCTGTGGTCTGGAAGAAGCAGGTGTCGGGTGCCCGGCATTCCCAGGTGGTACACCAGTGAAGTGGTTCTCTGCATTCTCCACAGCAGATAAGAAGTCCTATAAAGAAACAGAGAAAGCAGGCCTTTTGTCAGGGTTTTGCTTGGTTGGTTTTTTTCGAGACAGGGTTTCTCTCTCTGTGTAGTTTTGGTGCCTGTCCTAGATCTCACTCTGTAGCCCAGGATGGCCTTGAACTCACAGAGTTCACAGAGATCCACCTGGCTCTGCCTCCCAGAGTGCTGGGATCAAAGCCGTGCGCCACCACCGCCCGGCTGTTTGTTTTTGAGACAGTATCTCACATAGCTCAGACTGGCCTTGTAGAACTTGCTATGTAGCTGAGGATGATCTTGAACTCAAGACTCTCTGTCTCCACCTACCCAAGTGAAGGTATTATAGGACAGTGCTACCACATTTGGCAGGGTCTTTGCGTCTGGAAATTTAAAACTGCTTCCAAAAAATAAATAAAAATAGAAAGTCCTCCTTTTACTGTTTAAGCATATAGTACGTGTGTGTGCAGACACACACAAGCAAGAACCCGAGACACGAAAGACAACGATGGCATTTCTCACTGCCTATGATCTTCCAGTGGGCCATCAGGCTTCTGTCAGAAGCGTTCTAAGGCTATAGTTCCAGGTAGTTACTCTTCAGTCTCCAGGAGGAGGCTTACTGGGAAAGCAACAGGAAAAGTAGGCACCCCACAAGGTCACATACTTGTGTGAAGGAGACTGGCTAATGCTCAGTCAGGGCAGTGGAGAGCTACCCGGTTAGCCTGCAGCCTGTCCTTAGTACATTCCCTGCCTCCACCATGCACACTCACACCCACAGTCTTCAGTAAGACAGAGAGCCCCTGGATTCAGCCAAACAGACACAAGTTAAATATAGCTTCTCAGGCAAGTTAAATTAAGTATGGATTGCATTTGGGAAGCAAGGTGAGATTGCCACCTTCAAGAGCAACAGACCTGTTCTGAGGGTGTTTTGAGTCAGAACTGCTGATTAAGTGACAGGAAGGTGCTATCCACCCCCAGCCCCTGCTGCTGCTCTGATTGTCTGGGCTAGAGAGAGGTTTTTACCGCTTTAGATGTTCATCAAGAGTGCCACACTCCAGCCACACCATCTTAGGACCACAGTGACAACAATGATCAGAATGGCAGGATCCTGGTGGTCCCCTTTCTTCCCACAGAGCTGACACTCAGCTGTAACATCATTTGCCTTGGGAAGTGAGAAAGGGACCGGTCTGCCATTTTCAAGGAACGAAAATGTGAACAGTCAGAATCATTCCCCCTAATTCCATTATGACCCTGGCGGCTCTACCGCAGGTGACGACCCAGGAGGGTCATTTCACAGTTCCCCTTCAGCCTCTAATGACATCTCCAACACTGAAGTTAAAGACAGGGACACACCTTGACAAAGCTGGCAGTGTTGGGTGTGATGGTCCACTCTTATAATCCCAGCAATGGAGACTGGAGACGGGAGGATCAGGAGCTCAATGTCCCCCTCAGCGACACAGCAATTTGGGGTCAGCCCAAGCTAACTGAGACTGTCTCATTAAAAACAAAACAGAATGCCGGGCGGTGGTGGCGCGCGCCTTTAATCCCAGCACTCGGGTGGCAGAGGCAGGTGGATCTCTGAGTTTGAGGCCAGTCTGGTCTACAGAGTGAGTTCTAGGACAGCTAGGGCCACACAGTGAGACCCTATCTCAAAAAAAAAAAAAGAAAGAAAGAAAAGAAAAAGGAACTGAATAAGTTTCATACAACAAAAACAACAAACACTTGTAACTTCATTGGGTGTCAGGTGCCAGGCAGGTATTTGCTAGAATCCTCAGTGAATTCTTACAATGGCCTTGTGAGTAGGTATTATGATTATCATATGGATAATCCTCATCTTATGGATGCAGACACTGAGACTTGTTGAGGCTGGAAGAGATGGCTCAGTGGTTAAGAGCACTTACTACTCTTCCAGAGGACCTGAGTTCAGATCTCAGCACTTGTGTTCAGTGGTTCCAACTATCTGTTACTCCAGCTCCAGGGGATCCAAAGCCCTCTTCTGGCTTCCATGGGCATCTACATGAACATGTAGCATACACAGAAAGAGAGAGAGAGAGACAGAGACAGAGACAGACAGAGACAGAGAGATACATAATACATATATACAATTAAAAAAAAAAAAAAGAAAAAGAAGAACCTGAGACTTGGACTGGTCAAGAGCTACAGCTCGAACGCACTTGGGCCCTTATCCCTGCATCATTTGTTTAGGAGACGACTGAGAACCAAAAGGTAGCTCCTGCTGCATGCAACAGTGTGAGCTTTTACCCCCAGCATGCAACCAGGAAGGAGAGGCAGGCAGATCAAGGTAGAAATGTCCAGGTCCTAGTCCTAGATGAAACTATATCCACTGGTTCTGAGCATGAAGACAGTTTACGGAGACTAGTCTGGTTGTCTCGGATTGCACTTTAAAATACCTCTGTAGCCAGGCAGTGTCACATGCCTATAATCCCAGCACTCAAGAGGTTGAGGCAGGATGGTTTCAAATTCAAGTCTTTAGCACACAGAGACCCTGTCTCCAAACAAACAAACAAATAGCAAACCCAGAAATACCTCTTCAGGAAGGGCTGGGGATGGGGCTGGATGGTTTGATCACTAGTACCATGAAAGACTCCTGTTGGAAATGGCCCAAGAAGGCCAGAGAACAAAGAAATTTGCCCTGGTTCACATGGCCAGTAAGTGACTGATGCAAATTCCCCTGCCAGAACTCTCATTTAATTGGCATGGGGTAAAGCTTACACAAGAAGTCCAATATGCTGACTTTGTATCTCATTTAATTTCTTATCTTCTGAGAAGGCTATGTAAGGTAAGACAATGTCCTTCATAGTAGAGAAGAGAGACAGGGGAGGCTAGAAAATAAAGCAATCTGCCATGGTTCACATGCCAGCTGGTGCCCTCAGGTCTCAAGTCATCCAGCTAACTGTGCTGCCTCCTCCCCGACTCTGGCTCTCTATAAACTCTTCCCACTTCAGGTATGCTATTATAAAAGTGAGTGAAATCACCCTCAAGACAGATCCCAGAAAGGTCCTTATAATTAAAGACATGACAGTTACAATTAGGGAGCTAATTGGTTTTTTGTTTTCTTTTCTTGAGACAGGATCTCATGTGGCCCAGAATAGCTTTGAATGCTCTATGCCGCAGAGATGACCTTGAACTTCTGATCTGTTTGCCTCCATCTCTCAAATGCTGGAATTACTCGTTCACTGGTTTTCTTCAGAGCTTGGGGACTGAGGCCAGGGCTTCAAGATGAGCAGGCACCTGCACCCACTTGCCTACACTCCCAGCCCTTTTGTTTTGTTTTCTTTGGTTTTTTTTTTTTCTAGACAGAGTCTCTCTACAGGACCCTGCCTGTCCTGGAACTCACTATGTAGACCAGGCTGGCCTCAAACTCACAGAGATCCTCTTGCCTCTGGCTCCCAAGTGCTAGGATTAAGGCATGCACTACCACACCTGGTTTGTTTTGTTTTTAAGGCAGTTAAATATAGCCCAGTGGTAGTGGCAAAAGCTTTAATCCCAGCATTTGGGAGACAAAGGCAGAGGCATATGATCTCTGTGAGTTGAGGCCAGCCTGGTCTACAGAGCGAGATCCAGGACAACCAGAGCTACACATAGAAACCCTGTCTCGAAAACCAAACAAACGAACAAAAATCCCCAACAAGTTAAATATGTTGTTGTTGCTTAGACAGTCTGCATAGAGCCGAGGCTGGCCTTGGGTTCATGATCTTCCTGCTTCAGCCTCTTGAGTACTGAAACTATGAGCATATAGCACCAGTTTGGTGGTTGCTTATAGTTATTTACATCCCCCAGCCTCTCCCAGATAAAAAGACAAGAGACATATCCACTGACGGGATGGCTCCCAATGTTCTGAACCTGGGTGTTTCCATTGCAGGGCTTCTTTGCAACCTCTGATCACCAACATTTCCCTACCTCATCTTCAAACTCCTCTTCCACAGCAAACAGCTTCCGAAAACTACAGGTCTGAAACGGAAAACAAAGCAATTCAGGCTGGAGGAGAAACATTGCAAGAACATCCTGTGCTCTTCATCTTTCCCCCGCAGCTCTAACAAGGCTATCAAGTGTACTGTTTTTCTGGGTTTTTCTTTTTTTTCTTCGTTTGTTTGTTTTTGGTTTGGCTAGTACTGGAGGAGGAAAGAGAGAAGAAATTCGATTGATTTAGGTAAAGACTTAAAAAAATACTTTTGTGTAAAAAAATATAATCATCTATTTGAATTACTCTTAGAAAGGAGGGATGGGAAAAGAGAGAAGACCGCCCAGGGAAGCAAAGACAGATCTTCAGGGTCGGCACTGGGCACAGGCCACTGAGGTTTTTGTTTTCAGACAGAGGGTCTCAACTAGCCCAAGCTGGCCTTGAATCCATTATGTTGATGAAAGTAATTTTCAACTCTTATAAACATACTTATTTAGTGGGGGGCACCACTGTGTGGGTGTAGAGATCAGAAGACAATTTGCGGGAGTCAGTTCCCTCCTCCCTGTGATCTAGGGATGGAACTCAGGCCATCAGAGGAAATTACTCTTTCCTGCTTAGCCATCTCCCCAGGCCCTGACCTTGAACTTGATCCTTTCTTTTCCAAAGGGATGGGATCACATGCCTGCACCACCTCTGGAAGTCAGGCCTGAGGATTTTGCAACAACATCCCAGGTTTGTCCAACACAAGAAACTACCATAAATCCTAGCATGGAGCCCTGGTTTCTCAGAATCAAGCCAGTGGTTTCTTTCTACACAAGTCCAAAGGCCAAAAGCTAAGTTCCCAAGAGGGTGGGATGTCCCAGTCTTTCTGGCCAGAAGGTTCAGACGAATGTCAAACCCATAGCCAGGGATTTGGTGGAACGGAGGGAGGATGCAAGATGTCCAAGGATCACGAAGGTAGCGGGGGTGGGGGTGGGGGGGGTGGGGCGGGAGAAATGATTCCAAAAGGCAGTGACGTTTGACGACACAGGGACTGATGACTATTTCTCCAAAGAGAGAAAGAAAGTAATTAGAGGAGAAGGAAGGAGGTGTGTGCTTGAGTGTCCGTAGGTCTGTCTGTCGGGGGAGGGTCCTTTCACAAGGTCTCCTGCGCGTGCGTGCCCTTCCGGACTAGAACCCAGGTCTGCAGACTACACCCAGCCCCTCCCAGACAGACCCCATCCTAGCAGATTCACCGAGCACCGAGCCCAAACTTGGAGTCTGGCTGCCCCGCAGGTGGGACCCCCCACCCCCACCCCCGAGACGGCGAGGGCGCGGCATTACCATAGCGACGGCCCAGCTCGGGCGGGTGGCTTGGCCCGGCCGTATCAGACTCAAGGGGTTCACCTCCAAGTCGACCCAGATGTATGTGGCTGACCGTACACCCGAAGCAGGGTCTGAGAGAAGCGCCTTTAAGACCACGCCGAAGCTGAGAGAGGGTCGCCAAGCGATTAAGGGTGTGCGCCCGGGGCGGCATTCGAAGCCGCCGCCATAACAGTGGCCCCGCCCTCTTAAAGGAGAGGCCCCATTTTTTGTCCTGCCGACACAAAGACGTTCTCCCTCCGGCCTTCCGCCTCAGTCTTAAAGGGAAAACTATGGGCTCTCGGTCGCCCCCAAGCGGTCTCTCGAGTCCAGTTGGCTGCCGCGTTGAATTGAGAACGAGGTTGGCTGGCGAGAATCTTGGACAACCAATCTTATTCCCCACTTCTCTTACGCTGAGCACACTAGTGACAGGTGATTTGAGAGTGACTTCATTCTCACCAGAACCCAGCCGACTGTGCAGCCCAGGAGCTCAAACTCACTTTGTAGCTAAAAATAACCTTAACTCCTGATTGTCCTTCCTCTATTTCCCCGTCGTTGGGATTACAGGCACTTGCTGGTTTTATGTGGTCCTGGGGATGGAACCCAGGGCCTCACACTTGCTAGGCAAACGCCTTACTACAGAGCCACACCCCCAGTACTGATGGAACATTTTAGGGAGAGGCTAGCAAGTTACAGCGAGGAGGTTGTGTGTGATTCTAGAGTTGGCAAGGATCCTTCCTGTCTCCCCTCCAAAGTACCTCCATACCCAGTGTTTTCATTTTCCTAACATTGCATCTCAGCTAACAGGAAAGGCAGGGTCTTCTTTCTTTTAGAAAAGGACATTAGTTGGGCATGGAGGTGCATGCATGTAATCTCAGCACTCAGGAAGTTGAGTGAGACGTGAGTTTTCTTGGCCAGCCTTAGCTATGAGACCTTGTCAAGGAAGGAAGGGATGCAAGAAGTGAGGGAGGGGGAGAAGAGAGAGAATCAAGAGGTATGCTAAACTTGTTGTTGTTGTTGTTTGTTTGTTTCTCCAGACAGGGTTTCTCTGTGTAGCCCTGGGTGTCCTGGAACTGGCTCTGTAGACCAGAGAGCCGCCTGCCTCTGCCTCTGAGTGCTGGGATTAAAGGCAAGCGCCACCATGCCCGGTGTATGCTCAACTCTTTTAATAACTGGGTTTGAGAATAGTGGAAACTCAGACCAAAAAGGAATTAATAAGTTCAGAAATGGCAAAATCGGGTGCTGGGGCTTAGGCTGGAAGACCCACCCCAGAGATGCTAGATGGAGTGGGATGAATAGTTGAGTGCAGTGGAAAGGGTTTCCACAATCTCACTTAACCTGTAATGATAACAGTCAAAATTCCTGGAGTGCTATTTATGTTCCAGGTACTGTTTTAGATCAAGGTCTTGGCCAAGCTCACATAGCTAAGAGGAGGTGGAGTTGAGAGACTGTGACCCTAGTAGCAGACTTCAGCATCTACAACTTAACTGCTATGTCATTTTGCTTCTTAGAATTCCAGGGAACTGAGTTTGTAACTCGAGGCTTCAGGGAAGACAATCCCCTGTAATTATGTGCAAAACATCATGCGCTTGCTCACATGTGCCTTGTTCTGAGGAAGAATCCATCTCTTTCGTCATATTTCTATGGGTCAGAAGGCTATTGTGCGCTGAGGAACAGGACACACCCTCTCCCTTGACCTTCAGCCATCTCTAGATGCCTTATATGCTGAGGCCAGGCCTTACCTTACAGTTCCTGCGAGGTCTATTGCAATAACCCCAGGGTAGTCCCCTTGATAACAAGGTTTTGTGTCTATTTTTCTGGCTTCTCTGCAGACTATGTGTGTGTTGTGAATGGAACCCAGAGCCTTGCACGGTCTAGAACAGTGATTTACAATTGAACTACACTCCCAGGCCTATCTTCTTGTTTTGTTTTGTTTTGAGACAAGGTTTCTCTATGTAGCTTTGGAGCCTGTCCTGGATCTCGCTCTGTAGATCAGGCTGGCCTTGAACTCATAGAGATCTACCTCCCTCTACCTCCCAAGTGCTGAGATTAAAGGTGTGTGCTACCACCGCCCGGCACTCAGGCCTATCTTTTTGTTTGTTTGTTTGTTTGTTTTGTTTTGTTTTCAAGACAGGGTTTCTCTGTGTAGCTTTACTTCTTTCCTGGATCTCGCTCTGTAGAACAGGCTGGCCTCGAACTCACAAAGATCCGCCTGCCTCTGCCTCCCGAGTGCTGGAATTAAAGGCGTGCGGCTCAGGCCTATCTTTAACATAGAAAGAACATCCAGATTTTTTTGCTGTAGAAATTCTTTAGGGCTGGGCATATGGCTCAGTGTTGAGTATTTGCATCGCATGTACAAGGCCCAAAATTGTTAATCCCTCTTCATTCACCAGAGGACGGCGCATAAGATTCTCAATGTCGGGCTGGAGAGATGGCTTAGAGGTTAAGAGCACCGACTGCTCTTCCAGAGGTCCTGAGTTCAATTCCCAGCACCCACATGGTGGCTCACAACCATCTGTAATGAGATCTGGCGCCCTCTTCTGTATACATAATAAATAAATAAATCTTAAAAAAAAAAAAAAAGATTCTCAATGTCTCAGTGCTCTGGGACCTGCTTCCTGTCTTTTCCTGTCTCTACCAATCAGCACCCACCCCCGCTAGACCATGCCCATGAGCTCAATGAGCTCATTGCTGCCTCCTTCAAGAAGCCACCCCCAGGATTCGCTTACAAGAAAGGGTTTCTCTGTGTAACCCTGGCTGTCTTGGAATTTGTTCTGTAGACCAGGCTAGCCTCAAACTCACAGAGATCACCTGCCTCTGCCTCCCACGTGCTGGGGTTAAAGGCAGTCAGTCACCACTACCACTCGGCTTCAAATAAGCCATTCCCTCACCACACCCCAGACAAGGTTTCTCTGTGTTAACAGCCTTAGCTGTCCTGGAACTTGCTTTGTTGATCAGGCTGGCCTCGAACTCACAGAGATCCCCTGTCTCTGTCTCCCGAGTATTGCGATTAAAGGCACGGAAGTCATCTTTAACCGCCCAGAGAGACCCATGTTTTCTTGTCCTCACCTCCGCGCATTCCGGACCCACTCCCATTGTAACTGATGGCTACTGTGTGTCCTGTGTTCTCTGTGGGGTCTCCTCCACTCCTTGATGGACTGGGTGCTTCTTTTGGTCAGGTCTGGTTGTTTTCTTTTGGGAGGAGGGGAGAGTTGAAACAGGATCCTAAAATCTGGCCTAGGCTGACCTTGAATTTGCAGCAATCCACCTGCCTCAGCCTCCCCAAGTGCTCGGATTATGTGTGTGTGCCACCATGCCTGGCTTTTGCAGCTTGTTCACCGCTTGTGAACGAGTACTTAGTACGTGGAAGACACTGTACAGCATTTGTTGAATGACGTAATGCCTTTTCCAGAAAAAAAGAACAGATGAGTTGGGCAAGTCCAGGCCCACTTCTACGACTAGCTGCCATTGGTTGTGAAGGAGTTTTACTTAAGAACAAAGGAAAAACATACATATAAACACACACACACACACACACACACACACACACACACACACACACACACACACGGTAAGGAGTGGGGGTTGAAGACCGCTTGCTGCATCTGCTGTGGAGTTAGAAAAATGTGTTTTGGCTTCCTGCTAATTGGCATGTAATCTTCAGTGAGTTCCTTTCCCTCTCAGAACCTGTGTTACTTCATCCATGAAAACAGAGTTCTGCATCTTTGCAGGGTTTCTGTGAGATTAAATGAATTGCTCGGAAGCGGCTAACTTCATCATGCCTGGCATGTTGGCAAAGGCTTGGCAAACATGGCTTCCCTTCCCCCCACTTGAGTTTGCAAGCTTGTGTGGGGAATTGTTATGGGAACCACATGGCTTGGGTTTGTATCTATCCCGGCATGTTTGCGGATGCGTTTCACCCTAATTCATGGTTGTTTTTTTTTTTTTTTTGTTTTTTTTTTTATCATGTGAAGAGTTGTATGCGAACCAGTTTGATGTGTTTATCTGCCTTGTTATGGACAGTGGCAGACTGGAGAGGCAGTGTATACATCCAGAGTTTTGTGTTGTGTTGCTGGGTGGGTGTTGCATGTTAAGTGTGTGTGGAATTCGATGTGTGTTGTGGCCCACATATGGGAGCCAGGGGAAGGACTGCTCTGTGTGTGTGTGGCTGTGTGAGAAGATGGTGGATTCAGTTAATGTGCTCTCCATGTATATAGACCAGCTGTGCAAGAGAACTTTTGATGCCCATGGAAATGTACTCTGTAAAAACCCACTGTCGGTTGGAGTTGCCACTAACCCCTCACGGCTCTTGAGCACTTGAAACGGGGCTAGTTTGACTAAGGAACTGAAGATATAATGGTATTTAATTTTCGTTGTTTTCATGGAAATAGCCACAGGGATATTAGTAGACAGAAATCCCAAGCTTGTTCCCCAACGAACCAGGTGATGCACATCGTCTTCCCACTATCACGATGGGGTCTTGACCTTAGCATGTAAGAAGCCCTGCCGGAGCCCCACCTGCCCGCATATGCGTGTGAGCGCGTGTGAATGCGCGTGTGTAAGACGTACAGAGAGGGCTGCAGCCCCCCCACCCCCTTCAAGTCCCCAGCGGAGCAGTGAATCAGCCTGACAATGCGGTGAGTCATTCATGAACCGCTTTGCAGCCGGCCCAGCAGGCGGGAAGCGAACGTCAGCCAGCCTCGCAGCAGCACTACCCCCACCCTCGGGTGGGATCACTCAACCCCACGCACTGCAGATGTTGGGAAGAAATTGACGCGGGCCAATCGAGGCGCCGGAGCGCCTCTCCTCCGCCCCTCCCTTTGACTTGCAATCCATTCATCCCCTAGCCCCTCTTTCCCTCTCCCTTCGGGTGGTATGTGAGTCATCACGAGATCTCTTTTTTTTCGAGGACAGACGCATCTAACTCAATCCTCTGAGCTCCATCCAACACCCACCTCCCCAGACCGAATTCAGTGGGTCCTCGCAGGCTGGGCCAGGAAGGGAAAGGGGACGCTTGAGGGGGCAAGGCTCCCTTTGGCCTTGAAGCCAACCCAGTCAGGGGTGTGCAAATGAGACGGGGGCTTGGAGTGGACTGCAGCTGGATGGTCCTAGGGACCGGCATCTAGCTTACTTAGGAGGATCATCAGGACGAATGTGGCCGGAAGGAATGAGATGCTTGAAGGATGCTGCCTGGAGCACCTGTGGCTGGTGGGAAGTAAGGCATAGGGGACAGAACTAGTTATGTTCCTCTGTTTCCCTGGGAAGTCCCACATAGTGTCTCTCCATTGCCTGACCGTCTTCAGGACCTAGTGGCCTCTCTCCTTTGCACGTCCTCTTCTCTGCATCTTGCAGCCTCCCCCTCTTGGACTGGACATTACCCGGGGTCTCTGGGACTACTGGGTCAATCGAGGCACAGGAGTCGGCCTTAAAAGAGCAGTTCAGTGATAGAGTGCTTGTCTGACAGCGATGAGGCCCAGGTATACATCCCCATGACTAAACGAAAATAAATAGAGCAGGGGCATCTAGCTCAGTGGTAAACAAATAATTAATTAATTAGTTAAAAAAAAAGAAGGGGGAGATGGGGCTGGAGACAGCTTGGCGGTTAAGAGCACCTGCTGCTCTTGGAGAGGACTGGGGTTCGGTTCTCAGCACCCACGTAGTGGCTCACAACTGTCTGTAATTCCAGTTCTATGGGATCCTCTTCTGACCTTCATGGACATTAGGCTTTCATGTGGTACCCATCCATGCATCCATGCAGACAAAACACACAGATAAAATAAATTAAAAAAACAGAACAAATAATATATGCGGTGCAATACATATTATATACATATACATAATACATAGTAGAGAAAGAGATTAGAAAAGTATGTATCTAATTGTCAATTCTTCTTTCAAGAGTGACTATTTTCCTTTGTACCTTCTTGGCTCCCCTTCCCCAGGAGTTTTATCACAATATGAGTTCATGACTTTTTATAGGAAAAAAATCAACTTATTAAGCATTTGAAAAGCCATCTGTGGGGGCGGTAATAAGAATTAACTGTGAAGGGATGTTTTCTGTGGTGATGAAAATGTTCTAAAACTGGATTGTGGTAATGGTTGTGCAATTCGGTGAACTTACTAAAAACTATTAAATTGTATACTTAAAATGGTAAATTTCATGATATGTACATTATACACGAATTTTAATTTTAATTTTTAATTTATTTTTCATAAATACCTGAGTGAGTTTTTAAAATTATGTGCATGTATATGTGTCTGTGTAAGGGTATGTGTAGAGGTTTCCTTGGTGCCAGGGGCATTGGCTCCCTTGGAGCTGGAGTTACAGGTAGTTGTGAGCCACTGAACGTGAGTGCTGGGAACTGGCAGCAACCAGGTGGAAAGCAAAACTTTCCTTTGAAAGGCTCTGCAACATGTATGATTATTCTCATAGCGACTCTAGAAGGTAGATAGCATGTACTCCATTCTACAGACATGGAGATGGAGGCTCAGAGAAGTTTAATAAACAGTGGGTGACAGTTCAAAGGACAGCCCGGGACCACATAAAGTCTGCCCCAAGATTGAAGGGGCTCCCCTCAAGAGCTGAGATCACCATATCTGTTTCTTCCAGCAATTCACAAGGACCTAGGACTCCCCAAACAAATGTCCTCCATTCATAGAATCTGTAAAGTGTTCCTTCATCCTCAAGCAACAGGGCCCTGGCACATCCACGAACACACATGTGCCCAGCAACAGAGAGAAAGAGCAACAGCTAGCATACACTTTACCTGCACCATTGTGTTTAATCTTTCCAACAGTTCCTCAGGGTGGGCACAATTGTTATTATTATTATTTGTTTTTCTTTCTTTTCTTTTCTTTTTTCTTTTTCTTTTTTTTTTTTGGTTTTTCAAGACAGGGTTTCTCTGTGTAACTTTTGGAGCCTGTCCTGGAATATTATTTGCTTTTCTGAGACAGGGTTTCTCTCTGTAGCCCTGGCTGTCTTGGAACTCACTCTGTAGACTAGGCTGGCCTTGAACTCAAAAATCCACCTCTCTCTCTCTCTCTCTCTCTCTCTCTCTCTCTCTCTCTCTCTCTCTCTCTCATGCTAAGATCAAAGGCGTGTGCCACCATGCCTGACTTGGGCATAGTTTACCATTTTTATTTTTGTTTTTTGAAACAGGGTCTCATGCAACTTGAGCTAGCCTCAAACCCTCAATTTTCCTTCCTCTCACAGTGCTGGGATTAAATCATGTGCTATCATGCCTAGTTTCCCACTTTAAAACCATTTAAAATTTTTATTTTTATTTTCTGTATTTGAATGTTTTGCCTGCTTGAATGTATGTGCACTATATGCATGCAGTTCTTATCGATGCCAGAAGAGGGCGCTGATCCTCTAGAACTAGATTTAACAGTTGTGAGCTGCTATGTATCTGAAGGGAATGGAGTCAAGTTGCTCTGGAAGAATAGCAAGAGCTCTTAACTGCTGAGCTATCTCTCTAGTCCCCTCACCTCCCATCCCCTTTATTTTTTTTAGACAGGGTTTCGCTGTGTAGCCCTGACTGTCTTGGAACTCACTCTGTAAACCAAACTGGCCTCACAGATCTGCCTGCTTCTGCCTCCCTGAGTGTTGGGATTAAAGGCATGTGCCACCAGTGCCCGGCTCCTCCTCCCCTTTTTAAAGGGCAACAGATCAAACCCAGGGTCTTTCCAAAGGCTAGGCTCTACCACTGAACTACACTTCAGGCTCATCCTTACCTTTAGAATGGATTAAAGCTATAGAGAGTTCAGTAACTTGCCAGAAACCCCAAACCTAGGGAGTAAAGCTGTAGGCTCTGACTCCTAGGTATTGGAATCTAGAACCTGCTGAAGCACTGGTTTAATTGGTGGACTCCATTCCCTTGTGGAAGACAGCTGAACAAGAAGAGAGTGATTTCAGCACTGGGCATTCCTGTAATTCTAGCCCTTGGAAGGTGGAGGCAGGAGAATTAGACATCGGAGGCCAGCCTCTGATACACAGAGAGTTTGAGGTCAGCCTGGGTTACACCTGACTCTGAGATGTGGGACTTTGCAGGTGTATTAGACTTTTATAATGTCTCTTTGCTCTTCGGTGAAAGTAGACCAGGATATGCTCCCCATTGGGTTATGGAATGCCTGTGTGGAGGGCTGGCTTTGGACAAGGCCAGAGGTAAATCACAGTCTCTTTTCCAGGCTGCCTCTCCAGTTTTAGCCACACTCACTGACTGGGCATTTACCTGCCACCCTGCAAATGATCTTGGCCTCCACAATGTTTGTGGTACCTGGGTTCCCCATCCACTCTTCCTGCTTTGTGGAATCAACCTGGGAGAGGTTTGGTTGTGAGGACAGATAGCCATCCTCAAGTCTGCTTCCTGTTCCAAGGACCTTACAGAAATAAGGACCCCAGACTGATTGGGTTTACTGCAATTAGTAAGTGAGATATATATATATATATTTGACACCTTATCTCTAAACCTTAGAGTTGATTCAGGATTCTAGCAGCACATCGGTTTGGAAGACTGATCTCAATAGCAGACACCTTGGCAAATGATTTGTTGTTGTTGGAGTTTTTGTTTTAATTGTTTTTTTTTTTTTTTTTTTTTTTTTTTTTTTTTTTTTTTTTTGGTTTTTCGAGACAGGGGTTTCTCTGTGTAGCTTTGCGCCTTTCCTGGAACTCACTTGGTAGCCCAGGCTGGCCTCGAACTCACAGAGATCCGCCTGGCTCTGCCTCCCGAGTGCTGGGATTAAAGGCGTGCGCCACCACCGCCCGGCTTGTTTTAATTGTTAAGACTGGGTCTCACTATGTAGCCTAGGCTGGCCTTGAACTTTTAATTCTCTCTGCCATGCTTGGATTGTAAGCATGTACCTACATGAAAGTTGACTAATCACTTTTGTTTCATTTTTATTTATTTGTTTGTTTGTTTATTTTTCAAGACGGGGTTTCTCTGTGAAACAATCCTGGCTGTCCTAGAACTCACTTTGTAGACCAGGCTGGCTTCTAACTCACAGAGATCCGCCTGAGTCTGCCTCCTGAGTGCTGGGATTAAAGGCGTGCGCCACCACCGCCCAGCTATTTTTTTTTTTTTATTTGTTTGTTTGTTTTTCAAGACAGGGTTTCTCTGTGTAGCTTTGGAGCCTGTCCTGGAACTCGCTCTGTAGACCAGGCTGGCCTCGAACTCACAGAGATCTGCCTGGCTCTGCCTCCCGAGTGCTGGGATTAAAGGCTTGAGTCACCACCTTCAGGCTAATTTATTTGTTTGTATGTGTGTGTGCATGCGTGTGCCAGAGTGCACATTTAGAGATCAGAGGCCAAACTGCAGGAATTAGTTCTCTCCTTTCATCATGTGGGACCTGAAGACATCAGACTTGGTGGGGAATGCCTTGACCCAATAAGCCATTTTACTGGAACTATTTTAAATTTTTTCTTTTTCTTTTGTTCCTTTTTTTTTTTTTTTTGCACTTGGGAGGCAGAAGCAGGAGGATCTCTGAGTTCGAGGTCAGCCTGATCTATAAAGGGAGTTCCAGGACAGCCAGAGCTACACACAGAGAATCCCTGTCTCAAAAAAACAAAAACAGCCGGGCGGTGGTGACGCACACCTTTAATCCCAGCACTCGGGAGGCAGAGGCAGGCGGATCTCTGTGAGTTCGAGGACAGCCTGGGCTACCAAGTGAGTTCCAGGAAAGGAGCAAAGCTACACAGAGAAACCCTGTCTCGAAAAACCAAACAAAAATCTCAGTAGATATTTATGAAAGAGTGCAGAATGAGAGAAGCATTGGACAAGTTTGTTTGCTTGATTCTTTTTTGAGGCAGCATTCTAAATAATAACCAAGCTAGCCTTGATTTTACCATTCTCCTGCCTCAGATTCCCAAGTTCTAAGATTACAATCATGGACAGCCACATCTGACTTGGGGCCAATATTTGTGTGTGAAAAGTCCCTACTTCTCTATAGACCCAGCATAGTGGCACATGCCTTTAATCCCAGTATTCAGGAGACAGAGGCAGGAGGATCTCTGTGAGTTTGAGGCCAGCCTGGTCTACATATCAAACTCTATGACATCCAGGACTACATCTAGAGACTGTAGCTTAAGTTTTCCTGCCTGGCCCACAGTCAGAACAAATCTCTCTCACCTGCCAGTCCCACAGCCTCTCAAACCCGACCAAGTAAACACAGAGACTTATATTGGTTTCAAACTGTATGGCCGTGGTAGGCTTCTTGCTAACTGTTCTTACAGCTTAAATTAATCCATTTCCATAAATCTATACCTTGCCACATGGCTCGTGGCTTACTGGCATCTTCACATGCTGTTTCTCATCGTGGCGGCTGGCAGTGTCTCTCTGACTCAGCCTTCCACTTCCCAGCTTTATTCTCCTCCTTGTCCCGCCTACACTTCCTGCCTAGCCAATGGCCAATCAGTGTTTTATTTAATGACTAATCAGCAACACATTTGCCATACAGAACATCCCACAGCAAGAGACCATGTCTCACCCCACCCCCACCCTCATCCCTGCCAACACACACACACACACACACACACACACACACACACACACACACACACACACACAAGTTCATACATCTCCGTGTTGGATATTCAGACCATTGGGTCTAATTTTTCCGTTGTTTTATGAAGTCAAGATTCCAAAATCTCAGGGTGTAATCCTCTAATCAGCGAGGGGAAACTGAGGGAAGAAAGAGAGGGAAAGGGATTTGCTTGAGCTTCTCTAGTCAGCGGTGACCTTTGTTGTGCAGGGGACATGCCATCTTGTTTCCAGAGGATGGCAAGTTCCTCAAGAAAAGGTACTGTTAGACCCTCTGCCTTCTCCCAGCGATCTTGGGGCACACTCTGCCCTGAGACAATACTCTGTAAGAAACTACAGGCGATGTGGGGGACACACCTGCGTTGTTGAATTCATGTGGCTTGGACTGCTAAGCTGTTAGGAGGGACCCTAGATACTCCAGGAACTTCTTGGTCCCCGTTCCAGGTACCAGCAGGGGATGTTTATTTTTAAACAGATTCCCAGTGTGTTGCAGGAGTCCTGGCGCTGGCTTCCCCCGAGGCGGGCGGCAGCGCTGTCATTGTCATTACTGAGTCATGTAGAGACAGTGGCCTGCCCCCAGTCTCCAGATCAGTGAGGTAGGGGGCAGGAGGCCTGGGGAAGGACACAGGTGTCAAGAGCTAGGTAATGCTGTCAGCAGAGAGTGACGCGCGCACGCGCCACTGGTCAGTCCTTCCTATTTTCTTGTTGGTTTTCAGTTCCAGCTCCAGACTAGAGCTGGCTGGAAGAGCTAGAAACATCCTCAGACACCCACATCATCTATCCAACCGTCACGGCCTCTCCTCCCTGCTTTATTTCTGAGTCTCACTCTTGAGTCCAGGCTGGCCTCAAACTCATGATCCCCCTGCCTCAGCTGGGACTATGCCCTTTTATAGACAAAGAGACTGAGGCCCAGCAGGCCCAGTAATTTACCCAAGACTCTGGTCAAGTATGACTGACTGTGTGTTGAGTGTGGGCCTTCACTCTGCCTCAAACCCAGAGGTGAGGGCCCTCGGGATGAGGAGGAAAGGAAAAGGCCTTGGGTTCCATCTTAGCACTATATAAATTTGGGCATAGTGATGCATTTCTGTAATCCCAGCACTCAGTGAGTAGAGGTCAGAGGATCAGAAGTTCGAGGTCATTTCTGGGATATATGAGATATATCTCTAGCACGTGGGAGGAGCGGTCGGGAGAGTCATCTGGAAGCTCATGGGCTAAGTAGCCTGGAATACGGGGCAAAGTGTCAGAAACGAGAGAGATCCTGCTACAGAAACAGGGTGAAAGGCAAAAACCAGTTCCCAGAAAGTGTCTTCTGATCATCAAACACACACCGTGGCGAATACATACCCACACTTACACGTGCATCACAGGCACACACACACTCTAGCCTAACTTTTTCATCAAATGGATGGATGGATAGATAGTCAAACAGATGGTCCCATTCATATTCCATTGGTGGAGCACACCTTTAATCCTAGTACTCGGGAGGCAGAGGCAGGCAGATCTCTGTGAGTTCGAGGCTAGTTTGGTTTACCGAGTAAGTTCTAGTACAGCCAAGGCTACACAGAGAAACCCTGTCTCGTAAAGTCAAAAAACAAAACAAACAACAACAACAAAAAAACCCAGAGAAGAAAAGAAAAGTGAGAGAAAAAAGGGAGAAAGGAAGCGTCCTCACTCTTGTACGACAGAACCAGAGCTTATTTTCCTGGGGAGATGCAACTCACTAGTCTATTCATCCCAGACAGGAGACCTAAGACATATTTAAAGTACGGATATTACCCAAGTCCTACTTGGTAGGCCAATAACATTTTTGTTTTGTTTTGTTTTGTTTTTGTTTTCTGAGACAGGGTTTCTGTGTACAGTTTTGGTGCCTGTCCTGGATCTCGCTCTGTAGACCTCAAACTCAGAGAGATCCCCCTGGCTCTTCCTCCCGAGTGCTGGGATTAAAGGCGTGCGTCACCGCCACCCGGCAAGCCAATACGTTTTATTGGGGTCACTTACGGGAATATGGGTGAGGGGTCACTTACGGGAATATGGGTGAGGGGTCACTTACTGGAGCAGAAAAGGCTCAAAGACAACCGCATCCCCAAAGCCCACCCCAGCATGGGTGACAGTTCCCAAAGCTGGGAAAGAGAGCTCACTGCACAGCTTGTAGGCGGCTTAACAGGTTGGCAAATGTCCTCCCCAGGTGCCTCAGTTGCTCTAAGTCCCAGTTGGGTTTGAGGCAGAGTGAAGGCCCGCACCCAGCACCCAGTCAGCAGTCATACTTGACCAGAGCCTTGGGTGAAGCTCTCCTCCTCTGAGAGTCTTCTCGGCAGCTGGGCTCTGCTTGCTCAGGCAGGGAGGGGCCTACTGAATCTGGTCAGTTTCAGAGGGCTCTTGAAGCTCCTGTGCAGGATAGACTGTTTTGATCTCAGAGGAAACCATTACACAGTGCTCACCTCCCCAAGAAAGAAACCAAGAGGGAGGGAGCAGGGAAGGTCTCCCAGGTCTGAAAGGACTCCTGCAGGTTAACACAGTGAGACCTACACCAGACCTAGGCTTCCTGGGGGTGGTTTTTATTATACCCTGCAGCTCCTAGTCACGAATAATACTGCATCTGTCTTTCCTTTTCAAACAGGGTCTCCTATAGCCCAGGCTCCCACACTCAGAATGTAGCCAAGAAAATGACCTTGGATTTCTGCTGTTCCTGCTCCCACTTCCCATGCTGAGG
Source organism: Peromyscus californicus insignis (assembly GCF_007827085.1). NCBI lineage: Eukaryota > Metazoa > Chordata > Mammalia > Rodentia > Cricetidae > Peromyscus > Peromyscus californicus. The sequence goes on from NW_026294551.1 coordinate 20,497,740, forward strand.
ATCAGACCCAGGGCTTTGTGCGTATTAGGCAAACACGTCACCAACTGAGCCACATCCTGGCCCCTGACATAAACTTTCTTCCAGCTCCAGAGCTTATTGTAAATAGTCCTGGGACAAGACTGGCCTTAAGGAACCTGAGAGGAAGGTATGTCATAAATTTCAAAGCCTCTGATTGTGCTGGACATTGTCATATCTGCCAACATATCTAATTTTGTACTTACTGAGTGTCCGGACTGAAAGAGACCTCAGAGAACAGAAGCCCAAGTCCTGTTTCCCAGATAAGGAGACGAAGACCCTGAGGGGAAGTTACTTCTAACATCTATCTCAACGTGATTCAAAGGGCCTAAGCTCCCTTACCTCTCCGCCCTCTGGAATCCTGAGTGTGGATCTAAAGATTTTCTAAATTTATTTATTTTATGTGCATTTGTGTTTTGCCTGCACGTATGTCTGTGTGAGGGTGCCGGGTCCCCTGGAACTGCAGTTACAGACAGTTGTGAGTTGCCGTGTGGGTGCTGGAATTGAACCCAGGTCCTCTGGAAGAACAGTCAGTGCTCTTAACTGCTGAGCCATCTCTCCACATCTTTAGAGTCCTGGATCTAAAAAAATTTTTTAACCCAAGAAAAATTCTGGGTGAGAGTTTAAAGATGAGGGCATATCGAAGCTGGTGCCCTGTTTGTTTCCAAGTATTACCAACCTTACAGGCTACAGACCCAGGGCATCTGAGGTGTATGGAGAATGTGGGTGCTGTTAGCCTTCAGTTGGGGAGAAAGATGGCTTTACCTCCTGCCCTACGTCATGGCCAGAACATTTTCTTGACTCCCAATAAGGAGAGTAGCAACTGGAGAGCCCCCAGCAGTGACACTTAGCTGCTCCCCATCCTTCTCCCAGCCCCTGTCCAAAGTCCAGTTGTGCCACCACCTGTCAGGCTCTACATTAAGTGTGTGACTTCCACTGAGACATACTTCCTTCTACCAAGAAGCCAAATTCACCATTGGTTCCCACAATCGGAAGTGCCCCCGTCAGCTGCTGGATTCCATTTGCAGGCTCACTCTACCTGGGAAAACTGCGTGGGTGGTTAAAGAGATGCTCACTCCACTCCGATTTCTATGGTGAATGGTCCTGGCAAGAGTTCCTGCCTACACTGGGGGACTTATAACAGCATATGTGGATCTGTTTTCTGTAAGAACCAGAAAAGAAGCATTTCTGTCTCTCCAGAAGGGAGCAGGCATGGAAGGAATGCTGAGTTACTCAGTGTTGACTTACCTGAGATGGGGAGATCTGAAGGCTTCTCTTCAGTATGGCAAATTCTTTTTTAAAAAAACTTATTATTGTTGTTGTTATTTTTTTAGATGGGTTCTCACTATATAGACCAGGTTGGCCTCGAACTCACAGAGCTCTACCTGCCTCTGCCTCCAAAGTGTTGGGATTGAAGTTATGTGCAGCCACACCCATCTTAAAATCTTTTTCCCCCCCCAGACAGGGTTTCTCTGTGTAGTTTTGGTGCCTGTCCTGGATCTCGCTCTGTAGATCAGGTTGGCCTCAAACTCACAGAGATCTGCCTGGCTCTGCCTCCCAAGTGCTGGGATTAAAGGTGTGTGCCACTGCTGCCTGGCTTAAATTTTCTCTCTCTTTTTTTTTTTTTTTTTTTTTTTTCCCGAGACAGGGTTTCTCTGTGTAGTTTTGCGCCTTTCCTGGAACTCACTTTGTAGACCAGGCTGGCCTCAAACTCACAGAGGTCCCCCTGCCTCTGCCTCCCGAGTGCTGAGATTAAAGGCTTGTGCCACCACCGCCCGGCAGAAACTTGTGGAGATGCCGGGGATCGAACCCGGGGCCTCATACATGCGAAGTATGCGCTCTACCACTGAGCTACATCCCCAACCCCTTAAATTATTTTAAGACAGTTTCATGTAGCATAGGCAGCTTTAAGCCTGCTGTGGGAGGCTAAGTTTGAACTTCTGACCCTCCTGTCATCGCCTCTCAAGTGCTAGGATTAGAGGCACACAGCATCATGCTGGCTATCTTTTTACTTTTTTTTTTTGAGCCGGGGCACTGAAGACTGAACCCAGGGCCTTGTATAAAATAAACATGTGTTCTGCCACTGAGCTTACCCCTTGACCTCCCATATGGCAGATTTGTGTGACTTCTGGGGTCATATGGCTGCTGGGAGCCAGAGGTGATGATCTCAGGAGAGCTCTGCTTTCCCCCAGTCCTGGCTCCCTGTGTGTAGAGACTTGGGTTTGAATCTCAGCGTTGCTTCTATGAACCTTTGGCTATTTGACCTCTGTAGTCGTGGTTCTTTCTTGTGTAGAATGAGATGTGACAGGCGAAGCTGTCCCTTGAGATTATGATTGGCCATCCTCTCTCGCACAAGGTCCTCAACCTGTACTGAGTACTGAGGATTGTGTGAGGTGAGATAATGGATGCTAGAAAGGCAAACGGACATAGGATCTTGTGCATGTCCCCTTCTCCAAACAGCCCATAATCAACTTAGGGAAGCCAAACATAAGCAACTGAGAAATCCCAACCCTCTGCCACGAGACATCTTAAGGGTGCTGGAGAGATGGTTCCGTGGTTTAGAACACTGACTGCTCTTGCAGAGGATCCGGGTTCAATTCCTGGCACTCACACAGTGGCTCACAACCATCTTTAGCTCCAGTTCTGAGAGGACCCTCTTCTGATCTCCAAGGGCACCAGCCATCCACATGGTGCTTTTATATACATGCAGGAAAGGGTTTATTTGGCTTATGCTTCCACACCATTGTTGAAGGAAGTCAGGACAAGAACTCAAACGGGGCAGGAACCTGGAGGCAGGAGCTGATGCGGAGGCCTTGGAGGAGTACTGGCTTGCTCTCCATGGCTTACTCAGTCAGCTCTCGTATAGAACCCAGGACTGCCAGCCCAAAGGTGGCACCATCTACAAGGGTCTGGGCCTTCCCCGATGGATCCCTGATTAAGAAAATGTTTGGCCGGGCGGTGGTGGCGCACGCCTTTAATCCCAGCACTCGGGAGGCAGAGGGGCAGGCGGATCTCTGTGAGTTCGAGGCCAGCCTGGTCTCCAAAGCGAGTACCAGGAAAGGCGCAAAGCTACACAGAGAAACCCTGTCTCGAAAAAAAAAAAAGAAAATGTTCTACAGGCTTGGCTGCAGCTGATCTTGCAGGGGCATATTCTCAGTTGAGGCTTCTTCCTTTCCAATGACTCTAGTTTGTGTCAAGTTGACAATAATACCAGTCATAGCAATGGGTTTGGGTTACAGGAAGAAGACTGGAGGATGCCTGACTCAAAGTGATGTGGGATGTCTGCATTGGAGTGACTTTTCTGCTCGGAGTGTATTGTCCAGTCTGAGGACACTATCTTGGTTTTTTTTTTTTATTGGCCATTCAGTTCTTTATTAGACCATCAGGTGTTTTAGACAGACACAGTATCACAGCTTCACAGAGTTAAACAAATGCAATATAAACAAAAGTAACACACCTTAAAATAATATTCTACAACAGAGAAAGAATAAAAGAAAAAAATCCTGCATTGTTACAGGGTTTTACATAATGTTGAATGCTTTCTATATTCTTGGAGGAGGTCTGGCTGTCTGTCATGGATTCTCGCATGAAGTCTGGTTACTGTGTTGTAACTTGGCTTTTTTTTTTTTAAAAATGCCGAATGCCGTTTATTGAAGGAGGGAGGAGGTCTTAAATACAGGCTTGCAGCACAATAGGAGAATACCGGAGGGCAGAAGTTCGCTATTGTCTTTTCTTTCAGTCAACAGAGTTCATCAAGTCTCTCCAGCACCATTCTAGTAGATGTGCAGATTCTGTATTCAAAACCCTTGTTCTTAGTGCTTGGAGGGTGTAGCTCAGTAGCAGAACTTGTGCTTGGTATGTGTAAGGCCCTGGTTTGATACCTAGCATCCTCCCCACAAAGACTTCTAGTAGAGAAGAGGACAGATTTTGAGTCAATAATTCTGCAAAGAGACACATGTTTACAAATTATTATCAGAGTCAATGAAAGCATATATAACAAGGGGATCTAGTTTAATTAAAAGACAAAGAACGGCCTCTTGCAGGAAGTAATATTTAATTGAACTCTGGCAGATGCACTGGAGGCAAAGAGAAGTGGGGAGGGGCATTCCAGAAATTGAAAATGGAAACAAGTTTGTGCAAAGGCTGGGAAGAGCAAAGTACACATTCTTCAAGAACTGGAGAGAGAAAGGTACAGGGCTGGACTCCAGAAAGCTCAGCTTGGGCCGGGAGGCTGGGTGGGCAGGGAGGCTGGGTAGGCAGGGGTCATGTCATGCTCAAGCTTTGGGATGGTATTTTTCCAAGATCCAGAAGAGGACCAGCTGCAGCAAAATCTCCTGGGTTTGTATTAAAAATGAAGATTTCTGGGCCTCTTTCCCACTCTGAACAACAAGCTTTGGGGGTGGGGTGGGGTTCGAGAATGAACATCTCTGAACAAGTTTCTCTGGCGAGTTGTTATACACATTCCTGGACGAGTGACAAGTTTTAGTGACAAAATCCGAATTGTTTTCAAAACTGTTCTTTAGTAGATTTGCATTCTAAATTGTCACTCTGACTTTTGGAGGAGGCTCAGAGGAAGGCAGGGAAGGATTTAGTTGCCAGGAGGCAGCTACAGTATCTCAGGTAAGATGTCATTTGGCTAAGAACAAGGTGTGAGGATGGAGATGGATGGGCGTGGGACATTCATGAGGTACTTCATAAGAAAAACCTTTACCGTTTATTACAAGGTTCCTCTTTTTTTTTTTCCTTTTGGTTTTTCTAGACAGAATTTCTCTGTGTAGCCCTGGCTGTCCTGGAACTTGCTCTGTAAACCAGGCTGGCCTCGAACTCACAGAGATCCATCTGCCTCTACCTCTGTCTCCCGAGTGCTGGGGTTAAAGGCATGCGCTGCTGCCACCCCACCTCCCCCCCCCCCCCACACCCCCAGCTGAGGACCGAACCCAGGGCCTTGAGCTACCACTGAGCTAAATCCCCAACCCCACAGGGTTCTTTATGTATGTCTTTTACTTTAACACATGGTGTTTTCAGATTTCATGGATACAGAAAAAGACAAGAAAAGTAAACGTTTGGTTTATATTTCCTAGGGTCTTTTTGTGTTTTTTTTTTTTTGAGACAAGGTTTCTCTGTATTTTGGAGCCTCTCCTGGAACTTGATTTGTAGTCCAGACTGGCCTCGAACTCACAGAGATCCACCTGCTTCCGCCTCCTGAGTGCTGGGACTAAAGGCTTGCACCACCACCGCCCGGCTTCCCAGAGTTTTATATGCATATAGACTCAGATACATGAACTTCGTTTGCTTCTGCATATACTACTGGTACTGGAACAAATCAGTATTCTTCTTTGGGTCTTGCTTTGCCCCTCTCATATACATTTTTATTTTTGAGATAGGATCTCATGTAGCTCAGGCTGGTACTGAACTCAAATTCACTGGAGTGGAGAATGATTTTTTTTTTTTTTTTTCAAGACAGGGTTTCTCTGTGTAGCCCTGACTGTCCTGGATCTCGCTCTGTAGATCAGGCTGGCCTCGAACTCACAGACATTGCCTGTCTCTGCCTCCCAAGTGCTGGGATTAAAGGCGTGTGTTACCACTGCCTGGCTGAGGGAATGATCTCTCTCTCTCTCTCTCTCTCTCTCTCTCTCTTTCAGAGAAGTTCTCTCTGTAGCCCTGGCTGTCCTGGAACTTGCAGATATCCTCCTGCTTCTACCTCCCAAGAGCAGACTACAGGCTTTCACCAGCACCCTCTGCTTTAAAATGTGTATGTGAATGTATGTGTGTGTGTAATAAATGAACATGTCAGTATAACCATGTTGTTTTGTTTTTGATGCTGTGTATTGAACACAGGCCTCAGATGCTAAGCACATGTTCCACTTCTAAGCTATGCTCCAAGCTGTAGACCTATATAATAATAATTTTTTTTTGCAATATTGTAGCCATTTTTAGGGATCTTAAAGACAGTCACTTGTCCTTAAGGCTTATTACTTGACAACATTATTGCCAGCTCTTTCTAGATTTTTGAAGAAACATTCAGATAAGCAGATTAACTGCTAGCTTTCTATGTAATTTTATATAATTAATTTCTGTATAATTTAGTGTCTGGATGATAGTTCACTGATGGATGTCCCTTAGATTATTTGCAGATATTTGCAGATAGTTAGGTTTCCAACATCTCATATTACTATAAACAATCTCCGTCTACACTCATTTTGAAGTACAATATTTCCTGAGAATATATTTTTGCTAGGGGAATTGCTAGGTCATTGACAAAACTACGTAAGTTTAATAACGCAGTCATGTCGTGTCCCACTGATGTGTAGTGAGGCTGGCACCAAAGTTGAAGACCAGCAGTCTTTCAGGCTCTTGGTTTGATCCTTTGAGGGCCAGGGATAGTTAGTTACAACCTACGCTGGCTTTCTCCAAAGAGGTTACCAAGGTGCAGCGCTGTGCCGGGGTTAGGCCCGGTGGGTTAGAGACCTGTTCAAGCTAAGCTTCCAGCTTTACTGCCCCTGCAGGGTCTTCCACTTCCCAGGCGGCCCCTAGGTTTCCACCCCGGATACCCTCCCCCTAGCACGGGAAGGGCGTGTTAGGGAAACAGCTCAGGCGGGCAAAGATTGCACCATCCACTGTTTGAAAAGGAAGTCGAAAAAGCGCAGAGGACAAAATCGTAGATCCCACACATCCAGGCCCTGCAGCAGCCGCCGGGATCTGGGTTGCACTCATGTCATTACTTGGCGCAGAGATCGGGTACCTCTCCGCCACCTCCGCCCCAGCCTAACCTTCGGCTGGGCATCGGCCCTTTAAGAAGCTGTCACGGTGGCGCTACGGGCCCCGCCCACCTGGGGGGAGGGCCAACTGGGAGGGGAGGGGTTCTCGGCTGAAGCCCGAAGGGGGGGGGGTCTGGGTCTATTTTTAGCTCGGGGTCGGGTCACGTGACGGGAGTGACGTCTCCGAATGTTGTTGTTGGTGGCGGCGGCGAGCGGAGCCGGAGGAGCAGCCGCAAAGATGGAGGAGCCGTCGAGGAGGCGCTGCCGCTGCTGCTGCCGCCGCTGCTGCCGCCGCCGCCCGCGAAGCCGGAGCTCGAGCCGCAGCGGGTGAGCGCGCCGCACCCGCCGGGACCCTCCCTCCCGCGGCTCCGGGACGCCCAGCGGCGCCCGGTCCTCCCGCCGTCGCTGCCCGCGGGCTCCTTGCGCCCCTGTCCTTCCTCCCGGCGCGCGCGCCGAGCCAGCCCGCACCCCCAGGGAGCGTCGCGGGGCCGGGGAGTGTCGCCTCTGGCTCGACGCGCGCGCCTCTCCCCACCCCTCCCTTGCAGGGCTCCTTCTCTGCAGGTAAGGGAGGGGCCGATCTTCCCGCACCCCGCGCCCCCAAATGGCCCGCAGACCAGCCGGGGATGTCTGATTTGTCTCCTCCCTGGCGGCTCATAATCCGTTGCTACAGCGATTTGAGCCTTGCACCTGGATTCTGGCAGACCCTCTTTTCACTGGACACCCCTTTCTTGTTACTCTGAGGTGAGGGGCGCAGCTCACCCACAGGGCTTCTCCAAGTGACGAAGAACATACCCTTGATTTTATGTCCTTGACGTCCATGCAGGTGGAAGGGGACTGCGGGGCCCACCTTCTCTGTGCTATTTATTATTCTCACCCCTTGCCTGTGAGGCGTTACTGCGTTTATTACCACCCTCTTCTGTCTGACACCCTCGAGCTCGGGGTGGGGTGGGGGGGAAGCTGGGAGATGAATTGGTGATCTTCTTTGGCTAGGGTAGATCCTCCCCACCCCACCCTCGTGCCCAGTTTTCGCCTTGGGTTTGTTTCTCTTGGGGCAGGGGTTCTAATAGTGCCTTGTTAACTTGGGGGAGTCGGCTTCCCCACCCCACCCATCCCTGAGGCCCTCAGGAAGATGAGAACTGGCTGGGTGATAAGTAATTAATCTAGGAGCTGGGGGCGGGGAGTAGGGTGTGCTTCATTTCGGGGAGAAGGTGACCACTTGATGTCCCTGTGTTTGGCCTTCTGAGATGAGCTTTGTCCCTGAAGAGGAAGGGTAGCAGCTGCAGTTGCTTTTGGGGGGTGTGGAAGGGACTCAGCACCCTGACAGTGACCACTGTGCTTCCAGGACCTGGAATTAGCTTTGGATCTTGGGGATGGCAATGGAGAGAAGAGGTTTAGGGTTCAATGGGAGGGGAAGATAGAGCCAGATCTTAGGAACAAAAGGAGCCAGGGGGTGGGAGATTGAGGACTTTGGGCCAGAAGACTGGCTAATCGTGTCACTGGGTCCTGTTGGCTCTCCACTTGGGTTCTAAGGGTGTAGGCAGGGAGGATTCTCAGTCTCTGAAGCCCTATACACTGGGAGCCAGGAGCCCATGCAGGCTGTTGAGATGGGTTTATGGATGAGCCATGTTGGGGGCTGGCTGCTTTCATTCCAGTCCTCCCTTTTCTTTCCCTCCTTAAACAACAAAGCTTGGGGAGAACTTGGTTCTCTTCCTCCTTCTTTCTTTTTTTTTTTTTTTTTTTTTTTTTTTTTTTTTTTTTTTTGGTTTTTCGAGACAGGGTTTCTCTGTGTAGCTTTGCGCCTTTCCTGGTACTCGCTTTGGAGACCAGGCTGGCCTCGAACTCACAGAGATCCACCTGGCTCTGCCTCCCGAGTGCTGGGATTAAAGGCGTGCGCCACCACCGCCCGGCTCCTCCTTCTTTCTTAAGTCTGCCTCTTCTCTCTTTCCTCTCACACTGGATCTGGACGAGGTCCTGTCAAAGCTGAGAGCCTGAATTAACTGAATTAAAGGAGTAGGCTCCTAGCCGCTTGCTTGTGATGCACCAGGGGCCAGAGAGGTCCCAGATGCACGTTCCGTGGGGGCAGGCGTGTAGGAAGTCTTTGCTCTGGGCCAGTCCCTCCTCTTCCTCCGTGTCTCCTCCAAGGGGCATGTAATCTAGAGTAGGGGTAATGGTGTCACGTGCACCACCCACCCCAAGCAGCTGCAGAGATAAGAGCTTTGCTTTCCGTTTCTTAGGGGTGCTATCTTAGCAGTGTGCTGAGGTAGGGGGCCTGAGAATGGGGGTCATTGTTGTTTCTGTATGGCAGAGGAGGGGGATCAGCCTTAGGAGCTGGGGGTAATGCGGTTGGTGCCGAAGTACCAGCTGCTCTTTAATAATTAATTCTTCCTACTCACATCCCTTTGAGGAGGGATGTCTGGAACACGGCATCAGGCTCAGCCAGCCTGCTAGAGGACTCACTCTTGTTGGGGGGGGTGGTGTGAGAAAGAGACAGTGGGGGGGTGGCAGTTCTTGGCACTTCGGAGCACTGTCGCTTGCTCATGAATGAAAACCTGATGCAGCCCCAGGAGGGGGCCCATTGTAGCTGACTTTGGCTAATTAACTTTCTCTCCCTTTCTTCTCCCCCTGCCCACCTCACCCCAGCCCCAGCCCTAGCCCTTTCTTGAATGGGAACCCTGTCTGGTAGTGCTGGGGATGGGATATCATCATTCTGTCTGAGGTTTTAGGGCAAACAGACCCTGTCTAAGGCCCTCTGTCTCCACCTCCCCCACCCCCACCTCCCCAGCCCCCCCCCTTTTTTTTCTTCTAGAAATAGCAGCCTCCTCCATCTGGTTTGTGCAGATGCCTGGAGCTGTGTCTGAGCAGACAAACAGAAATGGGCCGATTGCAAAAATGAATTTGTCAGCCTGGTGCCTTTTTTTTCCCCTCCCCTGTTGCCTTCCCCCTTTGCCTAGTTTGGGGCCTGCGTGGCTTCCATCCTCCTGGTCTTCTGTTGGCTCAGCTTGCCGGGAGGCACGAGGCCGTGGAAGCTCGGGGAGGAGGCTCGGAACAGTTGTCTGCCTGTGGCTGGAGCCAGGAGGAGCCGAGATGAGAAACTGCTGGTGCCTTTGGGTGGGATGTCTGGGCTGTGAGCTTTGCCAGACGGAGTGTGGGGACCAGGGAAGCCCGTCTCGGATGCAAAGGATGTGGCTCAAACTGCTCAGCAGGCCCTGTGCTCTGTGACGCAGGGTGTGGCCCCTGACCTGAGAGTGGCCCTGGGCCAGGAGCCCAAGACTTGGACCTGCCTCTCTCAGGCTCAGAGTTGGCATGTTGGGAGTGGGAGGCATGGTAATTCTGGAGGGGAATTTGCAAGGAGCTGTTTGAGGGACCGGCTCTCCGTAGGAAGGCGGAGTGAACTTGTGGCCCTCAGGACAGGTCACCTTTTTGTGTGCGCTCTACCTCCCACCCTCCGCTAGAGTTTTTATTGCTAGTGGACGGAGTAGGACTGCCTCCCTAGGGTTTCTGTCTTCGCCTTAGCAGAGCTTGTAGGTGGAGCTTCTGCCCTTCCCCGCACCCTTCCTTGCCCCAGTACCTGGGATGGAGGTAGAAGGTAGGTTCGGACCCTGGAGTAGTCTGGAAGAAGGAAGAGTTGACTCTCAGGGTGAGGGGAGCAGGGCCTTGTGGGTGCTGGAGTTGTACACTGGGCTGTCACCCATGCGGTGGGTCGTTCGTCAGCCACACAGCTCCTGGCCCCCAGCTACCCGACAGAGGCCTCCTCTGTAGCAGTAGCGGGCCACATCTCTGCTGAAGAGGCAGAGAGCTCAGACTACCCTCTGTGCCTTGCCCTGTCCTAGACAAAAAGCTAAGCCTGTCCCGATAGGGCTGTGAAGGCTCCTTTGTTTCCCAGGAAACCCTGCTGGTGATTCTTGTTCACTTGGAAGACCTATGAACTGGGTCGATGCCCTTTGTAGGTGGATAGGGCCCCTGGGTCCCAAGCTGTGGGGCACAATAGAACATAACTACATCCTGAACCCACTGTGTGAGTTCAAAGAGCTGTTCCCTTCCACAGAGGTGCTAGGTGAGGATAGGGGTTTAAGGGCTGAGCGTCACCACTTTTGGGCCCTTTGGGATCTATTCATCTTGGGTGTCCTGCTTTGGAGGTTTTTCTCATTAAATACATGAGCTGGGCTACTTGGGCTGCTGGCAGTCGTGGGAATTTCTGAACCTGTGTTCCTCAACCCACGGGAAAGGGTGTGAGCAGGACTGGGCGCCAGCCCTGGTGTGGGCTTGGGCTGAGCTGGCCTGCCCACGCGGGCCCTGCCAGGACACCAACAGCCCCACCTGCTGCATTCCTGAACTTGGTCCCAGACCTGTGCAGGTTCTTTGGTCTTCAGTCTCCATCTTTCAGTCCTGAACCTTGATCTGAATATACCTTTCTATAGCCACAGAATCCTGAGTAGCAGGAAGCAGCAGACCCAGGAACCCCGGGTCTTTACGTGTGTGTGTTCCTGCGGCCCTGCCAAGGAAGGCTTGGGGGCTTCTAGGCTCCAACTAGACTTTGCCCTTGGGAATCTTTGATGAGAATGGAGGGTTTACAGAGATTTAATACCACCAGGAGGTGCGGCTGTCTGAGAGAGAGAGAGCTGATTGCCTGCTTGGGACTGGGGAGCAGAGTTAGGGCTTTAATGTTGGCAGCTCTGATCACTTCCTGACACTTGCTCTCCCAGGGCATTGGAGAGCCTGGCTTCTTTTGGAAGCAAATGAATGAGATCATGTCTGGGTGGATCGAGGGCTGTTTAGGGATTGGTCCAGGTGGGTGCTGCCTAGTGTCTAAGGCTTGAAGACTAACTATGGGGCTAGGGTGTGGACTCTGGCAAACCCACGGTCCTTTACTACAGTCTCCATTACTCCATTGACTTTGGTTACCTTTGGGCTTTTTGGTGCCTTTGTATAAACTGGGAAAAGGTGTCCCTTGTTCTGGTAGATTCAGTGTCAGGCCATTGCTTGACAGGCAGTGCACAGACTGGATTTCATAGTTGCTTCCACAGAGCACAACCTGAACCACACACAAAGCCCTGGGTCGGGGCCCAGAAACTTCAGCACACTTACAGCGAGTGCTGGATCTGTTTGACTTTCCTAATTCATGAAACACACTCTTGTGTCCTGACTCATTGTGGGGTTGGGAAGACAAGAGAGCATGTTTCATTTCCCGAGATAGGTGGCAAAGGTGTAGAACCCAGGGAAAGATGCCTGCCAGCCCTGAGAGCCCAGAACTGCTGGGCTGGGGGTCAGTTCCTCTCTGAGCTGTAAAAATGTTTTTTGTTTGCTTTGTTTTTCAAGATAGAGGTTTTTTTTTTGTTTTTTGTTTTTGGTTTTTTTTCGAGACAGGGTTTCTCTGTGTAGCCTTGGAGCCTGTCCTGGATCTCACTTTGTAGACCAGGTTGGACTCACAAAGATTCGCCTGGCTCTGCCTCCCGAGTGCTGGGATTAAAGGTGTGTGCCACTACCACCCAGCTGAATTTTAAACATTTTATTATTATTATTATTTTGTTTTTGTTTTTTTTTGAGACAAGATTTCTTTGTGAACTAGCTCTGTAGACCAGACTGGCCTTGAACTCACAGAGATACGCCTGGCTCTGCCTCCTGAGTGCTGGGATTGAAGGCATGCGCCACCACTGCCCGGCTTATTATTATTATTATTTTTTTTTTTTTTTTGGTTTTTCGAGACAGGGTTTCTCTGTGTAGCTTTGTGCCTTTCCTGGGACTCACTTGGTAGCCCAGGCTGGCCTCGAACTCACAGAGATCCGCCTGGCTCTGCCTCCCGAGTGCTGGGATTAAAGGCGTGCGCCACCACCGCCCGGCTTATTATTTTTTAATTACATTTATTTGTGTGTGTATATGTATGTGTGTGGGTGTGTGTATGGCATAATGAATACATGGAGGTCAGGGGACAACTTTTATGAGTTGATTTTTCCTTCTACCATGTGGGTAGGATTGAACTCTGGTCATCAGGTTTGACAGCAAGCACCTTTATCTTTACTTGCTGAGTCCTCTTACTGGCCCTGGTGGTTTTTTTTTTTTCTTTAGGCAGGATCTCCTGTACCCTTGGCTAGCATTAAACTTACCTAGTCGAGTTTTACCTTGAACTTGTGATCCTCCCAAGTTCTGGGACAAACGGCATATGCCAAGGTACCCAGTAACTCTCCCTGAGCTTCCGCCAGGGATCCTGGTCAGCTCAGCCTTTCCCATTGCCACAGATCGTGGCCAGAAACTTCCTATACATCGTTGTTGACATCTAGTCCCACATTGGGCACCTTCCAGAGTCTGTAAGGGCTCCGTACCTGGCACTGGACACTGATGCCTGCAGAGACTGATGTAGCCATGTCCTGTTCTGTGGGCATCAGTTAGGAAGAGATGCAATAAGAGTCTGGTCCAGTTCTGTTTGTTTCCTGTTCCCTGGGCAGGTGGCTCTCCCTCTCTTCCCAGGTACAAGCTGACCGACCCAAGGTGTCCCTTGGCTCTCAGAGTCCTGAGTTAGGGACCGCTAACCCTGCTCCGTCTCTCCCCAGGGATGCCGTTCTGAGTGCCTGACTGCCTCACCCCGAAGGATGGCCTTGGATGGGCATTAGAGGCATTGCGGCCCGGGGCTCCTGTCCCATCCGTCTGTCTGTTATCGTCTGTCTCTCTTGACATCACCGCAGCTCCACCCCCTCCCGTCCCAGCCCCCAGCGCCAGCTTCCTGCAGGCCCAGAGCCGGCATGAACTCTCCCAACGAGTCGGGTAAGAGCTGGGAGGTTGGAGAGGAGCCTCTTGGGGCAGATGCAATGGGCTGTGTGGGTTTCCGGCCCAGGCCAGCTGACTGCCAGTGTCTGAGCTGTCAGGGAATGAAGGGGTGAAGAGAGGAAAACATCACCCCATTTCCCCCCCCCCAAAAAAAAAAAAAAAGGACAGAGGCCAACTGTGGTATGAGGCAGACCTGGGAATCTATAGTTCTGGGAGGTCCTGGGTCTCCCTCTGCCCCGATGCCTGCCTTCAACACGAGAGCTTTGGGTACTTGAGATGGTGGTGTGAATCTCTCTGGGTAGCCTGGGACAGTGTTGGAAGCATTTTCCTGGAGACAACTGAATGTTCATGCTACTTCTTGTGGTGGTGGCTTCTTCCCTTGCTAGAGTGAGTCTCTTGTTCCATACCCTTTTCCTGGTGGAGGCCTACAGGGCTCTCTCTCTCTATATATATATATACACCCTTAGGCTTGGGTATCCAGTATGGGGAAAGGAGTGGAGTTATGTGTTGGTAGAGGAGTCTTGGTTCTCTGCTGAGTGCAAACAGATCACCCTCTTCCTTTTGGTGGATTTCTAAGTTGGGGTCTTTGACTCACAGTTCCCATTCCTCTCTGCTAGGACCCTTCTCAATGCTCCCAAGAATAGTCTGTGGGTGGGATTCTAGGTAGCTTTCTGTTTGGGTGCGTCCTGACATGTGTCTGTGAGGATGTGTCTAGATGCCTTGAGCTAGACCCTCAAGAGTTTCCCAGGAGGTCACAGGTCAGTGTGGTCAGAGTAATAACTGCCTTTTGTCCTCAGCTATCTCCTTCTGCAGTCTGAGAAGTTCCTGTCCAACCTTAATCCTTCCCAGCACAGCCTGCCCCGTATCGTTTTCTGCAAGCATGGATAGATGAATATTTTCCCTCCTGGAGAAAGGGAAGTTGAGGGCATTGGATAAAGACTGAACTGTACGAGGAAGGGAGGAATCCAGCCCCCAACTTCATTCCCAGCCACCTGCTTATTGTGTGTGTGGTTCCTCCCGGGGTTGCCCTGTCCTTGCCTTCATTCAACTAAGGGTTGCACCAGGCAGGCTCTAGAGCTCTGGCTTCCTGTCTCATCCTCTTCGGCTGGGTCATGAGAGGGATGGAAGGGGCCCGATGACTGTCCCTCGGTTCCTCAGTTCTGCTCTCTGCACGTCAGTTGTGACTGACAATAAAGCTGCTTCCTTTCTCTGAGCCATCTCCATTCCCTGCTTCACACGGGGGTTGGGAGCTGACCCTTGACCCCGGGCACAGAGGCTGCCCAGGGACAGCTGTCGGTGGCTTGGGAAGGACAAGTTCCCAGCTGGAGGGGCTCGTTCGCTTGGAGTAAGAGGTAGATCATAATCCACCAGGGCCAGTGAGTTACTGGACTGTATTCTAGACATTGATGGTTCAGCTTCTCCTCACAGCCGTACTTCCAGAGCTGGCAGGAGGGTGCTGCAGCTGGAGGTGTGCACCAGTTTGGCAACTTCTGAGCTCTGGCAGGGTAGGCATCCTTGGTGACCTGCCTCCTGCCTGGCTTTCCAGCTGCTCCCAGCAGGGGGAGATGCTGTCTTTTCTGTGTATGGGAGGGAGGGAGAAGAAGGGGGCACACAGGATATAGAACTGTATTTTAGGACCGTTGAGAGGCTTCAAAACAGAGGTCTTCGCACGTGGCAAGAGGTGAACTACTGTGGCCCTTCCCACAGTTTTTCCTGCAGTTCCAGGGCTGGCAACTCCAATGGGCTCCAGCTGCCCTCTGCCATGGAGACTGCCGATCTGCACACAGCTTCTCCTCTTTGAGGGGCTCAGCATCTGTTCTCTGAGTTCAGCTGACATCTGGGTTGGGGCTGCTGATGCCCAGGGCCTGGCAGAAGCTGGGAACTACCTGTCTTGGAATTCCACAGAAATAAAACTACAATTTGTAACCAGAGCACATAGGTGTCCGCTTCCCTGTGGACACCTTGCAGAGCCCACCACACACACCCCTCACCCTCCCACCTCCACTTCCAAGAAAGATTTGGAGCCCCAGGATAGGCACCAGACAGTGATGAGTGTGTCTGATCTCTCCCCACATCTTGGCCTGCTTGCTCCTTTCTTCCAGGGCGTACAGCTGCAGGGTAGGTACAGCAGGGTGCTTTCTCTGTGTCCTCTGGCTCCTCTCACCATGAGAACTTTTTGGTTTGACAAGTCCTTGCTTGGCATCACCAACGAGGCTGGCCTGTGGTGGAGCAAGAAGACAGGAAATGGTCCATCCCTGTCATCCCAGCCCACAAGTCAGCATGCAAGTTCCTGCTGAGGGGTGGCAGATGGATTTGAAGTGATAGGCTTCTGGGCCCACCGCTTCGGGCAGTGGGCACTCAGTTTGTGTACCTCGGGGCTGGGCTTCGTGCCAGCACCTGACCTCATCTACCTCTCTGGCCATCTGAGGAGTCCTGCTTCCCTGAAGAGGCCAGTCTGCTCCTTTCTCTTTCGGCAGAAGTGTGGGCAAAGGGTGAGGCATTCTTTTTGTTGTTTTGTTTTGGTTTTTAGTTTTTTTGAGACAGTGTGTCTCTTTGTAGTCCTGGAACTCTCTCTGTAGACCAGGATGGCCTTGAACTCACAGAGATCCACCTGCCCCTGCCTCCCGAGTGTGCTGGGATTAAAGGCATACACCCACCACCACCACCTCGCTTCCTTTTTTTCTTTCTTTCTTCCTTTTTTTTTTTTTTTTTTTTTTTTTTGTGGTGAGGCATTCTTTATTTTTCTGGAACCAGTTCTGTCTGTACAGTCTCCTCCATGGGGTTAAAAACCGATAGAATCCGTCGCAGCTCTGACTTGGCCCCACTGGCTTGGAGGAGCATCTCTGGGACAGAGGACCTTGACTGCCCTGGTCATAATCTGTACTCAGTGCCATTGCTTAGAGAGGGACAAGAATGTGGCCTGCCATATGATCCTGTCTGGGTGTTTGTTGGTGGGGCCCAGGAGGAGGCATCCAGGTTCCTTATCCCCAGTGTGGGAGGGAGATGAGCTTCATGATAACACCTGTCTGCCCAGCACCTCCTAGCACCCTCTACACTTTCTCTCCTTCCCTTTCCCAGGAGGGAGGATGGCTGCCCCCTCCCTCTGGGGTGACCAGAGAAACTGGGGCATGGGTGTGGGGTGGAGCCAGGCACCTTGGCGTCCTGTCTCCCTGCCTCAGGCTCTGTTTCTGAGCCCCTGGGAGGGCAGGCAGCCAGCCAGAGGAGGAGAGAAAGTGGGTCAGTGCTGGCGTGGGCAGGGGTCTGGGGAAAAGACCCTTGGTCCCCCTTCTCTGCTGAGGTGTCTTGACCGATTGGAACCTGTTCTCTCTTTCTCTGCCTTACTTCATCCTTCCAGATGTTGAAGGCTTAGGAATGGATGGTGAGAGGAGGCAGGGTCAACCCAGAGGGGAAGTAGGAGACGCCAAAGTGGGTGTCCACATTTTTCCTGCAGTTAGTTTTAAATGAGAAGATTCAGCTAGTACCTAACCATGGACCTAGCTCATGGTAGTTCCTGGGCCGTACGGATGGGTCCGAGCATGACCGGGCTCAAAGGAAGAAACTAGAGGTAGTAGGCAGAGTTGATGTTTCCGGGGCATCTCACAGCTCAGGGTCTCAGGGCCAGTCTTGGGCTTTTTGACTACACAGAGCAGGACTTCTCTCCCCCTTCAGTCAGGGCTCCATGCCAGTCTTCGGGCCGAAGAGATGAGAGCTGGAAGAGCTCAGAGAGGCAGCCCTGGGCTCTCCTCTCTGCCCCGGCTTTGGAGGATTTGGAGGCCTAGAGTGCAGCCTTAGAGGGACCGGGCAGAGGTACTGCTGCTGGGGAGGGTAGAGCTGGTTCTCTACCCCAAGCTGGCCTTGAGCTTGCTGGTGCTGGCTATGGATGTGTTTCATGGACCGCATACTTAGTGAGTACTCGGTGAGATTTGTGGGATAGGACTTGGGAGCTGGAGCTAGGAACGGGAACGCGAGCAGAAAGGGCTGGCCAGGTTGAGCTTAAATATATATATATGTATATGTATATATATGTGTGTGTGTGTATATGTATATATATGTGTGTGTGTGTATATGTATATATATGTGTGTGTGTGTATATATGTATGTATATATATATTTATTTATTTTGGAGCTGAGGATTGAACCCAGGGCCTTGTGCTTGCTAGGCAAGCGCTCTACCACTGAGCTAAATCCCCAACCCCATAAGAAAGGAATTTTTTGTTGTTGTTGTTGTTGTTGTTTTGTTTTGCTTTTTCGAGACAGGGTTTCTCTATGTAGCTTTGCACCTTTCCTGGAACTCACTCTGTAGTCCAGGCTGGCCTCGAACTCACAGAGATTCGCCTGCCTCTGCCTCCCGAGTGCTGGGACTAAAGGCGTGCACCACCACCGCCCAGCGAGGTTAAATATTAGGAAGACCTTGTTACATTGTCTTCATCTTGGAAGAAGAAAGATGCCTGTCTTCCCTCCCTCCCCCTGGACCTGTCCCCTCACACTTCCTTGGAGGATTTGGGGACTTGCATTAGAGATAGACATTTCTTCTCCCTAATGCATTGAAGTCATGATGCAGTCAGTCATGATGAAGTCAGCTGGCTGCTGTCCCTAAGCCCACACTTGGGAAAGAAGAGAATCCTCTTTACCAAGTTTGCTAGCTTAAACCTGGAGTCCCAGCTGGGTTTAAGGCTGAGTCAGGAGGAGTTTGAGGCTAGCCTCAGCTACAGAGGGAGACCCTGTCTCCAAATTAAAAACAGAAAGTAAAGAAAGGGAGTCCTCTTTGATCTTTTGACGTCAGGCTAATCTAGGGAGTGAAGGCCTTGCCCTCCAGTTGTCATGGCTGCTGCCCTCCCCTGAGCAGGACTCCCTTGCCTCTCTCCTGTGCCTGGGGCAGGTAGGGTGAGCCAGGACAGGGCTAGCCAGCCCTTCTGGTTGTTCCCAGCGTGGGTGGGTGGAGCCCCAGCTGGGAGGGGCTGCTGCCCCCCGGCTTTCTGGGCTCCCTTGTGTCTGCCGCCCTCAATGGTGGAGCTGGTCTTCTGGTCTTCTTGCGAGGACCCAGTTGGCCAGAATGCAGTTGGGGGAAGGGTGGTACACAGGTGATGTTGTCCAGCACCCAGCTCCTGGTTGCAGTTCTGCTGCCTTTTTCTTCTAGAATCTGCCTGGGCTGTAGCTTCAGACCCCTCCCAGTTTGGTTCCTGGTCCCTACCCCTAGCAGCATCTGCATCTCACCATGCCTGGGAAAGCTTGCCTCTACCACCCTCGTGTATGTGTCGTCCGTCCTACCTGAGGGAGGAGGCCCTTGCTCTCCTGGCAGAAGCTCGGGAGGACGGGCTGCTGTGAGCCACAGCCACTGTGTCCTTGCTTAGACAGCTTCTCCCAGGCTCCTGACAGGAGGGTGAGGTCATCCAGTCCGGAGAGAGGACAGGTGTCCCTGGCTCCGTGCCTGGAGTGGGGGGCAAGGAGGGGCCAGGAGGGGTCCAAAATAGCAACTGTGACGTCAGGAAAGGGGAGGAGGGTACAGACCCAGGAATAACCAGTCTATTAAAAGGCTCCAGTAAGGTCAGGGGGCCAAGTGGGATCTCTTTATCAGTAGGAGGCACAACCTGTGGAGAAGGGGCAGGTCCACAGCGGGGAGTGCTGGCAGGTGGCACCAACTTTGGTGGCACAGTGGCCCCGTGGCCCATGAAGGCCCAAAGAGCTGTGGCTGCTCCACCAGGCCAGGATGCTAACAGTTTTATGACTACCCGGAAGGCCTCCAACCCCAAGGCTTCCTATGTGGGTACTGGAGATCCTTGTCCCTGGGCAGACTCCTGTATTCCTTTGCCTGTCAGGTATGGTGGTCAGAACCCCAGACCTCCATCCCTACCATGTGAGCAGCTCTGTGACTGGGGTGACTTTTGTCTTGCTGTACCTCAGTTTCCCCGTGTTGGCCTCTTTCCGGGAGGTCATGGTTAGCGTAAAGGCAATGGTATTTGTGATGCCCTCAGCATAGCACTCACTGGGTATACTGCCAGGAAAACATTGATTGAGCTGAGAATGGGCAGGTGCTGTCCAGCCCCCTGCTTGGGCTGGGCAAAGCCTGCCCAGAAAGTCTCTCTGCTCCCTGGAAAGAAGCCGACTGCCAGAGGTGGCACTCTAGAATGGGAGAAAGCTGCCACCCTACTGCTATTTAGGGTCTCCCTGATAGTAAGAGTGTAGGGAGGCATCCTCTCGGCTCTGTGGGAAGGGAGAAGTCAAACAGACTCCACAGGCTGTTGGGAGGAGGTGTGAGGTTAGGCCAGGTGGTTGGATGTCTGTCACCCCTCCCTAGGCTTTTTGATTCCTTTCCTCGCTCTGCACTAAAGGGGGAAGGTAGTAGGTCCAGGCTGGCTTCTTGGTGACCAGTGCATTGTTTGCCCACAGCAGTAGCCAGAGCTGATCCCAGATGCTGAGTCCCCTGCCTGCACTCTCCTCCGGTCCAGCCACTGGCCACCCAGGTCTGTGGCCTTGGCCCTGAGTGCAGGCCTTCCCAGTCCCCCCTCCCCCTTGACTGGCGCTTCCTCCTGGGGTGGAACGCGCCTCCCCCTCACCCCCCCATGGGGCCTCCGCCAGGCCTGGGCTCCTGGCAGCCAGCCGGCGGCGGCTCCCTGAGCATGCTCCACCTATTTATAGACAGGGCCCTCCCCCAACTGCTATTTCAGTCTCTTGCCAGCTGCCGGCGGCTCATTCGGGGAGGAGGAGCAGGGAGCCAGGCCCAGAGCTGTCACCGGTGGCGCTGGGAGGGAACACGGAGAGCCTGCCTGCCCACTGAGCTCCCCTTCCTGTCCCCTGAGCACCCAGCCATAGCCCAACTCCTGGAACCTCTGGACAGGCCTTGGTCCATGCTCCTGTAGTAGAGAGCAGGCCTACAGCCTCATTAGCCTCCCTGCCTCTGCTGCCTCCAGAGCGCCCAGGCCGGATGAGGCGCCTCCTTGCCTTGTGGGCCCCAGCGGCAGTGGCCTGAGGGAGTCCTTGAGCAGCCTGCTGGCCCCGCTGACCACCTTCCCCTCACCGGCTTCCGCCTCGGGCGGCCCCTCCCTGGCATGCTGCTGGTGCCCAAGGCACAGGGGCTCGTGGAGATGCTGCAAACCATCTATGAGACCGAGTCCTGTTTCTCAGCAGATGGCATGTCAGGCCGGGAACCATCCTTGGAAATCCTGCCACGGACTCCTTTGCACAGCATCCCTGTGGCAGGTAAGTGGCTCTGTGTCCCCACCTGCCCTCAGCTCTTGGGCATCCTTCTACGTGGATTGAGCATCTGCTGTGAGTCTTGCCCCATTGGGGTCTTGCTTCAGCCTTTCTTGAGAGTTTTGTTGAACGTCCGTGGATTGGAAGAGCCGTGCTTCTAGGGCGATCTCCCTTCCCTCCTCCTCCAGGGCTGCCCTTTCACCTTGCCTCCTAGCCAGCCTCTGCTGTCTCCGTCCAGTGCCTCTGCCTTCAGCAGGATCAGCTCAGCGGCTAGGGGCTGGGGCTTCCTAGAGGATTCTGGCCTAGTTGGCACCATGGTCAGAGGGGAGGAAGTGGGTCAGTGACCTGTCTCCAGGCTGCTTGCTCCCCACAATTGAGCAGAAGAAGATGCTGTACCTGGGGTACCTACAGGAATAAGAAATGCCCTAGCTTTTGTGGTTTGGTTTGACCTGGGCAGGATACAGTGACTTTGGCAAGTTTTTGGTCAGGACATTTCTGAGAATGGCCACTTAGGGAGGAGGTTCACTGGGATAGGGTTGAGCAGAGACTAGCTGCCTGGGATGTTGAAGAATTTTGGCTGCCTTAGTTCCCAGCTTCCTCCTATCTCTTCCACTTCCTGAGGATAGAAAAGTGTTACTTTGACTCCGGTGGGCTTGAAGACACCCTAACCTAAGCTTGAGGAGTCCTAGCTCTGCCACCTTCTCTGGGGGAACTTTTTTGATCCTTGCTGGGGCGTGGAGTCCTCCCCACTACCCCAGAGCTGGCCACTCCTTCTCTCACTCCCAGGAACCTGTTGGCAGCATCAGGCCCTTTTGGTACAGCCTCCCCACCAGGCTGGCACCACAAGATGCTTCCTCCAGGGAGGGGCCTGCTGGACCCATGCCCGCTTGGCCCCTCCTGGCAGTGGCTGGCTTGGTACTTATGTGAGAGAGAGAGAGAATATATGTGTCTGTGTGCTAGAGTCCTTGACTCTGAATATGTGGGTGTGGATCTGAAGGGTCCAATTAGAAGGTGGGAGCTGTATGCCTCTCTGGGTACCTGTGATTTGGCGCTCGGCTGTCCAGGCATAAGGTTGCAGTAGGATAGGAGGGAGGTGTCAGGAGAATGTTTTGGGAAGGTTCGGAAACTCCTTGGAACATGATTTGATGTCTGCTTGGACATGGATAATGATGTCCACTTAGTGTCCTCTTATAGGGCATAGTCGTGGAGACCAGCCCTGCAGTGTGCCCACCAGGCTTCTGGGATGGAGCCCAAAAGGCTGGTTCTTGCCCAGGGCTAATTGAGCTACATACAGCCCCTGTCCTCAGCCCCCAAACCTTGGCCTGTGGGTATTAAGGTGGGCTCTTGGGAGGTGAAGGGAAGTCTGCAGAGCATCGTCTAGGGTGGCTCCTAGCTGTCCACCCGTTTTGCACTGAGCCTCCAGTTGGCCCCAGGTTCCCTCTTATTTACTCCTCCTCTTTGAATTAGACCCCCGAAATCCTGAAAGTTTAGGACCATGTTCTTCTAGCCCTGCATGTACCCCAGCCAATCCCTGTCTCCAGATCTCCAACCTGGCCTTCTGCGCCGTGGCGCAGTCCCTGCTGGCAGGAGGGAGGTGTGAGTCACTGGAGCAGCTCCGGGAGAGGGCTAAGAATGTTGCCCCTGAGCAGCTCTGCTGCTGCTGTGTCTGTGACGCTGCTGGGGACAGATATAGGCCTGGAGCTTGGCTGCCTTTTTTTTTTTTGGACTCTGGAATGTAAATAGACGTTTCAAATAGAAACACTTTAACCTTTGGGTTAAGAAAAAAAAAAAATCCACCCTAGATAAACATGGCCATGAGGGCCCAGAGGCCTGGTGTTTCCCTTCTGTCCCCTTTCCCTTCAGACACTCTCTCCTTCTTCCAATTTCTGGAGCAGCCTCTAGACAAGACACAAAATCCCGAGGCTGAAAAAGCCAGTTTCCAGGGGTGCTGTTTTGGATGGTGTTGCTGGTCTCCCCAGTCCAAGGGATTGGAGAAGAGACCCTTCCAAGATGCTGCCTCTCTGTCCCTTGCAGCAGCACGTCCTGGGAATTCTTATTGGGGGGCAGCTTTTGCTCCCCGTGCTGTGTGGTTGGCTGCCAACACCCAGCACCTAGCACAGTGGGTGGTACCTAGATGAATGAGTGTTGCATGAGGGGGCGGAGGCCCAGCCTTCTGGCAGGATGCCTGGGCACTATTCTGGGGCTTGACCTGGTGGCTGAAGAGAGGCAGCTACGGTGGGCACTGAAGGGTAAGGGAGCTCAAGAGGGACACATGCACCCCGCTCTTCTTGCTTAAGGAAGGGACAAGGGGACAGTTTCTGCTTCCACTGCTGGTGACTAGTGGCCTCTCTTGACAGATGGGTGTCTCTGTCTAGTCACCCTGTCCCTGCCCAGCGCACAGTGGGCATTTCCACTTGGCCCTAGCTTGAGGATCCTGGGATCTTCAACTACTCTGTGGGATTCCCAATGACCCAGAGCTGGGCTCTGATTTCCCTGTCCATTTCTGGTTGAGCTGAGTCCTGGACACTGTGAGAAGCAGTGGCAGAGGAGGCTTCTCTACCCACTGAGGGAGGTATGGATCTGGCGTGTGCCAGGAAGGAATGCTCTGGATGTTGGGAAGTCCCATGGGAAACCGGGGCTTTCCCTGGGCTGTTCTTATTTAGGCTCTTGAGGCCATTCCGAGCATGGCTGTGTGTCAGGAATGTGTAGGTGTGGGGATGCCAGGAAGGTAGGAAGGGCAGGACTTGAATGGAACTAATATTGTAATACACGAGGTGACAAGGATGCCTGGGACTTTCCTCACTGGTCTCTTTTAGGAAGGACGTTAATAACCCACATTCCATAATTGAGAAGGATCAGAGGAGTCAAAGAACTTACCCAGAATCACAGAATAAGTAGGAGCTAAGATTTGAACTCAGGTACTGTCTGTGTGGGGCCACTGTAAATCCACCCAAAAGCTTTTACTCACATTTCTCTAAAAAACGGTCCTTTGTCTGGGTGGGTGTGTCCTTGTACCCGATGTCTGTAGCTTAGCATCCAGAGCATGGGCTAGATTGAACTCCAGTCTGTCCCTTCAGTGGGTGCCCATCTGCAGTCTAGAACCTGAACAACCTTATGTGGTAGGCCTGCCTGTGTGTGCTCCTAGGGAGTAGGGCCCATTCTGGCCCCACTCTTGGGGTGTCTAAGGGTAGTCTTTTTTTTTTTTTTTTTTTTCTGTAAATACTTGGAACCGCTTAGCCAATTATCTCTCTCCCTGCAGGCGCTTTGGCGCCAAGGAAGAAGAGGGTTCCGGAACAGAGTAAAACACCCACCGTACAGACAGCCTCTCCTGCCCCCGTGCTCTCCTGCCTCATCATGTTTTTGAGACCCTCAGCTGTCCCTTCCCCTCTGCACAGCTGCCAGACAGGAAATCAGATTAACCGCGTCCACACACAGCTGTAACAGCTGTCAGAGTGTCTGTCCACAGGCAGGACAGGGAAGTTGTGAGACCGTGGTTCTCTGGCTTTGAATTGCAACAGAATTGCCAAGGGGCTGTGTTCAGACGCAGGTTCTGAGTCTGTAGCGGGGGCTCAGGAGGCAATATTTAAACTCTTCCTCTGGTGGTTCTGATGAGGAGGAGTGAGCTAGAGTCTGGGTTTGGGTTCTCTAGAGTCTGAGTTCTCTCTCCTGTGTCGCGGAAGGCCCTGGTGGGAGGAGGGCCGATGCAGAGGGCGGGTGGCTGTTACCCTAGACAGGCAAATACAATTCCCAGCAGCCTGGCAGTCTGGAGAGAGGATGTTTTGAGATGCCAGGAGCAGGTGTCCAAACTTGAGCAGGGTTGGGGGATTATGGCAAGCCGCCAGGTGGACAGGGTGCCTTGCTGGACACTCATGCCTGGGTTGCGCATGGAGAATGGAGGCAGGCCTGCCCTGGGGCCCCTGCCTCCTCCACTCCCTCCAGGTAGGAGCCAACAGTCCCAGCAACAGCTGCAGGCTTTGTGTGGTTACTGTGTCTTTTAATTGCCCGAAGCTTCTGTGCCCAGGTATTTTGGGGGATGGTGGGGAGGTGAGAATCCTCTTTTCTAGATAGCCTCCTAAAATCAGCGTGGACTCCAGGGATACCTTGTGTCCTCCACCTGGATTCCGCATCCCTATCAGGTCTTCCAGAGTCTCAGCATGCCTCCAGTGTTCCCTCCACTTGTCCTCTCTCTTCAACCTCTGGGCTCCGGCGACCTTCATCTAGGTTGCTGGCTCCTTAGGGCTCCTCGTTGCACCTCTCACTGAATTTGGCAGCAGCCTCCAGGCTCTCCCCTTTTTGCTTTGTAGGGAGCGGGGCAGAGAGAGCCAGGAGAGTCTAGATTAAGCACTGGCTCCTCTGCCTCCTTTTCAGGTGACCTTGGACAAGCCTGTTCCCTCTGTGGCCTCACTTTCCTCTTCCTGCAGCCGGGGGCGTTGAGTTGCCGAGCTCCTGGGCCTTTTCCTTACTGACATTCTGAGGGTCTCTGAGGTCAGTTTCATGTTGCTTCTGCCTTGCTGGAGGAAGGGCTGAGGGTCTCCCAGCACCTTGCCCCAGGAGGATAGAGAAATAGCCTTGGGGAGAGGTGTTACCCATAGTGGGGCACCGTGAAGTTAAGGATGGGAGGATTTCAGACTCCTTAGCGTGGGGGTGGGTGGGTTTGAAAGCAGGGACCAGAGCTTGTGTTCATTATTCCAGGTGATGTTTGGGGGGGATTGTTGGGATCCCACTGCTGAGACCTGAGCTGCAAAAAGCAGGCAGTGAAGCCAGGGAAATGGCCTTGAAGTGCTGGAGTTGAGAGGATGCATCTCCCAGAACCTCGTCTTTTTCGTGGCACCTAGCTGCTGGCCATGCTGCAGGTCATAGGAAGGGCTCTGATGGGACAGGACCACAGAGTGACCTTCAGACAACGTGGATGAGAACTAGGGTTCTCCCGTGGCCGGAGGCTGAGCCTAGCATTCATAGAGCCTAAGTGAGCTGTGAAGTTGCCCTTACATAATTCTTAGCCATTTGTGTGCTTTACTTTTTGTTTAAAAATCAAAACAAAACACCAAACACATTTTAATTTACTTATTTTTGTGTATAATTGTTTTGCCTGCTTTGTATGTCTGTGTGCCATGTGCATGCCTGGTGCCTGAGGAGACCAGAAGAGGGCCTTGGATCTCCCAGGACAGGAATTACAGATGGTTGCGAACCACTGTGTGAGCACCAGGAATTGAACCTGGGTCCTCTAGAAAAGCAGCCAGTGAGTGATCCTAACCAATGAGTGATCTCTCCAGTCCTCCTCCTCTGTGTGTGTGTGTGTGTGTGTGTGTGTGTGTGTGTGTGTGTGTGTGTGTGTGAGAGAGAGAGAGAGACACACACACACACACACACACACACACACACACACACACACACCACAGACAGAGATAGCGAGAATGTCTATGTAGTCCAGGCTGACCTTGAACTTACCTTGTTGCTCAGGGATTCTCCTGCCTCAACCTTCTGCCATCATATTTGACTGTTTTTTTTTTTTTTAAATCATTTTATTTCTTAGACAGGGTCTGATTATGTAGTTCTGTTTGACCTTGTCTACTGTGTAGACAAGGCTGGTTTTGAGCTCACAGAGATGTTTTCGATTTTTTTTTTTTCTGGAGCTGAGGACCGAACCCAGGGCCTTGTGCTTGCTAGGCAAGCGCTCTCCACTGAGCTAAATCCCCAACCCTGTTTTCGATTTTTAAAAATAATTTATTTAAATTTATTTTATGTGCATTGGTATGATGGTGTCAGATCCCCTGGAACTGGAGTTTCAGACAGTTGTGGGCTGCCATGTGGGTGCTGGGAATTGAACCTGGGTCCTCTGGAAGAGCAGCCAGTGCTATTAACCGCTGAGCCATCCCTCCGGTCCCTGTTTTTTGATCTTTTGAGACAGGGTCTGGCATTGTAGCTCAGGTTGACCCCACTCCCACCCTGAGTATTAGGATTAGGGGTGTGCCACCACACCTGGCTATCATGTGAACTTTCGAAACATTTATGATGATGATGATGATGATGCTCATTATTATTTTGGTGCTGGTGATCATACATAGAGCCTCATGTATTAGGCAAGCACTTTATCACTGTGGTACATTTTGAGCCCATAGAAACACTGAGTAGTAGTCTGTAGGCTTTGCTAGATTGCCAAAGCCAACACACACACACACACACACACACACACACACACACACACACACACACACACACACACCAGGAGCCATTAATAATAATAATAATAGCCTAGTTCTTCTGAGATCTTCCAAGGCCTGTGCCAAGCTCCGCAGCATTCTCTTGGGCTTGGCAACCTGGGAGGTAGGTGCTCTGCTGCCATTTTGCAGATGCTTGCATGAAGCATGGGGAGGCGCCTAGAGCCTTTGACGAACGAACGAGTGGAGCAGCCTTGAGTCTGGGCCGCCTCCTCCAAAGCCCTCGCTCTTAACCATTACATGATTGTGTTCGCTTGCATGGCTGGACGAGTTGTATAAATTGCTAGGTGAGAGTCATACCCGGCCTGTACATGTGGCAATGCTGTCTGAATTGTGGTAGAACCTGTTGAGCCTCAGCTGGCCTCTCTAGTCACGTAAGAGCACAGAAATAGATCATGAGAAACCGTCCCTAGTGGGGAGGGGTCATCGGCGTCATGGGCGAGTGTGAAGTGTGCTCCCTGCCTCCTTCCAAATTCTCTCAAGGCCAAGACAGGGACAGGAGCCTTTTTTCCATTCTTCAAGGGATAGACCAGGTAATTAGACATTTCAAGAAGCTGCCGGCTGTTGGCAAAGGAGGCTACCTGGATCCTGATGGGGTGCACCGTCTCCTTGGGTGGGCTTCCCGCCTGTGCTGTCTGAAATGATACCCCACACTGGAGCCAGGCTGAGCATACTTGTGCTTAGGAACATCCTGCCCATGCCAGAAGCCAGGCCACCTGGGTTTGGATCCCTTCTTCTCTTCTGCACGGCCATCTCTCTGTGAAGCTTGACTTCCCAAGTCTGTCACCAGGGGCTGAAAACAGATGGCCTCAAAGGACCCTTTCACCCTGTCCCCTCTAGGCAAAGTGACATCACAGAGTCAAGGATTGTCTGCATAGGCCTTGCTTCTTCAATCCTGAGTGCCATATAGCTTAATGCTCCCTTGTCTTAGATCCCCTCCATGCTAAGTGGCTCCTGGAGAAGGATCTTTCAGTGATAGACACTGAGCCTCTTGGGTCTTCTAGGTGGGTCTGAACCCTGGGGTGACCCAGGGTTCCCCCAGTGAGTAGAAAGCACCTTTCCCTGCTGGTCAGGGTTTGTTTCCCAGGAAGCTGACCTGTGATGTCTCCAAGGGAGGGTGGAGCACGGCTTGCTTGCAGAGTGTTCCAAGCAGGAGCAGGGCTTGTCCTGGGGTAGCTAGATCTGTTTGCTTTGAGCCCTAGTTCCCAAAGGTACTGTCCAAACCTGTTTCTTGTGGTCCAGAGCCCCTTATCCACCTACAGACCGTATCTCTTGGCCTGGGACTTGCTGTTTTAACTTGAAATTTCACGGTTTTGTTGTTATTAGTTGAGCTAGGGTTTTGCTCTGTAGCCCAGGCTGGACTAGAACTCACTGCAGTCTTCCTGCCTCAGCTTTCTGAATGCTGGCACGAGCCACCATGGCTGGCTGTGGTTATTATTTTGTTTTTGAGGCGGGATCTCACTGAGCTACTCAGTCTGGCTTTCACCTCACAATCCCTTGGCCTCAGTCTCCTGCGTATCTAGGATTACAGTGTGCAACCTCCAGTTCACCCCACGTTCTTAGGCTAAGGCCATGCTGGCAGTAGGCACAGAGTTGCCCCATTAGTCCCTCCTTCTGAGGGGCCTAGGCATCTTTTGTGCTATAGAACCTCCTGGGCTGATGGGATTCATGGACAGAAGAGGCCCCCTGGATGAGAAGGAAATATCAGTAGGTGTCAGCTCTGCCCAGTTCTACCCTTGAGCTTTGCTGTTCTGTGCCTTCTGAGCCAGAGCTTGGTATGGCTGGACACGGCCAGCACTGCCCACCCCACTGCTTGGGCTGGGGGCTTCTGCATGGAGGCAGCATGGGTCAGTTTGCTCCTAAGGCTGCCACTCCCTGGAGAGAGTCCGGGTTTGAGTTCTTAGGATAGGTGGCTAGTGCCTATCCCTGGAGCCCTGGCACCTCTTGCCACAGGAAGTTCCTGGCATTGACTCTGTTCTGTTCTATGGAGATCAGCATGAGGCCTGGGGTAGGGTGGAGTAGGTGAAATAAGGACCCGGGGTCTTGCTGTCCCCTGTGATCTTGGCCTTTCAGGGGCCTCTTTGCTCGCCTGAGCTCTCACACAGTCATCTTATTGAGTGGAGCATGCCCCTCTGCCCACCCTCTCCTTTTTCCCAAGGTTCTCCAACCTTCCTAGGTCCACCAGGAGGCAACCAAGAGCCTCTTCCTGTCCTGACACACCCACTTCCCCTTCCAAGTGCTTGGCTTGAGTGGCAGCTGCTGTCACCTGCTCTCGTCTTGCCAAGCTGGCAGAGGGCAGAGATCCTTAAGGGGATGCCAGGCCAGCCAGGCAGACTACATTTGGGGACCCCATTCTCTTTCTTCCCTGGCTTCCATCCTGAAAGGAGCCAGGTTGCCACCTGGCAGAGCCTGGTACCGTTGCATGCTGCCACAAATTAACATTCTCTCCTGATTCCTGCTTGCATGGGCGCAAAGCTGTGTGGTAGAGCCCTCTGCCACCTGCATACCAACGGGGCCGTGGTGCCCACTGCAGCACAGAGCCAGGCTTCTCAGCAGTGCTAGCAGTGGGAGGGTCCCCCTTAGGTGAACCCCTCAGCTTTCTGCCGGGCTCCTGCGAAGGAAGACAGCCCTGCCCACCACTGTTCCAACCTGGGTTATCTGTGGGAGCCAGGATCTTTAGACTCTTACTCTTTCCTGGGCCAATGGGCTAGCGTCTACCTCCAACAGCCCTGGCATTGCAAGGAGCAGTAGGTTGAAGCCGGTCCACTTCTTGGTAGAGTGATCAGTGTTAGGACCAAGACAGCTTTGGGTGGGAACTGATAGCCCTCCAGCCAGCTGAGGCTTTGCTGAATGCTGCAGGGGCTGGGTAGACTAGAGACTGGCCACCAGCTCCTTTGCTGCCCTCCTGCTTTTCACCCTGATGTAGAGCGGATCCTCACCAGAAAGGCCCTAGGAGTTCAGGCACCTTTCATCTGGGTGCTGGGGCAGGGCATGGAATAGTGGGAAAGTGAGAGGGTGCGTGCAGTGGGGGTTGGGGGGGGGTTGTGTGTGTCTGTGTGTGTGACTCCACCCTTATGGCCTCATCTGGCCACTCCTGCAGATGTGGCTCTGGCCTGGTGGCCACAGAGTCGTCAGTGTGGCTGACAGAGAAACCACAGAGGAATGTGCTCAGCTTATGTTGGGCGAAGAGGGGGTACTGAGGGACACCCTGCTCAGGCTCTCCCTCCCCGCCCCACCTCCCACTTCTAGTGGGTCTCCCAGGCATATTAGACATAAGGGTGGTATGGCTTGCTCCAGGCCTGGTGATGCCCTTCCGTACTGTGTACCCTGAGGACATATGTGGGGGGCTCTTTTTAGCCCTTCCCACCACATACCCTTCCCACTCTTGATGTAGGGTCAGGTGTAGGGGGTGTGGGAGTGTGAAGAGGCCTGAATACTGGCAGCCATCAGGATATCAGGGTTGTGTCTTCCCTCTGCCTGGGATGCAGTGGGCCACTTGGCTGGGGGAACATCTTCCTAGCCCCGTGTGGCCTCCCTGGGCTAGAGCGAGGAATGTAGGATTTTCCTTTGGAGAAGTGGAGAGGAGATGAGTTGCTGTTATCTTTCGACTTCCTTCTTCCGGGGCAGTGGTATCCTGCCTTCCCCTTCCTGTTAGCTGCAGGCGGCTTTGTGGGGTGTGGGTTGGGCTTGGGGGCTCCCTGCTGGTGTGGTGTTTGCCTGGTTGCCCTGGCAACCATTGGGCAGTGATGTGGAATGACATTCAGTGACCAGAGGACAGCGCACAGGGATCAGGAGGTCAAGACCCAACCTTCCCATGAGCCAGTTGGAACCTTTCCCATCCCGTGGCCCATTGTCCTGTGTACCTCAGAACCACCCAGTGGATCCCTCTAGCACTGTGCCCTTCCCAGGGGATCCTCCCCTGGTTGGAGACTGAGGTCCTCGCCACAGCTCCAGGCCCCGCCCCCCATCACTCTTCCTGTCTGATTCCCTTTCCTTTCCTGTCTCCTCCCTCCCACCTCCTCCCTGCACACTCCCATTCTCCCCCCAGCACAGCTGCTGTTTGGCTCACTCTATATATAGCGGCATTTTCAGGGTAATTACAATAAAACTGTTGAAAAGAGATAATCCAGCAGAGGAAGCCGGGCTGACTTGTCCCTGGCTGGGTGCAGCCCTTACACCCCCTTTTCCCTGAGGCCTTCTGTTCCCACCCTGCCCCCTCCATGCCTGCCCTCCCCCCCCACCTGCCTCACCTGCCCCAGCTGAGATGAGACTGAGAGCATGCTATCTGGAAGGTCTTCGCAGGCCCAATCTCTGCCTCAGTTTCTCTTCAGGTATAGGCTTAGGTGGGGAGCAGGACAAGGGCCAGTGAGTGAAAGTGTGGGATTTAGATTCATCTCGTGGTTCTTCAGCCACCTGGCTGTGTTGGGTCGAGTTACTCAAAGCTCTCTCTGCCTCGGTTTGCTTCTCTGTGAAAGGGGTAATAATAATAGAATCGAACTCCTGTATCACCGTGCAGTTGAAATGAGCCGTGTGTGTAAAATGCCTGGTATTAACTGTCAGTGACAGTATCGGGTGTTGAGCACTGGCACTCTCCAGCTGCTATTCATCACACTCACGTGTAGATATGTTTTTTCCTCGAACCCAAGGCCTTGTGCATGCCAGGCCAACCCTTCCTGCATCCCTGTTGCAAAGTTTCTTACTGAAGTTCGTGACTTCAGCCTCATTTAGAGAAAGCGGAAGGCAGTGTCCGTGGGTGGAGAGCTTTCTGTCATGCAGGGTCTAGTGGACCTGTCTGGCAGTCTCTTGGGCCCTGGAGCCAGGCTGTCAGGGCTGAGAGCAGGCTGGGACTGGACCCACTGACCACTTGTGTGTCTTGTGCCCACAGTGGAAGTGAAGCCGGTGCTGCCAGGAGCCATGCCCAGCTCCATGGGGGGTGGAGGTGGAGGTAGCCCCAGCCCCGTGGAGCTTCGGGGGGCTCTGGCAGGCCCCATGGACCCTGCGTTACGGGAGCAGCAACTGCAGCAAGAGCTCCTGGTGCTCAAGCAGCGGCAGCAGCTTCAGAAGCAGCTCTTGTTCGCCGAGTTTCAGAAGCAGCACGACCACCTGACGAGGCAGCATGAAGTCCAGCTGCAGAAGCACCTCAAGGTGAGCAGGCGGGGCTCGGGGCCCACCAGAGGCGCAGCGCTGCCCAGGCCTGCCCTCACCACCGGCCTCTGCCCTCCCTCCCGTACCCACTGCAGCAGCAGCAGGAGATGCTGGCGGCTAAGAGGCAGCAGGAGCTGGAGCAGCAGAGGCAGCGGGAGCAGCAGCGGCAAGAGGAGCTGGAGAAGCAGCGGCTGGAGCAGCAGCTGCTCATCCTACGCAACAAGGAGAAGAGCAAAGAGAGTAAGGCCGGTGGGCAGTCCCTGGGCCCTACCACGCCGCAGCCCCAGCCCCGGCCGCAGGCGCAGCCCCAGCCCCGGGCGCCCGGCTCAGCCCCAGCCCCAGCCGCAGCCCCAGCCCCGGCCGCAGGCGCAGCCCCAGCCCCGGGCGCCCGGCTCAGCTGCGTCCCGTTCCGTAGGTGCCATCGCCAGCACCGAGGTAAAGCTGAGGCTCCAGGAATTCCTCTTGTCGAAGTCAAAGGAGCCCACGCCAGGCAGCCTCAACCATTCCCTCCCACAGCACCCCAAATGCTGGTAATGGCTCTGGGGGGCAAGGGTTGGCAGAGGGGCCCTGCTCAGGGGCTGTCTGGTTATAGGATGGCTTGGGGCTCCCTGCCTTGTAACCATTTTGGAGTTCTACAGCCTGTTCTCGCAGGGAAGCTCTCCATCCTGTTTCTCTTCCTCCCTTTCCCAGGATCTGCTTTTTTTTCTCCCTCTGTAATGTACAACCCTAGCTCCGTGAGGGGTAGGGGTGGAGGCAGCCACCCCCAGGTGGCCTTTCCATAGCTCTTCTTTGCTATGCTGTGTGTGGTGGTACATGCCTACAGTTGTAGCACTCAGGAGGTAGAGGCAGAAAGAATAGGGGTTCATATTTGTCCTTGGCTACCTAGCAAGTCTGAGGCCAGCCTGGGCTGTATGAGACCCTCTTTCAAAACATCAAAATATAAAGACAAACCAAAATCTTCCAAATCAAACGACTAGCCTATCGGTGGCAGATCCAGGGGGTAGGTGGTAATCTAGATCTGCTTCCACCCCACCCCCAGGGGAGCCCACCATGCTTCTTTGGACCAGAGTTCCCCTCCCCAGAGCGGCCCTCCTGGGACGCCTCCCTCCTACAAACTGCCTTTGCTTGGGCCCTATGACAGCCGTGATGACTTCCCCCTCCGCAAAACAGGTGCGTGAGCCCTGGCTTCCGGGAAAATGGCTTCTAGGGTAGAGGTGGGCACGTGCAGAGGGCCGTGCTGCTGCCCCGAGTTGACCCCTGGCTGGTGGGCTGGGCTTCAGGTTGGTGTGTAGATCAACCTGAGTCCCAGCTACTTCCTCTCCAGCCTCTGAACCCAACTTAAAAGTCCGTTCGAGGCTAAAGCAGAAGGTGGCGGAGAGGAGAAGCAGTCCCCTCCTGCGTCGAAAGGATGGCACTGTTATTAGTACCTTTAAGAAGAGAGCGGTTGAAATCACAGGCACAGGGCCTGGGGGTAAGGCCTCCTCTCCTGTCCTAATGGTGAAGGTCTGGGAGGAGGGGCGGCGGCTCAGAGCAGGCCCAGGTGACAGCCACTTCTCCTGTAGTGTCGTCGTCGGTGTGTAGCAGTGCCTGTAACAGTGCGCCCGGCTCTGGCCCCAGCTCTCCCAACAGTTCCCACAGCACCATCGCTGAAAACGGCTTCACGGGCTCAGTCCCCAACATCCCCACTGAGGTACAGGACTGGCTGAGGCCGGGGACGGGGTAGGGGGCGCAGAGGTGCTCTTTCTTTTGGAAGGAGGAGTTTGGCTCTCTGGTCTAGCTGAGTGCTCAGCCAAGATGCCTCTGTGTACATTCGGAGGGTTCTTGCCTGGATGTGTTGCCTTGAAAAGAGATTTGTCCCCCGGGCCCCTGTCTCTCTGTCACCCCACTTAGGGCTCAGGGTTGGGGGAGTGAGAGACCATTCAGAGCCCTTGGCCGTGGTCCAGGTTGCCCCCTCTCGGCTGTCTCTCTTTGTCTGCTTTCATGCCTGTCTTTGCTGACTTCTCCCCAGATGCTCCCCCAGCACCGGGCCCTCCCTCTGGACAGCTCCCCAAACCAGTTCAGCCTCTACACATCTCCTTCTCTGCCCAACATCTCCCTAGGGCTGCAGGCCACAGTCACTGTTACCAACTCACACCTCACCGTAAGTACAGGACGTGCGTGCGCATTATCCTAGCTAGGGCCTTTACCTTTCCCAAAGCCCTAAGGGAGCTGAGAGGGCATGGCCTGATCTGGTGGCTGGGCAGAGAGTCCGAGAGGGATGCTGGTCTGAGTTGGCACGACGGGCAGTCTCAGTCTGTGCCTTATCTACCATCATTCTCCAACCTCACCAGGCCTCCCCGAAGCTGTCGACACAGCAGGAGGCTGAGAGGCAGGCCCTTCAGTCCCTGCGGCAGGGCGGCACACTGACTGGCAAGTTCATGAGCACATCGTCCATCCCCGGCTGCCTGCTGGGCGTGGCATTGGAGGGCGACACGAGCCCCCATGGGCATGCCTCCCTGCTGCAGCATGTTTTGCTGCTGGAACAGGCCCGGCAACAGAGCACGCTCATAGCTGGTGAGTAGATGAACGGTGTGTCCGAGAAGGGGTGTTCGGCTCCCCTGGGAACTCAAGTCAGGGCTCTCCCTTAGAGAAGAGTAGCCCGGAATCCTCTCTAGCCCTGCCACAAGCGTTAGCAACATCATTGATTTCTTACTCTGAAAGCATCAGGTACCAGGCACTTGTTTGGTAATTCCTGGCGCTTGAAAGAACCTGCCGCTGTCACCAAGTTCATATTCCATGGCAGAGCTGGCCAGCAGGAATAATGCAGACTGTACTCTGTTTATTTAGTTAGGTGGGTTTTTTGGCTGCGGGGGGGCGGGGGGGGGGGGGCAGGGGCAGGGCTCACTGTGTCATTATGTAGCCCAGGTTGGCCTCAAACTAAGGGCAGTCTCTTTCCTCAGCCTCCAGAGTGCTAGGATTACAGACATATCACACTAAGCTCCAAACCCATACACTTGACTTAAAACTTTCACCATATTTAAAATTTTCAAAGGGCTGAGAAGGTGGCTCACTGGGTCCAGTGATTGCCATGCCGGTGTGGGGGCTCAAGTTCAGATCCCCACTTCTCATGGAAAGCCAGGCACAGTAGCGCAAGTTTGTGTTCCTAGCATCCACATGTGAGAGGGAGACAGACAGGAATTCTTGGATGCTCACAGGCCAGCTGGCCTGGTATACACTGCAGGAAACAGTAAGAATGCCCTGTTAAACACGGCAGAAGGCCAGGACTGACGCCCTAGGCTGTCCCTTGACGTCCATATTTGTGCAATGCTGCACGCACACACATGAACGTGTACACGCATATACACCATGCAAGCGCTATTTTACTCTCTCTCTCTCTCTCTTTCTCCTTTTTTTTGAGACATTGTTTCACTATGTAGCCCTGGCTGGCCTCAAACTCACCGTGTAGACCAGGCTGGCCTCTAACTCAGTGATCTACCTGCATTTTGATGGGATTAAAGGTGGGTGCCACCAAGCCCAGCAATATTTTTTTTTCTTAAAGAAATGGGTGGAATTAATCTAATAATATATATTCTTTTCTTTTTCTTTCTTTCTTTTTTTTTTTTTTTTTTTTTTTGAGACAGGGTTTCTCTGTGTAGCCTTGGCTGTCCTGGAACTCATTCTGTAGACCAGGCTGGCCTCGAAGTCACAGAGACCTCTGCCTCCCAAGTGCTGGGATTAAAGGCGTGTGCTACTATCGCCCGGCTTATATATTTAACTTCTGTCTAGAATATTATTATCATTCCAGTCTTTGTTTCCTGTGAGCCTTGGAATCCCATGTATGTTTCGTACTGGTAGCTCATGTCAATTTAGGCCATGTTTCAGAGGCTCACTCATGCCCATAGCAGTGACACTGGACAGCATTAGACAGTCAGTCCTTAGTACCTGCGGCGTTCTTAGGAACTCTGCTAGAAAGACACATGATCTTGGCCCAGAACTTCTCAGCCTGGCGGGGTCTCCAGAGTCTACCGGCAGGGCGATCTTGTTGAAGTTGGTGAGAACTCACCATTGTTCCTGCCTGTGGTGGGCCCACGACTACTTGTGCACACTCAGGCAAACCAAAGGGAGAGAAAAGTGACCCTAGGAAGGCTTGCTGTTACCAGTGGCTCAGAGCTCACTGTTGAGGTATAGGGAGGAGAGAGAATGGGACTCAGCCTCAGGGACAGGATGGCCCCCCAAATAGTGCTTACTCCCCTTTCCACCTCCATAGTGCCACTCCATGGGCAGTCCCCACTGGTGACGGGTGAACGTGTGGCCACCAGCATGAGGACGGTGGGCAAGCTCCCGAGGCACCGACCTCTGAGCCGCACTCAGTCCTCCCCACTGCCGCAGAGTCCCCAGGCCCTGCAGCAGCTGGTTATGCAGCAGCAGCACCAGCAGTTCCTAGAGAAGCAGAAGCACCAGCAGATGCAGCTGGGCAAGGTACATCCAGACAGCCGATGTCCTGGGCTACCCAGGAGTGAGCCAGGCTGGCAAGACACCTGGGGGCTGGCCCCCGGGGAGCTGAGTGCTCGGAGGAGCCACCTTTGCATTTTCCAATTCACATAGAATTGTGTGGACAGGTGCCTGGCTGGGAGAGGGAGAGAAGGGTAGTAGACCTACTTGGGCTAAAGGTTGCCACAGCCGCACCCACCCCCAGACAGTGTCCTTTCTTCTCCCAGATCCTTACCAAGACTGGGGAGCTGCCAAGGCAGCCCACCACCCACCCTGAGGAGACAGAGGAGGAGCTGACAGAGCAGCAGGAGGCCTTGCTGGGGGAGGGGGCCCTGACCATGCCCCGGGAAGGCTCCACAGAGAGCGAGAGCACCCAGGAAGACCTAGAAGAGGAGGAGGATGAAGAGGAGGATGAGGAAGACTGCATTCACGTCAAGGATGAGGACGTCGAGAGTGGCCCTGATGAGGGCCCCGACTTAGAGGAGTCCAGTGCTAGCTACAAAAAGGTACCTCCCACACACTTGGTCTCCACCGAGTCCCGAGTGGTGAGGTTGCCAGGCCTTGAGCAGCTTTCTAAAGAACGTGAAGGGGAGGAGAGACCAGGAGGGAGTGGGAGGGGCCTCCTGTTTGGTCCCTGAGCTGTGCCTGCCCGCCAGTCTCCCTTTGTGACTGCCCTTGTCTCTCATCTGTGCCAGTGTGCTTGTGCGTGTGTGCCTGCACATGGCCTGTGTGTATCTGCGTTTGTGTCGTCTGCGTCGGCTGGTTGTGCGTTGGTCTCTGCGTGCATGCGTGCATGTGTACACACACGCCCCCACTGTTACTACAGTGTGCCTGGAGCCTAGTGCGCTCCATTCATTGCGGACACAGCCCCAAGCCCTCAGGCCTGACTCATCCCGCCCCCACCCACCCCCGTCCCTCTCAGCCTCTTACCTCAATGCTACTATTTGGAGTGACTCATCACATCCCCCATCTTCCCCATCTTGCAGGAGATGGCAAGGCTGGAGTGTCTCCTGTCCCTGGAGGGAGCAAGTGGGAGGAGGTGGGGGAAGGAGGAGACTTGGGGGCCCTCTGGAGGCTGAAAGGACCCTGTTCTCAGTTCCATCCAGGCGGAGCCTTACACAGGCCTCTTCCTGCTCCTTTCCAGTTGTTCACAGATGCCCAGCAGCTGCAGCCCCTGCAGGTGTACCAGGCACCCCTCAGCCTGGCCACTGTGCCTCATCAGGCCCTGGGCCGCACCCAGTCCTCACCTGCTGCTCCTGGGAGCATGAAGAGCCCCCCAGACCAGCCCACTAAGCACCTCTTCACCACAGGTAAGCCCCACCACTGCTCAATTCCGTCCTTTCGCCGTGCACCAGGGGCTTGGATGGGTAGCATCCATGGTCCTGCATACACGCTGCATGGAAGGGACAGGGGTCTTCATCTCTCCCTGTGTACCACAGCTATTCGTGGGGGCAGCAGCAGCTTCTCTCCATGTAGGAGGGTAGGCAGCCTTGCTCCTACGCCCTGGGGCCGAATTGTCTTCCCCGACTCCCCACCTAGGGCACCTGCTTTTATACCTTCTTCCCACGAGTCCTGGAGCCTTGGGTGGAGAGTCCACTGTGTCTTTTAGTTCTTGCCCTTCTAGCCGCCTGGCCACCTTTTACCCTGTGGGGTTGACAGTGAGGCTTCAGTAGAACCCAGAAGCCTTTTGCCCATGCGGCTACCCCATGCTCGGTTCTGACATGGCACAGACTTGCTGACTCGGTCTCGCCAGTGGGGAACAGTGCATGGGCAGACATGATGGGGGAGAGGAGGAATGCACCATGGGAACGGTAGAGGGGATGCAGAAGACAGAGATCGGGACCCGCAGCAGCCAGGCTGGGTTTGAAGAGAGCAATTTCAGGAGAGGAGAGAGGGTATGTAGGTGAGTGTTGGTGGATAACTAGGCTAGCTAGAGACAGTTATTAGGACAGGGTATGCTGTAGGGTTCAGAACAGTTCTGGCTGACACCGGGGTCTGTGGCCCAGGTGTGGTCTATGACACGTTCATGCTGAAGCACCAGTGCATGTGCGGGAATACACATGTACACCCAGAGCACGCCGGCCGCATCCAGAGCATCTGGTCCCGGCTGCAGGAAACTGGCCTGCTCAGCAAGTGTGAGGTGAGGGAGCACCCTACCTTCAGCCGGGACTTCCGTCTGAGTGATGCCTTCACGCCCCTCCTCGCAAAGCCTGTCCCACACCCTAAGCCCTCCAGTCAGTGCTGAGATCTTCCCGGTTCCATCCCTTGTGGTCTGCTTCCCTCACGGTCCCCAGCTAACCTGGGAAAGAGTCCTGGAGTGGGGTCTCAAGGGCCAAGGCATAGTTATCCAAATCCGTTAGATCCCCTGGAGATTGGCTCTGTGAGCACTGGGCTGTAGTTGTCAAGAGAGTTGAATTTGTCAAACGCTCTCTGGCCCCTCTTGACCTCCTCTGGCAGCGGATCCGGGGTCGCAAAGCCACGCTGGATGAGATCCAGACAGTGCACTCTGAGTACCACACCCTGCTCTATGGGACCAGCCCCCTCAACCGGCAGAAGCTGGACAGCAAGAAGCTGCTTGGTGAGCTGCAGGGCATGGTCACACATGTGTCCTCAGTCTGAGTGTGATGGGGCTGTCATGAAGACCACCACGCCAGAGTAGGCAGCAGTCCTAGTGGGTCACACCCCCCCCCAAGAGAGTGCCATTAGCCTAGATGCAGATTGAACATACTGTAGGGCATCAGGCATAAGGGTGGACTTGATGGTGGTCGGTAGTCTGTGTTTCTTCTCAACCTGCCATGTCCCTACTATTTGCCTCTAGAGATAGGTCATCTTCCCAGAACAGGAGATAGAGGCTTTCAGCTGGCATGGACTGCATAGCCCATGCCAACTGGCACCTGGGACACCTTTCAGAGCATCTCTGTCCCTCTTCCCTGTAGGCCCCATCAGCCAGAAGATGTACGCCATGCTGCCTTGTGGGGGCATTGGGGTGAGTTGGATATGTGGGAATGGGAGTGAACAAGTGGCTCTCCCAGCTCGGCCCCTTCCTCCCTACCCCCATGGCTGCTGGCCTGCTTTCTGGTGCCCACTCCCATTCCTCCCCTCCCCCTGCAGAGGGCACACTGAAGCCCGATCTCCTGCCCCTGCAGGTGGACAGTGACACTGTGTGGAATGAGATGCACTCCTCCAGTGCTGTGCGGATGGCAGTGGGCTGCCTGGTGGAGCTGGCCTTCAAGGTGGCTGCGGGTGAGCTCAAGGTAAGGATGCGTTTGTGGCCTCCGGGCTCCGTGGCTGGTGTTCAGGGGCAGCGTGGACCTCCCTTTATCAGGACATTGTCCTCTTGCAACTTTGAAGTCTTGAGTGCCAGAATGGGGAGAAGCTTGAGGGACAGCCGTGGTTTGAGGGTCATGGGGGGCCAGGTAGGCACCAAAGCCTGAGGCTCTTGCGTGTAAGGGAGGGACAGCTGTTTGCCGGGAGGGCCTGCAGTTGGCATTCATGAAAGTGCAGTTCTGTGTGTGTGTGTGTGTGTGTGTGTGTGTGTATCCCGGCTTGTGCCTCTCTCCTGTGTTTACCCTGTCCCTGGCCACATGGCTTTCCTGACAGTTGCCTTTCTGCTTGTACTTCAGAATGGATTTGCCATCATCCGGCCCCCAGGGCATCATGCCGAGGAGTCCACAGCCATGTGAGTACCACTCTGACCTGACCCTGGCCCCCTGCCGCCAGCCCTCCCTTCCTGTCTTTTACCTGAAACAAACCTCACATCACTGAAGCTGACTTCCCTGCCCTCTCCTCCTCCCCACACCCCTCAGGGGATTCTGCTTCTTCAACTCCGTAGCCATCACAGCTAAACTCCTGCAGCAGAAGTTGAATGTGGGCAAGGTCCTCATCGTGGACTGGGTAGGCAGTGGGCTGGGGTGCCTGGGCAGGGATGGGCAGAGCTGTGCCAGGGAAGGCCTTCAGAAGTGCCTCCACTCACTCCGGGCAGCTCATTCCAACTCCGGATGGCACTAGAGCTGACTCCTTGGCCTCCCATGTTGATAAGTTTAAATCCTTCCTGTTTGATTGGCAGGAGGGTCCTTTCATTCCAGTCGGGTGGTTTCTCCCTGGAGACCTCAGTGTGCTTTTAGCCTCAGTTTACCTTATCATCCCCCAGCAGCCTCGAACACCCAGATGATTTCCTACCCTGAGCAGTAGGGACAGGGATGCTACCACTACTACCAGAAGCCATTTTTCTCCTTGCCCTTACCGTAGGGGCTGCTGTGTGCCAGGAACCTGACACTGTGCTGTTCACAGCCACCCCTAGCAATGCGAAGTAGTCCTCCGTTTGTCTAAGTGAAGACACTGTTTGGGTTACTTAACCAGGATGCCACACCTCTGCTCCTGAGGCTTGGGCGTTCCTCAGCCTTCCGCTGTCATGGTTTGGAAAGTGTACTGTGCTTGAGGAATCACTGGGCAGTTGATTAGCAAGGATACAGTTTTTGAAATCCAATTTTGGTTTAAAAACATGTATTCAGGTATGGTGTATAACTATAATCTCAGCATTCAGGAGGCTGAGGCAGGAGGATTGAGAGTTCAAGGCTAGCCTGGACTACTTAGTGAAACCCTGGCTCAAAGTAAAACCAATTCATTAAATGTTGGATCCTTCTTCAGAATTTATGTGCCTGTGTTAAATTTCTTACCAGCCTGGGTTTCTCTTGCACTTCAGTGAGATGGGTTCTGCAGGGAGATAAACCATATTCATCCCATGGCTCTAGAGCCTGGCCTCAGTGTCACAGCCCCGGAGCTTTTGGTAGGCTCATCTTCAGAGCTGATGGTAGGGTGGGTAGGGAACAGGTGGCATGTTAACCTTTGGATTAGAGCTTAGACTGATTCCCAAAGCACCCTCCACTTATCCTCATCAGGACATTCACCATGGCAACGGCACCCAGCAAGCATTCTACAATGACCCCTCTGTGCTCTACATCTCCCTGCATCGCTATGACAATGGGAACTTCTTTCCGGGCTCTGGGGCTCCTGAAGAGGTACAACTCCTGGGCCTTCATGTGAGCCCTTCTGGGAGGTAGCAGGCCATGGCAGGAAGCCACAGAAGCCCATTCGTGGTGCTGGTCCCTGTGGCATTCGAGGGCTCCCAGTGGGAGGACCACACAGGTCTGACTGCCAGTCGGGCAAAACAGAGGTCAATGGAGGGAGACCTTGGAGGCAGGGGGTGGGGTAGTGTTTGGGATCCAGGGCAGTGGTAGTAACCTCTCCTACCTTATGCCAGGTTGGTGGAGGGCCAGGCGTGGGGTACAATGTTAATGTGGCGTGGACAGGAGGTGTGGATCCCCCCATTGGCGATGTGGAATACCTGACAGCCTTCAGGTGGGGACTGAGAAGGGCCAAAGGAGGGGTGGGACCCAGAGCTGGCAGGGGCAGCAGGCACTCAGTTGGGGTGGTGGAGGGGTATGGCTCCAATGGAGAACAGAGCGTGGCAAGGCTCAGCCTGGCCTCTGCTGGCATTAGCTTGGGCCATCCCTTTACAGGACAGTGGTGATGCCCATTGCTCACGAGTTCTCACCTGACGTCGTCCTAGTCTCCGCTGGGTTTGATGCTGTTGAAGGACATCTGTCTCCACTGGGTGGCTATTCTGTCACCGCCAGATGTGAGCCTACTAGGGGTCTGGGAGGGTGTGGAACACCGAGGCACATGGGACAGGAAATGAGTTGGCACTGCAGGGAGCAAGTCTAAGACTTGCTAGCTCTGCCCACTCTTCTGCCAACCCTGCCCTGGGGGCTATCAGGTAGAAGTGGAGTAGCAAACCAAGTGTCTTCCACTGAGCTTACTGGCCTTGACCTTCCGGAAATGCATCCCACCTTAGCCTGTCCTCCATGAGTTCAGACATTTTACTTCATGGTAGATGTGTTGGGGCTTCAGTCCTCCTGTCACATTTTGTGCTGTCTGTCTCGTTTCTTGTTTGTTTGTTTGTTTGTTTTGTTTTCCTTCTGTCTCTTTGATACAATTTATCATTCATCCTTCTCTCTTGACTCCTGTGCAAAGGTTTTGGCCACCTGACCAGGCAGCTCATGACACTGGCCGGGGGCCGGGTGGTGCTGGCCCTGGAGGGAGGCCACGACTTGACCGCCATCTGTGATGCCTCTGAGGCCTGTGTCTCGGCTCTGCTCAGTGTGGAGGTGAGTGGGAGACAGAGAGGAGGCACAACAGGTCGGAGCTGATGGGTCAGCAGGGATGTCCATTTCCCTGGGTCAGGTGGCCCCATGGGCTCCTTGAGGTTTGCCTAGGTCTGAGAACAGCTGGCCAAGGAAGGCTCTCTGATTAGGGCTTCCTCTCAGAAGCCTGTGCTTGCCAGCACAGGGACGTCGGGGCTGAATGGGGATAGTTGGAGAGCTAGGCATCGCCCCTCATCCCGCTCTAAGACCGCTCTTGTCTCTGCAGCTGCAGCCCTTGGATGAAGCAGTCTTGCAGCAAAAACCCAGCGTCAATGCAGTTACCACACTAGAGAAAGTCATCGAGATCCAGAGTACGTGGGGACAGGCAGAGGGGCTCAC
Source organism: Peromyscus californicus insignis (assembly GCF_007827085.1). NCBI lineage: Eukaryota > Metazoa > Chordata > Mammalia > Rodentia > Cricetidae > Peromyscus > Peromyscus californicus. Next base: position 20,540,838 of record NW_026294551.1, read on the forward strand.
ACCTCAACCCGCCCGGCATAGGGAACAGGGTACCGGGGCTAGCGGGTCCATCTGGGTCCGTCTGCTCCCCCTGAACCTGCCTGTCCCTCTTACACAGGCAAACACTGGAGCTGTGTACAGAGGTTTGCCACTGGTCTAGGCTGCTCTCTGCGGGAGGCTCAGACAGGTGAAACGGAGGAGGCCGAGACTGTGAGCGCCATGGCCCTGCTTTCCGTGGGGGCTGAGCAGGCCCAGGCTGTTGCCACTCAAGAGCATAGCCCCAGGTAAGCATCTCACCTCCTACCCCCTGCCCTGGCCTAAGGTAGTGAGTGCTCTCTACTCAGTGCCCTCCCTGTGCTTGTCCCCACAGGCCAGCAGAGGAGCCCATGGAGCAGGAGCCAACCCTGTGACACCCTGGCCCCCATTCCTCCGGGCTTCATCATTGTGATTTTGTTTATTTTTTCTATTAAAAACAAAAAGTCACACATTCAACAACGTGTGCTGTGTGGGTCTCTCAGCCTGGCTTCTCCGAGCTACTCCAACCACCATGGTCCCTGCCCCAGCTTTAGCAACCCATTCCTTCTGTAGGGGTTGGGTGCAGCGTCCGTCCGCTTCTCCTCTCTTGTTATCTCACACTCAATTCTCTGTACTCTTTTCTTTTTTACCTTAGACAGGACTCCCAGTGGTACCTCCAATTCTGGAGCTGCCGGAGATGGGGACAGTTAAGTCGGTGCCTTGGCTTCGGCTGGCTTCCGGGGAATGCCTTAATTCCACCTCCATTACTATTTAAGATGCAGAGTGGAGGTGGGGTAGACTTCCACCCTATACTCTCCTCTTCCTCCTCAGCATTCTGCAGGCCCCTCTCCTCTCTGGCCTCAGCACTGCAGGCGTGTGCCCAGATTTCTTATTTTGTACTCCCAGGAGCCCAGAGGGTTCAGGGTGATCTGCAGCTGAGTTAGGAGAGGCCAGGAGGACCTGCATACACAGGCAGGTTCTCCACTTTATTCTGTTGATCTCCCTGCCTTGTGCTGACCCATCGTAGAGGGGAGAATGTGGACTCTGGGTGGGGGCTACAACTTCTTGCAAGCCCCTTTGATGTTCTGGACCAGATTTTCTTGAGCTGCCAGCCTGCTGCAAGGGGGAAGGGTCAAGACTTAATTCCCTCCGGACGGAGCCTTTTTGCTTTGAAGCCTGGAGATGCTCAAGGAGGTGGTTCTCAAATGGACAGGGCCAGAACCCTGTCCAGAAGCCAGGGCGGGGTGGGGGTGGGGCTCTCAGCAGGAGGGGCTTAGGGGCTGTCCGTCTTCTTTTCCAGTAACCCTGTGTCCAGAGGTTGGACCCCTCAGGCTTCCAGTCAATGTGGTCTAGCCTGTAGGAAACCAAAGATGGGAAGTGGCTCCTAGGGGGCCAACTCTTCCTCCCAATACCACACTCTCTCTCCTTCCATCCCCAGGGCCCAGCAATCTGTTTACATATTATCCTGATGGGGGCCTGAGCAGCAGGGCTGAGGGAACTGGGGAGTTATTAGTTTGCTGTGTTTGTGTCTGTCTAGATCTCCTTGCACTGAGCCCAGGGCTCCAGGCCTCTCCTCTCCCTGTGGGCTGGTCTTGTTCTCATGTAAATCCACTCCTGCTGTCTTCCTGGACATGGAGTTTAGCGAAGTACTTTGTATCCTGTCACACTGTGTCCTGTGTAAATAAACTTGTTGGTGGCAGTGCCTTCTGGGAATAATGTCTGTTCTCTGGGTTCCCAAATGGAGTAAAAGTTCTCATTCCTTTCCTAACCAAAATGCTGCCTTTTCTTAAGCCTTGGAGTAGAATTCAATCTGAGAAGTGGGGGGCTAGGGTGGGAGATCTCTGTTCTCCTGGGGGTTGTCCACTGAATTGTTGCTACCCTATCTCAAGAGAGCTCTGCTATGGCCTTGGTAGGGAGGAGAGGTGAGGTCTCAGCTGAGTGCTCAGCCCCTTTTACTTCTGTCTTTGTATAGGGCAGAGGCGCCATTGTTACGTATGCGTCAGTGGAGATGTGAGCATAGGCAAGAAAGGAATCCGGAAGTTTCAAGAGCTTTATTGGGAGCTTCCTGAGCTGTTTGTCAGTGTCAGGAACCCAGCTCCCCATCCCCACCACGCCTGCTGTTGGTTTTGCTTTGTGGGGACCCTGGGGGAAGGCAGGTGACAGCCTCCTTGGGAAACACGTCCTTCTTTAAAGGGGGCTAACACTGCAGGACATGAGACAGAAATGATGTTCAGTGTGATCCGGGCCTGCTTTGGAGCCCAGGGAAAGACTGCCTCTTAGAGTATGGTGGTCAAGGAGTGTTGTCTTTGGGGCAAGAGAATGGCAGGAGGCAAGAGACATCAAGAGGAGCGAATGGGTGGTGCCTCCTGGGCACTGAATGTGTGCACCACCCAGGGCACCAGGGCCAAGACCAGGCAGGGCCAGAGGGTGTATTTCAGGAAGTTGAAGATGTAGAAGAGGCTGATCTGAGGTGGGTGGCCCAGCCATTCCAGGATGACCAGCAGCCCCATCGCCAGCATAAAGCATGCTATCTTCTGACCATTTCCTAGGTGTGCCCGCCGTATCTGGGCATAACAGGGAGAGTGTAGGGCAATGCCAAGACCCAGGGCAGCTCCCGAGTCCCGGCTCAGTGAGGCAAAGGGCCGACTGTCCAAACGCACCCACTCGGGCCGCTCACACCACTTGAAAGCCAGGTTGACGGACCTGTGGGGAAGAAGAGTCTTTGCCAGGAGAGACTGGAATCCAGAGAGCTACTGGCTCTTAGCTGTCTTCCCTTGGGGGCCTGCTCGCATGTATATTGACTCCGTATCTCTGTCTAGGAACAATTCATGTGTCCTTTTACAGCCACAGTGAACCAGAGACCCACCATCTAGGTACAGGGCCCAGCTGCCCAGACTCCAAAGCAGGACTTACCAGGAAAGATCCAGGCCTAATGTAAAGAGAGTCCAATATATGAGGCTGGCACCCAGCATGAGGGCCAGAGCAGTCAACCCATAGAAGCTAAGTTCCCGTTCCATGGGCACCCGGGGGGCCATCAGCCACCCAAGGGCAGCACCTAAAGGGATGCAAAACAGTTTCAAGATGTTTGAGGAGATGATCCACCCCTCACCTGCAATTCATCCCGGCAGGAAAACAAAGACAAAGGGGGGCACCTTGAGTTGGCTCTACAGAAGCTGGGAATGCTGGGAAGTTCCTAGATTAGTCCTCCCACTGCCAAAGACACCCTCTTGTCCCAGTTGCTCACCACTTATAAGGCCCGCCAACACCTGGTGAGGGAAATGTGCCAAGAGGAAGACCCGAGACAGGCCGACAGCCAGTAGGAAGGTGCAATAAGCCAGGCTAGGGATCGCCCTTACCCAGGGGCTAGAGAGAGACAAGAGGCAGAGAGGGGCGTGGCTTTCTTCAGCATCTAAATACTTCCGAGTTTGACCAACGCCCCCAGGTCACCACAGCTCTAGCTCCCAAACTAACACGCTGTGGAGACTTTGGGGGTCCACAATGCTCCTACCGGTGGACAATATCATGGTCATACCTGTGGGACCGAGAGGCCACCTGAGAAGAAATGGCTGTCATTATGGGCCAGAGAGCTGCTCCTGTGACCATGCAATGGCCAGAAGGGCTGCCTGCCGGGAGATCCAGAAGTTCATGGTGAAAAAAAAGAGGTGAAACCCAAGTGTCCCTGGTGACCCCTCATCACATCTGCCTCCCCTGGAGGTGAAGACAGCTTGCCAGTAGCAGCCCATCTCTCCCCCTCAGGACTTTCTCTCAAGGTCATTGTTCTTGGGCTTCTGCCTTGCCACGTCCCTGGCTTTACGCTCTATGAGGTGATCACCTGGCATGAGGCAGGTCACTCAACCTGGTCTTTCCCAGAGTTTGTTTTCTGAATCAGTAACTGAGAGGCTGGGCCTGTTTGGACCATCCTAGCTGAAGTACATGGAAATGTTTATCCTAACCTTAACCACACCAAGAATGGGAGGAAGTTGGAACTTTTCCCACCTGGACCGGCCTCACAAGAAGAGGGGAACTGATGAACCTGGATTGGAGTCTGGCTGGAGTACCCAGACTCGTGCACCCACCAAAAGGGCCTGTGTCCAAACAGAAACCTGGAAGACACAAGGTACAAGACCACACTGACACACACACACACACACAGTGCTAGAAGGACAGAGGGGACACCAGGAATCCGGAAGACCTGCTGGATGCACTCAGAAGGCTACTCCGATTCCAGCTACTGTCTTACCAGGATTCTCTACTTTGGAATACAGAGAAGCACACATTTTCTTTTGAAAGTGATCTGGAGGCCAGAGGTTGTAAGAGAGACTGTGTGTGTACATGTGCTCAGAGACACATGTCCCACTCTTATCCCTCCCACTGCATGGCCAGCTCTTCTTGGGACATGGCCATGACCTCCTTCCCCATCCCTGCTCCCCCTCTCAGGTCCCCGGTTCCAGCCTGGATTACCCACTCCTGAATTATATAGGTGAGTGTTTTGAGTGTAAAATTGGGAGGAGAAAATGTACAGAAGGGTCTGAGAAAGACACCCCCCCCCCCAAAAAAAATTCCAACTCCCTTGGCCTAGTGGGTGCTTGTCTGGCCTCTGGAGAGCCCAACATAGATGAGGTTGCTGTGGCCAGAAAGAGAAAAGGCAGGAGAGCGGGAAGCAAAGAGCTGGGGGTGGGGAAGAGTTCAGAGGAGACTGGCCTTTTCTCACCAAAACCTGAGCCTCACACACATCAAGTGTTGGTCACAAAGCTATAAAACGAATATGGGGTCAGGCATGCTCGTGCATGCCTGTCATCCCAGCACTAGGGAGACAGAGGCAAGAGGACCACCACTCCGGCTTAGATAGTGAGACCTTGTTTCAGTAGAGGAGGAGGAGGACTAGGGTTAGGGGCTTTGTTACTCAGATACTAAGCACTGGGCTCACCCAGACTGAAGGAGGGAAGAGCACAAAGCATATGATGGGGGCCGTTAGGGCAGAAGGAAGTGTTGAGACAACCGCTTTTAGGTTTACAAGTAAGGATGAAGCCCTGTGGAAAAGGGCTGGAGGGAGGGGGACTCCTAGTCTGTTTTTCAGTAAGTCAGTCTAGCCCGTTCAGTGTCTCTTTAAGAACCTCCCTTTCTACTTCAGGGCTGGGGACTGGGCAGAAACAGCTGAGGTGGAGCTGCATGTCCAGTCACTCCCTTCCATACTCTAAAGACAAAACAAACCAACCAAGTGACACAGATAAACCCCAAGGGCTGCAGGAGGCTCAGTAGTATGGGACGCTGGCTTCTTAGAATGAGAAAGCTATACTAGTAACTGCTAGGGAAAGAAGAGAAGTGTTCCCTGCAGGGAGGGCAAGGCTTCCTTTTAGTCGCTAAAGTTTGGTTGGTGCCTTTTAAACTTCACTGGGCACTCTATAACCAGGGGGCCTTGTTAAAATGCAGATCTGGCCTGGAGCCTGAGGTTCTGTATTTCTAGAAGTCTTCAAGCACTGCCTATGCTCTTGAGCCCGAGCCAGGGACCACACCTTCATTTAGAAAGCAACTGCTGCCTAGCACAAGTTAACCGAATGAACCGGTGAATGAAACGGTCAGCTAAGAAAGAAGACTTTCGGCTACCTCAATTATTTAGAATAATTGCTAATAATGGATTTCCTACTACAACTAAATTTGGAGTTTCGGAATCAGTAGGTCTAAGCCGGAGACTTATTTGCAGTTGAACGTGCACGCCCCTTAAGTCATTCCTCTGATTGAGACAGTTCGAGGATGGGCGAAATGCGAGGTCTGCAGTCAAGATATATATATATAAAAACAAAAACAAAAAAACTCAAGGTGAAAACTAGGGCCTAAGGGATAAGGGTGGCACTGACTCTGAGATACATACGTACTCGAGGGAGATCAGGACCTCAAAGGGGTAGGGGGACCAGGATGCCCGAAGGTATCTGTCTCACCACTTGAAGATGAGGTTGAGCCACTCAGTAATGAAGGTGATCCAGAGCACGGAGATGCCCAGGCGGCGAGAGGCGTAGTAGGCCGCGGGGAAGAAGAATATAAAGAGGTTCTTGGGATCGCCCAGAAAGGTGACCCAGAGCCACATGTTCTCTAGCCCGGGGAGCCGGTTCTGCAGCGCTTCGGCCATCGCGATGCCGGCGATCAGCGTGGACTCCATGGTGAGTCAGGGGTCCGTCAGGCTGGAGTCCGTCAGGCTTGTCGGGAGCGGGCGGGAAGGAACCCGGTCAGACACCCCAAGCGGCGGCTACCGGCTGGCCCTCTGGAGCCCACCCTTTCTAGCCCCGGGCCCCGCCCTCCCCGCCAGGGGTCTAAAACAAGCCCCACCCCCGCCCCGCCCCGCCCCCCGCAGTCCCTGGCACGCGCCAGTTGGGCTTGTGGCGGGTACTGTTTCCTACGACCGACGCTCTTCCCCGGCCTTCCTCTCTACTGGACAGCGGAGGGGACAAACCTTTGCGAAGGCGTTTCCTCGGGGCCCCACGTGGCCGCTGTTGCCAGCACGTGGGCTGCCGGCGTAGCGAAGAAACCCGCTGCTGTTCCGGGTCAGGGAGCAGATGAACCTGGGGACCAGCGGTGTGTCCCGGTTCCTTGTTCTGCTGCTGAGAAGGCGGATGTCTGATCTCCAGGGTCGGGGTACCTTCTGAATCTGACCTCTCTTCTCCAACATCACTACCCACTTCTCTCAACTCTAGATCCTTTGGAGAGACGGAAGTCAAGTTGGAGCTCCTAGAGTTTACCCACACTCTTTATCTACTCTGTCTCTAGCTCAGGATTCTCCCATCCTACTTCATCTTCAACTCGAGGTTGAGGTGTCTTTCCTCAAGAACCCAGGGCTTACATGTGTGTGTTAAGTGCGAGAAACTCGCCTTGCCCTCACCTCTACCACCCTCCTGCCATTCAAAATTCCTCGCTGGGCAGATAAGCCAAGAGGTAGTAATGAGAAGAGGAAGGGCACATGCCTACAGTTTTTGAAATAATTTGGAGGGACACAAAAGAAATCACAACCGTTTTAATGAAAGTCTGCTTAAGGTAGAGGCATGAGCCTGTCGACGCAGCTCTTTGATTTCTTTTTTTTTTTCTGTTTTGTTGGTTTGTTTGTTTTTTTTTTTTCAAGACAGTTTCATTATGTAGCCTTGGCTGTCCTGGAACTCACTCTGTAGACCAGGCTGGCCTCGAACTCACAGAGATCTGCCTGCCTCTGCCTCCTGAGTGCTGGGACTAAAGGTGTACGCCACCATGCCGGGTGCTCTTCAATTTTTAGTGCCTCAAGCTACTTTGGTCTTGAAGTTTTCTGAAGAGTGGATGAGAATGAGGCTGTGAAATTAAGAAGGTGCTGTGGAGGGAAGCTGGATGTAAATCTCAGTCAGTTCGTGACCTTGAAAGTGTTTTTCAGTTGCTTCAAGAAGCCAAAAGTTCATATGGAGTTTATATATTTATTTATTTTTGAGACAGAGCCGGGGCTGTCCTGGAACTCACAAGGTTGGCCTTGAGTTCACAGAGATCCACCTGCCTCTGCTGGGGTTAAGCTTGAGTTTATTTAGTTTTGAGATAAATCTGGCTCAGGCTGGCCTTGAACTCCCAATTCCACAGGAGTGCTGCTGTGATTATAGGCATGGGCCACCACTACCTGCCTTTTTTTTTTTTTTTTTTGCGATAGTGTTTTTCTGTTTAACAGCCCTGGCTGTCCTGGAACTCACTCTGTAGACCAGGTTGGCCTCGAACTCACAGAAATCCGCCTGCCTCTGCCTCCCAAATGCTGGGATTAAAGGCTTGCTCCACCACTGCTGGGCTACTACCCACTGCTTAAGGAGTCTTGGAAATTCTGCTCTGGCTCCAGACTCTAAAGTCACAACTTCATCAATCTATATCAGCACCCTGATTTACAATAGTTTATTTTGAGTTACTAGGAATTCAACTCAAGGCCTGGCACAAAACAGTCAAGTCTTCAACCACTGAACTATATCCTCAAGCCATGCTTTACGACTTTTTTAAAAATTTGTTATTAATTTTTTCATTTATTATTGTTTGTATATATCTGGAGGACAAAGAGTTGGTTTTTCTAGTAAAACCTTTTCACCCACCATGAGGGTGCTGGGAATTGAACTTGGGTCTCTGGAAGATTTAAATTGTGGGGGCTTGAGAGATGGTTCAGCAGTTAAGTGCTTGCTGCTCTTGCTGAGGACTCAGGTTCATTTCCCAGCACTCACATGTGGTTCACAACCATCTGTGACTCCACAGGGGATCTGATACCATCTTCTGACCTCCACAGGGCATGTGGCATGCATACATATATGTGCAGGCAAAATACTTACTCATAAAAGTAAAATAGTGCAGGCTGGTGGCACATGCCTATAATCCCAACACTCGGGAGGCAAAGGCATGCAGAGCTCAGTGAGTTTAAGGCCATCCTGGTTTACAAAGCTAGTTCCAGGACAGCCAAGGCTCTGTTACACAGAGAAAACCTGTCTCCAAAAACCAAAATAAGTAAATAAGATAAAATAAATAAAGTTAATAAACATTTAAAAATGATTTAAATTGTGTCCAGTTCTGAGTAGTGTCATGGAATCTGGATCTATCATGCTCCATCCAGCCTGGGATGTGGATCACCCCTTGGTCTAAGATCCATGCTGTACATGCTATTTAATCCATTAGTCAATTAGACATCTTGATAAGGAGATCAACTTTTTTGGAATCAAAGTACTTGTGTCCAAGTAATTCTTATTTTACTTAATGATGACCCAATGGTGATGTGGTGATTCGGAAATGCCATAGAGAAGCTTCCTTTAAGTGAATGGTGAAAGTCCTGAAAGATACTTTGAAACCGAGAGACTGAACTCATGAAACTTTTATATGATATATTGTTAAAAATAGTTCTATTTTAACTAGAAGTTGTTAAGCTCTTACTGGGCCTAACATAAACTTTGTCATCTGTATGTATGAATAGAAAACAATGTTCTATGTAGACATTCCTACTTTCAGAGTTTCAGGCGTGCACTGGGAAAGGAGGAGACTCATTATGTCATACAAAGTGGAGTCAGGGCTGAGGATGTAGTGGTGGTAGAAGGTCCTGGGTTCAACCCCAGCACTCCTCTCCTGGAGAAGTGGAGTTATCCATGACTTACTATAGGGCCAGAACAGAAAGACACAACACTCCTCTGAGAAAAGCATAAGCATGGAGGAGAATTTTTATGGCTATTAAAATGATTGTACCAGCCGGACAGTGGTGGTGCACGCCTTTAATCCCAGCACTCGGGAGGCAGAGCCAGGCGGATCTCTGTGAGTTCGAGGCCAGTCTGGGCTACAGAGTGAGTTCCAGGACAGGCTACAAAACTACACAGAGAAACCCTGTCTCGGAAAACCAAAAAAAAAAAAAAAAAAAAAAAAAAAAAAAGATTGTACCAATGCTGCCAACACAAGGAAGTTTTTGCCTGTTGGAGCACAAGGAAACACTTTTGAACTTTGTTCAGGCTCACTAGTAGTGCCAAAGCTGGCCCGCTGCCTCCCTCTAAGCTAGAGAAAGGTCAACCGGTTTCTCATAGTTTTATATTATGGGTTGGGTGGATGAAGGATGGCAGTTGGTGGTGAGAGGTTTAAAAGTGCATCCGGCCGGGCGGTGGTGGTGGTGGTGGTGGTGACGCACGCCTTTAATCCCAGCACTCGGGAGGCAGAGGCAGACGGATCTCTGTGAGTTCGAGGCCAGCCTGGTCTACAAAGCTAGTTCCAGGAAAGGCGCAAAGCTACACAGAGAAACCCTGACTCAAAAAACAAAATAAAGAAATAAATAAACAAATAAACCAAATAAATAAATAAAAATAGTAATAATAAAAAATAAATAAATAAAAGTGTATCTGCCCAGGCTGGCCTCGAACTCGTGATCCTCCTGCCTCCTCTTCCTTCAGCAAATCCTACTGACGTGTGCCACCACAACTGGCACTTGAAAAACCAAAAAAAAAGTGCATCTGCGTGGTCTGGTCTACAGAGTGAATTCCAGGACAGCCAGAGCCGCTAAACAGAGAAACCTTGTCTTGAAAAACAAACAAAAAAATGCATCTGCACAGTTCCTTCTTCACAAGGTTAGTAAACCATTGTATGTAAGACGGATATTATTGGGGGGAGGGGCAGACCCCTTCCAAAGCCCTTTGTCATTGTGACTCTTCCTTGCTCCGGTCTTTCCTTCTCTCTTTTTTATTTTTCCTGGTTTTTAGTGGTGCTGAGACTTGAACCCAAGGCCTTGAGAATGGGTGTGTGCTCTGTGACTGAGCTACATTCCAGAGCTGTTCCTCCTTTTTACCTGGCTTTCTGGGAGAGAGGGCATGCAGAGAGACAGAAGTGCTCTGGGTCCCAAAGGTGATAGGTGATCCTGGGGTAACTTATTTATTTAGCTCCTGTATGACAGGCATGCATGCATTATCTCACTTAAGCCTCCGAGTTGCCTTATGAGGCAAGTGTTACTATCTAATATAGGCCAGTAGTCAAGAGCATCTTTGTTGGAGTCAAAACCATGGCTTTACCGGTTTTATGACTCTTCCAAGTTCAAGATTTCATTTCTTCACCTGTAAAATGAAGATATTGATTCCTGCCCTGCGGGGCAGTTGAAGCTCAATAAGTGGTATTTAGATCCCACTGAAGAAACATAATCAAGTTTGCTAATTTGTTTAAGGTCACATTATTTGGTAAATGGCCTCAGATTCTAGTTTGCCTAACTTTACAGCTAATGTTTTTGCATAATTACTTTGTAATTAGTTGTAATCATTTTGAGTGAGTTAAGTCCTCTGAGCTTCTAGTTCTTCGTATGCAATTGAGGAGACTATTTTATAGAGTTCATTCATTAAACGTTTTTGTGCAAGGTGTGGGCTTAAGCAGAGATTCCAGTTGCCTCTCTTTTCTCCATTTCGTTCCACGTAGGGTTATTTATGCTTTACGTCTACTTACTTCCTTAACTTTCAAAAGAACCCTGCAAGCACTTAACCAAGCAGACCGGCGGCCACACATTTCCACGGTCCTCACGTTCCCCTTTATTTCCTGTTCCCTCTTCCACCTAGGCTCCCGCCCCACCCAGCACCAGACCACGCCCCGGCGCATGACGTCAGCACGCCCCGTGCGTCGCGGCGCGGCGCTTGCTGGGGGCCCGGCTTTCGCCCGCTGCTGCCGCCGCCGCCGCCGGCCGCGGCTGCTCTCCCAAGATGGCGGCTCCTCCGGGCGAGTATTTCAGCGTTGGGAGCCAGGTGTCGTGCCGGACGTGCCAGGAGCAGCGGCTGCAGGGCGAGGTGGTAGCCTTCGACTACCAGTCCAAAATGCTGGCTCTAAGTATCCTTCTCTGCGTGGACCCCCGAGGCCGGGCCGGCGTGTAGGTGCGGTGGTGGGGGGCGGGGGGACGGCGGCGGCAGCTAGGGCCCTCTCGGCCTAGGGGCGACCGGCTACCGCGTCGCCCCGGGCGCATGCGCACGGCCCTGAGTTCCCCTCCCCCTCCCGCGGGCCTTTCGGTCCACTTGGGGGACCCTTGTCTCCCACCCCTTGTGAGAGCTGGGCCCTTGCCGAGGGTTGGTGGGTGGAGCGGGGCTTGACACGCGGGTGGGTTTTCGGGAGGGAACGGTGTGTTAAGGGGACTCAGTGATTAAGGGAGGGGGGAGTGGTGGGAAGGGGGCTGGGGAGTGGAGCCCGGATGGAGTTGGGGAGGGATAAAATGTTATGGGAAGGGGTGTGTAGGGTCAGGAGCTGCTAGTAGGGCAAGGGTATGGACTTTAGGAGTGGGCTGTCTGCTGAGGAGATTTGGTTCAAGAAAGGGCGGTGGGATGGTGACCAAATGGCCCTTGCCACTTTTGGGGTAGGAAGTGCAGGACAGATTTTGTATTCTGAACTGGTGGCTAATTTTGTTAGAGTCGTGTATGCTTGGTGTCATTGTGTGTGTGGGGTGTGTGTGCTGATTGTGAGGTGCTCAGTCATTTGAAAATTGCTGTTTAGGGGGTGTTGGAATTGGAATCCTGGTCCAGAGAGGACTTGCCACGTTTTTCGGGGGTTTATGTATGACAGTGTGGGCTCCTGTTCAGTTCAATACATGGAAGTCCTCCGTTTTCCATAGTAATGCCCTCCTTTTTTAAAGTACCAATGTTAAACTGCATGGAGGAGGTGGCCCTACTCCCTTGGGGTGAAAGTGATTTCTGAATTACTCCTGCAAACTCACTGCTGGAAAACAAAACACTTCCTGGTTGGAATAAATGTACCACTACTTCCCCCTTTATTTGAGCTACAGGTGGGCTTACTTGAGTTACCACTTACTTATTTTTAGGAGAAGGTAGCCTCTGTCTTTAAAATGAAGTTTCTTACAGAAGTCTGCTGCCTTTTAATTAATTTAATGATGAGTTGTCGATTTCTGGCTCAGAAAGATTTCTTCATAAATGAATTGCAAGAACAGTCCTTTTATCTTGTGTTATTTTAAAAACAAGAGATCATACTTGGCCTAAAACCTCTTTCTTCGGTGGCTTAGTTGGGAGAGTCTTAAAAGGAAGACTTACTCTCCTTTTACCAGGCACACAGAAGGATCTCAGTAAATGGTTGGGAAATGGATGGATGGATGAATGAACTAGGTGTCATTTTGGGTAGTTTCCTTCCCAAATAGTGTACTTTTTGCCTCTGAAAAATGGGAAATTTTAAGTGGGGAACAGAAACTGAAGAAAGAAGAGCATGGAATCTAAGCGAGTAAGAAGCGCTCTGTAGATACAGGGAGACACTGAGTATTAACTTAGACCTGAAAGCACTGACCCTTTGTGGCTCTAAGTGCAAGACAAACAGCATACACAGCATTAAAACTGCGTTTCTCTCCATCAAACCCATAGAGAGAAAGTGACAGAAACCCTTTCAAGGCTTTCAGTTTCTGTCTGTACATGACTTTGAAAAGCTTGAGATCTTTTGGTTATGTGTTTGGGCAGAAGCAAGGTAATGGGGGAGATTTTGAAGAGAGCAAGGACTTCTTTGGGGCTTGCTTGTCTTCTATCAGTCTGCATTTTTTGCTATACTCCTTGTGCGATGATGTGCCTTTGTCCTATTTTCCTTAACTTTATTTTCTCACCAGAATGTCCCTCTTCCAGTGGAAAGCCCAACCATGCAGACATCTTGCTTATAAATTTACAGTATGTTTCAGAAGTGGAAATAATTAATGATCGAACAGAAACCCCTCCTCCCCTAGCTTCACTCAATGTTAGTAAGGTAAGGATTCCAAGAACAATTCTGTCTAAAATTTTGGGAAAGGGGTCTCTTTGACTTTTGGTGATATATACATTGCTTATTCTGTTTTTTTCTTGGGTGGGGCAGGGACTGCTTTCTCTTTTTTCCTTTTTGAGACAGGTTCTCATATATCCCATGCTAACCTTGAACTTAATATATAGCCAAGGATGACTTTGAACTTCAGATTTTCCTGACTTTGCCTCCTAAGTGCTGGGATTATAGACATGTTTTACCATAAGTAGTGTCTGTGATGATGGGGATCAAACACAGGTCCTCCTGCATGCTACATAAGCACTTCACCAGCTGAGCTCTTTCCCCAGCCTTCCTTTGGTTTATATGAGACAGGGTCTTATGTAGCCTAGGCTGGCCTTGAACTTGTTATGTAGACTTAGTAATAATGATTTGAAACTCAGATATTTCTGACTATGCCTCTTAAGTGCTAAAATTATGAGTGAGCATCATTATACCTGGCTTGGTATCTTTTCTAATGTATATTTGTATAATTTTTTCCCCTTTATTTCTGAATATCTTTGTTGCACCCTAAGAAATATCTTTGGTGGTGCATGCCTGCAATCTTAGCACTTGGGAGGTAGACACAGGAGGTTCAGAAGTGGAAGGTCATCCTCAGCTACCGAATGAGTTTGAGGCCAGCCTGGAATACATGAGACCTTGTCACAAAGGGAAAAAATACATGTATCTTGAAAGTTGGGCATGGTTGTAATCCTTGCATGCAGGATGCAGAGGCAAGAGGATTACAGCAAATTCAAGGCCAGTCTGGTTTACATAGCAAATTCTAGATTGGAACAGTATACAAATAATAATAGTACATTCAAATAATAATAATAATTTATTTATTTATTGACTTGTTTATTCATTATTTTGAGACAGGGTTTCACTGTGTATCGCTGGTTGGCTTGAAACTTGTTAATATAGAGCAAGCTGGCCCTGTACTCACAGAGATCCACCTGCCTCTGCCTCTCAAGTGTTTGGATTAAAGGCGTGCGTCATCATGTCCAGCCTATTCTGTGTATGTGTGTGCCGTATGTGTTGAAGTGACTGAAGAGGCCAGGAGAGGGCGTCAGATCCCCTGGAATTGGAGTGACAGCAGCTGTGAGCCATCTGATGCAGGTGCTTGCATCCTCTGGAAGAACATCAAATGCTCTTAACCACGAAAGCATCTCTCCAGCCCTTACCTAGCCTAATCTTAATACTCAGATAGAGTTGAGAGCTTGCCTTTGCCTTTATAAAGGGGACTCGGGTGAATAGAGGTTGTCGTGGGACTTCTTCCTCTTTCACTTCTTCGTTTACTTATTGAGACAGGGTCTAATTGAACTGGCACTCGCTGATTCAGCCAGAGTGGCTGGCTAGAGAACTCTAGGGTTCTGTTTGTCTTTCCTCCTCAGAGCAGAGAGTCCAAAGCTATGTCAGCCAGCCTTTTACTTGGGTCCTAGGAATTGAAATTATGGTCTCTTGTTTGTGTACCAAGCACGTCAACTGATCCATCTTCCCTCTTTCCCCTTCACCCTCCCCGTTTTTTCTTTTTCTTTTTTTTGGTTTCTTGAGACTGGGTTTCTCTATGTAGACCAGGCTGGCCTTGAACTCACAGAGATCTGACTGCCTCTGCCTCCTGAGTGCTGGGATTAAAGGCATGCACCACCACCACCACCACCACCACCACCACTGCCCGGCTCTCATCCTTTTTTAGACCTAGAGTCCATATGTTAATTTTTGGTGGTGGTGGAGTTTGTACGGGGTATTGCCCACTGACCTGGAGTTATGTGATATGGGTATTTGTACAATGGGTGAAGATTTAGGAGTGTTTCAGACTTTAACAAGATTCATGACTTAAAAATTTTAAAGCCAGCCGGGCGGTGGTGGCGCACGCCTTTAATCCCAGCACTAGGGAGGCAGAGCCAGGCGGATCTCTGTGAGTTCGAGGCCAGCCTGGGCTACCAAGTGAGTTCCAGGAAAGGCACAAAGCTACACAGAGAAACCCTGTCTCGAAAAACCAAAAAAAAAAAAAAAAAAAATTTTAAAGCCATAACACAGATGTGGTGGCTCACACCTTTAATCCCAGCGCTTGGGAGGCAGAGGTAGATGGATCTCTGTGAATTTGAGGTCAGCTTGGTCTACAAAGTGAGTTCTAGGACAGCCAGGACTACACAGAAAAACCTGGTCTTAAAACAAACAAAAGCCCTTATAAAACAAAAAAAAAACCAGAAACAAACAAAACAAAACAAAAAAACCTTTGAAAGACATTGCATTGGGCTTTTTTTTTGTCTTCATATTTAATTTTGAGGTTTGACACCTCTCAGATGTTGAAGATATTTTAATCTTGCATGTCCATGTTGATTTATGGGAACCCCAAGTCACATCTTTTGACTCCTCAGTTAGTCAAACAAAATGTTGATCAGGAGTGATACCCACCCATCTCGCCTTGCCAGAGCCTGTCCTGTCTCCTCCACTTGGAATGCTCTTCTTCCAGAATATATGGGAACTTAACTATCAGGACTAAATAAAGCTGCACCTGTTCAAGGAGCCTCTGATCAGTCGGCCTAAAGCAGTCTGTCTGCCCTGGTCCTTCTCGAGATAGCTTGTCCTTCTCACCTAACAGCTTAGAGTACAGGCGGACATTTTTTGAGCGTAAAGGAGGTACTTTTGTTTAACAGTTGGACATCAGGTACAGAGTGATGTGTCCTAGGTAAACTGTGCCCCAAAGTTACTTATATGTAGCCTTTTTGTAATTAGAGTTTTATGTTACTTACTGTCAAATATTTGTTTTGTCAAATTTTGTTAGGTTCACTTTTATTTTTTTTTTTTTGAAGCAATACTGGTGATTTTTTTATTTTAGTACCAGGTTCTTGTGTGTTAGCCAAGCACTCTACCATTGAGTACACTTAGGTTCACCATTGGGTGTATTGCACAGAGTAGGTGCTTAATGGACGACTTGTTGGGGGAGTTATGACCAGTTTAGTAGCAGCTGTCTGGGATTGGCTTGGTGTGGAAGTTTTTCCTGTAGAGGAGTCGTGTGATAATGTGTGTTCTCTTACCTCCCTCTCGAGGGAATGGCGTGTTTGCTGCAGTTCAGCACAGCAGGGAAACGCCTGGACACCTGGACAGCTGCAGCAGCGCAGTAGAGGGTAGTGGGTGGAGTTCCGAGAGTGAGGGCTGGAGTTCTCTTGTCAGATTCCAGGGAAATGCCGCTTTTCCCTTTTTCTTTTTTTTTTTTTAAGTCATGGTTAAGGACGGGTTTGGAAGGGTCTTAGGTTTCATCTCAAGGATAGTTACATTCTGGCTGTCCCAGTTTTTGAAGCTTGTAGATGTTTAAAACCCTGGCTTAGTCAGATGCTTCCTATCAGAATATTGGAGCTCTTTGGGTGGCCTTCTGTTATAGCACATGAAATTTTAAAAGATTTGAATGAAGTGATTTATTCCCAGGGTGTTAGATCTGCAGCTGTTACTTTCTGTATTTATGAAATATCTCTCCCCTGGACCTTAGTAAATCGTAATGATTATCAGAAAGGAGATGATTTTTCTCAAAAGATACTAAAGAATAAAAAGATAAAAGAGATTCCCGTCCTTATGACCAAGTACCACCATTTAGAAGGATGGGAGTGTGTGGTACTATTATGTGGGAACTTCTGAGAAACAAATCTTTGAGCACATAAACATACGTGCACCATTACACGGAAGAATTTTTTTGGTATTTAACCTTAAATTGTAGCAGCTCTTGTTTAGGTTAGTTTGTGGATTAGCTTTGCTTTTAGTTTTGGCTTTCTGCTATTCAGTGTTTTGAGTTTTTTTTTTTTTTTTTTTTAATTTATTTTGATCTTTTGAGATGGGAATTCATGGGTCCCAGGTTGTCCTCAAGCTCACTCTAGCTCAGGATGACCTTGAACTTCTGAGCTTTAACCTCCCAAGTGCTGAGATTGTAGGCATGCGTCACCACTAGACTTTGCTGGTTAGTCTTAATTATTTACCAGCATTGTTAAAACCGGTTGTTTACCCACTTTTATAAAAAAGCAGCAAGAATTTCTAGCTTGGGGAGCACCAGAACTCTTTTTTTTTTTTGAGACAGAGTTTCTCTGTGTAGCCTTGGCTGTCCTGGAACTCGCTCTATAGACCAGGCTGGCCTTGAACTCTCAGAGGTCTGCCTGCCTCTGCCTTTCAAGTACTGGGATTAAAGGCGAGCGCCACCACTGCTGGGCTAGAACTCTTTCTTAGACCTGTACAGTTGGCTTGCCTATTTTGGAGAAGATATGCTGGGAAGAGAAGTCAGGAACTGAAATTAGTTGAGGGGTTTGGTTGTCTCTGAACTCATTTCATTTGAGGTGTTTATGAATGAATGGTCTGCTTTCCTTTCAAACCGACCTTGCAGGGTACTTTGCCTTTCCTCCTTGGAGACTGACTCAGATAGGACTGCCTGCTGGGCTGTTACTCAAAACAGTCTGAGTGGCTGTTACATGTTGCTTGAGTGACATGGAAAGTTCTTGGACTGAGTGTGTAGCTCAGAGGTAGAATGCTTGCCTAGCATGCACAAGGCACTGCTGTTTTTATTTTATTTTATTTTTTGGTTTTTCGGGACAAGGTTTCTCTTTGTTAACAGCCCTAGCTGTCCTGGAACTCACTTTGTAGACCAGGCTGGCCTCGAACTCAACAGAGATCCTGAGTTCTGTCACCTCCTTCTGTCTCCCGAGTGCTGGGATTAAAGGTGTGTGCCACCACTGCCTGGCTTGTTTTTATTTTATTTTATTTTTTATTTTTTTGAGACAGGGTATCCCTGTGTAGCTTTGGAGCCTGTCCTGGAACTCGCTCTGTAGACCAGGCTGGCCTCAGACTCACAGAGATCCACCTGTCTCTGCCTCTCGAGTGCTGGGTTTAAAGGCGTGCACTACCACTGCCTGGCTTTTAGTTTATTTTTTGAGCCAGAGTCTCACTGTATTGTCTGGTTGGCCTGGAGCTTGCAATGTAGATCAAGCCTTGAATTCATAGAGCTCCTCCTACCTCTGTCTCTCAAGCTGAATGTATGCTACCACACTCCGAAATACACTGATTTTGATCCCCACTATCGCGCCTTCCCCAAATTTGTCTCATTTCTAAGAGCACGGGCTTGGAGTTTCCTGATGTTAGAGGGTTGTTTAGCATGTGGAAGGAACTAATGTTCTCTGAGAAGCTGGAAGAAAGCTGGTGCAGTGCAGGGCCTCAGGAATTTATAGTCTGGGAAGCAGAGTGTTGTTTTGCACTTAACAACTTCAGTGGGAGATCCTCTGGTATGCTGGCTCATCTTGCTGATGTAGTAAGTTCTCTCTACCTAAGTCAGCCTGTTGATGTAAACCAGATAGCTGTTTGCACAAACCCAGCAGGAAATGGAAGAGGTGAACTTTCAAAGGAAATACTTAATAATAGCTCAATTAGAGAAGGTATAAACTAACGACTTCGGGAAATGAGCCAGTTTGCTTTAGATTAGCAGGTCACTAGACCTTCCGTCTACGTCTAGCCTTAGCAGTGGGATAGAAGAGGAAGTTTTGAGATGACAGTGGAATTGTAGAAGGTAGAAGTCTTGAATGTCCTTGGGGGTTGGGGGGGAATGGAGTTTGAATTTAGGGCCCAGAGAATGCTGGGCAAGTGCTGGACTGCTGAGTGACTCCTCTTTGAATGTAATTTTATCTTCTCTGTGGTAATATTGTACCCTGTTACAGTGTTCAGAATTTCCTGATAGAATCTTTCAAATAAAAGTACAAGAACATACCAAAGCCAGTTGTAAATGAGGTCCAGATTATTCACCATTGTAGCTCATTATTGTTTTCTCTGTTTTTTTGTATTGTTGAGACAGGCTTTCTCTGTGTACTGGCTATCCTGGAACTTGTTCTGTAGACCAGGCTGGTCTCAAATTCAGAGGTCTGCCTGCCTCTGCTCCAGATTATAGGTGTGTACCACTACTGCCTAGTTTTTTTTTTTTTTTAAATGGCAGGATTTCATGTAATCCAGATTGGCCTCCAACCCACTATATAGTTGAGGGTGACTCTCAAACTGGTCCTCAAGCCGAGCAGTGGTGGAGCATGCCTTTAATCCCAGCACTCGGGAGGCAGAGGCAGGTGGATCTCTGGGTTTGAGGCCAGCCTGGTCTACAGATTGAGTTCCAGGACAGGCTCCAAAGCTACACAGAGAAACCCTGTCTTACGCGCACGCGCGCGCGCGCGCGCGCGCGCGCGCGCACACACACACACACACACACACCAAAAAAAAGAAAAGAAAACAAACTTCTGGTCCTCCAGCCTCTATCTTCCAAGTGCTAGCATTTCAGGTATATGCCACCCTGCCTGATTTAGGGGTGCTGGAGAATCAAATCTACAGCTTCATGCATGCTACATCTCTAGCCTTCTCATCCACCTCCCTCTTGGTACAGTTTCCGGTGTAGCCTAAGATGGTCTGGCCTGGAATTCATAATCTTCCTGGCTCATCCTCTTGAGTGATAAGATTATAGGTATACACCGCAGCACCAGGTTTGGTCTCCCAAAGTGGATGTTGGGACCAAGGAAAGGGAACTGTGTGTCAAAGGGAAGATGGCTGAGAGCACTGATGTTATTGTCATTCAGTTAGAGATCGAGGATTATCCAAGAGGAAGAGTATTGAGTTTGTACTGGCTACCACAAACACTGCATAAAGGATAGAGACTTTTTCCTTTGGTGACTAGAGCTAGCAGGGATTTTTGGACAGTGTTATCATCACTCGACATAGTTCATCCAACAGTCACCCGAGCACTGGAGGTCAGAGTGCACACTAGAGAACCTAGGCAGCTGTGCTTTTCCACAAGCCTGCGGAATTCTTGAGAAACTTGACCTAGCCAAGGCCAGCGTATGTGTTTATGTCAGGTGTCCAACCTTTTGACATTGTGATATGACATCATCTCCATATGTGTTGGGGCCACTTTCTATCTGTCCTGGGACACGTGCAACCCATGGGCTACAGATTGTACATGCCTGGAAATTTAATGTATCCAGTGCATTACATTTGATGTAAATCTCTTAACATCTTTGCGTGTTAGAAAATACTTTCTACAGATGTTACAGACGCAGGAAAAAGAAACAAATGGGAAATGGAAATCCATGGGTAATAGAGAAGTTACGTATTCACCTCCCTGACTGGTTTGTCAGCCTTTTCAGCTCTGTTTCGGACCCGTTTTCATGACTAATCATCAGTGAGTGACCAAGAGAACCAGAAGAGAAGAGTTTCAGATTGCTTATCAGCCCCGGTGATGGTGTGGAATGAATAAACGTAGAATCTGGAGCTAGATCTGATGGTGGGGGCAAAGCTGAGAATATGGAAAATACAGATTTTTAAAAAAGAAACTTTAAGTATGTTATCACAATGAAGGGCAAATTGTCTTAATTTTTATTTGAATTTTTACCAGCTTCACAGCTAAGATTCAACATAATCTTAGAATTTTCTGGTGGTTTGATGGTTAAATTCCCAAGTTTGAGTAAATTCCTGGGTGGTTGATAGTTACTAGATTGTGACCTATTTGTGAACCTAGCCCATTAGCAGTTCCCTTTAGTATATCTTTTTAATTATATAGTCTATTTTTATTTTATGGTCATTGGTGTTTTGCCTGTATGTATGTCTGTGTGAGGTGTCAGAAACCCTGGAACTGGAGTTACAGACAGGTGTGAGCTGCTATGTGGGTGCTGGGAATTGAACCCTGAACTTCTGGAAGAGCAGCCAGTGCTCTTAACCGCTGAGCCATCTCTCCAGCCCTGCCCCTTTACTATATCTTGACACTAATGTGTTAAGGTATGGTGTTAATACCAAGGAGAGTCACAGGTAATGTCCCTGGTCACCCTCTGTTTAGTTAGGAGTATTTTGTTGTTGTTGTTTTTGTTTTTTCGAGACAGGGTTTCTCTGTATCTTTGCGCCTTTCCTGGAACTCACTCTGTAGCCCAGGCTGGCCTCGAACTCACAGAGATCCTCCTGCCTCTGCCTCCCGAGTGCTGGGATTAAAGGCGTGCACCACCACCGCCCCAGCATGAGTGTGTATTTTTTTTTTTTTAAAGATTTATTTTATTTATTATGTATACAGCATGTATGACTGCAGGCCAGAAGAGGGCACCAGATCTCATGACAGATGGTTGTGAGCCACCATGTGGTTGCTGGGAATTGAACTCAGGACCTCTGGAAGAGCAGCCGGTGCTCTTAACCTCTGAGCCATCTCTCCAGCCCCCGAGTGTGTATTTTTATGCCAGTGTTTGGGATCAAGTCCATGGGCCTTCCACATATGACGCAAGCACACACATGCACACCCATCTCTTTGTATGTGTGTTTGGTCTATGTGGGAAGGGATATAACTTTCCTGGCTCCTAGAGGCCATAATTTTTAGAGGAGTATTCAGGGTTGTAGTCCTAGGTGTGAGTCTACCAATAGGCTATGTACCTGGTTCTGGGAGATGCTGTCATGGGTATATCTTGAGATGCAGTTGGGAAGTGGAGAGGAACAGTTCTGTGCTGCTGAATGGCAAGGGGCATGTTAAGTGTCAAGCAGGTAGAGACTGACTGCCATTTAAGAAACACTGGTTTAGCCCGGCTGTGGCAGCACACACCTTTAATCTCAGCATTTGGGATTAAAGCAGGTGGATCTCTGAGTTTGAGGCCAGCCTGGTCTACAGAGAGAGTTCCAGGACAGTCCAGGCTACACAGAGAAACCCTGTCTTGAAAAACAAAAGAAAAAACGAACCACTGGTTCTTTGAAGGTCAGTTTTTTGTCATTCAGACTTTAGAGTCACCCTGACAGAAGGGTGGTAGAGGAGCCATTGCTCCAGACGAGAGCTTGGAACTCAGCCTGGCCTACAGTGCATGGCAGCCAGCTAACTCCATGGCCCTCCTTAGGCCATTAATTACCAAGGGGCCTTCTCAGCATCATAGGGTGTGACGAAGAACCACTGTCCACAGGAAAAGACAAATTGTGAGCCACTGTGATTGACAGAGTTGGGCCATAAAGTATTGCAGTCACCTCTCTGACCCAGCGGTGGTAGTTCAAAGGATGGATTTTATGGCGGCTCCAGTGGTGGTATTGCTTCCAGTGTTGAGAGGGTGTTCTGTTGGCTTAGGTTTCTGGCAAAGAACAGGTGATGTAGTTCATCCTAGCACTAGAATTTCTAGGCTAGCTTAGGGAAATGCCAGAAATTGCTCTGGAGATGGAAAGTGAAAGGATCCACATACTATACCAAAAGTATGGCGCGGTAGAATGTGGAATGCTTGAAGAACTGTGTTCTTCTTTTTAGGTGGGGACACGAGTCTCTTATAAAGCCCGAGGCATCCTCCAGCTCGCTGTCCTGCTGCCTCAGCCTCCCAGGTGCTGGGATTAGATGTGTGTGCCTTGCTCTGAAGAACTGCTAAGGAATTGAGTGACTATATAAATCATTTAACTGCTGGGACCTGTTAGCTTTGTGATTGGTTCTGTCCACCTTCTCTCTTGTTCTTCCTCCTTTTCAGGTACCGGGAAATGTCAGGAAGATTAGGACATTTATCTTGCCCTGAGGAATCTCACATTTGTTGGGAGTATTGAGGGACGGTAGCATTTTTGAGAGGTATTCTGGAAATTGAATCCAGGCCTTTGAACATGCTAAGCGCGCTGTCCCTCTCAGGTACATTAACTTGGTGAGATCCATGGTAACAAGAATGAGTGGGAATAACAGCATAGGAAAGGGGGCAACGCTCATTTTCCCGTAAAGGGCCAGACAGTCACTCTCGTAGGCTTTGTGGACCATCCTATATTAAATACTAGTCAGTGTTCCCTTTGTAGACTCCTGTCAGATGGCTGTGATTGTGCTCCAGTAAAATTTATCTCAGGTGGGTAGTTGGCTGGATTTGGCTCCTAGTTGTGATTCATGGACCCTTGGCATAATGAGCTTCTTAGTAGAGGCTCCTCATATGTGACCTTAGCAAACAAACGACATTGCTCAACTTGTCTATCTTGTCTGTCACTGAGCTAAACAGGAGGCATTGGAGAAGGACTGTTAAAAGCCGGTGTCTGTTTTCTGGGGGAGGAAGCACAGAACACTGGCTCGGGACCCGTGGCTGTCCTGCGTTAGCTGTCTACGGCCAGGATTACAGCTGTGCACCACCAAGTCGGTTTGGATGTGTGAACCTAGCCACTGGAGTGGTCCTTTTTTAAATAACATATTGTATATCTCAAGCATGCAATAAGACGTGTAAGAAAAGGGGAAGGGAGAAGCAGTGAGCTCATTGGCTAAAGGAAGGACTGGATTAGATAGCTTTTTTAGAAATAGCCCACAAGCCGGCTTCTCTGCTCGTAATGTTAAAATAATGTCTACTATCTGTCCGGTGCTCTGGAGCTCACCTGCTGTCCTGACCTCCTCACAGAGCTTGAATGGTCACATTGTGAGATGGCTGTGTTTGAGCAGACGGTCTCTGAGAGAAATGGTTGAGGTCAGTTTCAGCTTGCATTCCAGTTGGGTTTCTCTCTCTGACAGACACAGGGTAGGTTTTCGACAACAAACCATGGTTTCAGAATCTTAGGACTCAGAAATTACTGTCAATACTCAGGAGCTGCAGTGGTTTCTTACATCTTTGAATGTTTTATGATATAATTACAGATGACAAAAACTGTTGGCTTTGCTGACATGGTGTTTTTGTTTTAAACTAATTAAAGATAAAATTCTGCCTGTAATGTATATTGACTGACTGAAATCTGATTGCCTATCCTGTGATTGCAGTCTGCATTTTACAGTATCCTCTAGCAACTTGGATTTGTAGTGTTTTCATTACAGTGAAGGAAGCACTTAATGCAACTGAACGTTACGCCTTGCTCTGGTCTTGGAGCTTCAAGAAAGAACTGGTGGTTCTGAGGGACGTACCTGTTCTTATCAGCTGAAAGAAATGGCTTTCTGTCACAGACTCTGTGTCTTTGAATGCTTCTTCACAGACATGTTGTTCATTTTAAAGAAAGCGGGTTATTGAGTGCCCTGCAGAGGGAAGTGTTGTCAGCAGCCTTACTCAGGGGTTTCAGCAAGGTCTTGTTTTGTAGACCTGGCTGACTGTGAAGTCATGGAAGTTCTCTTGGATTCCAGAAAAGAGGCTTGTAGGCAACTGGATCTTTTTTTTTTTTTTTTTTTTTTGGTTTTTTGAGACAGGGTTTCTCTGTGTAGCTTTGCGCCTTTTCCTGGATCTCACTCTGTAGACCAGGCTGGCCTCGAACTCACAGAGATCCGCCTGCCTCTGCCTCCCGAGTGCTGGGATTAAAGGTGTGCGCCACCACCTCCTGGTGGCAACTGGATCTTACAAGAACAACCTTACCCCCATTTATTACTTTTTCTAAGTGGACTGCTGTGTTTGTAGGGCTTTTCTTGGCATCATCTTGGACTCTGTAAAATTTTTTTTTGTTTTATTAATTTGTTGTTTGACATTTTCATTTATGTATACAGTATTCTATTCTCACTCCAACCTCTGTCTTCTCATTCCTGTAGTTTGGGACTATTGATGGCGTCTGGTGAGTTCATCATTTGATACACAACTGAAGGCAATTTTACTGTCCCTCCCCAGAATCCATTAGTTTAGTAGTTCAGCTAAAAGGATTATAGAGGGGAGGGCAGTGGTGGCACACGCCTTTAATCCCAGCACTTGGGAGGCTGAGCTAGGCGGATCTCTGTGAGTTCAAGGCCAGCCTGGTCTACCAAAACCAAAACAAAACAAACAACAACAACAAAGAGGATTATAGATACGTTTTGTTTGTTCTCGAGACAGGGTTTCTCTGTGTAACAGCCATGGCTGACCCTAGAACTTGCTCTGTAGACCAGGCCAGACTGGCTTTGAACTCACAGAGACTTGCCTCCTTCTGCCTTCTGAGTGCTGGGATTAAAGGCGTGTACCACTGCCCGCTGAGACACCTTATTTTTAAGATTGGATCACTTCGTTGCCCAGTGCATCCTGGCTCTTAATATGATTCACAGCCTTTTTTTAAGTAGTGAGGTTAATTGCACTCAACTCTAGTTCCTCTTTTCATAATTTTTGTTTGTTTGTCTGGATAGGGTTTCTCTGTGTAACATCCTTGACTCTCCTAGAACTCACTCTGTAGACCAGACTGGCTTCAAACTCACAAAGATCTACCTGTCTCTGCCTCCTGAGTGCTACGGCTACAGGTGTGCTCTACCACAGACAAGCAGAATATTTTATTTTTGTTTTGTTTTTTGAGATAGGGTTTCTCTGTGTACATTACTGACTGTCCTAGGACTCACTTTGTAGATAGACCAGGCTGGCCTTGAACTCACAGAGATCTACCTGCCTCTGCCTCCCAAGTGCTGAGATTAAAGGTGTGTGCCACGTCTGCCTGGCTAGAATATTTTTTTTTTAAAGATTTATTTATTTATTATGTGTACAATGTTCTGCCTGCATGTACACCTGCAGACCAGAAGAGGGCACCAGATCTCATTATTGATGGTTGTGAGCCACCATGTGGTTGCTGGGAATTGAACTCAGGAAGAAGAGCCAGTGCTCTTAACCTCTGAGCCATCTCTCCAGCCCATGGCTAGAATATTTTATCTTTACTAATATTGTGTGTATGGCATTTGTGTATGTGATTGTAGGTATAGAGTCAGAGTACAACTTTTGGGGCATTTCCTTCCATCATGGATTTCAGGGATCAAGCTCAGGTCATCAGGTTTTCGCAGCGAGCACTTTGATTCTCTTAGCCATCTTGCTGGTACCTAAATATCTTATGTATTCAAATTTATAACTGTTTTCAATAGTAATTTAGACTTTAAAAAACTTTGCATTTTAGGAATTTATTTCATATTTTAGGGGGTGTGTGCATGTGTGGAGGTGAAAGGGGTCAGTTTTCTGCTCCTACCATGTTGATCCTGGAGATTGAAACTCTAGCCAGCCTTGGATTTCACTCTCTTGTTTGGTTGGTTTTTGAGACAAATCTTACTCTGTAGCCAAGCTTACACTGCTGCCTTCGCTTTCCAAGTGCTGGGATTGCAAGTGTGCTTAGACTTCACGCTTTTTCTTCCTTTGTTTTCCTTTTTATCTGTTTTAAAGTTTAGGTAGATTTCATTTTTCTTTTTAAAGTAAGTCTGTGCTTATTTATTTATTTGTTTATTTTTAGTTTTTTTTTTTTTTTTAAAGAATTATTTATTATGTATACAGAAGAGGGTGCCAGATCTCATTACAGATGGTTGTGAGCCACCATGTGGTTGCTGGGAATTGAACTCAGGACCTCTGGACAAGTAGTCAGTGCTCTTAACCTCTGAGCCATCTCTCCAGACCTATTTTTTGTTTTTGGTTTTTTTTTTTTTTTTTTTTTTTTTTTTTGGTTTTTTGAGACAGGGTTTCTCTGTGTAGCTTTGCGCCTTTCCTGGAACTCGCTTTGGAGACCAGGCTGGCCTCGAACTCACAGAGATCCGCCTGACTCTGCCTCCCGAGTGCTGGGATTAAAGGCGTGCTCCACCACCGCCCGGCTATTTTTAGTTTTTTGAGACAGAGTTTCTCTGTGTAGTTTTGGTGCGTGTCCTGGATCTTGCTCATGTAGACCAGGCTGGCTTCGAACTCACAGAGGTCTGCCTGGCATGTTTTTTTTATTTGTACGCATGTATTTGGAGCATTCAGTACTTATGTGGACGTGGGAGGACAACTCGAGGGAGTTGCTCTGTTCCTCCACACAGTTCGTCAACGGGGTGACAAGGGCTTTTACCCACTGAGCGCTCTGGCTCACTAGCCCTGAGGTAAGTCTTGCTGGTGAAACCGCTAGGTAGAATACAGTGGTCAAGAGCACGTGCTCGGGGCAGTGGGTTTGTGTCATTGGCAGAGCTTTCTACCAGCATGTGTGACGACGCCCTCAGCCTGTCTCCAGCACCGGAAAAAATAGAATGTTCTGGAACCAGCCTGCCCAGGTTCAAATCTAGACCCTAATTTGGTAATTTGGGTCAATTTTCTTGTCATCTGTGCCTTCGTTTTTTCCATCTATGAAATAGAAGTAGTTTTAGTCCCTATTTCATAGGGTTATTTGGGTATTAAGTCTTTTATTATGTCTTGGTGCATAGCCTGGCACCAACTCTCATCAGAGTTAGATCTTAGAGTTTTAGTGTTCACCGCCAGGTACTTTGGCTCTACCATTCCCATTCGATTCAGCATTATGTATTCTGGGACACAACTTCACACGGGGAACTGTAGTTTTTAGTTTCCAGCTGTCCAGGATTGTAAGGAGATCTTCTTCTCCCCTCCCTCCTTCCTTTTTTCCTTCCGTCCTTCTCTCCCTCCCTCCCTCCCTCCGTCCCTCTTGATTGCTTGCACTCATTTTAAATAGATGGGTCTTGCCATGTTGCCCAGCCTGGCCTTGGACTCTTAGGCTCAAGTGACACCACTTCAACCTTCCTCCCACGAAGCTGGGGTCCACAGGTACATGTCACTACACCTGGCCCAGAGTCGTAGTTACTGGAACTGTCGGCTGGGAAACAGTGATGTGGAAGTACTGGTATTTGGAAGGTGTCTTTGAGAGCTTGCTTGTTGCTAGCTAAGACTGAGGATTTTCCAGAGGGTTTAGTAGTGCAGTTCTGTAATCCGCACCACTCAAGCAAGCAGGAGGCTTGCAAGTTCTAGGCCAGCCTGAGGATGTGTACTGAAACCCTGCATCCTGAGGGCTTCCGAGGGGCTGGAGGGTGGCTTAGTGGTCAACATTGGCTGCTCCTCTAGAGGACCTAGGTTCATTCCCAGTACCTACATGGCAGCTCACAGTTGCCTGGAATTTCAGTCTCAGGGGATCTGACACCCTCAACTGGCCTCTGAGCACTGGGCATGCTTCTTGTACACAAACATAAACATGCAGGCAAAATACCCATACACATAAAAATCAGTTAAATTTGCCTGAATGGTGACGCACACCTGTAATCCCCGCACTCAGGAGGCAGAGGCAGGCAGATTTCTGTGAATCCAAGGCCAGCCTGGGCTACAGAGCAAGTTCCAGGAGAGTTGAGGCTACACAGAGAAACCCTGTCTTGAAAAACCAAAAATCAAAAACAAAACAAAAACAAAAAAACAATTAAATTTAAGGGGGGGTGGGGGTCCTAAGAACATGCTTCAGATCTGAAAGAGCCAGGAGTAAGGTTTCTTAGGATGATAGTTGTTCTTGGCTACTCTGGTCTGCCCTTTGTCCACACCAGGCTTGCAGGCAACAGCAGCCATTTCAGACAGCAGCTGTATTGCTTCCTAACCCTTCTGCAAGGGCAGCTGCTTCCAAGACCCAAATACAGAGGGAAGGCAAGCTGAGAGTGGCGTGGTGAAGTCAGTAGGTCACGCTAGCAGGTTGGTTTCTTCCTGGGCTCTGCTCCTCTTGTCCCTTCAGCTGTCTCAGTCTGTTAAATGTTTGCAGTAGGAAGGAATCCCTCTGGAGTCCCCACAGCACCTGTGCTTTCTTGGCTGTGTGGAAATAAGATGGCTCAGCTGGCTACAGATGAAGTACATACTGCTTTGGTTTTCTTTACAGTCTTCCTTTTCCTCACATGTCACTGAGCACACAAAGGACTGTGTTCTGGTGTTGATTACATCACTCGGCTCGGAGCTAGTTAGCATAAATATTTTAATTTTTTACATGTTTTGTGTGTAGATGTGTGCACATGTGCATGCATGTGAAAGTCAGAGGACATTTGGCAGGAGCTGGTTCTCTTTCCACCTTGTGGGTTTTGGGGATTGAACTCAGGTCACTGGGGGTGGCAGCAAGCACTTTTGACCTACTGAGCCGTCTTGCCAGCCCAGAGCCACTTACTATTGATGTGCTTTGTTTGGTATCACATGCTCATCTGTTTTTTTCCCTTTGCCCACATCAAGATGCTACTTATAAAGTAGCCTCAGAAGGAAGCTCTGGTTTGTAGAAGTTACTTTGTTTTAGTGGGAATGATACACAGTGAAGGGGGTGGGGGAGGGGGGACCAAGTACAGGTGGTCAGGTGCATGGTTTGAGTTAAGCCTCATACTATTAGTGACAGGTACTTGTGGGTTTATGCATTGAGTTTGCCTGAACCTGGTGTGCTTTTTTTTTTTTTTTTTTTGGTTTTTCGAGACAGGGTTTCTCTGTGTAGCTTTGCGCCTCTCCTGGAACTCACTTGGTAGTCCAGGCTGGCCTCGAACTCACAGAGATCCGCCTGGCTCTGCCTCCCGAGTGCTGGGATTAAAGGCGTGCGCCACCACCGCCCGGCCTGGTGTGCTTTTAAACTTGAGCGCTTTTTATTTTTTGAGGTGCTGACTGGTTAGTGCTTGTTTTGATTGGTAGCAAAGCCAGCAGCTAGCATTGATATTAAGCTAGGGTAGATGATAGTCAATGAATTTTTTTTTAATGTACTAAAAACCCTATCAAGCCCAAGAGAGGCATTTGGCACCTTTGACCCTGGGGATAGCTATTATTAGTTCTCTCTGGTCTTCAGTCAAGGACCTTAAGTTTGCTAATTTGGAATAACTGGAGCGTATCATCAGTTTACAATAGCACGGGCATATGCAGGTTCATTGGTAAACAGTGGAGGTGAGAGAGTGACGGGCATTTGCTTTACAGAAGAAGACTGACCCGTGTTCTGTGTGAGTTTACTCACACAGATAAAGAGAAGATCAAGGCGATGTCTGTCTTTCTCTGACTCACAGTTTTGAGGAGAGGAGACACATGTTCATTGTATTTGTGGGAATAGTCTCTTCTCGCTCTTTTTTAAAATGTTTTATTTATTTTATGTGCATTGGTGTTTTGCCTGCATGTGTGTCTGTGTGAGGGTACCAGATTCCCTGGAGTTACAGACAGTTGTGAGCTGCCATGTGCATGCTGGGAATTGAACCTGGGTCATCTTGAAGAGCAGTGAGTGCTCTGAACCACTGAGCCATCTCTCCAGCCTGGGAACCAATCTTTTTATGCCTGATTAGTTCTGAATTTTTAGTTTGTTTTCAAGACAGGGTTTCTCTGTCTCTGTCTCTCTGTCTCTCTCTTTTCTGACACAGAGTTTCTCTGTGTAGCCCTGACTGTCCTGGAACTTACTCTGTAGATCAAGCTGGCCTCGAACTCACAGAGATCTGCCTGCCTCTGCCTCTCGAATGCTGGGATTAAAGGCATTCACTACTATGCCTGGCTTGGTTGGGTTTTTTTGAGAGAGGATCTCACAGATCTATCCCAGGCTACCCTGGAACTTGCTGTATTGCTAGAATGACCTTGGGCTTTTCATCCTACTGCCATTACAGGCCTTTGTCACCATTCCCTAGTTCCTGCAATGCTGTGCACCAACCTAGTGCCTCATATTTGCCGGGCAAGCACTAGACCAACTATACTGTAGCCTCAGCCTTGTTGGGGCCTCTGTGAGAGAAACTGACCCCACTGTACAACTTTGTGCTGAAGGCAAATTCCTAGTCTTTTTTAGATTGACTTGAAAACACAGCTTGTAAACTGATGGCTGGAGGTGCCTAGAGCTTAGTTGCAGGTCCTATAGGGTAGAGTAGTTGAGTCCATTGTCCAGGAGATGAAGCATAGCTCAGTGAAGGAGCTCTTGCCTGGCCATCAGCAGCTCCCAGAGGTGCCACTGCCCTCTGGTTTATCCTTCTTTCTTTGGAGACTTCATTTTCTGAGACATTGTTTGGAAAGCAAGACTCAAGGAAACCCCTCGTGGTTGGTTACCAGGGTTTTCTTGGTTCCTGAAAAAGCACTGCTTGTTGCTTAAAATACACACCAGCAGTTCTCTTTCCATAGAAACTCAGTGTTTCCAAGTACCAAGGCTTTCTCACTTCAGCTGGGATTGCCTTGCTCAGAGTACATTGATTCCTCTGTGTAGTTGTAGCCTGATGGGGCCAGAAGAGCAGCCAGGCCTGCAAGATTAATTAATACACTGCCGCCGTATTTGTGTCTGTCCATATCTGAAGACCAGGTGAGCTCTGGCTTCAGATCACAGGAGAGGGTCGTCATGCTTTCTGCTTTTCTCTGGAGAGGCTAAAATGACAGCATGAGTGGGCCGGCCCGTCTGTGTTCACTAAGTATTTATGAGTGCTGTGTGTGTGTGTGTGTGTGTGTGTGTGTGTGTGTGTGTTGGTGCATGTGTATTTAGTGTGCTGCAGCTTCATTATGTCTGTGTTCATGGAACTGAAAAATCTTTTAGATCATTCTCTTGCTGTTTTTCTTAACTGCCTTGTAGTACACATTTGTTTTGTCTCCTCAATTTTTCCAGCAAGCACTAGTATAAAGTGCGGGACAATACAGGTTGACCCACCCTTGCCAGAAGGATTCTGAACATTTTAGTAGACCACCAGATTTTACTAGACTTTCCTTTTATCAGTTTGTGATTGATCCACCAGGGGGCAGTGAAGGAGCAGGCACGAGGCCATTCCTTTTTCTGAGGGCAGATTGGGCACGGGCTGTCCTCAGCTCAGGTGAAGGTAGATCAGGTGTGCTTTAGACTTGGCTGTTAGGTGAGCATATGGTGCTGGACAGGCTGAGCCTTGATTGACAAGATCAGTGCCTCAATTCTTTGTCTGTGAAGGTGGCACATTTGTTTCTACAGCGGAGGTTTCAGCACAGTAGTGGATGAATGTACTTTATCTTCTTTAAATAGACATATATGCACTGTGTTTATCTCCAGCCATCATTTCCCATAGCCATCCCCACCCTGTCATACTACATGTCACCATGTCCTTTTCACTGGAGCTGTCTCCTGTTTACAGGGTGGTGGTCTCTTTTCATGTGCCCTTCAGGCTGAATCTCTTAGGTAGCACAGTACATGTCTGGCACATAGGAGGCGTCAGGAAAAAAGGAAAAGAGGGTGTTTGCAGGGAACTGCACACAGTAACTGTTTAGATTCTGTATTTGGGGGTTGGTTGTTTTACTGGATTTCTAATCACATTGACTCGAGCAGTCTTTTCTGACCTGCTTCCTTAGTTTGCAGGTCCTGAGTTGGAAAGAGTGAAGGTGAATGCTTTACTGAGTCTTTCCTCTCCCTCACCCTAGCTTGCCAGCAAAGCACGGACGGAGAAGGAGGAGAAGCTGAGCCAGGCCTATGCAATCAGCGCTGGCGTCTCCCTGGAGGGCCAGCAGCTCTTCCAGACCATTCACAAGACGTGAGTTGTGGGAGCATAGGGGTTCCTTTTCCTATAGCTGATACTGGCTGGCTGTTTGTCTGATGAAAGGCTTCTGGGTGGTTGTCTTCCTGAAAGTGTACCAGGGAAGCTGGGTGGCATATTGGCAGCACACTGGCATCCAGAGATACAGCACTTGGAGCTCCCTTTGCACAGTAGAATAGTGTGGTCCTAATGAGTCCTTTGAGTTTCTTGTCTGTAGAAGTTTGTTTGGGTTGGATTGTCTTGTAAGGGGCCCTGGTAATAGTAACCCGTGATGTAGAGCTCCTGTTTAGCTTCTTGTTTGTTGTTGTTGCTGTCCCTTCCTCTAAAGCCTGTGGTTGTATTAAGGGAAGTTGGATCACTTTCCCTAGTTGTGCCTTGGGACAAACACAGGGAGTTAGGAAGAACAGAAGGCTACCTTCTTACCTCCTCCTGAAACACATATTGTCACAGCAGAAGTCAAACTCTCTACTAGCTTCCCTAACTGCTGAAAACCTGGAACATTTGACACCCACCTCAACCCC
The DNA here is from genome assembly GCF_007827085.1 of Peromyscus californicus insignis. Classification (NCBI taxonomy): domain Eukaryota; kingdom Metazoa; phylum Chordata; class Mammalia; order Rodentia; family Cricetidae; genus Peromyscus; species Peromyscus californicus. The sequence continues at coordinate 20,573,646 of NW_026294551.1, forward strand.
CCTGCAGCCTTCTGTTACCCTGTTTAGCCACCCAGGGTCTGGTGCACAGATGGCAGCTGGCAGTAGAGCTGTCTGGGCCCGGGTGTATCTGAGCATTTCCAGGTATGTGAAGGAACTCGTAGAGTAGTATCAGCTGCCCTGGGATTCCCCCATGTGTGAACTCAAATGGAGTTTCCTGTGTGGCAGGTGTCTGGCTGTCTGGTAATTGAGTGGGGCCAGTTGGAATGCAGCTTGCAGGGTTGAGGGTAGGGGCTGGGTGGAGGCAAAGTACAGACCTCTGTACTTCTAGAAGTGGTATTTCTCCCTAGGCCAGGGGTGGGTGGGTCTGCCCCTTGTATACGTGTCACATGTTGACCAGTTCCATAGCTGTTTATGATGTGACCCTGGATAGAAAGCCAAGCGTCTGCCACTCCCATGCCTCTCCAGGCCACTACGCCAGATCTAGCGGCCTAGGTCTGCTTGTTCATTTGTAATTTGGCTTGAACTTCTGAGGCTGCCACCAAATGTTCTGTGGTTCTCCAAGCCCCTGATGGTCCAGACTAACAGTTCTGGCTCTCCGTAGGAGACTACATTAGTGTCATTGCTTTCCTGTCCAGCAATGCCGGGAGGATGTTTGTTAGCTTCTCTCTGGCTGAGTAGTGAGCTGGGAACTTGAGGTCAGCCTACTGAAAGTAGGGTTTTTTTCATTATTTTTATTTTCAAGACCTGTAGCCCAGGCTGGCCTCAAACTCAAAAATCCACCTGCCTCTGCCTCCTGAGTGCTGGGATTAAAGATGTGCACCACCATGCCTGTCTCTAAAGTTAGTTCTTCACTAGATGGGAGGTATGGGATGTCCCCAGGATGTCACATTCACTTATATTCTTCTCCTTCCAGCATTAAAGACTGTAAATGGCAAGAAAAAAACATTGTAGTCATGGAAGAAGTTGTTATCACACCCCCATATCAAGTGGAAAATTGTAAAGGCAAAGAGGGGAGCGCACTGAGCCATGTACGAAAAATAGTAAGTACAGGAGCTGTGGGGCTCTCAAGAGAGTAGGGTTCCTTGTCCTCACCAGAGCGGGACATTTGTGCTCCTGCAGTAATGATGTTGCCTGGAAGTCCTGCCTCTGCCCCTCTGTGGCTGTGTCTTGAACGATGTGGGGATAGGAACATTGGTGGTGTGGGATAGAGTAAGCAGTCAGCCCTGGGTCTTTCACCACCTGACTATAGAATTAGACCATTCAATGGGATAGGCTTTGAGCTGTTCCTCTCAGCTCCAGTGGGTTGGGTTTGGTTTGGTTTTTAAAGACAGGGTTTCTCTGTGTTTCCCTGGGTGTCCTGGATCTTGCTCTGTAGACCAGACTGGCCTTGAACTCACAGAAATCTGCCTGCCTCTGCTTTCTAAGTGCTGGGATTAAAGACATGCATCACCACCCACCCAGGTTCTTTGGTTTTTTTTTTTTTTTTTTTTTTTTTTTTGGAGACAGGGTTTCTCTGTGTAGCTTTGGAGCCTTTCCTGGGACTTACTCTGTAGACTAGGCTGGCCTCGAACTCACAGAGATCTGCCTTGCTCTGCCTTCCGGGTGTTGGGATTAAAGGTATGCGCCACCAATGCCCGGCTGCTAGGCAGGTTCTTAACTGTAGGTTCGCTGGGTAATGGTGCTACACACCTTTAATCCCAGCCATAGGGAGGCTGAGGCAACAGATCTCTGAGTTTGAGGCCAGCCTGGTCTACAGTGAGTTCCAGGACACCCAGGGCAACACAGAGAAACCCTGTCTCCAAAAAAAAAAGTGTAGGTTCTACCTTACTTTCTAAAGTATAACAGTTGTAGAAAAAGCAAAAATCCAGCTGGGTGATGGTGTGTGTGTGTGAATGTGTCTGTGTACCATGTGCATGTGTGGCTCTGATAGAGGTCAAAAGAAGGCATTGGATCATCTGGAACTGGAGGAATGGCTGGCTTTGAGTTGCCATGTAGATGCTGGGAATTGAACCTACATCCTATGCAAAAACAAATGTTCTTAATTGCTGAACCATCCCTCAGGCCCACACTGTTGTGGATCTATAAAGTATAACAGGACTGATTTTCCTCTCCATTAGCTTTTTATTCTGCATTTATGTCAGAAAGAAGGAGCTGAAGAGACGGCTCAGCAGTTAAGAGCACTTGCTGCTCTTCTAGAGGACCTGAGTTCTGTTCTCAGCATTTATGTAAGGGAGCTCACAACTGTTTGTATTCTAAATTCCAGTAGATCCAAGACCTATGGCACCAGCACTCTCCACTCAGTGTGCACATACATCCCCACATGCACACACACAACTACACATAATTAAAAATAAAAACAAAATCTAACATTGTTAGAAAGGAAAGAGGAATTTTGGTAGTAATAATCAACCCTTACTTTATTATGTGTTAGTTTATAGCTACAATATTAAGCCAGTTTTAGCTCAGCTGCCACAGTGTGGCTGAAATAAGAGGGTCCTGCCAGCCTACCTTGCAGGTGAGGAGGCCAGTAGGCAGCAGCAAGGCCAAAGCCAACTGCATAGCTCATGGGCTAGACAGCCAGGCCTGGGCATGTGAAGCTGGCTTAGATTGTGCAGGAAGAGACCTTCCCCCTTCTCCATTTCTGACTCGGCTGCTTGGTCTCTTGCAGGTTGAAAAACATTTTAGAGATGTGGAAAGCCAAAAGATACTGCAGCGTTCACAAGCTCAACAACCACAGAAGGAGGCTGCCCTGTCATCCTGAGTCCACAAACATGGAGGACTCTTCCAGCATCCAGCCACAGAGATGGTGGTGGTGGCTTCGGCGGAGGCAGGCCGGGGGAGGGAAGGGATCCTATATTTCCTGCTGACTCTTATGAAAGAGCCAGTGTTTCAAAAAAACCTAGACTTGAACAAACACCCAACAAAAAAAGAACAAGAGAATAATTTAAAAGTTGAATCATTACTTGACTAACGGACTTCGGCCCACCATGTCCTTTTCACAGCCCCTTCTGGAACAGTCATCTTGTTAGTTTTATTTTTGCAAATTCCTTCCCACCGCCCTTCACCTGTGACTTTCCTGTCCTAGTCTGTTCTGCCATTCTGTTTTTCTAAGTGGATATACTTGCCTTCCGAATGATTGAAAGAAACTTTTACATCTTTTCTTCCAAAATAAAAGTAACAAGCTGACTGTGATTCTGAAGTTGAGACCAGAGCAGAAGACAGAGGTCTCACTTTACATTTTTCATTTTTTTTCTTGACTTTTTTTTTTCTTTTTTTTTTGCACAGGGCATGGCTTGAATTAGTTTTATTTTTCTTAACTTTAAATATATATATGGAAATATATATTAAAATGTTCTCTAAGTATTTTCTGCTTCTTGCAGGTCTCTTTTTACTAGATCATGGCCACTCTTCCCACCTCATCCCTCTGAAAACAAAAATATGTTGTCCTTTCTCCCACCCGGAGCCCGACGATTAACTTGACTTAGTTCACAGTGAGGCCCTCCTGCAGCCCTGCAGAGCCAGTGTGCAGACGGGATTTGACCTGAGGGTCCCGAGGGCTTTCTGGTCTTTGACTGTGTGTACCTGTCTCACATTTGGTCCCAGCCGCAGGACTCCCTCTGCCTTTGTCTTCATGGTACTAGACAACTCTCACTGTCCACTGGGAGTCGGCCGCCCCTTCCCTGTGCCTCTGCAGGAGGACTGGCTGGCATGGCACATCTCAGCTCTTCTCCACTGGGCTGATTTTCTCTTCTAAGAAACCTGGACTCGATCTCCCTGACCTTCTTAAGTCTGTGTCCAGAGCCCAGGAAAAGCTTGAATAACCTCTAGTTTCTCTCCTCCCATCCTCCTCCTCTTCTGCCCCCCCTACCCCCGAAATCTTACAAGCTAATAACAGTTTGTATGTGCTCAGCCAATGGGCAGAAAACCTGGAAAGAATTTCTGGACTTGAACCCCCCAGTTTGCCTGGTTTGACTAACCTGCTGAGAGCCGAAACTGGTACTTGTTGCCCCTGCACCTCCAGGGCAGTCTCATGGGGCAGAGTGCCACCACCTGAATATCAGGCACTGAGTGGGACGTGGGTGATGCTCATGTGACTGGCTAGAGCTTTGGGGGTAGGGTGGGGCTAATTTTTTTTGGCCATGATCTCTTTTCCCTTTTTTTTTCTTTTAATTAAATAAATGGATCAAAATTAAATAATTCAAGCCCTGCCTTCAAAATGGAAAAAACTTTTTTTTTTTTTTTTTTTTTTTTTAGTATTGTTTAGCAAAAACAATAAACCCAAATTTTTTTAACCATCATTCATGTCTCAGGTTTGTGCGTACTTTAGTGTCCCCAAATGAAGGGTCTGAAATGTAGAGGGGGGTGTGCCTGCTGAGTTCATCCTCTCTTTAGATTGCCTGCTTTTCTCTTTCCCCACTCTTCTTACCCTGAGAAGTCATCCAGAAGTACAGTGCAAGTACAGTGTGCTATAAGGAGGGATCCAGGCTGGTGAGGTGCCCAGGAAAGGGCCCTTGGTGCACAAGCCTGGTAACCCAGGTTGGAATCCTGGAACCTACATAAAAGGGAAGGAGACCCAACTCCATAAAATTGTCTTCCGGCCTCCACATGCATTCTATGGCATATACACTCATGGTCACATACAAGTTCAAAAAGGGGAGGGACCCAGGGTTCTGTGTGTGTGTGTGTGTGTATAGTAGTAGTAGTCATAGAGCGTTATTTCATTTTAAGTGGCTTGATAGAGCGGCTGAGAAGAGAACTCATTCATCACTTGCTGTTGGCCAGATTCAAAGAACAACCTTTAATTCATGCAGAATTGTAGACCTTAGCGAAGAGACCTTGTCAGAGTCTTGCAGTTGGGTTCAAGTCCTTACTCTTTGTTTTTGTTTTTGTTTTCGAGACAGGGTTTCTCCATGTAGTTTTGGTGCCTGTCCTGGATCTCGCTTTGTAGACCAGGCTGGCCTTGAACTAAAAGAGATCCGACTGGCTCTGCCTCCCTAGTGCTGGGATTAAAGGTGTGCACCACCGCCACCCAGCTTCAAGTCCTTGCTCTTTTTCTTTGTAATTTGAGAGACATAGCACCTGCCTGTGACCATTTCCCCAGCTCTGAACATGGAAAATACCCATCTAGAATTGGCATAAAGGATTAGTAGGGTATTTAAGTGTTGGATACTTAGAAGATGTTCCTGATATCAATAGTCCTAGAATGTTTAAATTGAGAGATGAGATTTAATTCAGTGCTTATTAAGTCTAACTCTTAACTTCCATTCAGAATCAGATATGGTAATGTACCCCTAATCCAGCAGTTGACAGGCTGAGACAAGATCATGAGTTCAGGGCCAGCCTGAGCTATATGGTGAGACCCTATTGCAAAAAAAGGGGGTAGGGGTGGTGGAAAAGAGTTACCCTGTGTGAGTCCTAGGGGCCAAACCCAGGTCTTCTGTGAAAGAAGCAGGCACTCGTCTCCAGCCCTGTGAAAGGTCGTTTTGAGGAAGGTTAGTAAGTGACGTGTTGGGGCAGGTGATCCCTGCCCTCAGTCCCTCAGATTTCTTCCCTTTGAAGTCCCTGTGAAAAGAATTGGATTAGTAGCTGAAAAATTATTTTTTCCCCCTCAAGAATGAATTCCATCTAGGCCAGTGACTTGTCCACAGTGCCCCAGCTGCCTGTGATGGCGGAACTGGAGCCGTCCCCAAGCCTTGGTTAGTTCCGTGGGCTCCTAGTGTACTGTGAAGTTCCAGACCGACGCTCTGCACTGTTTATTTGCTAGGTTTGGGAAGCAGTGCGGAGTAGATGCAAGAGTAGGTGCCCTGTAGGTGGAAACGACACCGAGCTACCCAAGAATAAGGTGCAGAGGACTTCGTCTTTGATGAAGTGTGCACAGGCAGCTGCACTGTGTCTCCTTGGCGTTGGGCATTTCTTTCCTCCCCACGTGGACCTTGACCCCAGCATCTGATGATCTGCCTTTACACACATGGTGGTGTCATTGCTATTTAGTGGCCAGCATGGGACAGGCTTCCTGTGGGGGGTTGACACTGAATCTATGCTGCTTGAGTCTGGCCATCTGATTTGTTTGTTTTCAAGTTTGGGAACTTGCTCCAGCATTGACTGTTAGTTCAATGGCACCACCCTAGGAACCAGTGATTGAGGGGAACGTCTCCTTGGTGCTTTAAATTTTAAGATTTATTTTTGAGAGTGTGTGTATCTGCCCAATGAGGCCTGAAGATGGTGGCAGATCCCCTGGAGCTGGAGGGGAGTTATAGGTGTTTGTGAGCCACTCTGGGTGGGTACTGAGAACTGACTTGGATCCTCTGAAAGGGGGGAGCAAGTGCTCTAACCACTGAGCCATCTTTCTAGTCCCTCGACACTTAGGTTTTTGTGTTTTCACTTTGTGTGTGTGTATGTGTGTGTGAGTGATGGCGAATGTGGGGATTAGAGGATAGCTTGCAAGAATTGGTTCTCTTCATACTGTAGATCTTGGGGCTAGAACCCAGGTCATCGGGCTTGGGAATGGTCACCTTTATGTCCTGAGCCATAATACTGGCATCTTCATGGCATTTTTAACCCATAACACTTTAAAATAATTTTTAAAAATTTATATTTGGTTGTGGGTGTGAACCTGCCATTGTGCAGATGTGGAGGTCAGGGAATGAGTGTGTCCCAAGATCAAATTCAGGTCGTCGGGCTTGGTGGCGAGAGCCTTCGCTTGGTGAACCCTCCGACCAGTCCTTTCCCGCTCCCTAACTGTTGAAATCTGTTCTTGGGCTGGCAGAATGACTCAGCAGAGGAGGTACTTGGTGCAAATCTGGCATCCCGAGTGTGAGCCCTGGAACCCATGTGAAGGTGGGAAGAGAGACCCAATTCCATGAGGTTGTCCTCTGACTCTCATGTGCTAGGCATGCATGCCCATGCACATGACACTTAAAAATGTTTCCCTACCACATGCTGGCATTTCATTTGCATACAACTAATCCATTGCCTTCCTTGGAACACAACTTCCTTGGTAAGGAAGAAATGGCATAGAGGATATGGAGAGAGACTTTTTAAAGAAAAATTCTCTAGGGATCACTTTCCATTTCAACTACCAAGGATGATGTGTTATGCAGGAAGCTAGTTGGATGGGGTGAGTGCTAGGTCAGAGGTGGGGGCAGGTGTAGCGGTTGGTCACCTGGAGGGTGGCTGCATCTGCATGATGGGTTCACCTTCCCACCTCTGCACAAGGTCACTGGCAGCTGAGTTTCCCCCCACAGACACTTGAAATCAGCCAAGTGGTGGTGGCGCTCACCTTTAATCCCAGCACTAGAGGCAGGTGTATCTCTGAGTTCAAGGCCAGCCTGGTCTAAGAGTGAATTCCAGGACAGCCAGAGCCATAAAGAGAAACCATGCCTTCAAAAACCACCCCCCCCCCAAAAAAAAAAAGAAGAGAGAGAGAATGAAAGTTGAAATCAACACAGAGTGCTGCCTAAACTCTGGGAATTTCATAAAATGATCAATAATAAATAGCATGAAGTACCTTACAGATGAAAAAGGGGTACAGTGGACTGCTGAGTGTGTTGTGAACTAAACTCACTCTAAAAAAAGCCTTACATGGAAAAAAAAAGCTTATACTGGAACATTAAGAAGGCAAGTATGGTCGCAGTCCGTACACTCGGGAGGCAGAGCCAGGTGGATCTCTGTGAGTTCCAGGCCAGCCTGGGCTACAGAGTGAGATCCAGGACAGGCACCAAAACTACACAGAGAAACCGTGTCTCGAAAAACAAGACCAAAAAAAAAAAAAAGGGCAAGTATTTTCTCACCTATTTCCTCAAAATATTAAAACCTACTGTATTCTTTGCCATACAGATCATTTTCTAGAGTCAAAGTCACCTTCCTGTTTATTGCATGTGTTTTTTTTTTTTCTTCTTTTTTTTTTTTTTGGTTTTCCGAGACAGGGTTTTTCTGTGTAGCTTTGCACCTTTCCTGGATCTCGCTCTGTAGACTAGGCTGGCCTCAAACTCACAGAGATCCGCCTGGCTCTGCCTCCCGAGTGCTGGGATTAAAGGCGTGCACCTCCACCACCACCTGGCCTGCTCATTGAGTTTTTGAAGATGTAGCCTACTTCACTGTTGAACTTGCTAACTGGCCCTCCTTCCCTAGCCACAGAGCCCATTACTGAGTCAGTGGTGCGCTCTGCATTTGTTGGCACCTTACAATTGTTGTTTATGAAATGTTTGGAGTTAATCTTACAATATTGTGCTTAAGAGGCAGCTATGAAGCCATCCTTGATAGTTGAAATGCAAAGTGATCCATATATACATACACATACATATATTCCATATATATGTATAAATATATATTTCACACACATATATAAATAAAAAACAGGATCTCTTCATGTAGTCCTAGCTGGTCTCAGACTCACAGATACTCTCCTGTCTCCACCTTTGCCTCTGTCTCTGCCTCCCTAGTGCTGGAATCAGGAGTGTGCCACCACATCCAGCCCACCCCCCCCCCCTTTTATTTTTTTTTAAGATCGTCTCTTACACTATAGCCTTGGCCAGCCTGGAGCTCACTAGCCCATGTTGACCTCAAACTCAGGGTAATCTTCCTGCTTCAGCCTCCTTAGTAGGGGAATATAGCTGTGAACCTCCACATCCATTGTTTTCCTTGTTCTTTTTTGTTTCATGTTTTTTGAGATAGGGTTTACTCTGTGTAACAGCCCTGGCTGTTCTGGAACTCACTCTGTAGACCAGGCTGGCCTGGAACTCACAGAGATCTACCTGCCTCTGCCTCCCCAGTGCTGGGATTAAAGGCGTGTGCCACCACCAGGCTCTGAATTGGATTTTTTTTAAAAGGCAGGGTGTCATGTAGCTCAGGCTGGCCTTGTACTTACCATGCATAGCAGAATAACCTTGACCCTCTGATCTCCTACCTCTACCTCAAGGGTTGGGATTACAGGTTTGCACTGCCATGCTCAATTTATGTAGTATTGGGTTTAAACTCAGAATCCTGTGCCTGATAGAGAATCAATCACTCTACCAATTGAGCTACATCTTCAGCCCTTTGTAGCAGGAATCTTAGAGAGTCTTATTAATAAAATCAAACCCGGGGCCAGTTATTGGGGTGAACACTGGATGGTCAGAGAGACAGCACAAGCCACAGCTAACCTCACCTGACCGACTTCTCAGCTGATCTTGTTTCCTCAGACCAGAAGCCTCTGTGTCCTCATGTCCGAATGGCTCTCAGCTGAACTGTGCTGCTCCAAAGCCTGAAAGCTTAACCAGCCAAATGCTGCAAGTTTCTGATCCTCACGCCTTATATACCCTTCTGCTTTCTACCACCACTCCCTGGGATTAAAGGCTCGCTTTCTGGGATTAAAGGTGTGTGTCACCATGCCTGGCCGTTTCCAATGTGGCCTTGAACTCACAGAGATCCAGAGGGATTTCTACCTCTGGAGTGCTGGGATTAAAGGTGTGAGTGCCACCATTTTCTAGCCTTTGTATCTAGTGGCTGTTCTGTCTCTGACCCCAGATAAGTTTATTAGGGTGCACAATATTTTGGGGAACACAATACCACCACAGCCCTTGTTTTGTGAAAGGGTCATACTCTGTAGCCTGGATTGACTTTAAACTCATGGAGATTCTCTTGCCTCAGACTCCCAAGTGTTGGGATTATAGGCACCATGAGTCACCACGCCAAGCTTAAAATGAACCTTGCCAGCAATCTGGGTAAGTTAAAATTGTTGAGGATGGAGAATGGGTCCATGTTGGAGACCCAGAAAATGGTGAGGGGTCCTGTGGTGGTTGCTTTTCTTCCCTAACATCACTACACTTCTCCAGGAGGGATTGGGATGAGGGCCTCAGCATGTATTCCCCAATGCCATCTTCAGATGGATCTCAGTGGACAAGGGTGGGCCAGGTGCCACAGTGACCACACCATAATGGCGGGATTAGCCTTTCTGTGCAATTTAACAGCAGTCTGCACTTCCCAAGCCTCTGCTGTCTAGCAGACTATGGGAGTCTCCTCCTGCTCTGCCTCCCTTCCATGATCATTGTGAATCTGGTTCCTGGAGCTGAGCCACAGTAACTTCAGCCATCTGCCACTTGGCATTTCCACTACCCCTGGGGACTGGGTGCTGCTGTTTTTTCACAGTATCCTATGGAGTCTGGCTAATGAGATTCTGGGGGACCCGAACTTCCTGGAGCTGCTGGACCTCTCCACAACTGACTGGCCCACCTGCCTTCAGACTTTTCAGCTGCCCTGAGCTCTCTGCTCTGGATCCTTTTCACAATCCGCTCACCACCCTGGACCTTGGCACCCAGTAGCACTGGGAGAGCTTGAGACAGCTTGGCCTGTGCCACAACCAGCTGCCTAAATTGGGCAGCAACAGGCTCAGGCCTCTTCCACCTATACCGGTTCTTGGAACTAATTGCAGTAGGAATTACCCTGACCATCATCACTTCAGGCCTGAAAGTCCCCTCTGGCTGGGAGCAGCTACAGCACACTGGAAGCCAAGGCCTTTGTGGTCTTGTGGTCAATAGCTCGTCTCTTTGGTTATCTTGTTACAGCACCTTAAATATAATGTGGCAGACACATGGCTTCTACTGGTCAGCTTCCCTTTTTATCATCTGCAGTGAGCCTTTGGGAAGCTGAGTCATGTGAGGTGCTTGACATGCACTGGACCCGTATGGCTTTTGAGGGCATGCTGAGCAGTGTGGAGGCATGGTTCTGCCTGACTATAACAGCCACTGTTTTGGGCATCATAAGCACCATACTGACCTCTGTGATTATGGCTGTGGTCATGGCCAAATGCAGGTTTTCCCAGGGACTTGGTGGAACCAGGGAAGAGCTGAGGAACTTCTGGCGAGGTGAGTGAGGCTGTGGAAGGAGATGTGAGAGGAAAAAAAGTTCCTTAGATGTCTGTGGGGCTCAACTGTGTCAGGATGGGGCTAGAAGGAGGTGGGCTGATGCTGAACTCATTCTCCAGACATGCTGCCCATCCATCCCCTTCCCTGACCTAGCACTGTGCTAACACCTGGCCCAACCCTAGAGACTAGGAGTTAGTCTATGGAGGAAGAAGGCTGAGTGGAATGCGTTATTGGAGAAAACTTCCTGAATACCAGTCTTTCCTCTCACGAATGTTGATGGCTTCTGCTGAAGGGAACTGTCTTAGGGTTTTATTGCTGTGAAGAGACACCATGATCACGGCACCTTTTTAAAAAAAAGAAGATTTATTTATTATGTATAAAAAAGAGGGTGCCAGATCTCATACAGATGGTTGTGAGCCACCATGTGGGTGCTGGGAATTGAACTCAGGACCTCTGGAAGAGCAGTTGGTGCTCTTAACCTCTGAGCCATCTCTCCAGCCCCAATCATGGCAACTTTTATAAAGGAAAGCATTTAGTTGGGGTCTGGCTTATAGTTTCAGAGGTTTAGTCCATTGTCATCATGGTGGGACATGGCAGCATGCAGGCAGATGTGGTCTGGAGAAGGAGCTGCGAGTTCTACATCTGGATCTGCAGGCAGCAGAATTGAAAGTGATACTAGTCCTGGCTTGAGTATCTGAGACCTCAAAGCCCATCCCTACAGTGACACACTCCCTATGGACCAAGCATTCAAACATGTCTAAGGTGACCATTCCCATTCAAACCACACAGGGACTCTGTTGAAATTGATTGCTAGGGCTGTGATGGGAGAGTGGGCCTCTACTTATGGAGACAGGACAGGTGAGCTTTTAGAATTATTCTATGGACATAAATAATCCCAGCTCTGCCAGGCTTGGTCAAGTGAATGCCTTTAACCCCAGCATTTGGGAGGGAGAGGCAGGTGGATTTGTATGAGTTTAATGTTAGCTTGGTCTACATAGTGAGTTCCAGGCAAGCCAAGGTTATATAGTGAAACCCTGTCTCAAAAAAAAAAAAAATTCATCTGGGCAGTGGTGGTGTACACCTTCAATCCCAGTGCACTGGGTAACAGAAGCAGGTGAATCTCTTGAGTTTGAGGCCAGTCTGATCTACAGAGCAAATTCCAGGATGCACAGGGCTACACAGAGAAACCCTGTCTTGAAAAACTGAAAAAAGGGGGTCTGTAGAGATGGTTCAGGGGTTAAGAGCACTAGCTGCTCTTCCAGAGGTCCTGAGTTCAATTCCAACTACGACATGGTGGCTCATAACCATGTATAAGAGATCTGGTGCCCTCTTCTGGCATGCAGGTGTACATGCAGAGCACTCATACACACACACACACACACACACACACACACACACACACACACACAATTAAATCCAAGTGCTGTTCCTCCTTAATGCCTCAGGGCTATGGATCTTGCCTTACTTGAATCAGTGGTGGTGGAAGAGACTAGGGAAGTAAAATCAGTTGCAAAGTGGTCTGTTCTATGGGCTTGTGTTATGGTGAGGAAAATGAGTCATGAGGCTGCCACTGAGGGATAGAGGTAGACAAAAATAACTTTTTTTTTTCAGAGACAGAGTTCCTCTGTGTAACATTCTGGCTTTCCTGGAACTCAATTTGTAGACCAGGCTGGCCTCTAACTCACTGAGATCCACCTGCCTCTGCCTCCACCTCCCGAGTGTTGGGATTAAAGGCCTGCAACACCACTTCCCGGCTTTGACAAAAATAACCTTTAACTTGGACTTTTTTTCATTTTCCTTTTCTATTATCCATGCCTAATTTGTATCCACATAATCCCATTCCCTCTCTCATTCTTTGATGGGTGTGTCTGTCTGTCTGTCTGTATCTATCTATCTATCTATCTATCTATCTATCTATCTATCTATCTCCTTATGTATATACACATGTATATCTATATACATATATATTTCCTTACATTCTTTCTGATATACCTAGTCTTTGTTTAAAAAAATGAAATGTAGCAGGGTGGTGATGGTGCATACCTTTAATTCCGGCACTTGAGAAGCAGAGGTAGATGAATTTCTGTGAGGCCAGTCTGGTCTATAAACTGAGTTCCAGGACAGCTAGTGCTGTTACATGGAGAAACTGTCTCAAAAAGCCAATAAATAAACAAATAAAGAGGAGGAGGAAAAAGAGGAAGAAGGAGGAGGAGGAGGAGCAGCAGGAGGAGGCCATGGTGACTTTATTGTAGCACCCAAGAGGCAGAGGAAAGTAGATTTCTGTGAGTTTGAAGGTCTTCATAGCAAGTTCCAGCCAGCCAGGCTACATAGTAAAATCCTGTCTTAAAAGACAAAGGAAGAAAAGAAAAAAAGTGAAAAGGCTTTTTTGTCCACCTTTCACTCACCAGATAACTGGAAGGTTTTTTTTTTTTTTTTTTTTTTTTAATCCTCATGGTCAGAAATACTGTTTGGACATGAGTTCCTTCCAGCGAATTGAAATCAGATCCCAAATAAATGACCCATTGGCACTGGAGTGCTTACAGGGTCTTAACTTCAATATTAGAGGGTGAATTAATCTGTTAAATTATGTATGGTATGTGTGCCTCAAAATATAGGTGGGGGCAGCTTTGTGGCGGCAACTACATACTGTCGGAATCTTTGCTTTCATTGGTATTTGCTGAACACTGACTACAAGACAGTGACAACATTGCATGTTCATTTATCTGTGTAGCACATATTTCCTGAATGTATATTTGGCCCTGAGACTATAAATAAACTACATGCTTATAGTCGTTGTACTCCTGGAATTCATGTTCACGTGTGTGTGTGTGTGTGTGTGTGTTTATTGATAACTGAGTTGCAAATACATAATTGCCTCTGCTAAAGTGAGTAAAAGGGAAAGTAGCTGCCAGGCATGGTGAGGCATATTCACAGTCTCTGTACCCTTGAGGTGCAGGCAGGAGGCCGACAATTTAGGGCATATCCTGATCTACATAGGAAATCATGTGAACAATAAAATCAGCCCTCTGGCCGGGCAATGGTGGCGCACGCCTTTAATTCCAGCACTTGGGAGGCAGAGCCAGGCGGATCTCTGTTAGTTTGAGGCCAGCCCGGTCTACAGAGCGAGATCCAGGACAGGCACCAAAACTACACAGAGAAACCAACCCTGTCTCGAAACAAAACAAAAATCAGCCCTCAATCTCCTCTCAATAGATGTTTGGAGAATACGTAATAGGGGAGGTGGGAGCCACTTGAAGGACGCTGAAGTTAGGCTGATGGCTGTTTGAGCGAGAGTGGGAATATCACAGCTGGGAAAAACGGACTGATTATGATGCAGTAAATGTGTAGGCCTCCCTCTTCTCTCAGGAGACACAGACATCCAAGACCCAACAGGTGACTTAGAGCCAAGAGGACTCCTTACTTTAAAACTCCAGCAAAAGCCAAGGAATTCTCTCTGGGGCCCGTGTGGATATATTACACCTTTTATTGGACTCTTCTTATGTGCTAAGACCACCTTCCAGAAACGGTGAGGTAGAACGTTATTATCCCCATTTCACAGATGAGTCTTTGTTTAGATGACGCAGGATTGGTTTTCCGGTTAGAGTACAGGTCTGGTTACGTCTAGACTTGTTTGCTTCCATACATCAAGCTGCGATCCAGAATTTTTGGTGTTCCGACCCTATGTTCCTTGCTAATATCCCATTTTCAAAGTACAAAGAGGAACTCTGAGCCATAGGCAGAGTTTGGAAAGGTTGAACGCCTTCTTCTAGAACACGTTTTTCCAGCCGGAACTAGAGAGCGAGAGCTTTGTTTCCCTACGAAGAGAAACAGTAAGGGACCGGAAGTTGCTTGTATTATCCTCCGTCCTCGTCTCCCAAACCCGGGTGAGGCCATAGCGGACTGCCCTTTCTCAAGATGGCTTCGAAGATTGGTTCGAGACGCTGGATGCTGCAGCTGATCATGCAGCTGGGTTCGGTGCTGCTCACGCGCTGCCCCTTTTGGGGCTGCTTCAGCCAGCTCATGTTGTACGCTGAAAGGGCCGAGGCGCGCCGGTGAGCGCGCCCACGAAGCCGTCGAATGCGGTGGGGGGCGGTACGGCCTGTCCCAGGAACTGGTGCGGTGATGTTGGGGGAAGTTGGGGCCCAGAAGTTGGGACATTTGGACTGGGTGGAATTGGTACTCAGACAGGTTGGGAAATGTTCTGGTCCCACACTATGACCAGAGCTGATGCGGTGGCCCCAGCAGTGAGAAGGGTCTCGTTTCTGGGGAGCAGTGGAGCTTGTGGGAACTTAGACTTACTCAACGTTCATTCTGTCCTCATTGCTCCCTACCTTCGATTCACAGGAAGCCCGACATCCCAGTGCCTTACCTGTATTTCGACATGGGAGCAGCTGTGTTGTGTGCTAGTTTCATGTCCTTCGGAGTGAAGCGGCGCTGGTTTGCGTTGGGCGCCGCGCTCCAGCTAGCCATTAGCACCTACGCCGCTTACATCGGGGGCTATGTCCATTACGGGGACTGGTTAAAGGTGAGCACATAAACTCTAGAAGAGATTTAGCCGTGGGGGAAGGAACTACAGAGTCCTGGGGCACTTGGTGGGCACGTGTGGTACTCCCAAACATGAAGCCCGGGAAGACGGAGGCACGAGATTTGTAGCAGTTGTGTAGCGGTTATTACAGAGCACAGACGTGGCAGACCCATAGAGACCTCACAGACCTCCCTTGTCAGACCTCCCTTGTTGAGTGTGAAATGGAGTTCCAGAGATGAGAAATGGACTTTCTCCGAAATCATGCCACAGTGTACTGATGGGACCTGTAACCCAGAGTTACCTGATTCCCAGAATCCTTTAAACCACTACTTTATTAATCCCAGACTCATAAAGCAAAAGAGACCTTGGAGAGTACCTGGCCTACTCATCAGGTTTTATGAAATGTAGTTAATATTAGTGCAGAATTTGTGTCTGCAAACGCAGAAGCAGTACTGGCCACTGTAAGCCTGAAGGTAAGGTGGTACGGAGGCAGTACCTTCAAAGACTGGACTGTTAGTCCAGTAGGGGAGGCAGATGTGTGAACAGCTCTGGGACGATGGGTCTAGTTTGTTTGTTTTCAAAAAAGGGTTTCTCTGTGTAGCCCTGGCTCTTCTGGAACTTGCTCTGTAGACCTCCCTGGTCTCGAACTCACACAGATCTGCCTCTGCCTCCTGAGTGCCGGGATTAAAGGTGTGCGCCACCACTGCCTGGCTGGCTATTCTTATTTTAGTTGGTATAGAGTCTATACTACATAGAGGCAAGAACCCTGGGGTGGAGTCGGCAACATGTGGCGTCTGGGTCCTGCCACTTCCTTTCTGTCGGACCCTGGACAGTTTCCTTACCCCCTCTCAGCCCTCAGTTTCTACCTTGTAAAGAGAATTTCTCTCTCGGCAGTACCTGTCCACTACACGTGGGGTCGGTAAGAGGGTTCATCAGGTAGAATGGGGTGTGTAGAAGGGACCGGTCCCGTGCTCTGGACAACCAAGAGAAATGTGATGATTGCAGTTCTTGACTGGGGCCCCTCTTTCCCTGGCCTTAGGTTCGCATGTACTCGCGCACAGTCGCCATCATCGGCGGCTTTCTGGTGCTGGCCAGTGGGGCTGGGGAGCTGTACCGCCGGAAACCCCGAAGCCGTTCTCTGCAGTCCACTGGCCAGGTGTTCCTGGGCATCTACCTCATTTGTGTGGTAGGTTGGGGTTCGATTGACTGGACGCACCTACGTGGGGGGTGAAATGTGTGCTTAAGCCTGGCAGAATCCTGGCAGTTGGGCGGAGCAAGGCCTTGAAGGTAATCTCTGGTGGTTCCTAGAGATTGCCCTGGACAGCTTCCGGTTCTCAGGGGCCCTCCAAATACCCGATTCCTGGCTGAGGGTCCCTCCTTCCAACGTTATTGCCACCAGCTAGATAAGGAGTTTGAATTGACCATTCAGTCCCAATCCTGAGAATCCAGCAAACAAGATGTGGTGATTTTTTTTTTGCATTGCTTCAGCCTCCAGAGGACTGAGAGAGAGGACAAAGGACAGGTGTGGTGCAACTCAGCCCTAGAGTTGCCACTCTGCCACCTAGAGCTGATGGGGCTACGTAGGGTAGTCAGGTAGTCCTTCCCGGCGCTTGGGAAGGCCAGTGTAGATGAGGACGCAGATAGGGCTTCGAGCACTTGACCTCATCCCAGGAACCAGGAATCATATCCCACGTGCAGAGTTCTGTGTGGGCTTCCATGGTGTGTATGTTCAAAAGTGGGAGTCTCCATCTGTCTGTGGAGACACACTTCCTCCTTTCAGAAGCTCCCAGGGGAGTAGAGATCAGTCTTACCTCCTGGGCCCTATAATCAGAGAGGGAGACAGGCCATACTTTCAGAGGGTCCCGATCCCGAGAGGGAACTTCGAGGCTCCCTTCATAGGGGCTGACTTGTGGGTACCACCTCAGGGAGGCCCTCATCAGTCTCAAAGGATGCTGTGTCTTTAGGCCTACTCGCTGCAGCACAGCAAGGAAGACCGCCTGGCGTACCTGAACCATCTTCCAGGAGGGGAGCTGATGATCCAGATGTTCTTCGTGCTTTACGGGGTCCTGGCCCTGGCCTTCCTGTCAGGTTACTACGTGACCCTGGCGGCCCAGATCCTGGCTGTGTTGTTGCCTCTGGTCATGCTGCTCATCGATGGCAACGTTTCCTATTGGCACAACACTCGACGTGTCGAGTTCTGGAACCAGATGAAGCTACTTGGCGAGAGTGTGGGGATCTTCGGGGCTGCTGTCATCTTGGCTACTGATGGCTGAGTTCCCCAGGGAGAGGCTGATTTGGGCACAGGGGGCCACCGAGGGCCACCTTACCTTCTTCCTTGCTGGTCCAGTTGCTGTTTATTTATGCTTCTTGGTTTGTTTGTTTACCTTTTTTTTTTTTAAATAGTTAAGGTTTCTTCTTCAAGTTTGTGGCTCAGACCTTGGGAAGATGGAAACCCTCATGCTAATGCCTTGTAGGGTTGTTGTTTTCTTCTTACCTGTTTTAGGGGAGAGCTGGGGCCAGCTGCCCCTCCCCCATGTGTCCAAGGAGGGAGGAGTCCCTGAGGAAGGAGTAAAGGCAGAGCTGGGGTACAGGTATTAGGAGTAGGGGACAGAGGAAGATTGGGAAGTGAGCAAATGTGAAAAGTCCTTTTGGAACTTGGCAGATGCAGCTAAACTAAACAGTGCTTTTCAGACTAGGTGTCTGTGTGTATCCACAAGTTTGTCTTCACACTTGTAGAGGGAGCCCTGCAAGGAAGGGCTGAGTGACTGGTGCTACAGAAGTCCCATGGGCTCTTTGGGGGTCTGCTGGGGCAGGAACAATCTAAGGTGTCTGACCCCTTCTGTAGAGTTCAGAGCTGGCCCCAGTGTGCTCTGGGATGTGCAGGGTGGAGCAGGTCTGCCAGGCTGCTGCCACTTCATCTGTTCTCAGCTCCTTAGTTGGCTGGATAGGTGGAGCACCCTCCTAAACGCCAGACCACACAGTCCTCCAACAATAAACATTTGATACAGACATTTGCCTTTGCTTCTGTCTTCCCCATTAGACACTTTGCCATTGACTGGGATTTGAGGTTTCTTGAAAGATCATCTTTGGTTAAGCCCAATCTGGTCCTCCTCTGATTCCCCACTACCCCTAGTTCTGAGAGTTCCCATAGTTCTTTAACTATTTAAACAAACAAATAAACAACAACAAAAAAGCACTTGCTGGGGGTTGTGGTGGCGCACGCCTTTAATCCCAGCACTTGGGAAGTAGAGGCAGGTGGATCTCTGTGAGTTCGAGGCCAGCCTGGGCTACAGAGTGAGTTCCAGGACAGGCTCCAAAGCTACACAGAGAAACCCTGTCTCCAAAAACCAAAAAAAAAAAAAAAAAAAAAAAAATTATATATACATATATATATGTATATATAATTTTTTACAGAACACTGTATACATTATATATACATATATACACATATATAATATACATTATATATACATATGTATATATGTATATGTATATAATGTATACAGTGTTCTGCCTGCATGTATGCCTGCAGGCCAGAAGAGGGCACCAGATCTCATTACAGATGGTTGTGAGCCACCATGTGGTTGCTGGGAGTTGAACTCAGTACCTCTAGAAGAGCAGCCAGAGCTCTTAACCTCTGAGCCATCTCTCCAGCCCTCTTTGTTGTTTTTTGAGACATAGTTTCTCTGTGTAGCCCTGGCTGTCCTGGAACTCACTCTGTAGACCAGGTTGTCCTTAAACTTAGAGATCCACCTGCCTCTGCCTCCCAATGCCAGGATTAAAGGTAAGTGCCACCACATCTGGCATTAATTTCGTTTTTGAGACAGCATCTCACTGTGTAACTTAGCCTGGTCAAGCTGCTGTTCCTCCTGCCTCTACTTCCTGGATGCTGAGGTTACAGGCATGTCTCTATGTCCAGCTTGGTTTATGCTTTTGATTTCCCTTCCGTCCTTTTCTAGCCTGTCTTTCCTTCTTTGCCCATTTGGGGCAGCTCTTTTGAAGAAATCTTTGGTTAGGGCAGCTAGAAAGAGAGAACTAATGTCATATGACAATGAGGACATGGGGGATTCAGAGAAAGTAAGCAGCTTGCCTCAAATCCAGCTGGAGCTAGATGGCTGGTCAGGTCTGTGGAATGTCCAAACCCGGATGTGTCCTTGTTACACATAATCCCTAAGGGAAGACAGGCTGCTCTTGGGCCTTGGGCCTGTCATAGCTCCTGGTGTGCCACGGTGGTCTTATGGAGACACCGAGTGTATTAAAAAGTATTTGAACAAGGGCTGGAGATGTAGCTTAGTTGGTAGCCCTGGGTTTAATTCCCATCCAGTGGGAATAAACATCCCTGTGGTCTCAGCACTTCCGAAAGTGAAGGCAAGAAGATAAATTCAAGGTCATCAGCTACATAATGAATTTCAAGCCAGCCCGGGCTAAACTGCCTCAAGAAATGGGGTGTGTGTGTGTAGTGTAGAGGTAGGCTGGAGAGATGACTCAGTGGTTAAGAGCACTTACTATTCAGTCATGAGGACTAGAGTTCAGATCCCAGCACTCACATCAGATGACTCATGAATGCCTGTAATTCCAGCTCCAAGACATCTAATACTCTGCCCTCCATAGGTGCATGCGTAAACACACACATAGACATAAATGAAATATTTTTTTTAATGTGTATGGGTATTTTGCCTGCATGGACATCTTTGCACTATGTTTATGCCTGGTGCCCATGGAGGTCAGGAAAGGGCATCACTCTAGGGGACTGGAGTTATAGACAATTGTGGGCCACCATGTTGTTACTGGGAATAAAATCTGGGTCCTATGGAAGAGTAGCCAGTGCTCTTAACCACTGGGCCATTTCTCCAGCTCCCATAATAAAAATCTTTCTTTTTTCTTTTTGGCTTTTCAAGACAGGGTTTCTCTGTGTAACAGTCCTGGCTGTCCTGGAACTCACTCTGTAGACCAGGCTGACCTCAAACTCACTGAGATCCACCTGCCTCTGCCTCCCAAGTGCTGGGATTAAAGGCATGTGCCACCACCACCTGGCTAAAAAGAAATCTTAAGAAAATGTTTAGGTCTCAGAGCACTCACGCCCCTTCAGGGAATCAGTTTGGTTTCTAGCATCCATGTCAGGTGGCTCACAACCATTTGGAACTTCAGCTCCAGGGTATCTTATGTCCTCTTCTTGCCTCTGTGAGTACCTGCAGGAAACACACACACACACACACACACACACACACACACACACACACACACACACACAATTTGAAAAAAAATTTTCAAAAAACATTGAGGGCTGGAGAGATGGCTCAGAGGTTAAGAGCACTAACTGTTCTTCCAGAGGTCTCGAGTTCAATTCCCAGCAACCACGTGGTGGCTCACAACCATCTGTAATGAGATCTGGTGCCCTCTTATGGTGTGCAGGCAAACATGAAGTCAAAACACTGTATACATAATAAATAAATCTTAAAAAACAAACAAACAAAAAAAACATTGAATGAAAAACCTTTGGGCTCTGGCTTCTTGCCCAGCCCAGGTGTTTTGGTTTTATAAAGATGACAGATGATCTGTAATGGGACAAGAAGAATGGCTAAGTCTGGGCTTTTAAACCAAGGCCATCCTGTGATTTCTCTGGGTTTTTAAAGGTAAATATGCCATTGCTGTTAGCTGTGATTTTGCCTTTATGGGAAAGGAGCTTTGTGGGGCAGGGGCAGGGGTGTTCCCCACAGTGACAGTCAACTGTTTGGTTTGTGGAGAATGTTTCCTGACCTAGGAGTGGAAGAACCCCTTTAGGGGTTGCTGGTCCCTAAGTGAGGAGACATGGGCATGTTTACGCTCAGTGCCTTCCAGCTCCATCCAGGTTCCTTTGGTCCCTGGCCTTCAAGCACCTGTGCCCAGAGGGCCATTATCTTTAAAAAGAAATCTTAAAACATCAACTGGGGTGTAGCTTAGTAGTAGAGCACTTGCCTAGAATGTCCCAGGCCCTAGGTGACATCCCTAATATTGAAGAAAAGATCTCCCCATATCCTGAAATCCTTACTGTAATTTAAGTTTTCTTGGTTTGTTTTTGAGACAAGTGTGACTCAGACAAGCGTTTGCATTTTAATCAAGGCCTCCTGAAGAATTGCAAGACCCAAAGGAAGTAAAATGAGTGGTAGATCAGGCAGGCTTAGATGCTGTGTAAGACGAAGGAGCCTCAAGACAACAGAGGCCATGGAAACTGGCCTGCCCTTCCGGTTACCTGAAGTAGAGCCCTGGAAGTCAATCCCAGCCCCATTCCAAGGCTGATGTCGAAGGCCATCTGCTTGTGGATTTGGAGCAGGGTCTTTGGCGTCACTCTTTCTGTGTTTGTCCTGTTCCAGTGCCTCAGCAGACAAGGTGCAGCTTCCTCCCCTCTGCTGCCTGGGGTCACCCCCAGCAGGCACGGCTTTTGGTCCACCCTGGCTATCCCAGGATTTACAGGGCCCGTGATGGTGGGTCAGCTGCCTGGGTCAGAAGCTGGCTTACAGAAAGAGTCCGGCAGCCCCTTGGCATGGTTGACTAGTTCATAGGAATCCCGGATGTCAGCCAGGCCAAACCAGAAGAAGATCCACTGCTTGTTGGAGAAGCTGCCATCGCAATGCTTGAAGTACCTGGGTGTGGAGGCAAAGGGTTCAGCTCTTAGGACAAGGGTGTGCTCACTGCTCACTCTGTTTTCAGGATATTTATCTACTACATGACACCCCACTAGGACCAGTTGTTATTTTTATCCTAAGGAGAGCGGCCAGAGCATCTCATGAAGCCTATATTGCCATTTCCCTAAAGAGCAGCTGAGGCTTGGAGATCTTAGGTGACTTGCTAGGACCTCATAGCTCAGGAAGGTGAGAGCAGGGGCATCCCCAGCTCACCCCACTGTCCACCCCACTGCCTCATGTAGCAAAGGAGCTGGTACTTTGTTATTTTCTAGTGCCCACAGAGGAGAGCAGTGGGGGCTGAGGATGTGGCTGCTGAATGAAAGAGGAAGGTGTCCCTCAGGGACTGAGCCTAGAGTCAGGAGCTTGGCCAACTGAGTCCAAGGAGAGCTGGAAGGGTCAGGATTGATCAGAATCCTAGTTAAATGCCATTCGCTTTAAAGAAAGAGCAGAAATGTAGGGCTGAAGCATGTCACTAGGCGACCTTGACCTTAGAGGAGACTTTTCCCTGAAGAAGGGAGCTAGTGAAAGGAGGGATGGATGCCCAGCTGTGCTGCCGGCGAAGGCTCGGGCATGGTTGGCTGGGGCTCCTGGAGGAGAAGGGCAAGGCCTACCAGGGATTGATGGGGTTGGTGACCCTGGAGCGCCAGAACAACGTTTGCAGGTCCCTCCGAAGGCACTCCCACAGCATCTGGCCGGAACCTTGGCCCTGGCGGCTGGAGCTCACCACGAATTTGTCCAGATACGGGGTGCCCCCTAGTACAGGCTCCACTGTCAGAATGGCTGCCGCGTTGTACCTGGCGCAGCGGGAGAGAGGCAGGCTGGGACTTCCCCTTGGCCTGAAGCTGCCCTGCCTAGGACCTCAGGCAGGCCCTGCCCTCTGGGGCCCAGAGGCTCACCCCTCAGAGACATAGATGGAGTGCAGCCGAGGACGCAGCGACTCCAGATAGTCGTCCCGGAGCTTCTTGCCAAAGCTGGCGTTGACTAGGTTCACTAGGCGGCCCTGGTCAAGGCTGTTCAGGTTGCTCACTCGCAGCATCCGCTCAGCGTTCTTAAACAGGGTGCCACAGCCTGGGGAGATTGGACAGTTAGTTGGGCCAGAGTCAGATCCACCACTAGATGCGCCTTCCACCCATCTCCCCAGTTCAAGTTTCTTCCTCCAGTCCCCACCGACTGGGTTCTCTCAACCCCCCCCCTCCCCCCAGGTTTCCACAGCATCGGGAAGCCATTGGTGCAGCCTCTCCCTACAGTCTCCAGCCTGGCTGGGAAAACTGCCACTCCCGCTGGCCGGCAGCCAGGCCTGGTGGATGCTCACCCTGGGGACTCAGCCCAGCCCACCTTCTTGCAGCCCTCACCCTTGTTACTAAAGAGCTCCGTGAGCAGCGTGCTGGCAGCGGTGATGGCAGCAGAGGAGTAATGTGGCAGGCGGCTGAGCACGTCCACGATGAGCCGAATCTGCTGCCGTTCTTTGATGCTCAGCCACTCGGCGTTGGTAACAAGGTCAAGGTCAGCGGGCAGGTTCACGTTGCTCAGGATCTAAGTTCCGGGGAGAAGATGAGCCTCCAGCATCAGATACACGCCCATACCAAACTAGGCCCTGTCCTGTGGACCTCTCTTTGACCACTTAACCTTTACTTCCTCCCGGAGTCCTCTACCTGGAAAGGCTCAGATCTAGCCACCAAGGACCAATGCCCCCCTCCCATCTTCTGTTAACCCTTCCTACTCTTTTGGCTTGAGAGTAACCGTGGCCTGCCATGGAGTCATGCTGAGGACTCAGGACAGGGGACTGATTCAGTCTTGCCTTATGTCATGAGGTGGCATGGGAGAGGGGCACACCTTCTGACTGTTATCCCGCAGGCCTCCTGAATTATTGAGGAAGATGATTTTGGTGGGTTGCAGGGCTTTGGCCAGAGACGCAGTCACCTCCAGCGAGTCAAGAAGCACTGAACGGCGCGCAGCCGTCTCCCCAATGGGGCACAGGATGGGGATGCTGTTGGACTCCAGGCACCACTGCAACAGGTCTGTCTCCACCGAGACGATGCCGCCGTAGCTGTGGGCCAGATATGGTGCTCGAGAGGGACCAGAGCAGAGCCAGCAGAGTGGCCCGCTCTGAGGATGCCGGGGTGGGCTGGGCTGACACTAACCTGGCATGAGGGGCGGGCTCCGCAGCGCTCAGCACTGATCCACCACCAAAGAAGGGCACAGCAGTAGCCGCGTTATGCCGTAGCTCATTTACCAGCGCCTTGCAGCTCTGAGCAAGCTGTGCCTTGGCTTCCCAGAAGGAAAGACAACCCGAAGGTGCCGTGGGGGCCGGCAGCCCCAGGACCACCAGCGGCTTCATATCCATGCGTTGCAGGAAGGCCAGGGCGAAAGCCAGGCTGGACACCGCCTGGGGGCACTGGAACACCTCCTCATCCACCTGTACCAGGGCAGGCGTTCAGGGACACGATACTGGCTCTAAGGGGCTTGTTCCTACTCGGACCTTAGGACCCTCAGTAGACCCTCACTCTACCAAGGTGCCTTCAGGCCCCACTTTTGGCCAACTGCTCCGCCCTTTGCCCGTTGGGTCTTGGCCACCCCCTTATCTAGCATTAGTGTTCCTCCCTCGGCTCCTCCCAGCGGCCTTGGACTCTGGGACACCTTGGGGGGAGGGGTGATGAGACAGCTCTGCCCACTGAACCCCTAACTGCGTCCGTGGTGAGGGGCCTTTCTCAGATATCTCCGCTGGAGTACTGGGCTTCCCATCCTCGTAGCAGCACCCAGGCGCAGTTTCTGCAGCCTCCCGGCTTTCCCACACCCCCAGCACTAACTCAGCGCCCCTGCGCTGAGGGGTTCGCAGCTTGGCATGCCGAGACTGACGACATGTTATTGAACAGCCTTCACCACCTTGTTGTGACACGGCGACACAGGAATCGGCTTACCTCCATGACGGCAAAAGGCTTGTCCACCGAGTGGTAGCAGGTCTGGAATTGCGTGAGCCAGTGGCGTGCCTCCCCTGGGCTGGCACCACACTGGTTCAGGAAGGCCTGGATGTCCCGCTGCACCAGCGATCTGCCGGCGGGAGGCGCAGGGGATTCGAGAGGAGTTGGAGGCGGTGTCCACGACGGCTCTTCGACGGCAGGAGACTGGACACGACCCTTCGCGCCCTCGGCGTCCTCTGCGCGAGCCCTGGCAGTGCTGAGCCGGCGTCCTGGGCTGGCGCTCTTCGCCCCGCGCCGCCGCGCGCTATCGCTCAGTCTCCGTGAGCCCCCAGGACCTCCGGGGCTGCGCAGCCTTCTGGCCGCTGCAGCCGACCGCAGGGCTGTGGCTACCCATGCTGTCGCCATGACGACAACCAAACCCACTCGCCCCCCCACCCACAGGTGGCGGTCGGTCTGGAGCGCACAGCACTGGGGGGGTTCTTAACTTGCGCCTGAGCTGGGCTGGATCAGACCCGGGGCGGGGCGGAATAGGAGGCCCCGAGTGGCTTCTGGGTGCGCTTGGGGCGGGGCAATTCATCGACCTGAGGGCGGGGCCTCTACAATTCTCGGCCCGTTGGGGCGGGGGGAAGAAACTGGTACCATTAGAGATGGTCACGAGGGTCAGATTTAGAGTGGCGGAGCTCTTTAATCCACTGCCAATGCCGGTTCCAGGAAGTGCTCAGGTGTCCCAGGTGTGTCTTTGTGAATTTGCAGGGTCGTGCAGGCAGGTGACCTGAATTGGACAGAGGAGTCTGGGAAAACGGAACACGGCGTGGTCCTTACTGTAGCCTGTGGATGCAGACAACGTCCTGTTGTCAAGCTGAACGTGGTGGGGCATATTTGTAATCTTAGCTTCTGAGAGACTGGGTCAGGAGGATTGTTGCGAGTTCGAGGCCAGCCTGGTTTACAAAGTGAGTTCCAGGAAAGGCGCAAAGCTACAGAGAGAAACCCTGTCTCAAAAAACAACAAAAAAAACCAAAAACAACAACAACAACAAAAAGGCCTGTTGTCAAGCTGAACGTGGTGGGGCATATTTGTAATCTCAGCTTCTGGGAGGCTGGGGCAGGAGGATTGTTGTGAGTTCTAGGTGAACCTAGGCTACATAGCAGGGCTTTGTTTTAATCAAAAGATAAATACCAGTCCTCGTGAGGCAGAGGCAGGCCTGTATCCACGAGTTCAAGGCCAGCCTGGTCTACATAGCGAGTTTCAGGACAGCCAGGGGACTTTATAGTATAGGGAGACGACCCTGTCTCAAAGAAAAAAAAAGACCCCCCCCCAAAAAAAATGGAAACAAACAGAACCCAGCATGATGGTCACATACCTGTAACCCCAACATTCCTGAAGTGGAATCAGGAGGATCAGAGTCAAGGTCATCCTTGACTTTGTAAGCAGTTCAAGGCCAGCCTGGGCTAATAAAACCCTGCTTTCTGTTTGTTTTTGTTTTTGTGTTTTGAGAGAGTTTCTCTGTATAGCTCTGGCTGTCCTGGAGCTTACTCTGTAGAACAGGCTGGCCTTGAACTCAAAGAGATCTGCCCGCTTCTGCCTCCTCAAGTGCTGGGATTAAAGGCATGTACTACCATCACTTGGCCTAAATCTTGTCTGAGCTCATGATCAGGTTAGCCAGGGTTTGTCAACACCAGCCACCAGGAGCTACCCTGAGGAATACTATCATAACCCCAAAGTGCCGCTTTGTTAATATTAGTGCTTTAGGCTGTTTAAAGCTGAAATCTTTTTATATGAGGATTGTGACTTGAAGGCCAGTGTCACTTGCCAGAAACAGAAAAAAAAAAAAAAAAAGCTTAAGAATAAGGTGAGAACAAAAACCCATTCCTTTCCAGATAGAGTAATGTGGCCTGCTGGCTTGAAAACTTGGAAAGTTAGCTTGTGACAGGGGCTAACAATACTTTAGTACTAGGTGACACCTTCCCAGGCAGAATGCCCGGCTCTGTGAAACCCATTTCTGTCATCTTCATGGTGACCCCAGGAAGAGTATTACTGTCACCCCACTTGTCATTAGGACCTTGAGACACAGATTAGATAAGAGCCAAGGTTACTTGGCTTACCCGCAGGGATGCACATGTCACAGGACAACAGTGTGTCCGTTGTGTGGAAGCACTCCCATGTGCTTCCAGTTAGGCCCGTCCTGTACTGGGTACACTCCATCCAGTCTAGTCCCCCGTTGTCATAGAGGAGGAAATGGGACTCTGTCATAGCAAGGGGACAATGACTTGGCCAAGGTCACACAGCTCAGAGTTGGGACATCATATCTTCCCTAGTGTTTTGTTGTCTCTCTGTGGGCTTATTTTGAAAAAGCGACTTTCTATGTCTACCAGGTTGGCTTGGAACTCACCTCAGCATCCTGAGTGTGGGGCGCCCAGGCTTGTGTCAGCACACCTAGCTCTTAGTGAGGTTTTGTTTCCCAGGCCAGGATCCCAGGAGACCACCTGGAAGAGGAGCAGTGGCCACTTGAGTATTCCCAGCACGCTGGCCTGAGGGGCCCCGTTCTGTGGTGGAGCGTGGGGTAGAATGTGTGAGAGGCTCTGGCATCTTTCCAAATGAGAAAAATTCCAGAGGATGCTGGGTAAGTGTGTGGACCCTTTCCTGGAAACTCTCCCTTCAACACACCCACACACACTGTGCCTGGCCTGGGAGTCTGGAATGGGAGAAGCCATGACCTTTGAGTCCTCCTCATTGGTGTTTTCATTCTCTAACTTAAAAAACTAGGCAGGCAGTGCTGCAAGGCTGGGAAGGCCTGTGTGCGGGGCACGGGCACATGTGCAGGGCATGCACACACACACACACACACACACACAGAGATGCATGCACACACATACACACAGATGCATGCAACACATACACACAGAGATGCATGCACACACAAAGATGCATGCACACACAGATGCATGCACACACAGATGCATGCACACACAGATGCACACACACAGATGCACGCACACACACAGATGCACACACACAGATGCACGCACACACACAGATGCATGCACACACACACACAGATGCACGCGTGCACACACACACACACACACACACACACACACACACACACACAGATGCATGTACACATTCACACTGTGGACTCCCCCAGGACCCTTTTCCTCTCCCCCTGTACCGCCAGGCCACTGCACCCCTTGCCAATCACACTTCTCACAGTCTCCAAAGGAGGGGGACCTACCCTTTGAGCTATGATCATTTTCATCCTAAACTCCCCCCTGAATCAGAGCCCCCAGCCTTCGATATGCTTCCCCGTCCCTACTGGCTCTCCTTCAAGCCCATCTGAGTGCTCATCCTCTGGTCCCTCCCCTCCAAGCATGTCTTCCTCCTCTTCCTTCCGATGTTATTCCTGCCATCCTTGTCTCAGACTGGAGCTCCCTGGAGACAGGGTTGCTGCCTCCCTCCTTGGACTGGGGGCATCCCGAGTGCCTGCCCACCCACCCCTTCGTTCCATTCAGGAAGAGTCACCAGCATCAGTCCCATTGCCCCTGAGCCTGTGGGACAGACAGATACTGGCTGGGCTTCCACCCAGAGGGCTGTGTCCCCAGGCAGCCAATGGGACCCAGGTGTACCCTAGTGAATGATTAACACCAGGCTGATGGACCTGGGGCCACTGTGTCCCCACGGCTTCTTGCTTAGGGAAGGCCAGCCCCCGCATGAACGTAACGAATGCATGGGAACAGTGACCTGACCTTCCCGCCAGGCCTCCCACATGGACTCCTCAGCCCTAGGAGTAGAGGCCTTCCTCCTTCTCCGCTGCCCCCTCCCATCCTTTTAGTTTGGTTGTTTTGAGATGAAGTCACCCCTCCTTCCCTCCCTATCAGTTTGCTCTTTGACACTCTCCACTCTAACCCAGGCTGGCCTGGAATCCCCCACATCGCCCAGGCTGGCTTCAAACTGGTAGCAATCCTCCTGCTTCTGCCTCCCAAGTGCGGGGATAACAGGCCCGACCTCCCAAGTCTGGCTTTGTCCTTCCTTATGATTGAGTAATCCTCCGTTGCTTATAGATTGCTACATCACATGTCTCCCCAAATCCAGTGGCTTAAAGGAAGCTGTGCTCGTGGATGCTGATGTGAGGGATACAGGAAGGCCTCTCCGGCTGCTCTGCTTCACAGTTTTGTGTTGCGGGCAGGATGGCTGGGCAGAATCAGCAAGGACGGATGCTGAGGCCTGGACCTCTGTCTCGCTCATCTGTCTCCTTCTGGGTGGTCTGATTTAGGCTTCCTCACAGCTACATAACGAGTTCAAGGCCAGCCTACACAGGAACCTTGCTCAAAAAATAATGCCTATCTTTTCAAAATTATTTATTTTATTTTATTACATATGTATGTGCGCCTGTGTGCGTATGCCGTGTGTGGGTGTGCCTGTGTGTGTGTTCGTATGTGGAGGAGGCCAGAAACTGATGTTAGGGGTCTTTCTCTATTGCTGTCCACCATATTTTTTATTTTTATTTTTTAAAATTTATTTATTTATTTTTTATTTATTTTTTATTTTTATTTTTTTATTTTTTTTGGTTTTTCGAGACAGTGTTTCTCTGTGTAGCTTTGCGCCTTTCCTGGAACTCACTTGGTAGCCCAGGCTGGCCTCGAACTCACAGAGATCCGCCTGGCTCTGCCTCCCGAGTGCTGGGATTAAAGGCGTGCACCACCACCGCCCGGCCTTTATTTTTTATTTTATTGGCATTGGTGTTTTGCTTACATGTATGTCTGTGAGAGGATGTCAGATCCTGGAGTTACAGACAGTCATAAACTGCCACGTGGATGCTGGGAATTGAACCCGGGTACTCTGGAAAAGTAGTCAGTGATCTTTACCGCTGAGCCATCTCTCTAGCTCCCCATATATTTTGTTTTTAAATTAAAAATTATTGTTATTGTTTGTAGTGTGTGTGTGTGTGTGTGTGTGTGTGTGTGTGTGTGTGTGTATGAGAGAGAGAGAGAGAGAGAGAGAGAGAGAGAGAGAGAGAGAGAGAGAGAGAGAGAGAGAGGTGTGGTTGTGTGGAGGTCAGAGGACAACTTTATGGGGTCAGTTCTCTCTGTCCATCTTTGTATGGTTTCCAGGGACTGAAGCATTTTTACCTGACGAGTCACCTCCCTGACCTTCCATCTTGTTTATTTATTTATGTTTTAGATAGAGTCTCTCACTGAACTTGTGACTTCCTGATTGGCTCAGTGGCCAGCGGGCCTCAGGATCTTACTGTCTTAACCGCTTCTCCATGCTGGGATTACAGGCATGCACCTCTTTCTGGCTTTTTTTTTTTTTTTTTTTTTTTTTTTTGGTTTTTCAAGACAGGATTTCTCTCTCTGTGTAGCTTTGCGCCTTTCCTGGAACTTGCTTTGGAGACCAGGCTGGCCTCGAACTCACAGAGATCCGCCTGGCTCTGCCTCCCGAGTGCTGGGATTAAAGGCGTGCGCCGCCGCCGCCGCCGCCGCC
Organism: Peromyscus californicus insignis; assembly: GCF_007827085.1. Lineage (NCBI taxonomy): Eukaryota > Metazoa > Chordata > Mammalia > Rodentia > Cricetidae > Peromyscus > Peromyscus californicus. Next base: position 20,604,034 of record NW_026294551.1, read on the forward strand.
GCCGCCGCCGCCGCCGCCGCCGCCACCACCGCCCGGCCTTTCTGGCTTTTTAATGGGTCAAAAACTCAGATCCCCATGATTCTTCAGCAAGCATTTTACCAACTGAGCATCTCCAAAGCCCCTTCGTATCCCCCCCCCCCCCACCCGGAGCTGAGGACCGAACCCAGGGCCTTGCACTTGCTAGGTAAGCGCTCTACCACTGAGCTAAATCCCCAACCCTGCCCCTTTGTATCTTTAAAAAAAAATTATTGTGGGCTGGTGTGGTAGCACACGCCTTTGATCCCAGCACTTAAAATTATAACACACAAAATAAAATTATTGTGTATGTTTTATGTTCATGCAGAAGTGTGTGTGTGATGGTGTACATGGGGAGGTCAGAGGCCAGCTCATGGGAATCTGTGGTGGTATTGTGTTCCCCAAAATATTGTGCACCCTAATAAACTTATCTGGGGTCAGAGAACAGAACAGCCACTAGATATAGAGGCCAGAAAATGGTGGCACACACGCCTTTAATCCTATCACTTGGGAGGCAGAGATCCATCCAGATCTCTGTGAGTTTAAAGCCACACTGGAAACAGCCAGGCATGGTGACTCATGCCTTTAATCCCAAGAAGTGAGCCTTTAATCCCAGAAAGTGAGGGCAGAAAGCAAAAAGGTATATAAGGCGTGAAAACCAGGAACTAGCCTGGTTAAGCTTTTAGGCTTTTGAGCAGCACTTCAGCTGAGATCCATTTGGATGAGAACTCAGAAGCTTCCAGTCTGAGGAAACAGGATCAGCTGAGGAATTGGTGAGGTGAGGTGTCTGTGGCTTGTTCTGCTTCTCTGATCTTCCAGCATTCACCCCAATACCTGGCTCCAGGTTTGTTTTATTAATAAGACCATTTAAGATTCACATTACAGGAATCAGTTCTCTCCTTCCACTTTGTGAGTTTTGGGGATCGACTCAGGCTTTCAAGGTTGGCAGCAAGTACCTGTACCTGTGGTGAGTCATCACACCAGCCCCTCTGTGTTTTTTAGTACACAGTCTGAGTATTTGTGTATGGAACGAAAACATGTCTCAGATTTTGTTTTTGATTCTTTGTTTTTCAAGACAGGGTTTCTTGTAACAGCCCTGGCTGGCCTGGAACTTGTTTTGTAGACCAGGCTGGCCTCGAACTCACAGAGACTCGCCTGCCTCTGCCTCCTGAGTGCTGGGATTAAAGGCATGCACCACCACACCCAGCTTATTTTCTTTCTTTCTTTTTTTAAAAAAAGGTTTTCGTTTGTTTGTTGTTTCTTTTGTGCATGTGTACGGTTGGTTTACCCACACGTCTATCTGTGCACCACATGTGTGTCTGGTGCTGGAGAGAGCACCAAATCCCCAAGACCAGAGTTGAAGACATTGTGAGCTGCAGTGTGGGTGCTGGGAATCAAATCTGAGTCTTTTGGAAGAGCAGCTAGTGCTCTTAACCACTGAGCCATCTCTCCTGCCCTGGGATATTTTCAAAATAGAAAAAATCCAATGCTTTCCCATATGTTGAGATACTCAATACACGCAAGTCAGTCTTTCCCAGGTGTAGTTTTCCTTCAAGCCATAAATACATAAAAAAAGAAATAATGCTGGGCATTGGTGGTGCCTGCCTTTGATCCCAGCACTAGGGAGGCAGAGGCAGGAAGATCTCTGTGAGTTCAAGGCCAGCCTGGTCTATAGAGTGAGTTCCAGGACAGCCAGAGCTACAGAACAACCCTGTCTTGAAAAACCAAACCAAACAAACAAAAAACTAAGAAAAATATTTGAGACAGGGTCTTGCTATGTAGCCCAGGCTGGATTTTTTTGGGCTGTTTGTTGTTTTGTTTTTTGAGACAGGGTTTTGAGAGATTGGTCAGCAGCTAGGAGCACTTATTGTTCAGGCTTCTGCACCTATGTGGTGCACATAAAACTTCCCCAAGGCCACACACATACCCATAAAAGTAATAAATCTTAAAGAATTTCAGTTCTAAGTGTTCTACCAGTGCATTCCAGCAGAGGGCGCCATATGCTTTGTATTTTCATTACTGCCTTGGGATTTGTGGAGAGGAAAAGATACATTGTCAGAAGTGGTACTGGCAGGGACCTTCAGTTTTGAGACTTTTAGATGACTAGAAGAGAGAGGCGGAGGGGGAAGAAGGCGAGAAAGAGGAGGAGGGGAAGGGTGAGGAGAGAGAAGAAGGAGGAAATGGAAGAGAGAATCTGATAACCTTAGATGGTGGTCCTCACCTTCCACTTATTTTTGAGGCCACGTCTCTTGTTAGGCACTGTAAACTTGTGTGGGCAGAGTTCATGTATGTCTTTTGTGTTTGAATGTTACAAAATGGTCAATTAATGGATGTTTCAGAAGTTTCTTTGGGAAATGAACGGGTGGAGGGAAGACCTGCAGAGTGTCCGGATTTATGAACATATCCTCAAAATGAATATCCAGTGATACCCTGTAACACTGGTCCTTCACCTCCCTTGAGAACGCGCGAAAATATATTTGTATGTAGTTACAAATAATGACCACCAGAGGGAGATACCGAACCGCAGCTCCGTCCGACGCCGCGGTACTCAATCAAGAGCGCTGTGCCGCCGCCGAGTGAACCGATCCAATCGGTTCGGGGGGGGGACCGGGCCTGGGCAGAGGGTGGCCGAACCCCTGATCCCCTCGTGCCCGAGATCAGGAGTCAGAGCCCGGAGGGTTGAGCCCTCCTGGTTTCCTTATTCTGTCTAGGTACGGAGTCCCACCTCACCTGGGAGAGGACCTGAGCGCTGAGCGGGGTGGGGTGGGCTGGGCTGCGATGGCTAGGGCCTGGTTAGGGGACTGTGGGGGGTCCCCGGGGAGACCAGGAAGCAACTTAGGGAGCCCCTGCAGAACTTTGAGAAGCTGGTGCTTGAGGGCAGATGATGTAGGGGCTCTGGTGGTTACAACAGGGTTACCTACTTTTTAAAATAAAATACATTTTTTTTTTTTTGTTATAAAAGTAATTTGGGAAAATTACTGAAAAACTTGAAAATTGGTTAAACACAATTTATCCAGCTTACCAATGTACCTGTGTATTGTATTTGACTTGTTTCCTTCTACATTCTTTTTATTTCTAAAAATTTCTTAAAATTAGAAACTAGGTCTTGCTCAGTAGCCCAGGCTGGCCTGAGACTCATGGCCATGCTCTTACTTCAGCTTCTCCACAGGTTCTAGATGACTCAGTGGGTAAAGGTGCTGGCTACCAAGTGATGGCCAGTACTCACACAGGAAGCAAAGAGTTGACTTCACTATGTTGTGTGACCTCCACCTGGACACTGAAGCATGTGCATGCTCGCACACACACACACACACACACACACACACACACACACACACACACACACACACACAGATACTGTAATTAAAAAATAAAAATAAGGGTCAGGCATAGTGGCACTGGCCTTTAATCCCAGCACTCAGGAGGCCGAGATGGGAGGATCCCAGAGTTTGAGGCCAGCCTGGTCTACACATCAAGCTCCAGGACAGCCAGGGCTATATAGAGAGACCCTGTCTCAAAAAACTGAACCAAACCAAACAAAATCAAATTTAAAAGAAGAATGAATGAGTTTGAGGCTAGCCTGGGCTACGTGAGACTCTTATCTCCAAACAAACAAACAAGCAAACAAATGAAATGAACAAACAGACAAACATTATCTTCACTTTTTTCTCAGGGTCATCGAGCAACAGGATCAGGAGAGGTTAGGAGTTTGTCCGGCTGACAGCAGCGGTTGGCTCTGGAGCTCCGGCTCTGCCTCTGCTCCATGCTTCCGTGGACCAGGCCATTAACCCTTCTCTGTGGTTGCTGCTGTGACTTTCAAGCTTGTCAAGGTCTCTTCCCAAAACAGCTGGAAGTTCTTACCTCTTATTTTTCCATGATTTGTTTTTGCATTTAACTGTTAAAATAGATTTTGCTACATTTATTTATTTCATATGTGTGTGTCTATACACATGTGTGTGCAGGTCACAGGGCTTGCGTGGAGGTCAGAGGACAACTTTTGTTTGTTGGTTCTGTATTTCCACCATGTGGGCCCCAGGGCTCAAACTTGGGGATCCAAGTACAAATGTACTTGGCATCCAGTACATTTACCAGCTGAACCGTCTTACCCCACATTTAACTCTCTGATCTACCTGGGAACTGTGCTGGGGTTTAACCTACCTGAATTAGTGGGGTGGCAGTTTTGGGCCGTGCCTGATCTTCATCACGCAGGCCATCTCTCCCCTGACTCACTGGGTGTTGGGTCCCCACTCCTACCCTGGCCCTTTCCTGTGGCTGTTTTAGGGGACAGGTGAGTCATTGCATGGATGATCCAATAATACCGCATTGGCCTTGAAGTGTGAAGGATTCAAAGTCGACTTCTGGGAGCCGGTGGGATGGCTCAGTGGGTAGAGACACCTGTTGCCAAGCGTGATGACCTGAGTTTGGTCTCCAGGGCCTACATAGTGGAAGGTGAGAACTGACTCCTACAAGTTGTGTTCTCACTCTCTCTCAAGCATGCACATGCACACATGTGCACGGACACACACACACACACACACACACACACACACACACACACACACAATAACTTTTATAAGCTTCAAGGTACACACTGCTGTAAGGCCTTCAATAGCATGGGATAGGAGAGGCTGAGCCAGCTCCCTTTGTTCATTTCCCAGAACCCAAGCTGTTTCTCTGCCTCAGATCCACTTTCTCCACTTCAACTACAGGTGTCTGTGGGGGTGGGCAGGGGGTGGAGGGTAGGGGGGTGGGGATAGAGGAGTGGGAAGTGGGCAGGGAGTGGGAGGGTGGAAGTGGGGCTGGAGAAACAGTTCAGAGGTTAAGAGCACTTGCTGCTCTTACAGAAGACCTGGGTTTGGTTCCCAGCACCCACACAGTGGCTCACAAACATCTGTAACGCCAGTTCCAGGAGCTCAGATGTAGATGTAATTCTAGACGGTCTTATTAAATAAGAAACTCAGAGCCAAATGCAGAGTTAAAAGCCCAGAGATCGAGCAGCAGCCAAGAGCTGAGACCACCTTCTTACCCTCCCTGTCCCTGTCGTCCTTCCCCTGAGAGAGAGACCTACTTCCTGTGTGTCTGTATTTTTATTGCCTTTCTGTTCTGCCTTCTCATTGGCTCTAAACCCAACCACATGACTTTCTCGTCACTGCCTGTCTATACAGACCTCTAGGTCTCTATGGTTGGTACTTGGATTAAAGGTGTGTGTCACCATGCTGGCTGTGTCCTTGAACACACAGACTCTGCCTGCCATGTGATCGGATTAAGGGAGTGTGCCACCACTGCCAGACTTCTGCTTAATGGCTATAACCTCTAACCCCCAGGCAACTTTATTTATTAACATACAAATAAAATCACATTTCAGCACAAATAAAAATCTCCATACTCAGATGTCTCCTCCTCTGACCTCCACAGACACCAAGCACACAGTGGTGCATAGATATACAAGCAGGCAAAACACCTGTCTGCATAAAAATAAATATTAAACTACAGGTGCTTCTGTTCCCTACTAATCCCAGGACTCAGGAGGCTGAGGCAGGAGGATCACGAGTTGAAGACCAGCTGAGCTCCATGGTGAGACCCAGTTGCAAAATAAATAGATGAATAAAAGTGAAAACATAAAAAAATTAAACTGAGTTGTTTGCTTGTGTGGACTCTGGGCGCACACACTGTCTTGTGACAGGATCAGGGGCAGGAATGGGCACACAGGCAGCCTCTGGTGAGGGGGATTGCTAAGTGCATGAAAAAAAAAAAGGTCTTTGTGCTGGCCTCCCATGAGTCTGCTCAGTATGAGGCAGGAGCAGCTGTCCTTGTGAGCGACCTGCTCAACCCCGGGGATGGACAGAGACTTGGATACATCCCCCAATCCAGGCAACCGTCCTTTGGTGGGGTCTCAGCCTGCGTCACTTCCCCCTCAGTGGCCCCCACAGGTGCAGGGCCAGGGCCAGGGCGGGGAGGGGGGGGAAACGGGGGAGGGAAAGCGGGGGAGGGGGTCCGACCCAGATAAACCAGTCAGGGGCGGGGAGGGCAGGGCTGGAGAGAGCGGAAGAAGCTACTCAGAATGAAGCTTGAGTCTCAGGGGCTCCGAGGCATTCATTACAGCCAGGAGTAATTAAAGGAAGAGTGGAGGTGGGCCAGCGCTCCTCTGAGGCCCTGGGTGCAACTGAGAGAGAAAGGCGAGAGAGCCGGAGAGCCCTGCAGCGGCCGAGAACATTGGCGACTGGAGAAGCAGCTCTAGGACAGGCACCCACTTCTGTGCTGCCCGCCGGAGGAAGGGCACCGGCAAGGGCTGAGGAGTGTGCTGCAATCTTGACTTCCGCTTGGTGGCCTGGCTTCACAAGGCTAGGTTAGACTAGCCTGAGCCAGCACTGCCTTCTCTGGGCTGTGCGATCCTGGGTTGGTTGCTTCGCCTCTCTGAACCCCATTCCAAATAAGTAAAGATGTAGCTAATAACTTGGGCTTGGAAGGATTGCTGTTGGGATTAAATGCAAGGTACAGGGAAATGTGCGGAGTTCGCAGCAAACACATGAAGGACCGGGCAATCAAAAAGCAGTCGGCGCCGGGCGGTGGTGGCGCACGCCTTTAATCCCAGCACTCGGGAGGCAGAGCCAGGCGGATCTCTGTGAGTTCGAGGCCAGCCTGGGCTACCAAGTGAGTTCCAGGAGAGGCGCAAAGCTACACAGAGAAACCCTGTCTCGAAAAACCAAAAAAAAAAAAAAAAAGCAGTCGGCAGCGGGAGATGTAAATACAGTACTTAGGGATGTGTGCTGTTGTTGTTGTTGTTTTTTTTTTTTTGACAACTTCATACAGAGACACATCCGTAAAGTATTGTAAACTGAGCAAGGAGGAGCAGCCAGTAGGGACACTTCTCCATCCCCCGCCTCCTCATCAGCTCCTGCCTCCTCTCTGCTCTAACTTCCTTCAGTGATGGACTGCGATGTTGAAGTGTAAGCCAATAAACCCTTTCCTCCCCAAGTTGCTTTTGGTCATGGTGTGTTCTTGCAGCAACAGAAACCTTAACTAAGACAGTATGAAAGTCTACAGCCACTGGGCCTGAGTGTCCGACTCACTATCTGAGAGGCATGAGCTGAAGGTGGACGTACAGCTGCCCTCACCATGACCAAAACTGCATCTAGGGCCGGGCGGTGGTGGCGCACGCCTTTAATCCCAGCACTCGGGCAAAGCTACACAGAGAAACCCTGTCTCGAAAAAAAACCAAAAAAAACAAAAAACTGCATCTAGGCACAGACATCATTAAAGTCTCAGGTAAAAGCTGTTTTTCTTTTTTTTTAAGGCAAGATCTCGTGTAGCCTAGGTTGGTCCCCCAAATCACCATGTAGACTACCAAGGCTGACTCTGAACTATGGATCCCCCTGAGTAAGCCTCCTTAATGTGGATGTACAGCTTACACTCAGCTTAAAGTGTTTTAAATTTTGTTTAAAACTTTATTTAAAAAAAAAAAAAAGGTTAAAGGTCAGTCGTGGTGGTGCAAGCCTTTAATCCCAGCACTCAGGAGGCAGAGGCAGGTGGATCTCTGTGAGTTTGAGGCCAGCCTGGTCTACAGAGTGAGTTCCAGGACAGCCAGAGCTCTTACACAGGGAAACCCTGTCTATTGTTGCCTGGGGGACCAGTCCCTGACAATGTGGGGCTCTAAAGGAATCCACGGTGTTGGTGTATACTAGACTTTTCTATCTGAGGGGGTTAGGGAAAAAGACACTCACACATTCTCTTGATGGTTTCCTTCAGACCTTTTCTTTATTCTTCTTTTGCATTCTCTATTCTTTATTTTCCTGGTGATTTCCTTCTCTCATTCCTGATGTTTTCCTTCTAACTCTCATTTTTTTTTTTAAGCTGAGGATCGAATCCAGGGCCTTGCTAGGCAAGCGCTCTACCACTGAGCTAACTCCCCAGCTCCCTAACTCTCATTCTTGATGTTTCCTTCTAGCCCATTTTAACTCTCCTTCTCTATTCTTTCCCTTACAGCTTATATACCCCAGCAAATCTTTCGGGCAAGATGCAAATTACAGTGTGGTTAGTTCTGTTTTTCAAGTGAATGATTACAATGAATACAAAACAAACAGTAAAAAAAAAAACAGCATGTTTTTCATATCCCTTACATGATACAATGTTTTACATATTACAGGTGAAAAACAAATTATCCCAAGAACCCACATACATTCATACTCAAGCAACTTGTTATAGATTAACCATGTGGGCCAGCAAAGTATTCTTCTCAGTCAGGTCTTTTACCGGCAGGCTGCATTTTGAAGTTACAGAGAAAGGACTAATCACTTTATTACTTATCTTGAAAGGTAATCTTATAAGGAATCTTAAATGAATCACAAACCTAAATTTTATTCAGAACCATTTATTTAATGATAATAAATCATTCTTTTTTTTTTTTTTTTTTTTTTTTTTTGGTTTTTCGAGACAGGGTTTCTCTGAATAGCTTTGCGCCTTTCCTGGATCTCGCTCTGTAGACCAGGCTGGCCTCGAACTCACAGAGATCCACCTGCCTCTGCCTCCCGAGTGCTGGGACTAAAGGCATGTGCCACCACCACCTGGCCTCATCAACAGTTTTCTATAACAGGAGATTGAGGATAGAAATGGGTCTAAGGAGTTAATCATCACCTTTGGTCATCAAGCAATCCTAACAAGAAAGGCACGTCAGCTAATGATAATTGGATTGCTTTGTCCTTGTTCCCTGACCTTAAAGAGTTCTACATTCGCCAGGCGGTGGTGGTGCACACCTTTAATCCCAGCATTCGGGAGGGAGAGCCAGGTGGATCTCTGTGAGTTCGAGGCCAGCCTGGACTACCAAGTGAGTTCCAGGAAAGGCGCAAAGCTATTCAGAGAAACCCTGTCTCGAAAAACCATAAAAAAAAAAAAAAAGAGTTCCACATTCAACTATGTGCCTTTTTAAAACGTTAGATTATCTTCTTGGGTTTTTCACCTCAAAGCTATTTGACAAAAACATCTTAGTCTAACTTTATTTTCAAAGCTTTGTTTTAGCTGTGATGCACCCTGAAACCTGTGAACATATCTCCCAATATTAAGGTTAAAAGAATTTAAGCTAGCTGGGCTAACTGGGATTTAGTTGTTTTTCTTAATCATTAACCAAAGCCACAGTCTACAGCTCCTCAAAAGAAACTCATGTGTTCTAGCTGTGTGACACTTCCTTGTACTTATTTTTAATCATCAAAACTCTGTATGAACTAATATCATTATTATCAACTAGACAGTACAGCTTAGGAAGAAATCATCTTCATAATAATCCACAGGGGAATATGTACAGTAGAACAGGATGTTTCCATGAGATAAACACACTACATTACAGACAGTGGGGATCTCCCCACATTCATTCACACCATGCCAGATACCAGAGAAAGATAACAGCAGCAAACATGTGAAGGCCCAGCAGAAGCAAAAGGCATTCCAGGGTCTCAGGGCCTTGCCTCTATCTGAGATTTACCCATCAGGGAGTGGCCTCCTGGTGGGGTGACACTCTGAAGTCAGTTACCACATGCTGCTCCTATGACGTGGCCAGTGGCACCTGTCTCAAAAACATGTTGAAAAAAAAATCATGCCGGGCGGTGGTGGCGCACGCCTTTAATCCCAGCACTCGGGAGGCAGAGGCAGGCGGATCTCTGTGAGTTCGAGGCCAGCCTGGTCTACAGCGCGAGATCCAGGAAAGGCGCAAAGCTACACAGAGAAACCCTGTCTCGAAAAAACCAAAAAAAAAAAAAAAAAAAAAAAAAAAAAAAAAAAAATCACATACCAAAATTAACAAGACCCAGAGACTACATAACTCAACAAACTTCTATCCAGTTAGAGTAGCCTTTTGGAATGGAAGCTGTGGAGTGTCACATTGGATTGTAAGCTTTCACTATAGAATATATTCTAATGCAGTGATCCACCATCAGAACTGTAAAATTAATGAGAATAAGGACTAGAAAAGCAATTCTGTTTATGCTCTCTTCTCATGTTCACATGGAATAGATGTATGTGTATAAACAAGCATACATGTATATGTATGTACATGTGGGTACAGTACAACATGTACGGAGAGGGACAAGAAGGGGTAACTATTAGACACCGGGAAGGATTGAATGCTGGTAATGGATGTCTCCCAAGTGCTGGGATTAGGGTGTGAGCCAGCATGCCTGGCTGGGGTAGTTTGATGTATTCTTACTGTTTTGCTTTTTGTTGTTATTTTCTATTTTTCTTATCCTTTGAGTGCCCCTTTCTTCCAACATTTACAGATGCTGAACCCAAGGGCCAGAGAGAGACCAAACAACTTGCTAAGATCAGTGTGCTGCAGGCAGGATTTGGGGTCAGACCTATGTGAGACTGTGATATGCACACACATACATACACACACACATACAAACATCTGTACCACACACACACACACATACACACATACCACATACATCCACACCCCCAAACATAACCTCCCCCACAACACACACACAAAACACACATACCACACACATTCACATACACACATCACATATACCACATACTACACACACACACCACACATACCACACACACACACACACACACACACACACACACACACACACACCACACATACCACACACACACACACACACACACACACACACACCACACATACCACACACACACACACACACACACACACACACACACACACCACACATACCACACCCACACCCACACACAAATACACTATAGCTCCTATAAACTGCCAGATATAGAACCATGGTGAGAAGGCCTGGAGCCTCCAGGTAGTAACTCAGGCATGTGGGAACCATGGGAGGAAGGAGTACCAATTCCTCTCAGGTACCGCCATGCCATCTCACCTGAACATATACCTGGATATACATCTCAAGGGAGGGGCCTGGTACTCACCTCCCTCTGTGGGTCATAGGGTACTGTCACCCTGCCGTGGAATCCTAGCAATCCCTCAGTCCGTGCCTCCCACATCCCTAGGCTCAGGGCCTGGCTCTTTCCTGATGGACAGCAGTCCCCTGGGGCTCTGGTCCTTCCTGGAACCTCCTTCCTGGAAGGAGGCTGGAGATATTACTAGAGGGCACAGGAGGAGGGCGATGCTGGGATGGGGAGCAGGCTGGGAGGACACTGAGCTTTAGACAGGGTCCCAGTAGGTGCGACCCAGCCCGGTTCTGTGTGGTCCAGGTAGGTCCTTGAACTTGGATCCTCTTGTTTCAGACTCCCAGGGGGGCTAGGGTTACAAGTGAGAGCCACTGTGCCTGTGGAACAGTATAACATTTTAATGCAGTCAAATTTATAAGTTTTATTTCTTCACTGTTTTTGTATTTAGAAAGGCCTTCTCTTTCCCATTACAGAAGTCATGGTGCTCGTCTACATGTTCAGAAAGGAAACAAACAAAGCCCTGGCGGGCTCCACCCCTCCTGCAACCAGACGGGATTTAATTAAGAGCAAATTGAGATTTAATGAGCCTGCAGGCCCTGGTCTAGACTTAGAAAGAATCGATTTCAGTAACCTGGGCGTGTAAGGAGAGGTGATCTGTCTGACACCCAGATGGAGTGCACAGAAGGACACAGAGAGGCAGCCTAAGGGAGTAGCCTAGGATCTGTGCCTCACTTTCCCAATCTGTGAAGGCAGGAGGTGGCACTAACTTGGAAAAGTTTAGGATGAGGCAGGTGCAGGGTCTGTAAAGAGAGTGAGAATGGCCGCCTGCCACTGATCAGCTGTGTGAACTAAGAGTTTTCACCTTCCTGTGTTGACAGTTTCCCTCTGAGGCGGTCCCAGGCCTCACCAGGTCAGACAGGGAAAATCAGATGCCAGGTCTGTCTCACATATACCTGTGTCCTGCTCAACCTCCGTCCATGTGGGCTGTTAATAGTGGCAGTGGCTGGCTGATGGAATTTAGGAATTTCTGAGAAGCCCCAGGTATCGACCCAAGGGGCAGGAGACAGACAAGTGCTTCTGGGGACAGGAGGAGAGGTCCTGACCCTAGTGTTGGACAGTGTCATGTGCATCTGCCTCCCCCCATCCCTAATGGTCACCCTGTTAGTGACCGTATCAATTTTCGGATCCAGGGGAGGCGGGAGTAGCCGCGCCTCCGGCTCTTATCAGCGATGGGCAGATATGCCTTGGCCTAATGGAAGCCTCACGGGTGGATCCGGCGGATCCTGCGGTGTTTGCGGAGATAAGCTCCGGCAAGCGCCCGGGCTGGGTACACAGAGGCCACTTAGCTGCGCAAACAGCCCAGCTGCCCGCGGATGCTCAGCTTGGGCTGGCACCTACGACTGATCTACTGGGTCCGGCCTGTGGCTTTGGGAAGCCAGACCCTAGGGGACCAGGAAGGGGGATAATACGGGGGGGGGGGGTGTGTGTGTGGTGTGGTGTGACAGATGACGGTGGCAGCCACAGCTGGACTCAGCTATTGGGTGGGATGAGTGGCTGGGGCTGAGCCCGGGGTCATGTCAACGGCACGGGAATGCCAGCAGGCACACAAGCGTGTGTGTGTGTGTGTGTGTGTGTGTGTGTGTGTGTGTGTGTGTGTGTGTGTGTGTTTGTGGTGAGTCTTTGGCTGAGAGTGGAACCTGAGCTGGAGGAAGTGGGCTTATATGGGGGGACTGTTCCTGCTAGGTATAGCCCCGGGGGCTTCCAGCACAATGCTTTCCCCGTGCAGTGTTCGGCCCAGCTAGGCTGTACATGCTCTCGTCTCTGACGGGCCTCAACCCTCCTTTCCTAGGGCCAGTCACCCAGAGACCAGAGTCCTTTTTAAAGATTTATTTATTTATTATGTATACGGAACAGGGCGCCAGATCTCATTACAGATGGTTGTCAGCCACCATGTGGGTGCTGGGAATTGAACTCAGGACCTCTGGAAGAGCAGTCGGTGCTCTAAACCTCTGAGCCATCTCTCCAGCCCGAGACCAGAGTCCTTTAAAGCGAGAGGCTCAGTCGGTGTCACACCTGGCTGGCACACTAACCAGGCTCCAGAGCCGGGGTGCTACACATGCCCCCGGTGGAGGCCAGGGCAGGAGGGGCCCTGGGAGGGAATGCAGACTCCTGCTGCTTCCTTCATATGCCTGTCTTCTGCTCCGGTGACCCTTGGGACTCCATCACGCCTGCCCCCGGAGGCTACAGACTTAGGGCTATACTGTCCTCTTCCTCCCTTTAGATGCCAATACCAAAATTCAACTGAAGTAAGGATGGCGTGAGCAGAGAAGCCTGAGGGACATAGCGTGATGGAAGGCATCAGGCTCACACAGCCAGCTTGGCCCGGCGCTGCACCTAGCCTTGCTAACCCTCCATTAACTTGAAAGACTCTGTCCCATCTTGTGCCCTGTGTAGTCGCCATGCAGTCACACGCCCAGATCTGCCTTTGCCTGCCTGGATTCCTGCACCTCTGTAACCTTGGCTATCAGTTCCTGTGGTTTTGGCCTACTTTCCCGGAAGTAAGCCTGCCATCTCCAAGAGTTCAGACCGTCCACCGCATCAGCGCGGTCACCTCCAGCACACTCCTCGACTCCCATGTCTAAGTGGTGCCGTCAAACCCAGCCTGTGCTTCGGTCCTCTGGGGTGGATTCTCTTGCTGCCTGGCTCTCCCAGAGAAGGGCTTCCACTCCAAATGGGGTGCTTGCCGCCTGCCATTCACAGTTAGGGATGATGACTATGGCTGAGGGTGTTGGTCCAAGTGCTCAGATCTGCAGAGTTCTAGAGAGTTCCCCTGTGGAAGAGCTCATAGAGCTTAGAAAATGCCTATGAAGCATCGGTTTCATTAAAATTTAAAATTACATTTGTATGTGTATGTGTCTCTCATCGTGTGTGTGTGTGTGTGTGTGTGTGTGTGTGTGTGTGTGTGTGTGTGTGTGGTTTCTCTCCTTTCGTCATGTGGGTCCCCCGTATTGAACTCAGGCCATCACGCTTGGTGGCAGGCACCTTCACCTGCTGAGCCGTTTTGCTGGCCCATCAGTCAGTACTTTTTTTTTTTTTTTTTTAGACAAAGTCTCACTATGTCACCCTACCTTGCATGGAACTCACCATGTAGACCCAGGTGCCCTTTAATTGGTCATATTTTTCCCTAGGCCCCCTTTTTTTTATTTTCAGAAGCTTTTTTTTTTTTTTTTTTTTTTTCGGTTTTTCCAGACAGGGTTTCTCTGTGTAGCTTTGTGTCTTTCCTGGAACTCACTCTGTAGCCCAGGCTTGGCCTCGAACTCACAGAGATCTACCTGCCTCTGCCTCCCAGTGCTGGGACTAAAGGCGTGCGCCACCACCGCCCCCAGCTGCCCTTTAATTTACAGAGATCTGCCTGCCGCTGCTTCCTGAGCGCTAGGATTGAAGGTTCCCTCCCAACACACACCAGCTGTGCATCCAGTACTCTGTGAGTGGAAACCAGCATAGCTGCTTTGGAAAACTGGTCATCTCTACCCCAGGGTAACCCAAGCCGTTCTGTAAGCCAGTACTCCCAACCTCAGCTGTATACTCTCACAGAAACGTGTGCACACCGTCACCGAAAGACGCTTCCCTTTGTCTGTACCCCCAGTACAGGAGGATCCGCTGGCCAGTCCAGCCAGCAGAATTGGTGAGCCCCAGGTTCACTAAAGGATGCTGTTTCAAAAAAAAAAAAGATGAGCCGGGCGGTGGTGGCGCACGCCTTTAATCCCAGCACTCGGGAGGCAGAGCCAGGCGGATCTCTGTGAGTTCGAGGCCAGCCTGGTCTCCAAAGCGAGTTCCAGGAAAGGCACAAAGCTACACAGAGAAACCCTGTCTCGAAAAACCAAAAAAAAAAAAAGTAAAAAAAAAAAAAAAAAAAGATGGAGGGATTGGAGAGACAGCGCGCGCACACACACACACACACACACACACACACACACACACACGGTATCTGGATCTGTGAACACGGGCCCTACAACCCTTTTGATACACTAGAGAATGGGATAACTGGTCCCCTAGGCAGGAGGAAGCAGGGAGGGGATGCTCAAGGGACTGGTAGTGGGAACTGTTTCCTGTGCTGGGTGCTGGCTCTGTGGCCGTGTTCAGTTTGTGCAAATCCATCAAGCTAAACATTTACAGTCCTGTGCTTTAATGGGTGTACACTAGTCTTCAATAAAACACTGAAAATGGTTTTTAAACATTTATAGAGTTAGCATTGGATGGACTTATGCCACATTAAACTCTCGGCTCCGCCACACCCTCCTTCGTCTGTCCCCGGTTCCCTCTTCTGTTCCTGGGTCTTGCCCAGTACCCATATTTCCACCCCCACCCCAGGCTGGCCTGCTTCTGGGAACTCAGGTTGTACAAGGTGTGCTTTAGCATGTGAAAACAATTTTTTAAGTTTTATTTTTATTATTTTTAATTATGGGGGTGTCAGGTATGTGCACATAAGTGCAGGCACCCCCAGAGGCCAGAGGCATCAAATCCATGAGAGCTGGAGTCATAGGTAGCTGTGAGCCACCTCACATGGGTGCAGGGAACAGAACTTGGGCCCTCTGCAAGAGCAGTATGAAATCCTGACTGCGGATCAGCAGTCTCTCCAGGCCCCATTATTGTTGTTTTGATAGCTTACAGGTACAGAGATTCTGATGATCCTATCCATATTACGTTCTTGTCTCCTTCCTGTGACAAAATGGCTTGTGACGGCAGCAACTTCAGCAAGGATGGGTACTGGTGACCCAGCTCGGGTCGTCTGTAAGAGCAGCTAATACTCTCAACCGTCTCCCTAGGTAGCCAAGGCTGAGCCAGCTCACTCATCTGATCCAGAACTCCCTAGGTAGCCAAGGCTGATCTTGAATTCTCAACTATCCCTGTGTATCTGCTTCAGGTGTGTTGGGATGACAGGTGAGCCACCATGCCTGAGGAGTTCAAGATCATCCTTAGCTACTTAAGAAATTCAAGGCCAGCTTGGGCTACATGAGACCTTGCCTCAGAAAAGATGAGGAGGGGCTGGAGAGGTGGCTCAGTGGTTAAGAGCTCTTGATGCTCTTCCAGAGGTCCTGAGTTCAGTTCCCAGCATCCAAGTCAGGAGACTCAAAACCACTGGTGACTTCAGTTCCAGGAGGATCTGGCACCCTCTTCTAGTCTCTGTGGGCACCTGCATACACACACACACACACACACACACACACACACACACACACACACACACAAATACGATTTAAAATAATTTTGTAAAACAAAACAACAATGTGGTGGTACATGCCTTTAATCTCAGCACTCAGGAGGCAGAGGCAGGCGGATCTCTGTGAGTTTGAGGACAGCCTGGTCTACAGAGCAAGTTCTAGGACAGCCAGGGCTACACAGAGAGACTCTGTCTCAAAAAGCCAACCAAATAAAAAAAAAAACAACAAGGTAGATGGCTTTTGAGGAATGATACCCAAGATTGACTGCTGGTCTCCACATGTATACACACATAACTGTACATGCATCCCCCCCTCACCCCGAAACACCCCAAAGTTAGTGTCCTCAAGCTGTGTTCTCAAATTTGAGCATGCACTTTTAGGGACTGTTAAACACAAACTGCTGGGGTACACCTGACCTCCAGCACCTGGGACATGGAAGACACGACATATTGAAACAGTGTGCGTGCGTGTGTGTGTGTGTGTGTGTGTGTGCGCGCGCGCACGTGCATGCGTGCATGAATGTGTGTGAATGCATATATATGCATGTATGTATATGTGTACTGTGTGTGCTATGAGTGGATATATACATGTATGTGTATGTGAAAGCATATGTATGCATGTGTGTATATACGTATTGTGTGTGTGCATGTGTAGGCATGTGTGTGTGTGAATGTATATGTATGCATGTATGTATATGTGTGTGTTTCTAACCAGGTGCCAGGCACTGCTGCTGTTCCAGGAATTATGCTGAAGGATAACTGATCCATGACATTCCAGGTTTTATTCTCTCTGGGAAGAAGCCAAAGGATGGTGTCTTTGGGCTAGTGCTGCCTCTAAAAACACCTCATAGAAATGATTAATACTGGGCTGGGGATGTGGCCCAGGTGGGAGAGTACTTGTCTAGCATACACTAGGCCCTGGGTTCAAACCTTAGCACGGAATAAATGGGGGGTGATGGTGCGTGCCTGTAATACCGGAATTTGGGAGGTAAAGGCTGGAAGATTGGAAGTTCAAAGTCATTCTTGATTGCTTGGTGCGCTTGAGGCTAGCCTGGACTACATGAGATCCTGTCTCGTCAACAAATAAATACCATTCCATTTGTGAGTCACTGGCCACAACTCAGTGACATGTGTACAGTCATGAGGGAGGCTGGGGTGTCAGCCAAGTCAAGGTTTATCTGACCAGTGAATCAGGAAGAACAGACACTGGGAACAGCCAGGAGGAGGCAGACAGCACATCTACCCACACTGTCTACTCAGGGTCATGGAGCTCGCTCGGCCGGCATCCAGGCCCAGCAAGTCACCATCATGTGACCTGAGACAAAGCAGGTCCCTTGTCTTTTTTTTTTTTTTTTTTGGTTTTTCGAGACAGGGTTTCTCTGTGTAGCTTTGCGCCTTTCCTGGATCTCTCTCTGTAGACCAGGCTGGCCTCGAACTCACAGAGATCCACCTGGCTCTGCCTCCCGAGTGCTGGGATTAAAGGCGTGCGCCACCACCGCCCGGCGTCTTTTTTTGTTTGTAATCTCCATTTCTGTGAACTGAGGACTATTCACATCTTCCCTCAGCACAGCTTAGCAAGTCCCTCCCTGGTCTTGGACTCGGAGCCTTGGACACAGCAGGATGAGATATAGGTATATGAACTGGGGTGCCCCGAGTCCAAGAGCAGAGGGACCTGTGTTGGGGCCCTGCCGATGCTCTGCTGATATGGGGTCTTGAGAGTTCCATAGTGGAGCGCACAGGCAGAGTTCAGGAGGAGGTGGTACTACAGTCCCCAGCTACCCGCCAGTGCTGCTGAGGGGATCCAACTTTGAAATGCACGTGAGGGGCTGGCGAGATGGCTCAAAGGGTGAGGGTGCTTGCCACCAAGTGTGAGGACCTGAGTTTGATCCCCGGGACTCACATGGTGGAAGGAGAGACCTGGTTTCTGTATGTTGTCCTCTGACTTCCCTGTGCACGCCACATCATATGTGTGACACTCACATAGGCACACTAATCCGTATAAAAATGGATATGAGTGTGAAGTATAAGTGGTTTCCCCCTCGGGGCCCAGAGCCTTGTGCTCCCTAAGGACTGATGCTCTGCCTGGCTGCTTGTGTGGCTTGGGGTCCTCGAGCTCTAAGCTCTGGGGCAGCAGTTTTCAGAGCTTTTCATGAATAGCCCAGACCTGGCAGAGTGACTCAGGAAGATGACCCCTGAGGTAGGGTCAGCAACGGTTTGCGAACTCATCCGCAGGACCCGGGGATCCTAGAGCCATACTGGGGAGACAGAACCCAGGGAGGGAGGTGCACAGGATAGACCCAGGGAGTCCTTGGATGAGTGGGACCAAGCGTCAGAGGTACCAGGTCACAGGAGGAAGCATCAGAACAGGTCACACGCTGTCCCCCAGCTGGGGCAGCGCCCCTGCATCCTGCCAGAGGCCAGTGTATCCGGGGGAGGCCCCTGGCCGGTGGTTTCCATGGAGCTGTCCCAGCCTTGTTCTTCCTGGGAGGCGGCAGGAGGGCGGGAGTTGGGCCATTTTCTTGTTTTCCCTTCCCCAGGCTGTCACTTACCACCCTCCTCTCTGATGGATGGCATCGACTGAGTCACACTAATGGCTTTCCACGGAGCCCTCAGAACTAATGAAGCTGCTAACGAGCGACCTAGTAAATGAGTCAGGCTGCTTCATCATGCCTGCGCCTGCTTCCATCAAAGGCCACAGAGCAGGCTATACCACATGACAGATGGGGGACACAGGTGACCCCCAGGGTGGGGATGGGCACTGGGCCTGTCACCCAGGCTGGGTGTGGAAGATGAGGGGGGTGGTGGAGAAAAGAGGTTTCTCTCGAGGTGAAGGACGAAGGGGTACAAGGAGGGAGTCTATGAGAATGTGGGAAGAGAGAAGAGGGAGGTGACGGGGGACAGACAAAGACGGGGTGCATGGGTGGGACGAGGGTCCCCCTCAAATGCAGGCACTGGGGCACAAAGACAGGAAACAGACTTTCCCTTTCCTTCCTTTCAGACAGAGTCTCTCAATATGTAATCCAGGCTGGTCTCCAACTTGCAATCCTCCTGCCTCAGCCTCCCCAGTGCTGGGTTTACAGGCATGTGTCACCATGCTCTGTTTTCTTGTGGTGCTGGGGATCAAACCCAGAGCCTTGCATATGCTAAGTGGTCACTCTTCCACTGAGCTGTACCCCAGCCTCCAGCCTTATTCCCAAGGAGACCACAGCTTGGTAGGAAAGGAAGATTATAAACAGATATACCAACTGTTTTAATAGCAAAATGAAACCCAAGGCACCAGCTTTATCATTCTTTTTTCCTTCCTTCCTTCCTTCCTTCCTTCCTTCCTTCCTTCCTTCTTCTTCCTTCTTCCTTCCTTTCTTCCTTCCTTTCTTCCCTTCTTTCTTTCTTTCAACAATGAGGCTCAGAGAAGTCAGGCAACTTGTCCAAAGTCACACAGGGACAAATGCATGTGGGTTCAAACCCAGAACAGTGACACTCCGGAGTCCACACCCTTCGCACAGCCCTTGGGCTTGCAAAAACAAACGGCGTGACCGGAGATGGTAAAAACACATCACTCTGGCTTGATCTCATTTTCTGTGCTGATGGGATTATTTTGTCAGAGGTCAGGGTGCTGGAAACTCCTGTGTCTGGACTTCAGCAAGGCAGTCAGCAAAATGTCTTCTGACACCCTGTGGACTTGGAAATGTGTGGGCGACACGGCTCAGAGGCTACAGGAATGTCTCAACATGAATCAGTACCCCCCCCCCCCCGATTTATTTATTTTATCTTATGTGTACAGATGTTTTGCCTACATGTATGTATGTGCATCATTTATGTGTCTGGTGTTCTGAGCCATCTTTTCAGTCCCTTAGCACTAAAGGGCAGATTCTAAAGGCAATCAAGTGAGCCAGATGTGGCCTCATGCCACAGGCTCCTTGGTCCTGCTATCTGTCTGTCTGTCTACCATCTATAATCTACCTGCCTATCTATCTATCTATCTATCTATCTATCTATCTATCTATCTATCTGCCTATCTATCTATCTATCTATCTATCTATCTATCTATCTATCTATCATCTGTCTATCTATCTATCTATCTGTCTATCTATCTATCTATCTATCTATCATCTGTCTATCTATCTATCTATCTATCTATCTATCTATCTATCATCTATCTATCTATCTATCATCTATCTATCTACCTATCATCTGTCTATCTATCTACCTATCATCTATCTGTCTATCTCTCTATCATCTATCTATCTATCTATCTATCTATCTATCTATCTATCTATCTATCATCTATCTGTCTATCTATCTATCGTCTGTTTGTCTATCTATCTATCTATCTATCTATCTATCTATCTATCTATCTATCTGTCTGTCTGTCTATCTCAGGTTCTCATGTATCCTCAAACTCAATACATAGTTGATGATATCCTCAATGATAAGATGATATGCATGTGTCACAGTGACTGGTTTAGGGGGTGCTGGGGATGGAAACCAGGGCTTCATGCATGCTAGGCAAGCCCTCCATCCACTGAACTACATATCCAGGCCCCCTTTTCATTTATTTTAAGTTATTTGTTTATTTTTGAGACAAGGTCTTGTTACGTAGTCTTAGAGGGCCAGGACCTCCCTGTGTCGACCAGGCTGGCCTTGAACTCATAGAGTCCGCCTGTCCCTGTCTCCTGAGTGCTGGGATTAAAGGTGTGTCCCACCATGCCTGGCTTCCATTTATTTATTTATTTTTTAAAGTATGATATAGTTATTAGAACAACATAATATTGGAGACATTGCTATTAGCTGAAAACAGGAATTATTTCATGTGAAATATTTAAGGAAAAGCAGGTATCTGTAGATTAAGTAAAACCAGAGTACTTGAAATTGAAAAAGGCAAATGCAGGGCTGGTGAGATGGCTCAGCAGTTAAGAGCACTGGCTGCTCTTCCGGGGGACTCAGGTTTGATTCCCAGCACCCACATGGCAGCTCACAACCAACCTTCCATTTATTTTTAATTAGTAAAGTAATACGTGTATGCTTCAGGGGAAAAAAACTACGGATGAAAGAAAGAAAAAGGGACTCACCTACATCTCAGCAACTGTCACATGGTCTATTAAAGTCGCTGTAAAAGAAACTGTTCCTAATAAAACTGAAAAATCAGCCAACAAAAGGCTGCCTACAGCAGAGCTCTTGCTTCCCGGTTGAGCACCTCAGGTCTGACCTCCATCCCCAGTGCCTTTAAAGAAAACAAAGGAAACTTACTGTCCACATTTAGACCCATCCTGCCTGTCTCTTCACGGTAAACAATAAAGTGTAACGCCACAGGCACTGAGGATGGGCTGGGGCAGTGGGGCACACCGACAGGCATTATGCATGATTAAATAGCTACGCATAACGATTTGGGTGCTGTGACCATCTACTACAGAGAGCAAGACAGAGGCTGAAGATGAGGACAGAGATGGAGGCAGGGATTGAAGTAGCTACTTTATTTCTACTACGACTACTACTACTATTAGTGTGTGGGTCTGATGTGTTTGTATAGGTAGGCACATGCCACGGCATCCGTGTTGGGGTCAGAGGGCAGCTTTGTAGCATTGATTCTCTTCTTCCACCTTGTAAGTTCCAGGGATCGAACTCAGGTCATCAGGCTTGTGAGCAAGCTCTTTATCTGCTGAGCCATATCATGACCCCCTCCCCCCGCCCCCCGGGAGCAGGTTTTGTCCAGCCAAGCTGGGGTGGGCCCTAAACATTGGATACGGTTTTCCAAGTCCACCTGCTCGACACACCCTCCCTCCAGCCCCATTCCCACTCGACCCCATAGTCAGTCCAACCTTGCCCCGCAGTCTGTCCCTCCCACTCACCTCTGCATGGGGGACTATGAGGACAGGACTGGCCACTATGATGCCACCTTGCTTCCCTTCCGCTTGCACAGAAGCATCAGCTAGGTGGTGACCCTGGTGGAAGACTCAGACCCCAGCGAAGGCCGAAGTCTTTAAGTAGCATAGCGTTCATGGTGCCCGGTAAGAGTTTCGTTTACCGGTAGAGGAGGGCATCAGCTAGGACTTACCGAGTTGTTACTGATATTGCAAATGATGAGATACAACATCTTGGGTATAACTGTCAATCTCCTCTGGCTGCCTATCTTTCTTGTCGCAGCATAATCCGTCCTGAAGACCATCTGCCCTACAGTATGGGACCTAGCCATACCTGGCAAGCACATAAAGTCCCACTTATATGAGTAACTTGACAACTCATGTCCCGGATGATATACACTACCAACAGTGCTGTAAAACACTCAGACTTCTGCCTAACCCGGAGTGACTTCTACTCACCTGACTTCCTTTCATTCTTTTCTCTCTTCCTTCTTTTTTTCTTTCAGACAGGGTTTCACTGTGTAGACCAGGTTGGCCTCCAATTCACAGAGACCACCAGCCTCTGTCTCCAGATTGATGAGATTAAAGACATACACCACCATGCCCAGCTTCAACTGACTCTTGTTAGGGATACCCAAACACTTTGAGTTAACCATTTTTGTCCATATTATACAAAACCAGTCAGCAGCCAATGGCAACAGCATTCTGGTGTTTCCATTAAAAAAAAAATCAAATTCTAGAGCTGAACGGGAGATCACTGGAGGTATAGATGTGAGACTAGGAATTCTAAGACACACTGAATTTGCTGAAAATAAGGAAGATGTGCCTTAGCAAAGGATTCATGGGTTTTTTTGTTATTGTTATTGTTGTTGTTTTTGAAGGATATAGATGGCCAACAGGATGGTTCAGCAGGTAAAGGTGCTTGCCCCCAAGCCTGATCTTTGGGACTCACTGGGTAGAAGGAGAAAACCAACTTCCACAAGTTGTCCTCTGACCTCCGCCTGTACAATGTGGTACAGGTGTGCGGGCACACACGTGCACTCATGCACACACGTACACTCATGCACACACGTACACTCATGCACACACGTACACTCATGCACACACATACACTCATGCACACACGTACACTCATGCACACACGTACACTCATGCACACAAACAAACAGATAAACAATTTTTAAAAACTGGATCGGGGGCATAAAGCATTTGTTGGCTTCCACAGACACAAAGAGGACATGTGAATGAAATTCTCAGAAAAATAGAAACCACGCCTGGGCTGAAGAGTCTAAGAGGCGGACTGACTGATTACGCAAACTGGAGTTCCCAGGAAAAAGCCACACCTCAGCTAAGGATTGTACAGAGCTGATGGGCCAGTCAGTAGTTGCAGATATTTCCACCAGTGTATTTGACAACTGCCTTGATTTATGACTTTATTCATAACTGTGAAAATGTCCCGAAACCATGTTCACACTGGAACACGTTCTCTGGGGCACCCTAAGCCCACATTCCCGAGCTGTGATCACTCATATTTTCCTCAGGGATAAACTCTCTCCTTTTGCCTTTCCGGTGAGAGCTGTACTTTGCGCTGACAAGAAAGCTTCGTGGCTGCAGAATGTCGAGGATCCACAGTCAAAATTATCTTGGTCTAATTTCACCCCCTTTCATTGTTGACCCCTGTATCTGATCCAATACACTTTTAAACATCAGGTAAAACTATGGGATGTATTCTATTTATTTATTATTTCTTTGTAGACAGGGTCTTACTATGTAGCCTTGGTTGGCCGGGAGCTCATTATGTAGACCAGGCTGGTCTCAAACCCGTAGAGATCCGCCTGCCTCTGCCTGCCTGGCGCTGGGATTGAAGACGTGCACCATCATGCCAGATGGCAGATTCTCTCTGTCTCTCTGTCTCTCTGTCTCTCTCTCTCTCTCTCTCTCTCTCTCTCTCTCTCTCTCTCTCTCTTTCTTTCATTTTCACAGTGCAGCTCTGAGGTCAGAGCCCAGGACCTGAGGCATGCTAGGCAAACGTTGACTACTGAGTCAAACACCCAGCTCTAAGAGATGCCCTCTTTGAAAAAAAGCAGTGGTGGGGACTAGGCAGTGGTGGCACAGGCCTTTAATCCTAGCATGTGGGAGGCAGAGGCAGGTAGAGCTCTGTGAGTTCGAGGCCAGTCTGCAGTCTGGTTTACAGAGCAAGTTCCAGGACAGCTAGGACAGTTACACAGAGAAACCCTGTCTCTAAAAGAAAGAAAGAAAGAAAGAAAGAAAGAAAGAAAGAAAGAAAGAAAGAAAGAAAGAAAGAAAGGAAGGAAGGAAGGAAGGAAAGAAGGAAGGAAGGAAGGAAGGAAGGAAGGAAGGAAGGAAGAAAATACATATGCACCTTCTTCTAAAATGATACATACACTTATAAAAACAAATACACCTAGGTATGGCCCAGAAATCATGCTCCGGGGTTATTTACCTTCAGGAAGTGAATGCACACATCCACACAAAAAACCTGAGCATAATTGTCAGTAGCAGATCTGCCATAACTGCTGAAGCCTTCTAACGAGGGCTAAATAAACCATGACATAAACCGGACTATTTACCTTTGGTCATAATAAGAAATGAAGTATTGATACTCAGAATAAATCAGGTTACTCTCAGAGGCTAATTAGGCTTCACGGACAAAGCCTGTCTCAGAAGGGTATATCCTGATATAACTCCCCTTATATGACATTTGCCAAAAGATAAAACTACAGTGACAGAGAACAGATCTGTGGTTGTCAAACATTAAGAGTCGAAAGATGATGTTATTTTTTTGTGTGTGTCATGAAGATAGTTCATGAAGAATTCCTATCTGGGACTGGAGAGATGGCTCATCAGTTAAGAACACTGGCTGCTCTTCCAAGGGACTGTAATTCGATTCCCAGCAACCACAACCATCTGTAACTCCAGCTCCAGGGCATCTGACACTCTCTTCTGACCTCCACAGGCACTGAACACACATGGCACACAGACATACATGAGCAAAACCACCATACACAAAAAAATTTAAATGTAAATAATGAAGTTATCTAGAAAGTGCTCAGAACAGTATCTGAAAACTAGAAATCTTTCCAAAGGAGCCTTTTAGTCAGAGATCAATTCTTAGTTCATTGAAATAAACTAATATCCTTCCTTTTATTTAGTAGGGAGATAGTCTATTGTTTTTGGCTCTAGTAGTTTTGGATTTAAAATAGAGATTTGTAATCAGAAGTTTTCCTGTGTCCTGCCCTGTCCCTCAGCCGCTCGGTCCCAAGTAAACACACAGAGGTTTATATTAATTACAAACTGCACAGCCTATGGCTCAGGATTCTTGCTAGTTAGCTCTTATAACTTAGCTCAACACATTCCTGTTACTCTGTGTGTTACCACGTGGCCAGTCTGCTGGCATCTTGTTGCTCCTTGGGCAGTGGGCTGGCATCTCCCTGACTCCGCCTTTCTCTTTCCTGCATCTCTGCTTGGATTTCCCACCTGTCTCTAAGCTGCCTTGCCATAGGCCAAAGCAGCTTATTTATTAACCAATGGGAACAACATATATTCACAGCATACAGAAAGACATTCCACAGCACTTCCCCTTTTCTGTCTAATCAAAAAGGAAGGTTTTAACTTTAACGTAGTAAAATTATATATAACAAAACAGTTATCAAGCAAGATTATAGTTATAATATCTAGTTTATTTGTTTTTGGCAAAATTAAAGAAAATATTCTATCATCTATCCTATTTTTGTGAGTCTAAAGTTGTATATCTAATTTATCTTTTATCATGACTAAGGAAAACTATAATTATAACTATACAGTCTTCAACTCCATCAAAGACTTGAGAAGGAAAATAATATTACCTAAGAAAACAGGAAATGTAAACAAGCAATTTCCAAAATTCTATAAATGACTGAGACATCTGGCTGTCTGGACAGTCATCCAAAGTTCCTCTGTAACATTGGGGTATTTATTTCCAACCTATACAGGTCTAGAGTCTCTTTCAGTGAAGCAGGAAATTTTAAGGACTGTTCCACCCATTCTGGCAAAATTCATCAGTTGCTTCTCCCCATGTCCTGTAGAAAGTCTGACAGTTTCTTCTGTGAAGCAGAAACCTAAAGGACCATCTCGCCTTGCAAAGTTCAGTGGTCACCTTCCTATGAGTCCTGCATGTCCAATTTATACAGCATTCTGTCAAGCAGTCAAGGCAAGGGCACTTTTTTGCCCAGTGGCTAACTTTTGCCACAAAGAAAGCAAACTCCATAATGACTTTCTTCGATGCCCATCATCCTGTTTGAAGTAATTGGTGCTGCCAGGAGCAGATGTCTCTTACTGTCCAGAAAAGTCTAAGTTCTTAAAATACTTTAAATGCCTTTCTTATTCTGTAGGTCTTTGAAGTGTTTGAAGATTGCCTAGCTATCTGAAATATATCTTTGCATATCTATAAAACCTAACATGATTGTAAGTTTGACTATTAAGATGACTATTAAGCTGTATTTCTTAATTTTATATTATGTTTTAAAATAAGCTACATAAGCATAATACCCTAAACAAGAGTAGAAATATACATACAGTATAATAAAATTAACTTTAAATTTGTATCAATAAGCCAAAATCCATACTAATGTAAAATATATAAGATTAATAGTTGTTGTTTGGATTAAAGCAGATTCAATAATCTATCCTTTTATCCTATCATTTCTATATTATATATTTCTATATCAGAGATTCCCTCCAAATGGAGTCCCTTTTAGAAGATTTATTTATTTTTTAACTTATTAGATTTTAAAAAATATTGCCGGGCGGTGGTGGCGCACGCCTTTAATCCCAGCACTTGGGAGGCAGAGGCAGGCGGATCTCTGTGAGTTCGAGGCCAGCCTGGGCTACCAAGTGAGTCCCAGGAAAGGCGCAAAGCTACACAGAGAAACCCTGTCTCGAAAAACCAAAAAAAAAAAAAAAATATGTAGGGGTGTTTTGCCTGTCTGCATGTATGTACATAAGTGCACCACATGCACTCCACTGCCCACAGAGGTCAGGAAAGGTCATGGGATCCCCTGGAACAGAAGCTATGGATGGTTGTGAGCCACCATGAGGGTGCTGGGAATCAAACCTAGGTCCTCCTCAGGATCAGCAAGTGCTATTAATCACCGAGCCATCTCTCCAGCCCCACTTTTGGAAGATATAAAAGAGGTCCCTCCCAAACTAAAAACTGGATTGAAGAATACAGTTATTTGTTTTTACTTTTGGTTGCATGAGTCTTTTGCCTGCTTTGAATTCATCGTGGAAAGACTGAACTCAGTTCTGAGTTATCTTCTGGCAGTGATAACTCAAACAGTTCACACCAGTTTTCACAAGATGCTCACGAACTATTTCACAAGGAACCCATGGTTGTTTTCCGGAATGAGTAGCTTCCAGGTTGAGGAGAACTGTCTGCTGGGAGCATCTTCCTCTAAACAAGCTTACAGCTGCAGCCAGTTTTGACAACTGATATTTTTTTTGGTAGTATCACTTGTAGTTCAGAGGACTGAAGACCACAGGCACAATGACAATCCTGTACTATTTTGTCACATTCCATAAATAGATTTAAATATTTGTCCAGTAAGATGAATTCCACTACTAATTTAGCAATTTGTTTAGTAGCAATTGCTTAATCACTATGTAGTCTAGTAATTTGCTTAATAAGTAATTATTAAAAAGGAATAATTCTTTGTAATTGAATTTTTCTGACTGCTAAGGCAGTGGCTCTCCAGCACAGGAAAGGCTCATCCTGCTGGGAAAACATTCAAACTTGACATTAAGACATATTTTGGTCAGGGAGATGGTTCAGCAGGTAAAAAAAAGTACTTGCCACAAAAGCTTGACGGCCTGAGTTCAATCCCTGGGACACACATTAAAATCCAGAGACAGAGGCACACATCTGTACTTCCAGTAGTTCTGCAGTCATCTCAGTCAGGAGAACTAGCCTGAAGCTCACATGCACAGGACAGTGGCAGCAACAAGAGAGACTCTGCCTCAAAGCCAGGTGGATGGAGCGAACCAACTCTTGGCCATTGTCCTCTGCCCTCCACACCTGTGCTGTGGCATGTGCCCCCTCATCTGAAAAAAAGAATATATGGCCCCTTTCACAGGAAAGCATCAAATGGTAGATGACACCAGTGCAGTGTGCCCAGGAGAACCTGGTAGACAGAGTAAGAAGCAGGATTGGGAGGCCATAGTGCCTTTCACAGAGGCTTCAGCAGCATCTGGAGCTGAGGCTACCAGGCTTGTGAAGGTAAAACTGAAGAAGGGCCACAGCAGTGGTGCACACCTGTAATCTCAGCACTCAGGAGACAGAGACAGAAGGATCTCCGTGAGTTCAGGGCCAGCCTGGTCCATAGAGCGTGTTCCAGGACAGCTAGGGCTATACAAAGAAACCCTGTCCCAAGAAAACAAACCAAACCAAACCCAACCCAACCCAACCCAAACCAAACCAAAACACAACTGAAGATAAAGAATGAATTTTTTGTTGTTGTTGTTGTATTCGAGACAGGGTTTCTGTGTGTAGTTTTTGTGCCTGTCCTGGATCTCGCTCTGTAGACCAGGCTGGCCTCAAACTCACAGAGATCTGCCTGGCTCTGCCTCCCAAGTGCTGGGTGGGATTAAAGGCGTGTGCCACCACTGCCCGGCAAGAAATGGATCTTTATCTCCAAGCTGGGCTGTCTGGTCAAGGACCTGAAGATCAAGTTCCAGGAGGAGATCCATTTGTTCTTCCTGCTCATCAAGGAGTCTGAGATCATTGGCTTGTCCTAGGAGCATCCCTTAAGGATGAGTTTCCAACGATCACACCAGTGCGGAAGCAGACTCGGGCTCACCAGTAGACCAGGTTCAAGACTTTTGTCACCATTGGGACTACATGGTCACGTTGGTCTGGATGCTAAGCGCTCCAAGAAGGGTAGCCATTGCCATCCCAGGTGCCACCATCTTGGTCAAGCTTTCCATTGTCTGTGTGTGTGGAGAGGCCTTTGGAGTAACAAGACTGATAAGCCCCACACTGACCATGCAAGGTGACAGGTCACTGTGGCTCTGTTCTGGTGCACTTCATCTGTGGTCCCAGAGGCACAGGCACCTCCTCTGCTCCCATGCCCAAGAAGCTGCTGCTGCTGCTGGTTGCTACACATCACTCAGGGACTGCACTGTCACCCTGAGCAACTTTGCCAGGTCACCTTTGATGCCATCTCTAAGAGCGACAGTCACCCAACCTGGGATCTCTGGGTAGAGAGCATGTTTACTAAGGCTCTACCAGAAATTCACCAACCATCTTGTGGAACCCACAGAGTCTCCACCATGCAGCGGTGCCAGGCTCTTCATAGGTCCCAGGTTACTTCATAGGGTTTTTATAGGAGAAACAGAAATTGAATTAAATCTTGTGGATTTTTTCCCCTGATTTTTTGAGACAGGGTTTCTCTGTGTTGCCCTGGATGTCCTGGAACTCTCTCTGTAGACCAGGCTGGCCTCAAACTCAAGAGATCCTCCTGTCTCTGCCACCTGAGTGCCAGAATTAAAGGTATGCACCACCACCACCTGGCTGGTGGTACACACTTCTAATTCCAGAACCTAGGAGGCAGAGACAGGTGGATTTCTATGATTTCAAGGCCAGTTTGGTCTACACTGTGAGATCCAGGACATCCAGCGCCACATAATTAAACCCAGTCACAAAACAAACAAACAACACAGTCAAAATGTGCTATCAGTCCTAAAAGATTTTTATTTTCTCTTTTAACTTTTATTTATTTATGTATTGTGTGTGTGTGTGTGTGTGTGTGTGTGTGTGTGTGTGTGTGTGTGTGTGCGCATGTGCCCCAGTACATGTGTGGTCAGAGGAAAGCTTTGGAATCAGCTCTTTCCTTCCACCTTTATGTATGTTCCAAGGATGGAATTCAGGTTGCCAGGCCTTCGTGGCAAGGGCCTTTACCAGACGAGCCATCTCTCTGGTCCTCATATCTATTTTTTTCTTAGCAACAGATTTAAATGGATGAAGTTGTTAGAGTTGTTAAAATCCTATTACAAAAGGTACTTAGAAATTACTTGGTTAAAAACCACCCATCCCTCCCCGGCATCTCTGCTTTCATTTTGGGTATCTGTCTTTTACTTTGGGTGAGATTCTTGTCTGACTCTGCACAGACATGTTAAGCAATCCAGGACTGTCTATGGATTTACCTCATCCCGGTGTACCAAAGGCACAGAGATAACCAGAGCTTCCAAACCTGCACTTGCCTTGGGTTCCAGGAACAGCAGAGCCTTGCTGGGTCATTCCCAGATGAGGGCAGTTATCCCCGAGGGTGAAGCTGTAACCTAGGTGTTGAGTCATCCTCTCCTGAGAACCAGCCTGCCCCCTCAGGTAATAGGGACTTCTTCGGACCATCTTGAAGAATTGGAGTTGAGATAATGATCAACTAGCTCACACCTTGGCTAAGACAGCTTGGGTTAAAGTCAGGTCGTCAGGCTTGGTGGCAAGTACCTTTACCTGCTAAGCTCCTCCCTCCCACCCCCCCACCCCCCTACTCCTGGCTTTTCACTCTTTCTAGTCAGGGTTTCCGTTATGGCTAGGTTTATGTCAACTTGACACAAGGTAGAGTCATCTGAAAGGAAGGAACCTCATCTGAGAAAATGCCTCCATAAGATCCAGCTGTGAGGCATTTTATTAATTAATGATTGATAGGGGAGGACCCAGCCCATGGTGGGTGGGGTCGCCCCTGAACTGGCGGGGTCCTGGGTTCCATAAGAAAGCAGGCTGAACAAGCCATGAGGAGCAAGCCAGTAAGCAGCACCCCTCCATGGCCTCTGCATCAGCTCCTGACTCCGGGATCCTGCCCTGTCTGAGTTCCTGTCCTGACTTCCTTCGATGGTGAACGGTGATCTGGAAGTGTGAGCCAAATAACCTTTTCCTCCCCAAGTTACTTTGGTCATGGTGTTCCATCATAATAGTCACCATAACAAGATCATTTCATGTATCCTGGGATGGCCTCAAGCTCTCTATATAGCCAAAGATAGATCATGAACTTCTGATCTTGCTTCTACCTCTGGACTGCTGGGATTGCAGGTGTGTGCCACCACATCAGCACTGGGGGTCAAACTCAGAGATCTGTGCAAAGCAAGCAAGCACTAGACCTGCGGTCCACTCCCAGTCCTCTTGTTGTTTTGTTTTATTCTGAAACAGGGTTTTGTTATGCAGCCCAGGCTGGTCTTGAACTTGAGATCTTCTTGTCTCTGCCTCCCTCGGGCTGCGCCCACATTCGTAAGGAATGACTCTTTCTTACCTTGTAACTTTGCCTGGAGAGGAGTCATTGGCAATTGTCCTATGTATCAGAGGTCCCTGTTCTGGATACTGGCTTCAGGTGACCACTGATGTTACAGGATGCTCAATCGCTTGGGATGAGTGGGCTTGAACATACTAGACAAGGCAAGCTTGTCTAGTTTCTTTTCTTTTCTTTTTTGGTGTTTCAAGACAGGGTTTCTCCATGTAGTTTTGGTGGATCTCGCTCTGTAGACCAGGCTAGCCTCGAACTCACAGAGATCTGCCTGGCTCTGCCTCCCAAGTGCTGGGATTAAAGGCATGCGCCACCGCCACCCAGCAAGGCAAGCGGTTTTCTAAGGTCCAGGTCTCTAGCCTCCCTGACCTGGGCTGGTCTTATTAGGCTCGCTGAGGATGAAGAACAAAGGAATCCCAGCAATTCTGTCCCTGCATCCTCCAAGGACAAGCTGGAGGCAGGTCCTGGTCTCAAGTGCACAATAGCAACTATTTTGGAAGCTCCCTCTCACAGATGTCAGCCCCCACTTCCCAGACCTGTCTCATGGAGGCTGAGTCATGGGTCAATGATGATGGTGGGCATGTCATGGGGCCAGCCAAGCCTATTGATCGAGGACTGAGCCATCCTCCCCACTAATCAACAGTTAATTAAGTCTTTGATGAGGAGGTGGTGATTAATGAACAGTCAGTTGGTCCTGTAATTGGGATGCGGAGTGGGCGGGAGTGCCATAGACTCACAGAGGGGGTCTGTGAGTGGGGGGTGGCTCCCGGTCCGCACTGAGGGACCCCCTTGGGTTCAGCTGTTTCATACATCGAATCTGGGCCTTCCCTTGGGTTCCCCTTTCTCCTCTGTCATCTTTCCTTGAACTTTGTATTCCCTCAGGCTGTTGGGGGGCAGTGTCCAGGTGTGATGAATTCTCCATGTTCTTTTCACAGGCTCCTTTATCTCTGTCTGGGGTCAATGCACCTACAAACCCCTCACCACTGTAGCTAGCTAGCCTATGAACTTCAGGAGCCTATGGACAAATGTCCATTACCATACCCTTGGCCCTGGTAGCCTGTAGCGTCCTTGTCTATCTAGACTCTGATCTCTATGATCAGAGCGGTCCTAACCAGTGTCCAGGCTGCCCTCTCTCCAGCCCTGTCTTTTCATCCATGGCCTTTGGCTTCCCCTAAAGGAATAGAGTTATTTCCCTTCTGTCGTCTCCTCTCCAACACGACACTGGCTACTCTCTCTGTATCTGTTTTAAGATGGGGGTTCCCAAGGATATGGCTATGACTCTCCCCTAAGATGAGGGTTCCTGGAGTACAAGGCTGTGCCTTGACTCTCAGATACAGGCTCCCTAAGAATAATCTCTCTCCTTTCTCCAGGGCTGGGGTACATGTCCCTTTGACCTGATGTCCTCTTCCACCTACGTGCTCAGCAAGATGACCTGGTGCTTCTTCTGTTACATGGGGCCCACGGGACCTGGCTGGTTGATAAGGATCTGTTTCCGGAGAGTGCAGGTGACTGAACCCATAAAAAGGTGATTGAAGGAGCCCTGAATGCTCCATCTCAGGCGAGTTCTAAAAATAGCATCCACAGCCATCTGTCCTGGAAAGTGGAAGGGCTGGCCCAGAACGAGGGGTCTGGTCAAGATGGCCCCTCCTGTTTCCATGGGTTGGATGGAGTGGTGACTCTGGCCAGGCTGAGAGAAGGAACTGGAACAGGCTTTACAGAACACTTCCCTACGGCCCTCTCTTCTTGATGAAGCAGGTGGGTCTGATGTGGTTGGTGTTCTGGGGCTCTTCTTCCACTCAGCCACTCAGAGTAGGTTGTGGTCCAAGACTTATCATACCCCAATCCTTGCTCCCATGTGCAACTCCTGAGCTTCAAGGTACCAAGCCTGTCTCCTGTCAGTGACAAGAAGGCTGTTTCCGAGGTCTGTCTGCCCTCTTCCCCTGTTTGAGCCATGGGTGACCCCTCAGAACTTCAGTTTTCTCAGCTATAAGATGGGGACACTCTGAATATCGTGCAGGAATTGATGTGTTTTGCAGTGTAAAATAAATGCTTAGTAAACATTAGTGGTTGCTCCCTTCTGCAGATGCACACCGCCTTCCCTCACCAGCCCCAGAATCCAGTGATGGCTGTAATGGGCTCAAACAGTAGCATACACCTGGTCACCTGGCATCACTCAGCCACAGAAGACACCTATGTCCTGATTGGGGATGCGATTCCATCTTGAGAGGGCATTCTACGTCAGGTATGTATAGCTGGTCCTGGGTCTGTCTGTTCTAGGCTGGAATATACATGTAGCTGATGCAGCTGCTTCTGGGAAGGGAACTAGATTTTTCCTCCCCCGTCTCCCTTTCAATGGAGAAAGGACACAACGGAATGTCTGTCCAATGAGGCTTCATCCTCAGGACATCATAATCAGGTTGGGAGGCAAGGTCACATGCAGGGAAAAAGA
Organism: Peromyscus californicus insignis; assembly: GCF_007827085.1. Taxonomy (NCBI): domain Eukaryota; kingdom Metazoa; phylum Chordata; class Mammalia; order Rodentia; family Cricetidae; genus Peromyscus; species Peromyscus californicus. The sequence goes on from NW_026294551.1 coordinate 20,637,748, forward strand.
CTTCCCCTGCATGTCCAGTCAGTCCTGGGATGTTGTCAAACAGAAGCACACAGGGTCACTTCTTGGAAGGGGCTGTCATGGGTCCCCCAGGCTGTGGGAACTGTGTTCCCCCTTCTCCATCCCTTTCTATGAAAACACTAAGGAAGATGAACTCCCATTCCTGATTTTGTCCAAACTCTAGATTCGCTTCCTTGTGGCAGCTGCGGGGGTGAACACAAGATTCAGACAAGGCACCCCTCCAGAAGGCCCCCAAGTCGGAGGACGGGGGCTGCCTACTCAGCTCCTGCGAGGTGGAGAGACAGCACGTCCTGGCTGGGTGTAAAGTCAGCGATTGGCAGGGGTGGAGGGAGGGAGGAGACAAGCCCTCCCTTGGTGGATCCCCTCCCCTGGATTCCCCCTCCCTTTCCAAGTGGGATATAAGTCCCGCAGGGAAGCTCGGAGCAGAGGCCAGAGGCCAGCGTTCAGGAGCTGTCCAGCACTCTAGCCTCCGCTGCCTTCCACCTCCTGCTCATCTCGCTTCCGGAGCTGTCACTGTGAGTGACCGGGGCCCAGGAATGGCCTGGTATCCTTGGACTTTGTAGGGAAAGCGAGGTCGGGTCAGTGGAAACTGGAGCTGAGTAGTTGGAAGCTGGATGGGCAGGGTCTAGCTGCGGAGAGATGGAGAGCCCGGGGGAACCCGGGTGACAGCTTTGCTGTCTTCTCTTATCTACCTCTTTGGGTACTAGCGGGAGCGGGGAGGCGGGCAGGGCTGTCTAATGGAGGAGGAAACCGAGGCTAGAGATGGTGGATGGCGGGAGAAGACGAGGCGAGCCGGGTGGCTGAGACACACAGGTCTTTGAGATGTGGGCCCGACGGCAGCCGCAGCCTCCCTCGTGGGAGGGACGAGGCTCAGGATGGCCCACCCTTCCATGCTCCCTTCCTAGATGGTGGCGGTGCGTAGGCCTTGGTCCGTCATGGTCGCGGTGCTGCTAGTCCTGCTGGCCTGCCTGGGAGCGCTGGTGGACGCCTACCCCGCCAAACCCGAAGCTCCGGGCGAAGACGCCTCCCCGGAGGAGCTGAGCCGCTACTACGCCTCCCTGCGCCACTACCTCAACCTGGTCACCCGACAGCGGTGAGCGCTGGAGAGGGCGGGGCGGGAGGACCTCCCCGGTTGCACCCTCGTCCCAGCTCCACCTGGAACTGACCATGCCCCTTTGTGGTCCTGCCCCCAGGTATGGGAAAAGAGACATCCCAGAAGCTCTACTCTCCAAACTGCTCTTCACCGATGACAGCAAAAAGCTCCCCATCAGGTCTCGGCAAAAAGCACCCACCCTCCACATGCATCCCCTGGAGAGCGGACTGGCCCCATCACTTACACCTCCCATTCAATTCCTTTCCTTTCCCTCCTGCAGGCCAGAAGGTGCCTACCAATGGTGAAGACCCCCAAGACCTCCTTCGAGATGTGCTAACTATACCGACTTCATTTGCATACTTGGCTTGAAGAGAGGACTCCATATCTTGGTGTCCCGGGCGCCCAGGCTTGCGGGCGGTGTGTGTTCATTTCCCTGTCCCCAAATAAAAAGCAAATTTCACACAAAATACGCGTGTTGTGTTTATGTTTCCGTCCCTTTCGCTTTTGTGGAGGGGGCGTCCGTGGTGTGTAAGGTGGCGGCTGGAGCCGCAGCAACACTGGTGGCTAAGAAAAAAAAGATTCTGAGGACAAGGAGAGGACTTGGTGCAAGAGCTCAGCATAGACACCTCCTCCCAGCCTGGGGCTCCCAAAGGACCTGGGAAGGGAGCCTAGGAGAGTGGGTGGAGTGGATTCTGAGCAGGGGCCAGCAAAGATCCGGATGGAGAGGTGTTTGAGGGCAGTCCAGGAGAGTGGCAGGGAGAAGGCTAGGCAGCACTGCAGGGGAGTTCTCCTGAACAGCCATGGTTAGTCCCAGGACCATCGAGGACAGGATAGGGTCTAGGATGGGAGGACCCTGGAGGAAGAGACCTTGGAGAGGTGATGTGGGTGCACTGAGTGAGGAGGTAAATAAGTCACCTTCCTCGTTCCCTGAGTGGGGGAAGCAAGGGGAGTGTGGAGGTCTCTGTTCTCTCAGCAACAATTGGAATTCCCCATATTGCTGAACGCAGACTCGATGTCTATCACTAACTGTGGTTTTCTGGTGAAAAGGCCGTGGGGATACCCGAAATTCCTCTCTTTCCCCATTAAACACTGAGGTCTAAAGTGTTGTGGGTGTTTAAACTATAGTCTAACCAGAACCCCTGGGTATCTCTTATCGCAGGAAGCCCATTAATTGGCCCATTAATTAGGCCTTTCCCCCCTTCTCTAGACACCCATATCTCTCTCTCTCTCTCTCTCTCTCTCTCTCTCTCTCTCTCTCTCTCTCTCTCCTTCTCTGTTCACTATGAAATGTGTCCATTTCTCTGTGTCCTGTTTTCCGAGGTCATGGGGGATGGGATGGGGGTCAGGGCTGGTAAAAGGGCATGTGTGCCCTATCCTCTATTAAGAAGCACCGGCCTGGGGAGGTGGCTGGGGAATGAGAGGGAGGTGATCATGTTGAACCCAAGGCTACAGCTCCAGAGAAAGGGTGTCAGTCAGGAAGGCTGGGTGGTACCGCTGAGTGGATGGGAGAGGCATGCCGGACTCATTACATCCTGGTGGCCCTGGAAGGAGAGAAGCCTCTGCTATAACACTTCCTGCACAGGGGACCATGGGGGGTCCCACATCTGTCTTCTGGTGCTGCTCTTCAGGGCCTGAAGGGAGAGGAGGAAGAGGCAACCCCAGAACCCAACACGTCATAGACTGCATGGGTTCCGGTCTCCACAGGCCTTGCTTGCAGTACATTTCCTTCCTCTCCTGCCTGGAAAGCCCCCTTGCATCATAGTCACCTCCTAGGGCCACTCCTGCTTCCTCTTGGCCGAGTTAGACCCTCGGCCTCTCTCCCTCCAGTACCGCCGCTTCCTGAGACCCCCTGTTCTACCCCAGTGGCTCCCTGTGTCCCTCCTGAGACCCCCTGTTCTACCCCAGTGTCTCCCTGTGTCCCTCCACTGTTCCTGAGACCCCCTGTTCTACCCCAGTGTCTCCCTGTGTCCCTCCACTGTTCCTGAGACCCCTGTTCTACCCCAGTGTCTCCTCGTGTCCCTCCACTGCTCCTGAGACCCCTGTTCTACCCCAGTGTCTTCCCGTGTCCCTCCTGAGACCCCTCTTCTACCCCAGTGTCTTCCCGTGTCCCTCCACTGCTCCTGAGACCCCTCTTCTACCCCAGTGTCTCCCTGTGTCCCTCCACTGTTCCAGGCTTGCAGTGACTGGCTGTGTGTCTGGATGCTGCTGTCTGTGGTCCCTGTCTGCTCATCTGCTTGGAGAAGCTGGGGTCAGTTTGAAGCTAACAGAGGAGAGACCTGGCGTGAATCATATGCATGGTCACAGACAGTTTGTGTAAAGGTGGCATGTCCAGGTGACCGTTAGTAAGGTGGCTTTACTTCTGGTTCACTCTGAGGAGGAGTTTCGAGCAGGTGTGTAATCTGGGACCGATCAACTTGATATAAAGGAAACTTAGCTATAATAATAGCAACAGAGGCAGTGGCAATAATTATCTTTGCAAAAGGCTCTGCTTAAAACTCACATTGATTTTATCGTGTGTGATGTGTGTGATTTTATCGTGTGTGATGTGTGTGATTTTATCGTGTGTGATGTGTGTCATAGCTTGTGGAGTTAGGAGGACAACTTTGGGCAGCCAGTCCTCTCCTTCAACCTTCACATTGGTCCTGGGGGTCAAACTCAGGTCAGCAAGCCTGCGTGGTCGGGCAGCAAGCCTCACACACCAGTTTTCTTTTGAGAAAGAAGTCTCTCCTTGTGGTCCTGGATGTCCTGGAATTCACTGGATACACCAGGCTGGCCTTGAACCATCAGAAATCCACCTGCCTCTGTCTTTTGAGTGCTGTAATTAAAGATGTCTGCCACCATGCACATCTTTATGTGTTAGATCATTAGCTACATGTTTTACACACATCATCGTACTACCATATTGATTTGGTTTTGTGTGTGTGTGTGTGTGTGTGTGTGTGTGTGTGTGTGTGTGTGTGTATCATGGTACTCATGTGCAGGTCAAAGGTCAACTTTCAGGAGTTGTTCCTTCTTTCTGTGGTGGGTTTGGGGACAGAACTCAAACCCTGCTGAATCTTCTTGTCAGCCCAAAGTGTTACCTATCGAGGTACCTTTTGAGGAAGGATCTGGACTATAGTTCTAGGTAAGGGATGGCTATACCATAACCTGCTTCTTCTCAATCTCAATGACCTCACCTTAAAAAAAAAACACAACAAGTAAATAAAAGGCTGCCTGGGCCTCCTTCTTGACCCCCTCTTCCTCATCTCCTCCTGGTGCCCCTAAGAGCAAATGTGCAAGTTGGGCATAATGACACATTTGGGAGGCTGAGGCAGGAGGATCACAGTTTTCGAGATCAGCTGGGGTTACATAGTGAGATGCCCCTCAAAAATAAAAAACAGGGGCTGAGGAGACAGCTCAGCTGGTAAAATACTCACTACACAGGGTAAGGACCCAGGCCCGTCCGCAGCACTCATGGGGAAGGGCAGCCATAGCAGCATGTGATTATGATCCCAGTATAAGAGCGGTGGAGACAGGAGGATCCCTGGAGCCCACTGGCCCATCAGTTCAGCCTAATTATGAGTCCCAGGCCACAGTGAGGGACCCTGGCTCAAGAAACAAGTTGGATGGTGTTTGAGGAACCACACTTGAGGTGTGCACATGCACATACACTCACGTATACACAAACCACCATACACACCTACACATAAACCCCCCACACCCTTCTACACACACCTGCACATACTCACCCCTCCCAACACACACACACACACACACACACACACACACACACACACACACACACTACAAAACAAAATGGAACAAAATCATATGTACTGCAAATGACTCCTGCTTGGCCTGTTCACTGAGAGCAGCAGGGGTTGAGGTAAGAGAGCCAGGCCAGGGAGTGACGGAGGGGACAGGATCCTGGTCAGATCCCTGTCCTGGAGGATGTACATGGGGCCTCTGCACGTTGTTCCTGTCTTCTTCATTTGCCCCCGTGTTTCTGGGCTGTCCCTCTCCTAATCTCGTTATGACATTGCCCAGTAGCCATCTTCCTGGTCCAGAGAGCGTGTGGCTAGTGAGGGGCCATTAACATCTTGGTCAATCTGTCTGCTGCATCTGCTGCTAAGGACATGTGCCTTCCCCTGACGCTCCATTCAAGCATTGCAGGAACCCATAAAGGCCAGCAGGAGCCGGCTGGTGGTGGAGCACGCCTTTAATCCCAGCACTTGGGAGGCAGAGGCAGGCGGATCTCTGTGAGTTCGAGGTCAGCCTGGGCTACAGAGTGAGTTCCAGGAAAGGCAGAAAGAAAGAAAGAAAGAAAGAAAGAAAGAAAGAAAGAAAAAGAAAGAAAGGAAGGAAGGAAGGAAGGAAGGAAGGAAGGAAGGAAAGAAAGGCCAGCAGGAGCTATCTGAGTTCTAGATGTGGTCATACTATTTAGAAGGCATGGGCACTGCCCCCTTCTCCTAGATTATCGCCACCTGCAAGGACCTTGGAATCTGTTGTTGCAAAAATCTAAAGCCACGGGTTTGGTTGACATTTGAGGAGCAGCTCTGATTTCTTAGGACCAGACAAAGCTGGCTGACTTGCGTGGCAAACTGTAAATAGTTCCCGCACCAGAACCAGCCCCCGAATTCAGTCTGTTTGGTGAGGGTCCTTCACCTGGAGTAGAGGCCAGAACAGATTTCATGAGGCTCGAGCCCGTGGACACTCAAGACCCTTAAAACCGGCGCCGGAGCCAGGCGCCCCCTGGTGGCAGCTGTAAGCCGCTCCCAGACAGTGCGGGGCCTGGAATCGGGACTTGCATAGTGGGAAAACTAAACCCAGAGAAGGTCCAGGCTTGCTAAGAAATGAAGTCCACTTACTCTGTGGAATGTCAGCTGTCTGTTGAGCCGTTGGTGTTCTTCTTGTTACAATACATGAGAGCTGAGAGGACCGGGCTCCCTTTCTGGGGGTGGGCGCAATGACGTTCACTTATGGAGGGTGTAATGGCATCATGTCCCCAGGACAACACAGGGGGGCAGGGGCAGGGGCAGGGGCAGGGGCAGGAGCAGGAATTGGGCCCAGGCCTATTTGACTTCTAACCTCACCACGCCAGATTCCTGGCAGGTCCCCCCCCCCCCCCCCTGCTCATCACTTCCTGCGTTTTCAGGACCCACTCTGATGCCTCTTGCTGTTCTGACTTGAGAGCAGAACCTCAGGAAAAAGCAAGAGTCTCTTGCTCCCTTCTCCATGGTCAACATAAACAGAGCCAGTGACTGCCTCCTGGTCTGAGCAGGGTAGAGGTCCTGGCTGGGGAAAGGATACCGAACATGAAGAAGACAGAGGTGTGCACCAGGAGAATCTCCCAGGGGAGGAATTGAAGTCTGACTGTGAGATTTGGGGGTGAGTCTGGGAGTCTCCCATCCCTTAGTCAGGAAGCAGGAAGTAATAGCAATACTCTGACAGGCCCAGTTAGAGGAGTTCACGTTTGTTGTTAGCTCTCGTTTCAAACCCTGGACATCTAGGACAGAGTGCAGGTTTTTTGTTTGTTTGTTTTGTTTTTGTTGTCTGCCAAGTAGGGCCTGGCAGGGGTTCAGTGGGATGGTAATATGGAGCTTTTTGGACAACTTGAAGCTTGTAAGTGATGCTGGTTTTTAGCACTCCCCTGGGACAGACCTCTGGGGTGGGAAAGGAAGTAGCTACCAGAAATTGTCCCTTCCCCATGGACCCCGTGTCCTTTGACCTCTGGCCTACCAGATCTTGGTTGGCATCCTATGCATGCACCAAATAGGTTTCTCCACTCCTTTCCAAATAGCTTGAGGACCCAAGACTCCTTCTCTGTCCCTTCCTTTTTCTAGCTGTACACAGGAAAGGAAGGCCCGACTTCCATCCCTCGTGCTGGGGGTGGAGCCTGGAGCTGTAGCCTCAATCTGTGCCCAGAGGAAATCCTATTGGTGATTGGGGTTGTCCCTGGGGAGGCTGTACTGAGGCCACCAACTAGAACCTCTGGGCTATCATGTCAGGACTCTGTCATTTATGAATCAAGGCTGTTGTGGTGCCCAAAGCTGGGTGCAGACCCCACAGGAGACCCTTGCCATGGTCCAGCCTCGTTCATTCTGGGCTACTCTGACACCAAGAACACTGCCCTGGATGGTGCCTTCCTCTTTCTGGGTGCAATGCATGTATTGCAGGTACCAGGGAGACAGCCAAATGGGGTTGAAGGCTGGCAGTGAGAAAGGCTGACAGGAGGCGGGGACTCTCGGGGTGCTGAGGACTATAAAGGGGCACAGCCATGCGCAGGGAGACCAGTCCAGCAGGAGGTAGGTGTCTTCGTGGTCCAACACCCACTTGCTCAGGATACAGGGTAAGTGGGCTCATCCTGCCCTGCCTCTGGGGACCTCTTGAGTTAAGGCTGGAATTAGAGGGCAGGAATTGGTGCTTTGTAGGACTGAGGCCCTCAAGAGGCCTAAGGTCCTTCTTCAGTCTCTCTCTACATCTGTACAAACCTGTCAATGGAAGGCTGGACCCACAGTGCCACAGACTTCTGTTCCTGTGCTTTGCAAGTGAATTCTGCATCCCCCACCCGGTGTTTCCCACTAGCCCTGGCCATTCCTGCATCCTCAGAGCCATCAATGCCATAAGTCCTGTGTCTCCAGCCCTCATACCCGCGTTCTCTGCTCTGCTTTTCTATGTTGCCTAGGCCAGGGCTAACCTTTGGCTGCTGACCTGGTCATTGAGGGGCGTGTGTGTGCGTAGGTGTCCTTGCTTTCTAGGGAAGGAAGGTGGTGGATGCTGGTAGCTCCTTCATTTGTCCTTGTCCCCAGGCTTAGCTTGAAGAAATGTGTGGTGGGCCAGTAGGTCCTGGATGCAGGAGGATTCGCAGATGGGCTACGTTCTGTTTTCACCCTGTTCCTTGTTCTTTAGATGGCCACTGCATACTGCTGCCTCTCCCTGTTTCTCCTCTCCACCTGGGTGGCTCTGCTGCTGCAGCCCCTGCAGGGTGCCTGGGGGGCCCCACTGGAGCCAATGTACCCAGGGGACTATGCTTCACCAGAGCAGATGGCCCAGTATGCTACTCAGCTCCGCAGATATATCAACACACAAACCAGGCCTAGGTATGGTGTGTGTGTGTGTGTGTGTGTGTGTGTGTGTGTGTGTGTGTGTGTGTGTGAGAGAGAGAGAGAGAGAGAGAGAGAGAGAGAGAGAGAGAGAGCGCGAGCGAGCCCTAACACTAGCCCCAGTCCCTTCCATGCCTGCTCTGAGAAAACAGTATTCCTACTGAGTGGCTTGGGTCCTTGTGCTGTGGGCAGGACAGTGTCTACGGGGGAATACAAGCCAGGTGAGCTGACACCCGAGTACCACACTTATCCCAGCTGTCTTCCTTACCAGGTACGGGAAGAGAGATGAGGGGAGCACAGCTGGACTTCCTAGAATGCAGCTCCCCCCATGCACCAGCCCCTGGCTGGTTTGATTCCCTGCTTGGCTCCCTGGAGCTAAGGACAGGTCTGGAAAGTGGCGATCTGGAGGAGGGGGAAGGAAAACAGGGTCTCAGGGAGAACAAGGGCTGTCCTTTCTCACTGTTCCTTTCTTTTCTTACAGGGAGCTCAGCCCAGTAGACCTGTAGTGCCCTGCCTGTTTCCTGCCTGTGGCTGTGGAACAGCACCAGTCCAGCCCTTTCCTCCGCATTCTTGCAACAACCTGCCCCCTTACAAACTAAATAAAGCAAGTTAAAAATCCCAGCCTCGTGTGTGTGTGTGTGTGTGTGTGTGTGTGTGTGTGTGTGTGTGTGTGTGTGCATACTGCTGCCTCTCCCTGTACGCACACCCATATGGCAGGAGAAGGTAAAATTCACAGACAGGGAGGCTGAGGTGGGGAGGGGAGTTAGGATGAGCATGAGTGTCTGTAGAGGCTCAACTCACCCTTTTCACAGAGGGGCAAGTTGTGGTCCAGAGAGACGTGAGAGTACCCTGAAGGTCTGTGATGTGGCAGTCTTGAGCTTAACCTTCCTGTCCCAGCACCTCTAAGCCATCCAGCTCTTCAGCCCGAGGCCAACCTGTTCCTACATGTACCCTCAAGACTGCTTCCTATAACCTGGGCAGTGGGGGAAGAATCATTTATATTAAAGTGCCTTTGGCATGGGGCGGGGGCAGTCCCTGAGGTCTAGTGCTGGTGGGAAGACAGTTGTCTGATTTGTAGGGTGGTCTCAGAACTGTTCTCTAGAAATCTGGAGAGAATGGGTTGTCCTGAGAGGTAGTGAACTGCCAGCCTGAGAATGGGCTTTAGCTCCCGCTGGGAGAAAGCCGTAGGGAGATGTTGCCCCCAGGGAGAAGACACAGTTAGTCAAACGTTCTGAACACCTCCCTGTGTCCAATCTGTGGCATCCACGTGTTGGTTCTTGGGGCAAGGAGGGAAGACCCAGGTACTTCCTGAAGAGTCCCTATAGACTGTCTACCCATACTGGGCAGCCTGCACAGGTGGAGATGGTATGGTGCCGTGGTGGTGGTGGTGGTGGTGGTGGTGGTGGTGGTGGTGGTGGTGATGGTGGTGATGGTGGTGGTGGTGGTGGTGGTGGTGGTGGTGGTGGTGGTGGTGGTGGTATGGTGGTGGTATGGTGGTGGTGGTGTGTGTATGCAAAATGAGAGAGAGAGAGTGAACTCGACTCCCCTTTCTGGGAACTTTTGTGGATAGGGACGTCATGGGGAATGGAAGACATAAGACATTTGCAGAATGGCTTCTCCCATCTTTGCCAGAGGCTGCATCTGAAGGGTCTGAAAGTGGACTTGCTGGATGAAAGTCCACTTTCCCAGGCTCAGCATTTGGCATTGATCCCATAACAATGACATTGTAATTGTGCTTCTATGTGTTGAGTGTGAATGACCTGGAGGCGGAACCTGCCCTAAAAGGCCAAAGGCTTTTACAGGATGTGGCTACACTGCAAATGCCTGGCTCAAGTTGATTCTTAAGTCCAAGGGGTGTCTAGGAAGGGATAGAGAGGTTTCTGCAGAAGAGCAGGGGTTAAATGATGGTGCTAGAGCCTGAAGTTCTCTTCTCTGGCAGCTTAGGTGATGGCTTCTGTTTTTAGTTTACATGTATGGGTGTTTTGACTACATATATGTCTGCGCACTACCTGTGTACCTGGTGCCTTTGGAGGCCAGAAGAGGGTTTCAGATCTCCTGGATCTAGAGTTTCAGATGGTTGTAGAATCCAGTGTAGGTGCTTGGAATCTCTGGATTCCCTGGAAGAGCAGCTAGTGCTCTTAAGACCCGAGCCATCTCTCAGCCTGAGATGGGTTCTATGGAGAAAGGTAAACATTCTTAGAGGAAGAAATTAGGAACCTGCCCCCTCACACCTGGGTCTGATAGCCGGATGATATGGGAAGGAGTGTGTGGCCCTGACCAGAACTCTGTGGTGACCAGGCTTCAGGAATGGGCTCTACCAGGTTCAGGGTGGGGGAGGTCCCTAGACTCTACCCACTGTGTTTGTTTTTGTGCCACTTGCACAGGCTAGACCAGCATTCCAACCGGTGTGGTGTGGTGAACCTTGGCAGGGAGCAGGTCTGGCTGGAGCCCCTGTTTTGAAGTTGCTAGGACCAATTCTTTCATCTTCTCTCTCTCTGACTCACAGCCAGTCTCTCTGGAAGCAGAGGACGGGGGTGAGGTGGTAGAGGGTGGGTGGGTAGGTAGGTTGCAGGGTGATTCGGTGGGGACAAACCTAGGCTGAGACCTGTTTATCTCACGGGAGGAATTACAGAGTCCCCTTCCTCACTGAAGGGGCAGGGCCTTCCTTCCAGTGCCCACAGAAGCCACAGAAGCAATAGAGATTCTTTTTTAAAATTTATTTGTTTATCCATCCCTTTATTGTTATTGTGGTTTGTATGATGTGTGTGTGTACACACGAGTCATGGTACGCGTGTCCTTTCTTCCATCTTAAGAGATCCGGAAGGGAACTCTGGCCGGCAGGCTAGTGGCAAGTAACCTCGAGCCACCTCATTAGTCCTGCTCTTTCTCTTTATTGTCCATGCTGCGTGGGTAGGGAGGAATAGAGGTCCGTCTCATCGTCTAAAAGGGTCCAAGGGTAGTCAGATTCTGGCCAGGTGTCAGATTCTGGCCAGGTGTCAGATTCTGGCCAGGTGTCTGGAGGTCAAGGTACAGGCTGGTGAGGAACACCCCTGGCCCAGGCATACCCCTTTTACATCCCCAGGGTTTCCCCTCTCTCTCCTACCCACCTGCTCAAGGATATAGGTGGAGGTCTCTGCTGGCTGCATTGTGGCTGGAGCCCAAGGGGTTCCAGGGCTTGGGGTTTGCTGGTGTTTTGCGGTCATGGGGTTCGTGATGGTCAAGTAAGGATGTACTGTGGTACTCGATGGGGTGGATTTGGTAGAGTTGGATGGTTTCTTGTCGTTTTTGGGTTTCTTCAAACTAGGGGATACGTCATTGCAGAGACCGTGGGGCCAAGTAGTGAGTGGGGTGCCAGGCATCCCTCCCCCCATCCCTCTGCCAGCCCACCCGTTGCTGAAGAGCTTCTCTATGTACTTGTTGATGTTGCCAAAGTTTGCAAACCATCTGGCCACTCTGGGCTCGGGAGACTGCTGCAGTTGGACCTCTTCGCCCAGAGCGCCATCGGGTGGCACCAGGAGTGACGCTAGGCACCCCAGAGCCAGTGCGCACGCGCAGGGTAGAGCTATGGTCTGGAGGGGGTGGGACAGATAGCATGGTCAGGTGACCCTGGGAAGGGAGGTGGGGTGGGATGAGGTGGAGTGAGGTGGGGTAGGGTGAGGGTGGGACCTGATTGTGCCCGCACTGAAACTTGTGGAGCCACACACCGTCTCTTGGGAAAGCTGGGAGTGTGGTGAAGCTCAGACCCGAAGATGCAGCTGCCTCTGGTATATACAGAGCGTCTAGGGAATCCTGGTTCCCGGGGAGAATAGGGTATGCCTGGATGTGCACCGCGATATCCCCAAAGCACTGAGGTAAAAATGAACAGAAGCCACGCTCTGACAAGGATACATGATCTAGAGTTACCAGTCGGGTACCTGACCTCACAGACTTCTGCTGCAAGTTCCTTGTGCTCCCCACTCCAGCCTTTCCCACCTCCTTATCTGGTCCTCAGAAACCCTAGACATGCTGTTGTCTGCCTGGAAGCCTGGTTCTCCAGATGTCCCCAGGGCCAGTTTAGCTTCAAGCATCAGCTCAACATTCTAAGTGAGTCTAACCCTGGCACCCCTACATAAAGTTGCCACCCACTCTTCTCTTGCACGGCCTCTGCCATGTCCACGTCTTGCTGTAGTCTACACTCATTTGTAGTTATTGTCTGGACCTCTTCCCAGCCCCACCTCCTCCCACCTCACTGCAGGTGGGCTCTTCGCCTACTTTCTCTTTGATGTAGTACTGTCGGCCACTCAGATCCCCGCCTGGCGTTTAACACGTTAAATGAATAACATAGTTGCACACTGGAGTGCTAGTCCAGGAGTCTTCCCATCCCCAGAAACAAACAAACAAACACACACACACACACACACACACACACACACACACACACACACACACACACAGAGCATGATACCCCAAATAGGACACTTCCTTTAAACCCCTGAGCCCCTGAAATCTCTCTTAACAGAATTCCCCTCATCTGCACCACCTCAAGCAGGGACAGGAAGCTCTCTGTGACAGCTGTCCTGGCCATCAGAACGGCTTCCCTTTTTCACGCCCTTAGCGGGCCTGTGGAGGGGCCCTTGGTGCCAGCCTCCATTCCCAAGCTCCCGGAGAGCACAGATGACAGACAGTCCGTCCCACAGTTAGCCACCAGATATTACCATAGTGCTGGGTAGGTCCAAAGCGACACAGCAAAGGGTCTCTGGCCAGGACTTCGTTTATATTTCTGTGGATTCATGACCTTGTCCTCTAAGGCCCCGCCCCAGCCTGACTTTCTGCTGCACCTGTGTCCTGATCCAGGAAATGGGAACAGAGAGAGTATGGGGGCGGAAGCACATGGCCTACCGATTGTCCTGACTAAGGCTCAGTGTCTTCCAGGGGCCCAGCGGGGTGGGTGGTAAAGGTGGGAGGCTCCTGGAGCCAGGGGCATTTTTGTTCCAAGATCATAGGTCCTGGAGAGGAGCTGTCTCTGGGGTTGTGAGTGGGCGGTGTCTTTCCCAGGGGCTATTGTCTGGGGTCAGCAGAGGCCAATGCTGAGAGACACCTTGCTTACCCCGCTGATCCGAGGGCAATCTTCCTGTAGGGTCGCCGTGGAGGCCGAGTGTGTCTGCTCTGGCATCTAGGACTAGGGCAGCCGTGGGATTGGATCCCTCGTTCTCCCTGTCCCGTGTGGAGCCCCTGGGAGGGACCTGATGAGTCCTGTGGAGAGAGGAACCCTGGCTTCTTAAGTGACGCACTCACTCACTGCTGTTCAGGCCGAAGAACCTCGGTGTGAGCCTGTCACCCTCCACTTTGCTGCTTGTCTAGACCAAACTGTGAAACATGGCCTGATCCCCTGTGACCACCCCACTCCTAGGGAAGGGGCAGTAGGAACCCTGACCTCACTCGCTCTTGGCTGGGTGAATTTGATCAGGGGACTCTACTTCCTGGTGAGCCCCCACAGGCTCATATGTGGAATGGGGCTCGTTATGCTCCCAGCAGGAGACTGATGCCAAGATCGGTCTAGTCATGCGGCTCAGCCACCAGATAGCTCTTGGCATAGAGTGGGCAATGGACACGATGAACCCCTCTGTGTGGGTGCGCCTCTCCGCTCCTCTCCACTGATCTCATGTTCACCCTCTCATTAGTAAGTCCTGTTCTCAGGGAAGGGGTGAGAACTCAGGGCCAGGGTGATCTCAGTGCGCACAACAGCTCTGGAGTTCGGTGAGACCAGAACCACATTCCTAGGTAGCCAAAAGCTAGAAAAATAAGTGAGATTTCCAGGATAAAATTTCATAGTATAGGCTAGAGGAGCTGTTTAGGGGGGTAGACACCCCACATGCTAACAGGTTACGAATGTGTGTGTGTGTGTGTGTGTGTGTGTGTGTGTGTGTGTGTGTGTGTGTGTGTGTGTGTTGAAACAGGGTCATGAGGCTGGCCTCAACCTACTATGTAGCCAGGGAGAAGTTGGAACTGATCTTCCTGCCTCTGCCTCCTAAGTGCTGGGTGGGATTAAGACACATATCACCACACTCCATTTGAAACAAGCTATTATATATCCCAACTAGATGTGAGCCTAGTTCTAAACCCTGAACCCCACACTCAGCGAGGACCACAGAGCTTCAGTGATGTGTCCCTGTGGAAATCTAGGCTGCCCTGTTCCAACCTAGGACTCTTCCTCAGTCCTTCAGACGCAGGCCTCAGCTCATTTCAGGAACTATCCAGTGTGGGATGAGGGGTAGGGGCTTAGCTGCTCTTATTTCTGGCTAGAGGAAAGCTTTAGACATGGAATGGAGCTGGCCAAGGAGAGAGACGAGGTGTGCTTCAGGAGGCAGAGCCGGAGGGACAGGACTGTTGGAGTCCGGATGGTGCTTTTATGAGCCCCAGATGCCTAATAGGGGCAGGAACTGGAGTTGGCTCTGCTGGGTTTCAGTGTTGCTTTGGTCCAGTCTTTCTGTGGGTGTCAAGTGGGTGGACTTGTCATGTTTAATCTTCATGGACTGCTTCAAGAATCAAGGGACTTATCTCTTGTGTCATTATCAATAATATCTGTATGAATATATAGTTTTTTTAAAATCAATAACTGATAATCATTGTTGTGCTTGGTACAGGTCTGGCGTTCCAGTAAAACACCCTGACAGGAAGTCTCCAGTGTTACTTACGTGACACTTCTTTTTTTTTTTTTTTTCCGAGACAGGGTTTCTCTGTGTAGCTTTGCGCCTTTCCTGGAACTTGCTTTGGAGACCAGTCTGGCCTCGAACTCACAGAGATCCGCCTGCCTCTGCCTCCCGAGTGCTGGGATTAAAGGTGTGCGCCACCACTGCCCGGCTACACTTCTAAGCCTTATTGACCCTTTATGTTGAAGGATGCAAGTTGAGAGAAATCAGGAGATCTGCCCAAGGGTTGAGGGGCATGAAGCAGAAGCTCCGGGCAAATGCCTATCAGAAGCAACCCGGTCTCTTAGAGGTGCTCCCCCATTAGACACATGCCTGTCTGTCCCTGCATCGTCTTCCGGTCCCTCATCCAGCAGCTGCCATGCTTAGCAGGCTTGTGCCTTGCTGGTCTTCTAACTCCTGCTCTTTCCTATGCCTCCTCCATCTTGTCTGTTCCTCAGGAACTTTTCCCACTTCACTCTGGTAGGTGATGTAGAGGCTTTGGTTCCAAGACAGCCCTGGGTTCCAAGCTTGGCATGGCCTCTTGAATTTTATGGACGTTACTCTGTTTCTTTGAGCGAGATAGTCTCAGCTGGGGAGAGTGCTGGGGGTGGGGTGCTGGAGCCTCAGAGGGGTTTTTAGCCCTAAGCTGAGGTGTCTCCCTTATAAGCTGCCCCAGGGACCATCAAAGAACTTTTCTTTTTTGCTTAAGGTGGTTTGAGTTGGCTAGACTGTCTGGCCAGTGAGCCCTAGGGATTCTCCTGTGTCTGCACTCCCAGAGCTGGACTTAAAAGCATGTGTGCTTTTACATGGGTGCTTGGAATGGAACTAAGGTCCTCTTTGTACAGAAAGGACTTAGACCGAACTATGTCTCCAGCTCTGATTGCTCCATCAAAAAAGTTTGGATTTTTAAAATTGTGTGTGTGTGTGTGTGTGTGTGTGTGTAGCTTTTTGCACATGAGTGCAGTTGCTTGAAGAGACCAAAAGATGGTGTTGTATCCCATGGAACTGGAGTTAAAGGCACTTGTGAGCCACTGAACGTGGTTGCTGGGAACTGAACTTGGGTCCTCTGTAAGAACATTAGTGCTCTTAAACACTGAGCCATCTCTTCAGCCAACCCCCCCCCCCTTTTTTTTTGAGACAAGGTCTCTCTCTGCATAACCATGTCTATTCTGGAACTCACTATGTGGGCCAGGTTGGCCATGAACTCACAGAGATCTGTTGTGGAATATTAGTTTAAGATGTATTACATTTGTGCTGTGGAATATTTGTTTAATGATGCAAAGACGTGTTGCATTCTTTTATGTTGCATTTGTTTAACTCTGTAAAATTGTGTTACTTTGCCTGCCTAAAAAACCCTGACGGGTCTAATAAAGAGCTGAACAGCCAAGAGCTAGGCAGGAGAGAGAGATAGATGAGGCTGGCAGGCAGAGAGAATAAATAGGAGAACTCTAAAGAAGAGTGAGGAGGGAGAAGAGAAGAGGACGCCAGGGTCCAGCCACCCAGCCACACAGTCAGCCACAGAGTAAGAAGGAGAGAAAGATAAATAGAATAAAGAAAGGTAAAAAGTCCAGAGGCAAAATGTCACTAAAGAGAAACGGGATAATTTAAGTTAGAAAAGCTGGCTAGAAACAAGCCAAGCTAAGCCCGGGCATCCACAAGTAAGCCCAAATGCTGGGATTACAGGCCTGCACCACTATGCCTGACTTTTTCCCTTTCTCTTCCCCCTTCTTTTTCATTATTATTATTTTGTTTTGAGACAAAACCTCACTACAGAGCCCAGTAGCCCAGGATAGCCTTGAACTTGCTCCAATCCTGTCTCCCTGAGCCTTCTGAGTGCTGGGATTACAGGTGTATGTGGCCTGGTACAGTCCTCTTGCTTTTTCCATCCCTGTATGCAGGATTGAATCCAGGGCTGTATGCACACTAGGCGCTGTATGCTGAGCTGTATCCTCAACCCTGAGCATGCTTTTCTGTTTTCTATGTTCAGATGTTTTGACTTCCGGGCTAGACCCACTGTCTGAAAGTTGTGCCACCTCTCAACAGTGGCACCCTGAGAACCAAGCCTTTATCCCACATTTCTTTGGAAGACACTCGTCTAAACCCCAGTTCCCTGAAACTTAGTAAAATGTTTGCGTGGACCTGTCCTCAGAGATTCTGCACCCCGTGTTTACTGAGCGCTTCTTGATGGAAGGCTCTTCTCTGAGTGCCGGAGTCACAGCTCAGGGAGACTGCCACTGTCCTCAAAGAACTCCACAGTCTAATGGCAATAGGTATTTAAGGAATGGAATAATTAATGTTTCAAGAAATATTTGCTAAAAGGCTACCTCTTGTCTGTGGAAAAGGGTTTTTTAATTTTAATTTTCTTTTAATGAGTAGAATAGAAGCTCTTCATTTCTCAGCCTCCCCTATTACAGATGATTCATGGACCAATTTTCCCATAATGGAGGATGCTGGTGTTTTTTGCAAACCAGAAGGTCCTGGCCTTTGGACATTCCTGCCAGCTGCTGCCAAGCATTGCTGAACAGCCAGGTGTGGTGTTGCATGTCTGTAATCCCAGCACTGGAGAGGCAGAGGATTGTGAGTTCAGGGCCAGCCTAGGAAAGTTTGTGAGGCAGTGTCTCCATAAAAAGAAGGGAGGAAGAACTGCTAAGCTGTTTCGGGTCCAGTGTCTGATGCCCAATTCATAAAGGATTAGGATGAATTAGTAAAAGTACCTCCATCGAGCCTAGGTAAGCATAGGGTTAGATTAGGCTGTGATGAGAAGCGCCTAAGCATCAGCAAGAAAGTACACAAGTTGTTTCCAGTTCATTTCTTTAAGCTGGGGCACCAAAGGGAGAAGAGGGAAGAAGTGGGTGGCACAGATACGACTGGACAAGGTTCTTCTCAAAGGTGTGTGGGCCGTGAGAAGAGGACATGCTCTTCAGATCTCACACTTCAGAAGCCCTTGGGTGGACTCCACCTGCTCTGGGAGGACCTGGGGTCGGTCAGTCAGGGCACATCAGATGGTCTGAGAAAGAGATGAGCCACCCACTTGTCCCCGGGGCACCTAGCTAAAGCCTTCCAAACTTCTAGAAGGGACCTGCATTTAAGGATTGTTTTCTGTGTGCTGACACTGTGACAGCTACTCCGCAGCTGTCCTTCAGCAAGGTGGAGGTTAGTATCCAGATGGAGAAACTGAGGCTCAGCAAGATTATGTAATAACTGGCTTAGTATGCACACACGTGTGGCTGGGCTAAGATTTCAACAGAACTGTTGTTACAACTTCCCTTCCTGATAAGAAAAAATGGAACCAGGAGACAGGGAGAAGTGTGGATACTGGTCCTGGGATGGGGCAAGGAGGCTGCTTCACAGATAGGTCTAGGGCCCTCTTCCAGGTGAGCAGTCTGAGTACAGGGCAGGGTTGAGTGGGGTGACCTTGGATGGTAGAGCAGCTTTTGGGCTGTGTCTTGTGGTTGAAAAGAAACCAAGAAGTTAGAACATCTCAGTTTGATCCTGAGCATGAGACAGAGCTACCTACCCTTTGAGATATTGTATGGAGGCTGAGACTGGGGAAGGGGGCATAATATTTCCTAAGTAGAGGCGCACCCAGGAGTATGCAAGGTAATTCCTTGCAGTATGGGAAAAAAAACAATGGAATTTTTATAGTTTCAAAATAATGTTTGAAGTTTTTGTGTATATGTGAATTCCTTCTGATATACATAGTAGTTAGTTCAGTAGCTCAGCTATAATAATTCATAAGAAAATGGCCCATCTCTTTTTCTTTTTTAAAGATATCTTTATTTTATGTATATGGATGTTTTGTCTGCATGTACATTTGCACACCAGAAGATGACATCGGATCCTATAGGACCACAGTTACAGATGGTTGTGAGCCACCATGTGGGTGCTGGGAATTGAACTCAGGACCTCTAGAAGAGCAGCCGATGCTCTTAACCACTGAGCCATCTCTCCAGCCCTCTCCTATGCTTTTTTTACACAGCTGTCTCCAAACTTCTCTTTCCTGAGGGGTATAGCAAGTAGAAAATGTTTCCACAACAAGCAAGCTTTGGGGAGTTGCCCATAGGTGTGTGTCCGTGTCCCTGTGTGTCTTGAGTGTGGGCACATCGACTGGGCATAGCTCTGGTGGCTCCTGCTGACTATCACAGGAAGTGTAGCACCACTCCAAGGATGGGCTTCTGGAAAGTTACACCTGCTTAGGGTTTTTTCCCCCTTCCTCTTTGTGCCTTGATTCTCAAAGCTGTGGCCTGAACACCCACCACAAAAAAAGAGTCATTGGGAGGGAAGCACTACCTTTACCCTGTGACCTCTGAGAAAGACAGAATACCGACCTGGGGTCAGGAGGAAGCCTTCTTCCCAGGGGAGGTGCAGCCTCTAAAACTGCAGTGAGAAGCTTGGTAAACTCCAGAGACCTTCCTCTAAGCTGGGCCTGGATGGCTTTGGGCTCAGCTCAGAACACCACACCTAAGGGCACATTCTGTTACGACACTTAACCACACCACTAGAATAGTTTCTTCATCCCTGTGACATCGTTCTCCCCAACCTCCACCCCAGGACATTAGGCTCCTCATCTATTTCAGTACCATAGAAACTGGTATCTTGTCTTGAACAAGCAGGAGGATTCTAGTCTTCGTTGATAAATGTTTCCATCCACTCCAATCTCACAGGACTATTAGCAAAACTATCAATCAAATGCAAGGGGTATGTGTGGGTCGGACAGTGAGAACAATGAGTTGGACTCCACCAGGTGGATTCGAACTTGAATTCCACCATGTCCTTGGGATCCTGGATGGAATAGCTGTGCATTGTTACAGGGTAATAGTTGCTTGTTTGAGAAGTAATTAATAGTTTTGAGAGGAATCAAGATCTCTCTCTCCTTCCCAACTAAATGCAAACAAGCAATTCCCTGAGCAGAGGTGTGTACCAGGCTTTTTCTTTTGGGCCACCAACCAGCTCCCAAATCATGACACAGAGACTTATTATTAGTTTTGAATGCTTGGCCTTAGCTTAGCTCTTATTTTAACCTGTTTCTCCTTATCTACATTTTGCCTCAGGACTTTTTACCTCGAGCTGAGGCTCGAACCCAGGGCCTTGCGCTTGCTAGGCAAGCGCTCTACCACTGAGCTAAATCCCCAACCCACCTCTCTTTCTTTCTGTGTATCTTACTTTCCTGCTGTATCCAAGTTTGGCTGGCAGCTGCCTGGCTTCTGGTCTGGGGTGTGTCCCTCTGTTCTCCCTGGTTCTCTTCTTTTCTCTTTTGCCTAGATTTCTCCTCCTATTTATTCTCTCTGCCTCCCAGTTATTGGCTGGTCAGTTTTTTATTAGACCAACCAGGCACCTTAGGCAGGCAGGGTAAAACAAATGGAACAGGTCTTCAGTAATTAAACAAATGCAGCATAAACAAATGTAACACGTCTTTACATCCTTAACAAAGGCAGCAGAAACAACTGTAACACCTTCACATAGTTAAAGTAACATTCTGCAGCATAAACAAATGTAACACGTCTTTACATCCTTAGCAAAGGCAGCAGAAACAACTGTAACACACCTTCACATAGTTAAAGCAACATTCTGCAGCATAACAAATGTAACACATCTTTGCCTAGTTCAGGTAATATTCCACAACAGAGGCGAGTGGGTGAGAGAGGATGTAGTCTCTGCAATGGGAAGGAGACCTCTTCTTGTCCTGAGTTCAGTTAGGAAGATCATCTAGTCTAACTGCAGAGGTTTGGAAACGTGCTCTAGGAAGCATTTTTTCCTCAGACAGAAGCCTGTAAGTTCCAGTCACTACCATCTGGGGTCGCTAAAAAACTTTCTTCTTTTTCCTCAGTAATAAGCGAAGTCAGCTACTTAACATGGCTTTTAGCATGGCTTTTCCCTTTATTTCCAATTTTTATCCTTTGTGAACAGAGTCTGCTCAGACCACATCTAGGGATGGAGTCTCTCTCTCATTTTTTTCTTCCTTTTTTTAATTAAGAATTTTTTCATTCATTTTACACACCAATCAAAGATCCCCCTCTTTCCTCCTTCTGCCCCCCCCCCCCCCGTCTCCCCCTCCCAACACCCCCCCTCCCACCCCCAAGAAGGCAAGGCCTCCCATAGGGAGGCACATTCAGTAGAGGCGAGTCCAAACCCTTCCTCCTGCCTCAAGGCTGCAAGAAGTGTCCCACCATAGGTAGTGGGCTCCACAAAGCCCGCTCATGCACATGAAATTTGCAGGCAAATGGATGGAACTAGAAAATACCATCCTGAGTGAGGTAACCCAGACTCAGAAGGACAAACATGGTATGTTTCCACTCATAAGTGGATACTAGCAGCGGAGGGAGTAGGGGACACTCAATTCAGGGAAGTACCTGGGTTGTACAAACTGAATGAATGCTGTTTTCTACACCGCAGCCACTGATAGTCCGAGGCTGTGCAGTATCTTTTACTGGCAGGTCTGGGCGGAGCTAGAGGCTGAGAAAGGCGGGCTAGTGGGCTTAACTCTTTGTTTCCTTCTTTTTTGGTGCTGGAGATAAAACCTAGGGCCTCCTGCACGCTCTACCCACCAACGGAGGCACGCGCCACAACTTAACTTGTTGAAAATGGAACTCAGGAAGGAGAGAGTGTTACTTCTGTCCTTATTCCACGGACAGAGGCGTGGACCAACTCCATGCGTCCAGGCCTAAATTAGGGTCTTGGTCCTCTTCATGAAGACACAGTCCCTTAAATTTTTTTTTCTTCTTCAGATTTTCTTGGAAGCCCAGGGATGCAGATATTTGCCATCTGAATGTTTAACGCTGCCCCCAGGCTGAGCCCCTATGGGAGTTAGTGTCCCAGTGTCCCATTGCTTTTCCAGACTGAATCAGGAAAGCGTGCGTGGGACCTGAACGCTGGACCAAGCGGTCCCGTTAGTGTGTGTGTATGTGTGTGTGTGTGTGTGTGTGTGTGTGTGTGTGTGTGTGTGTGTGTGTGTTGGGGTGATCCCTTCAGGCTCTTCCTCCCCCCCCCACATCGCCCTTTTAAAGAATTCCTGGGCGCCAACACACGGCGCTGGTGCTTCTCCGAGTTGGGGGTCGTGGGCTTTGAGGTGCTTGCTAACCACTACCTCCCCGCCCACCCGTCTGCTGCTGCGAGATGACTTTACCGTGGTTGGGAGGTGGCTGTGTCCCTTCCGTGTCCCAGCCCTCTCCTTTCTGTCTCCGCCCCTTCGCGCCTAGGCAGCCTCGCCGCTTTAAGAGCGCGGCTAGCGATTGACAAGCAATAACCGTGGAGTGCCCGGCTGTGCCGAGTCGCCCGGAGCTAGGGGCTCCCCAAGACGCAGGTAGGCATCCCCAGGCCTCCGGGCCAGCACCCACCTCAGGATCCCTGCCTCCTTTTCGACCTGGCACGGCACAAGGGGACCCAATTCTCCAGGTCCAAACTCCCGGGCCCCTTCCCCAAACCGACCCCCTCCCTCTCCAGCCGCAGCCCCCCGATGCTCTCTCTTTCTGTGGGATGCGGGTGAGGAGAACTGAACCCCTCATTCCAGGGATGCTGGTCTCTATCCCAGTAGTGAGGGCTCCAGAGGGACAGCGGGCGCAGGGGTGCTTGCTGAGCTGAGCGGAGCCCAGGTATTCACGCGGCCTCTCGGGGTCTGTGCAGGGTTGGGGTGGTGGGGACGACTTCGGATCCCGGCATTACGTAAGGGCCGCGCTGCTGGCGCTTCCGGCCGTGGGGGAGCTAGACTGAGACTCTGTTGGGTCCCTTGGCACCCTGCATCCCAAGAGGCCAATATCTTGACCTTCCTTGGGAGGGGGTCCTGGGAAGAGGTGCCCTACTAACGCTGCAAGGGGCGGGAGGTTGCAGGGTCTCGGGGGCCAGGGTTTAAGGTCTGGGGACTCCAGAGGGAATCAGTACCAGAGGCGAGGAGCCAGGGTCAGAAAGTTAGGTCAACTAAGAGGATGGTGGGGAGATGAAGCCTGGGGGTGGGGTGGGGGCAGTCATTCAGTGACCTCATCCCCCTGGTCTCTGCGGGCGCGCGAGCAAAGAGCCTTCTTTGATGGCTCGCAACACGCCCCCTCCTTCCCGGGTCCTAGCGCCCCGCGGCTGAGGGTTGAATTGGAGGGGCGGGAGAGGTCTGATTGTGAGTGTGGGCACGTCCGTCTGCTCCCTAGACCCCATCCCTCTAAATCTTAGTTGTGTCCAGCCCTCCCCACAACCCTATCAGGCTCCAAAGTGCCTTTGTCAATCGTTCCTCTTTCGCACCTCTCTGTGTCTGCACTGATGGAGGGGGTGGGTGGGAGGCTGGAGGTAACCTCCCCCTTTGAAGCTGGCGGGCTTCACCTACAGACAGACGCCCTGGGGGTGGAGAAAGATGGATAGCCTGGTGGCGGATGTGCGTGTGGAGGTGGGAGTGGGAGGGTACCTGGGCTTAGGCTTTTGGACGCTGAGGTGCTGTTTCCGTGATGACTGGGCCTGGGGACCTTGGCATGGAACCAGGCTAGCTTGCCTGGCACTGCCGTTCTCCTGTGGGCACGGCCCGCCCCGCCCTCTCAGAGGCTTGGGTGGGGGTGGGGCAGAGCGAGCCGATGCCGTGGGAACCAACTCCTCTGGGAGCAAACCCAGGCTCACTGGGCAGGACTCCCGAGCCTAGGGTTTCCTACAGGCTCCTTCCTGCTCCTTCCCTATCTCCCTGCTCCGGGAAACGAGTAATCCCACCGCCCGCACCTCTCTACTAGGAAGCACGGTTCAAGCCATGAGAAAGTGCCCCCTGCTCTCTAGGAAAGAACAGGGCAGCTGGCACAAGGCACAGTGGAGCCTGGACTTTTCTCCCAGCCAGTGGTGCTAGTGGGAGAGGGGTTCCCCTCCTCTCTCTGCAAGTTCAGTTCTTCTTTCTAGAGAAGATCCAGGAGGAAAAGGAACCATTCCCTCACCCTGGTGGTTTCTGCCTCCAGGGCTGAGGTCATTAGCTTTGGCCTGAGAGAAGGCGCAGAGGGGCTTTTAGTAAGGTCGGTAGTTGCTCCTCATTTTGGATTCTTGGGGGGCGGTGGAGTGGTCCTATGGCTCCCCTTCCTCCTGCCTGGGTGCAAAAGGCTTTAGTCTTAAAGTGGGCACTGCCAGCTGCTTCCCCCTACTTCCCCACCCTTGCTGTGAGCCACTGCCTCCTGTTGTCATGGCAACTAGGGAATTAGGGTTTTATCCAGTAGTACATGCCCAGGAAGGAAAAGGGAGGAAGAGTGGTGGGTCACCCCGTCCTCCTTTCCAGGGAGGATGAAGGAGCCAATCTCGGCTTGGGGAGACCCTGGGGTGGGCAGTGGGCTCCAGACTCCATGCCTGTTTATGGCTGCAGACCCTCCCCCCTCCCTGTCCCAACTCTGGACTAGGCAGGTAAGAGGGGGAGAGAGCGAGAGGCCAGAAGGACAGTGGGAAAGGAAATACAATTTCTGTCAGCTGGACACCAGTGTTCATGGGACACCCAAAGGTTCTAGGCCTGGGGTCTAGAGGTGAGTAATGGTGTCTGTTCTTGTCCTCATGGAGCTTACTGTCTGGGGACACTTCCTGCTTTTGGCTTATATTCAGGATTCACACTTAATCTCCCTCCAGAACCAGAAAGGAATATTATGCTTTGTTTTTGAGATGAGATCTTTATGTTTCCCAGGCTGGCTCAACCCCCTGGGCTAAGGGGATCCTTTTGCCTTAGCCTGAGTGCCCGATACTCTACAGCACAGGTGGGCATTATCATGTCCAGTGAGAAATACTTTTTTTTTTTAAGTAGTCACAAAACCTAGGTTTTCACTGTAGCTCTCCTACCAGCTTTGGGGCCTTGGGGGAAAACTAATTAACCTCTTTGGTCCTTCCTGTCTCTCCCACCTCTGAGAAGGGGCATGCTATCCGCTCTTCTTACCTTCCAGGGCACGTGGGGTCATTCTTGTAATCCAATCCCCCATTTCTGGGTAATGCTCTCTTCCTCCCGTGGCTGTTCCTGAGGAGGACACCCTTCCTAGTGTCTCACCTCCCTGGCTTTGCCTTGTAACGTCTCATCCTCTTCTCTCCCACTCTAGGAGACTGACTTCAGAGTCCTCACTGGCCTCAGCATGCCAGTTGCCGCCACGAACTCCGAGTCTGGTAAGAAGAGGGTGAAGCTGTCAGCCTACCCCAGTGGTTCCGAGGGGGCTGGGCACTTTCACACCACTGCCCCATCATGCCACACTCAGTCACTCAGCCCTTCGTTCAGGCTGCCTTCTCCCTGGGGTAAAATAGAGCAGCGGAAGACCTGAGCTTGCTCCAGGGAGCGCTGGATATGTCGCACAGCTCACCTGCCTGAGGGCTAGGGTGCCTGCTCCAGTAATGGCATACACTGCAGCTGGACAGGAATGGCAGGGAAGTGCCCCTGGATGTGGCTGGGGAATCTGGGATTTGGAGGCCAGTACAGGTTGAAGGGACTGAGAAGTCCATAGTACATTTTGCCTACTGGAGGTTGTAGGGCAGGTCGAGGAGTAAATAGACAAAAATCCCGGGTGGGGATGCTTGCACAAGGTGCTGTAGGTGTTACAGCCTTAGAGTACACAGACTGCAAAAGCCCAGGCTGCAGCTGGGAACTGCCTTGCCCAAACTCCTGGAAGAGTTGATGTGATACTTCAAGGCTCTGAGAGGGAGAACTCATTGCTGTGAGGAGTTTTCACAGTCACTCTGCTGTGGTGGTGGCGGGTGGCGGCAGCGGCTGGTTGTTATGGCATTAACCTGTAAGTCAGCCATCTTCCTCTGAGGACTTGTTTCCTCTGAGATAAAGTGGCAGGATGGGATTGATGTTTTTAATTTTGCTCCTAGATCCCCCAGACTCTGGAGACAGCAGTGGCCCCCACCCACCTGCATCCATGCCCCAAAGTCTACACCTCACTCCAGGGGTTCCTGAGCCCTTGAGTGTTTTCTGAGACCCACCAGAATTAGGTTCCTTGTCTAGAGGTTCTGAAAGGGCTCTGGCTACAGCTGTGAGATGCCCTGAAAGGTCGGAATTCTTCACAGTGGATCCTGCTCCTTCTGCAAGACATTCCAGGTCCCCCACTTTGGATAGAACGAATCCTTGTCCCTACCCTCTGAGAAAATGAAAATTGTGTGCCAGCCAGAACCTAGGCTGTGACCCCTTTGCTGTTCCTCCCCACCAAGGAAAGGCTCTTTCTCCGTGCCATGGAATGTCCCACAGCTTCTTGGAGGGCTCAGATTTTTCTCTTGCCCCCTGGCATCTCCCCCTGCTCCAGTCGCCAGCAAGCCCGCTCTAAAGCTGCTTAGGAATGAATGAGACCCATCCCTGAGCCTGTGATTAAAAGGCTCTCATCTGGGGTTGCCAAGTAAACCTATTAACAGTGACCCACAGGGCTGCACAGGGAGAAGGTTCCCAGCTGCAGGCCACTTGGTGGGGGCTCACAGGGTGGGGAGTCCATGCTTATGGGTGTGGCCTGAGTTGTCAAACACCTCCTGGGACCCTGTTCCCCTAGAGGTAGTGCTGTGGACTGTCCTTTGCTTCTGTACCCAAAGGAAGAAATACCATGTGCATCCGTTTCCTAGCCAGCTCTCTGTTGACATCTCAGCCTCAAAATCTAAGGGTACATCCTGCCCCTTATCACTCGGTGGCCATTGTACTTCCCATGGGTCCGACAGAGACACAGCTGTGCCCCTCATCTGAGGTCAGGCTCCCTTCCCACTTCCCCTTGTTTCCATGGAGACATCCTCTGCAAAGGTGAAGCTAGCAAGTCCCTTCTCCATCCTTTCCCTATGGATCAAAATGGCCCTTGTTATTATGGGAGGGCCCACGGGAGGGCCCACCCTTACTTTAGTTAGGGAGAGTTTGGGAGCCATGTGAGTGATGTCACACACAGAATGGGAGTTTAGACATCTTGTATTCATTTACAGCCCCCCCCCCCCCCGCCCCGCCCCACCCATTGTTTCTTCTTTCTTTACCGGGCTCACTCCTTTCCTTGAATCAAGGTGAGGATGTGGGCCTGCGTTCAGATGGAGCTGTCCCTTTAAATATCTCTGCCATCCCTGGGTTACTGTCCGGATGTGTGTGTGTGTGTGTGTGTGTGTGTGTGTGTGTGTGTGTGTGTAAGCCTGCCTGCTGCCATGGCAACCAGGGTGCAAGGCGACCTGGTGCCATTCCTCTGGGAATGGCTGGCTGGAGGTGGTGGCAACGGCAGCAGCAATGCCCTGGCAGGGGCCTCATGGATAAACATGTGTGCACATGGGGTAAAGGGCCAGGTAGTTACTAAGGCCCTCCCTCTTGCTCACTTTTATTCTTGCTGCATAAATGGGCCCTCACCTTTTCCCTCCCCCGGTTATAAGGTGCCTGCCTGCTCCAGGGCATCACCTCTCTCACTTGATGGATAATGATGCCAAAAGGGAGAAGCTACTGTTAAGATGGACTCAAGGGCCGGGTCCTTTACTGTCCCATGGGTACCACCATTCTGTCTCTCCGTCCACCCACTGTCCACACTGTGCTCCGGTGGATGATGGCATTTGAGGTTAAGATATTTGCCTCTTGTCAAAACGGTATTACTGCCTTCCTGCACCTACCAGGGAGAGGGCCTAGAGCTGTTCTTGAGGGCTTTCTTCGGTTGAGGGGGTTACTGTAAAGAAGGTAGCCTGGAGTCGGGGGAGAGGATGAAGGTCAGGATGCAGCGCAGGAGCGGGTGGGAATCAGCCTCGGGTGAAGTAGAGGAGGAACATCCGTAAGAGAGAGGTGCGAAAGCAAGCTGGGAGTCAGGTTCTGCCGGCCACCCCAGTCCTGAGGGGCTTGCCCGAGTCTCTCAAGCCCGATCTCATTGCCACCTCCTTACCTACACGGGTGGCACTAAGTGACAGGGATCAGGCCAGTTTAGGATGACTCTCTCCTGCCACCGCCCTCCTCCCACCCATTACCGCCCCCTCCTCACCAGCAGGCGGGCTTTGGCCAATCAACAAGGCGGTCCAGGAGGCGGAGCCTTGCTATTGGCTGATCCTGCAGAGCTCCGGGGGTCCCGCCTTCTTTAGCTCAGCCCGCGTCTGGCTAGGAAGGCGCCGACCTCGCGGGAGACTGTTCCAGGATTGCCAAGGGGTCGCCATGGCCTGCAGCCCAGGCAGTGGGGCTTCCTTGGAGGGGATTTCCCTGGGCTCCTCTGAAGAGGCAGAGCTCCGCAGGGAAGGTAGGAAGAGGTGGGGTTGAGAGGCCAGGGGAGGGCCACTCACCCTGTAATTGACCCTCCCATAGTGGGCTCTGGGGCACCTGGGCAGCGGCGCTCTTAGGGGAGATCTGGCCGCCCGCACCGGCCAGAAGAGCTGATCTGGAAGAGGGCATCACTTCCCCCTACCCCAGGCTCAGTCCCCCAACCCGGAGAGCTGGTCGTCTGGGGAGTCAGTGAGCAGGACCGGAGACTGTGGACATTTGGCAGAATGGGAAGGGCACTGACTTGGCTTCTTTGAAAGCCCAAGAAGGATCTTGTCCGTCTCTGGTCATTGCGACGTCCAGGCCTGGAAAGGAAGGGTCTGGAGGCAGGCTCGGCTGTTATTTATGGAGAAGATGGGGAAGAGGAGCGGGAAAGAAACGGGGGGCTCAGGAGCCCTAAGCCATCCTCTCCAAGCTCCAGTTTTAGGGCTCCCTCCTGCCCACCCTCACTCTTTGGAGGAGGGGAGCTCTGACAAGAGTGTTGAGAGGTGCCAGGGAGCCTGTTTCCCCACTCCCCCCTCCTCCAGGGTTTGGATGCTGTTATGCAGATGTAGGCGTGGGTGGCACAGTAATGATACCCCTGCCCATCTTTGCTCCCAGCTGGGCACACTGCTTTTTTTCTTCCTACACCCCCCTGGAGTTCCCGCCCACCTTCACGCGGGAGTGAAGACAGCCTCCACCCCATGTCTCAGAGGCCCGTTTCAGGTGTTCTGATGTCCTTAGTTATGTCTCAGCCCAGGCTGAGAGTGTTCATCCCTGGTCTGATGCGGTTTTTGACCTCTGCCCTTGGTACCCACAGCCGTTCCTGGGTGCTTGTTTCTCCAGCCCCTGCTAGTATTCCAAGCTTCAGTTTTGACTTTTTATCCTGCATTAATTTCTAAAGAATGATGTCTGTCAGAGCGGAGGGTAAAACAGAGGCCCGGGACAGTGGCTTGCGCAGTAGCACACTAAGATGGTGGCGTGTCGCTTAGACCGGTGCTGCGCTGGTTGTGGCCTTCCGCAGCGCAGCCCGCTTGACTCTGCTTGGACTTGGGGACCTGCTCCAAACACTGTCTTACCCCCGAGCCTGCCAGCTACAGGTGGTTGAGTCCTCATGTTTCAACCCAGCTGGAGGTTGAGTGGGAAGTCTGGTTTTTTGGTGCTGGGCCGAATCTGGAAATGGGACACCTGCCCCCGCTCCGTGGTCTGATTCCTGCTCCTCGTAGCCTCCTACTTGCCTAGGCTGGAGTTGCCGAGTGTGGGAAAAAAGGTCAAGAAAACTGCTGCCTGCCCTGGGCTCGCTGCCTGCCCTGGGCTCTCTGCCTGAGGCATACAAGGGTTTGGGTGTCTGTGAGAGGAGAGTAGGAAGTGCTGCTAGGTGTCTTGTGTGGGGCTGAGATGATGGGAGGGAGGGTTTGTGCTGGATTTTGGTCTTCTGTGCCCAGCTGATACTCAGCATCTCACTGCCCCTCCCCCAGCCATGCAGCAAGTCTTGGACAACCTGGGATCCCTTCCCAATGCCACTGGGGCTGCGGAACTGGACCTGATCTTCCTTCGAGGCATAATGGAAAGTCCCATAGTCAGATCCCTGGCTAAGGTATGATGTATCAGGGAGGTGGGTGGTGTACCCGGGAGCCTCAGGGGACCCTAGGAATGGGGCACGTAGCAGAAGGAGCCACCTGAAAGGGGTGGAAGGATATCATGCCTGGGTAATGAACCTGAGGGACCAGGTAGAGGAACCTCTATGGCACCCGGCTGCACCTGGCTGGGGAGAGAGAGGTGGGGGGGGGGACGTGACATCTGGCTGAGAGAAGAGCCTGCCTGTGTGTTGGAATCTCTAGATTGGTCCTGTCCACTTCTCTGCCTTTGTGGGTTTGTACATGTGTGTCAGGTAGGGGCAGACTCAGTAAAAGAGAAAATTGTAAGAATTTTGTAATGTCATTTTAGGAGCACAGAGGACAGGTGCCTACCTGAACCTCTGGGGGCAGCAGAGGCCTCTTGAAGGAAGGATGAAGAGAGGGACAGGAATCTGGGACCACAGGAAGAGAGCTGGGGCAGAAACATCAAAGTGAGAGGCAGTTGGAAGTGTGAAGCTGGGGCCTCAGGTGCGAGACAAGGAGAGTGAACTGTGAAGATGGTGGCAGGTTGTGGAGGCACTGGGGATCATGCCTGCTTGCTCAGACATTGTCCCTCAAGTATCAAGCAGGCTTTGTACATTTTAGGCCAGAAGAGACAGTGGCGTATGTGTTCAGGAGCCCCCACTCTGGCAGCCACATGGAGGATCGCATGAAGGATTTCAGAGACCAACTAAAGACCATGTGGTAGTCAGAGCTAAGAGGATCCTGGTGCTGAGATGGCATGGGGTGGGACATAGTGGGGTACCCAAGGTTCCACCATAAGCAGAGGAGGCTGGTGTTGACTTTAGCAGAGAGGGCACAACAGTAAAGGAGAGCATCTTCTCTTGTGGGGAAGGAGGTGCTCTTGGGCTGGGCTGGAGGCAAGGCTGGGCATGCTGGGAAGTCAGCCTGATCACTGGGAAATCTGAGTAAAGGCAGGCATTCCTTTCCTGTGATTCAAGGGTCCAGGCTTGAGCAGGGGATCCGAAGCCAAGTTTGACCAGTCACTGAAGTGGAGAGAATCTAGTGAACAGGGAGGGACCCAGACAGTCCATGGCAGGCCCTGATTTCCCAGGGTGCGATGATGACTCAATCCCTAGACAAAGAGGAAGGAGGTGCCTTTGATCCAGGCCCCCGATTGTAGGTGGATCCATGAATGAAGGCTGAGACTGACTTGGATAGCATGACTTCTGGGGCCCAGGCTGGGAGGAAGCCAAGAGGCAGGGAGAAAACCCAGGTGAAGGTTGGGGATTTCTCCGAGGGTGCACAATAGTTGGGTAGTGGTGGGGGTGTAGAGATGGAAGAGAAGGTCAAGGTCAGAAAGGGAGGTAGGAAGTGAAATATTTCCTAGGAGGGCAGGCAGTTCTGGGGGTTGGCATGGCCATACAGGGTGTGGCAGATACAGATGAGTCTGTTGTTCAGGGGCATTAAAGAGGTCCTGGAGGAGCCGGGCGGTGGTGGCGCACGCCTTTAATCCCTGCACTCGGGAGGCAGAGGCAGGTGAATCTCTGTGAGTTCCAGGCCATCCTGGTCTACAGAGTGAGTTCCAGGACAGGCATCAAAATTACACAGAGAAACTCTGTCTCGAAAAACAAAAAAACAAAACAAACAAACAAACCAAAAACCAAAAAAGAG
The DNA here is from genome assembly GCF_007827085.1 of Peromyscus californicus insignis. Classification (NCBI taxonomy): domain Eukaryota; kingdom Metazoa; phylum Chordata; class Mammalia; order Rodentia; family Cricetidae; genus Peromyscus; species Peromyscus californicus. The sequence continues at coordinate 20,668,992 of NW_026294551.1, forward strand.
GTCCTGGAGGGGAAGGCTATAGTGAGGGCGGGCATGGCTACATGCACCTGGGAATCCTAGGCAATGGCAAGTGATAGGGGAATGAGACCAAGGCAGTCAACAGGGTCTTCACAAATGAATGGTGGGGGGGATGGAAGGACAGAGAGGAAGGACAGAGAGGTGGTGGGTTTTCTTTTGTCTTTTCTTTGTGTGTGTGTATGTGTGTGTGTGTGTGTGTGTGTGTGTGTGTGTGTGTGTGTATGTGTGTATGTGTGTGTGTGTGTGTGTGTGTGTGTGTAACCAAGAGATTGAAGTTGGGTGTCTTCCTCAATCATTTTCCTACCCTATTTTTTGAGACAGAATTTCTCATTGATCTTGGAGGTAACCAACTGGGTAGACTGGCTGAATAGCAAACCCAGGGAACCTGCACGGCCTGGCTTTTACCTGGGTGCTGGAGATCCAAACTTAGGACCTTATGCTTGTACATCAAACATTTTACAAACTGAGCCATCTCTCCAGCCTCAGGTGGTAGGTTTCCTATAGGGCTTTGTGGGGACCCTGTCATAGGATGGTGGTAGCCTTGGTGTAGTGTGTGGAGGCGATTAGGTCCTCTTGGAGGGAGAGAGATGCTGTGTTCCAGGGACACACCAGGTATATGTTATTGTCCATGTGCATAGGAAGCTGAGGCAGGAGAACTATGAGTTTGATAGCTTGGGTGACATAGTAAAGCCCTGTAAAGAACAAAACAAGACCCAGACATGATGACACATCCCTTTAATCCCAGCGCTTGGGATGTAGAGGCCTGAGCAGCAGGAGTTCAAGGTCAGCCTCAGAGAGTTGGAGGTCAGTCTGAGCTGCGTGAAATACTGTCTCCAGAAACCACAAAAAGAAAACACTCAAAGCAGAGAAAAACAACCAAAACACAAAAAAGAGCAGATGATTAAAAGGTCTAAGACATTCTGGGGAAGAGAAAACGTGATTGGAGGGAACAGGAGAAAGGCAGGTTCTTTTTGCGTTCCTTTTTTTTTTTTTAAAGCAAGAAACCACGCATGTCTGTAGTGCTAGCTACTCTGGAGACTGAGGCAGGAAGATTGCTTGAGCTCAGTGCAGGGCAAGCCTGGGCAACACAGTGAGACCCTGTCTCTTAGAAGAGGAGGGAGGAATTATTGGTGTTTCAGATGTTGAGTACATAAGCTCCAGGCGGGCAGGAAGGTTTGTCTGCCTGGATGACCGCTGTGTCTTCAGAGCCTAAAACAGTGTTTGGTGCATAATTGGTTTTTACTGAATATTTGTTGAGTGGACAAATAGAAAATATTGAATCATGTAATCACGCTCCAAACACCCGTTTTCATAACATCAGTACTGAGACTGCTTATTTTGGCTTTTCTGCTTTTTTTTTTTAAACCCTTTAAAAAATATATTTTGTGTGTATGTGTGTCTGTCTGTCTGAATATATGCTACATATGTGTGGGTATCCACAGAGGCCAGAAGAGGGCCTTAGATTCCCCTGGAGCTGGAGTTATAGGGGGTTGTGAACCATTGATGTAGGTGCTGGGAACCGAACTTGCCTCAGCAGAAGCAAGAAGTGCTCTTAACTGCTGAGCCCTCTCTCCAGCTCTTACTCATTCCTTTGAGGAAATAAAAATGTTGTTTGTTACAATTTGCTCCCCCCTCCTTCTCATTTCTACTGCTGTCCTTTCCCAAGAGTAAACACTGGTGATGTCATGTCCCAGAATACTCGCTGTCCTCGTCTGTACATGGGCTTAGCCACTAATAATATGCCCTTGTTGTACATGCCTTTAAATTTCCCATAAATGGAACGATGATAGTATAATCTGCTTCTGCCTTTGAAATTTCTAGTTCATGTAGGGAGTAAAGTTATTGGTCTAAGTAGGAATAAAGATGGTGAGAGTCATTTGAACCGTTGTGCGCTGTGATGTGTCGAGTGCAGAGGCTCCTTTCCGAGAGACGAGAGCGGTGGTGTGGATTTCGCCCTGAAAAGGACAGCACTGTTGCGGGTGTTCTTATGTCCTTGTGTTGCTGCACAAATGTGGGGGTTTCTCCGGGGTGGACTTGGCAGTGGAAGTGCTGAAGGCGTGAAGTTTTGGCCTCAGCGTCTGTAACCTTCCAAAGCTGAATTCAGGGTTGTATGGGGCAGGCCACATCTTCTGTGGGTCAGGGAGTCGGGGCTGGGTGGTACTCAGCTTCCTTCAAAGTGTGACTTCCTTCACTCATTCCCTGATGGCCTTGCCTAAGCACTTGACAGATCTCCAGAGAGGGGTTGCTGGTTCTGTCACTCATTCCTTCATTCATTCATTTGTTCACTCATCTATTCAGCAGCTATCTACTGGATACCCAGCATGCACCAGGGACGGCACCGAGAATAACAGCAGATGAACCAGAGATAGTTTGTTCTTCTGATAGCACCCAAGTCTGACTTCCTCTTACTGGGTCTTACAATACCTCAGTCCCAGAGACCCACGTACAGCCTGGCTGATAAGTTACCAATGTACTGAATCAGACTGAAAGAGAGTCCTCCCTCTAGAAATGTTTGGAACATAGGCAGGTCAGATTGTCCTTCCAGAAAATTCTGGGCATGATTCTCAATGCAGAGAACACTCAGAAGATAGCGAGGATATTTGTTCAACTCTGAGACCGACCTCACCTGAGAGGACAGTGTGCTAAGGGCATCCAGTGACTTCTCTCATCTGGTTCTGAAACAAACAGGGAAGGAATCTCCCAGAAGGACTTCGGAATAGTAAACCTCTCCTACCTCTGTGTGGGTGATCCTGTGGAAGGCCACTGCTCATCAAAAGTCAACACAGCCCCTCTCTTTACTTTCCAACATGGGCTTGCTTTGGATAATGGGACCCACTTCTTACCACTTTCAATGATTATATAGCCATAGATGAATTTGTGAATCAATAGACAAAATACTCTGATTAAAAATCCAGCTGCAAAATCTTGGTTCTCCTGAAGAAGTAGCCCAGAGCTCCCAATGGATTCGGGTTAAACTGTAGTAGTTAGTAACCTGTCTCCTTCCTTTGCCTTTGAGGAGTTGGACTTGACTCTTGTCTCTGAAGCTATGACAGACATGTGGGAGGGTCTGGGATGGGTAGAGCTGGGGCCAAGGATGGGGTACCTGAGGGAGCAAACCCAGGGAATTAAAAGTTCTGAGGACAAGCTTGGCAGGCAGCTCCTAAGTCCAAGGGTTGGCTGTAGATAGCAGGTGGCTGACATCTGGGAGGGCTGACGTGGATCCAGCATCAGGTGCTCCAATGGCAGCCAATGCCAAGGTGAGAAATCCAAGGCGAATGGTATTTAGAAACCAGTAAAGTTGCTAAGAGCAGGCTCACCTGCCTGCAGGGAGACATGGGAAAACGGTATTTGAGCTACTCCACGTGAAGTACAGAGAGCAGCGGTTGAAGTCAGAAGACCCCTATGACTGGCTTTTGGGGGGCCACAATAGCTAAAGGGAGAAAGCATTCGTTCTAAATCACGGTTTCAGGGCAGTCCGTCCCGGCAGGGAAGGCATGGCAGAGTTCCTGAGGGCAGGGAGAGCATGTGGTGGAGCTTCATCACGTCACTGGGGACCAGGAACCAGAGCGCAGCTGGAACTAGGGGCTGGGCTGTAACTTTCAATGGACGGTTCCCTGGTGTCTTGTTTCTGTCAGATAGGTAGGTCTACCCGTAAAGGTCCCACAGCCCTCTTAAGTAGTGCCACCAGGGAGGGGACAAGCTTTCAAAAACGTGAGCCCATGGGAGGCGTTTCAGGTTCAAACCCTGTGGTGCAGTAGTACATCTGTTGATCTTCGTGGACGTCAGTTGTTTCTTCTGAGAAGTGAGGAGAGTGGTACCCGTTTGGTAGGAGAGTCAAACCGATGTGGTGGTGGTGGTTATGGACGTGGAAGTGTTCCTAGGGTATGGTGTTGGCCGTGAGCCTGAAGTTCCTCAGAAGGCTTTCTCCTGTGGTTAGGCTGCCATAGGTGAGCTGGTTGAACAAGCGGGGGCTCTAGAACAATGAAGGTACAGGGAAGCCGGTAAGATGGGAGCCTTGACAAGGGTGTGTGGTAAAGGGAAGGCGTGGCATCGGGGAGCTCAGCAAACCAGTTAGCTTTTGCTGCATCCCAAACTACAATGTGCTGTGGTTTAATTTTCGTGGTTTTGTGGGTAGGTTGGGTGGCTTTTCTGGGCTGGGCTTGCTCACCTGTGTGAGCTGGGTGGTCTAAGATGGCCTCACCCACGACTGCTGTCTCAGCTCAAAAGGCTGCAATGCCTGAGGTGACTGGAACTCTCTCCATATAGTTTCTCAGCCTGGAGGAGGGTGGCCCCGTCCTCCCCACACAGTGGTTTCTCCATCGACGGAAGACAAATTCCAGATCACAGACGCTGTCAAGTCTCTGACTGCCCGCATGACATTTGCTAATGTCCCAAAAGCCAAAGCAAATCACCGTTGCTAAACCCTGATTGAAGAGTTCTGGAGCACTGCTCTCTGGCACTTGCTTCAGTTCCTGAGTTTAATTATGAGCCCAGAGTTCAAAGGAGAATTCTGTCCTTTGCCGAGATCAGAACACTTGGAGTGAGAGGGTGGAGGAGTTTTTCAGGGAAATGGCTGTGGTGGTTCCACGGTTGCAGCCCACTGTTGGCTCTGCCTCAGGAGTTGGCAGAACCAGGCTACTAGTCACTCCTCTCTTGTCAACTGGCCATGTCCCTGGCCCCAGTTTCTGGACCCTGCATTGAGGGTGTGTGTGAGTCACCGAGGCTTATGTAGCTTAGGCTGGCCTTGAACTCACTATGTGGCAGAGATGACTCTGAATTCCTGCTTGGACTTCCCCAGTGCTGGGATTTGAAGCATGCACCACTGTGCCTTGTTACATTATGCTAGGGATCCCCATGGCTTCCTTCATGCTAGGCAAGCTCTCTACCACTTGAGCTCCATCCCTGGCCATGTTGAGGATGATTTTGAGATCAAAATGATACATGTGGTTACCATGGACATTCAAAAATTGCTCTCCTGGGTCCCAGGTCCAGTGCCTCTAATAATTGTATGTACACCAATCACTTCTACAGAAAATAAGAAGAAATCTTTTGGGGGTTGGAGAGATGGCTCAGCAGTTAAGAGTACCTGCTGCTCTTGCAGAGGACCCTGGTTTGGTTCCTAGAACCCATATGACAACAGTTCACAACCACATGTAACTCCAGTTCCAGGCTACTCAACACTTATCTGGCTGCCGTAGGCACCAGGCAAAAACATGGTGTGAATACAAACATGAAGACAAACTACTAATAGATATAAAGTTTAAAAATCATTCCTAGCCGGGCGGCGGCGGTGCACATTTTTAATCCCAGCACTCGGGAGGCAGAGGCAGGTGGATCTCTGTAAGTTTGAGTCTAGCCTGGTCTTCAGAGTGAGTTCCAGGACAGCCAGGGCTACATGGAGGAACCCTGCCTTGAAAAAAACGAGGACAAAAAAAAATTTCTAGTAAAATAATACTGAGTGAAAGGTAGTAGGTAAAATTTCACTCAGTAAGTAAATTTTCATAATAAAGTGTAAACAAAATAAAACAAAACCCCAAACTAGGCCCCTAGGATTTTACATATATAGCTTGATTCTCTTTTTTTTTTAAAGGTAAAAATAGCTACAAATTATATTCACTTTAGGACTGTGTAGAATCCATGCAGATGTAATAAAACTTATACAGGAAGCTAGGGAATCATGAATGCAGGCACTGGAGATATGGTAGGTGGGGCCTGCGTTTAGATAGAGAATATCGTCGATTAACTTCCAAGACACTGCATAAACCAATTATGAAAACATATTATAAACTCAGCATTGTGAAGGCAACTGAGTTCCTAAGGCCTCCAGAAGTTGGCAATTGTGCTGGAGGCTGAGAGTGTTCAGCGTTGGTGAGCTAGCTGTTTTTCAGCCCTCCCAAATGTTTGCTTTGTATTTAATGGTTCCATATTCAGAGTTTTCTCTGGGCTGTGGAAGCTGAGCTTGGGACTGCCCATGGGTAAGATTTCAGTTAGAAGCCATAAGAACAGAGATGGAGTAGCTTTTAATGGGGTTAGGGGTTATTGTATTAGTCAGAGCTCTCTAAAGGAAAAAAAAAACTGGTAGAATGAATGGAATATATACATCACACACACACACACACACACACACACACACACACACACACACACACAAACACACACTATTTATTAGAGTGGCTTAGAGGCTATGGTGGGTAGTCCAACAATGGCTGTCTCCTGATGGAAAAGTTCAAGACTCTAGTAGTTCAGTCCATGAGACTGGATATCTCAGCCATTGCAATCTGGTGCTGGAGTCCTAGGGAATTCCTAAAGAGCTGCTGGTCTTGGGTCTGCATTAGAATCCTGAAGAAGCAGAGTCTAACACCAGCGAAGGAATGCCTCAGCAACAGGGTAGATGGACTTGCCAGCAAGAGGGAAGGCAAGCAGGCAAAAAAGTGAAGGCTTCTTTCTCCCGTATCCTTTTCTATGGGCTGCCACCAGGAGGTGTGGTCCAGACTGAGGGTGGGCCTTTCCACCTCAAATGATCTAACCAAGAAAGTTTCTCAGCCTGGCGGTGGTGGCGCACGCCTTTAATCCCAGCACTCAGGAGGCAGAGCCAGGTGGATCTCTGTGAGTTCGAGGCCAGCCTGGTCTACAGAGTGAGATCCAGGACAGGTACCTCTGGGGGAGGGGGGAGAAAGAAAGAAAGTTCTTCACATCCAAGTGCCCAGCTGCTTAAGTTTTGATTGATTCTAGATGCAGTCAGTCTGTCAACCAAGAATAGCCATCACAGTCATTACGTCCAAGAAGGCAGGTGAGTTGCTGGGGAGGTGCCTGGTTCCCTTCTTGGTCAAGTTAGTCTTCTCTTCAGCCGGCTTGTCCTGCCTCCATCCATGTTGCAGAGGATGCCAAAGCCCAAAGGAGCAACTTCTTAGGTGCCCAAGACAGATACCCGGGTCAGAGCTGGATCCCATTAGCCAAAGAGCTGCTTTTGGGCCGAGGTGCTCACATTCCTGGTGCCCCCATTCCTGGTGCCCCCATGCCTTTGTTCTTTCTTGTGACTCAGATTCCCAGCATGCCTTGGGCACAGACGTGATCCAGAGCCAGGCAAGCTTCTGTCTCTCTCAGGCTACATGGACTGTGCTCTGGGGGTGTCTACCCCTTACAGGCTTGTTTCTGACCCTGAATACGACTCTTGTGTCCCATCCATGGCCTAGTCCCCCTTAACAGGAACATTGCCAAGCCAAGAGGAAGATGGACAGTTCAGGTGGTCATGTTGGGTGCTGTTCGCTGTCCTGTTTGGGAAAGAGAAAGGGAAATGCCTGCTGTATGCCAGGCATTTCGTCTGTTCACTTCACTCCTCGTTATGTTTATGAGATGTTATTAAGGTCTCATTTCAGAAGACTGACTCCAGCAAATTGTCCTCTGGCCTCTACATGCACTCTGTGGCATGCTCCCCTCAATAAGTAAAATGTAATAAAATAAGTAAATGTAATAAGAACAATTAAAATCTCCTTGTATGAAGCTGGGTTTGGTGGCTAGCTCATGCATGCCTGTAATCCCAGTATTTAGGGAACTGAGGGGGGAGGGTCACATGAGGCTGAGAGTTTAAGACCAGCATGGTGACATATTGGGAGCCTCACCCCCAAAACAACCAAACAAAACTTCCCCTATCTTGTGGGCTTAAAAGACATTGTGGAATTAAAAAACAAAAAAATGTACCCAGAGCCGTTATCCATCTCTCAGCTCACTTCAGTATGAGGTAATTTACAATTTGGCTTCATCCACACCTCCACCTGCTTCCCTCTCTCCTGAAGCGAATCTCAGGTGTAATCAACTTCATCTCAGTATGCATAGCAAAGATAAGGATTCCCCCCCTCCCTGCCTCCCTCCCTCCCCCTTCCTTCCTTCCTCTCTCTGGAAAGGGTTTCTCTGTGTAGTCCTGGCTGCCTTGGATCTCGCTCTGTAGACCAGGCTGGCCTCGAACTCAAAAGATCCACCTGCTTCTGCCTCCTGAGTGCTGGGATTAAAGGCATGTGCTCACATGCCTAGCTGAAGATTTTTTTTTTAAGTAATAACACTACTATTATCACATGTAAAAAAATGAAACAATAACTTATGTGTTATATGTGTATTATTCTGTGTGTGTGTGTGTGTGTGTGTGTGTGTGTGTGTGTGTGTGTGTGTATGTGTGTACTTTTTTATTGTTTTTCAAGACGGGTTTTTTTTTGTGTAGCCTTGGCTATCCTAGAACTAGCTATGTAGACCAGGCTGGCCTTGAACTCACAGAGATCCACCTGCCTCTGCCTACTAAAGTGCTGGGATTAAAGGCGTGTGCCACCACCGCCTGGCTGGTATATGTGTGAGCAAGAGTGTGAAGGCCAGAGGTGGATGTCTTATATATTTTCTTGATCTTTCTCCACCTTTCCTTCTTTTAAAGATGCATTTATTTTTAGTTCTGTGTATGTGTGAGTCCCTGCATAGATGTACATGCAACATGTTTGTACCTGGTGCTCAAGGAGCTAGAAGAAGAAAGCACTGGACTTCCTGAAACTGGATTTAGAAGCAGTCCTGAGCCACCATGTAGATTCTGGGAACCAAACCAGGGTCCTCTGCAAGAGCAGCCAGTGCGCTCAACTGCTGAGCTGTCTCTCTAGCCCTTCCTTTTTTTAGACAGGGTCTCTCACAGATGCCAAAGCTCACCAGTTTGGCCAGGCTGGCTAGCCAATGAGCTACAGGAATCTGTGTATCCTTTGGTTACCTCCCCATCCCATCTCCACCTCACCTGCTGGTATCTCGTTCCCCAGCCCACCACAGGCACACACTCTGATTCCACCTTTCAATGTTTGTCTTGGGCATCTGACTTCAGGTCCTCATACTTGCAAAGCATGGAACCTTACGGACAGCCATCTCCCAGCCAAATATTGTGCAGCTTTAATAAACAGCATTGAGTCATCCTGAGAGTCATTTTTGGAGATATCAAGGTAGATCCACAATTCACACCATACATCAGAATAAACTACAAGCAGACTAGAGATGTAAATGTGAAAGTGTGAACCCTAGAAGAAAATAGGTCTGTATATAGGAATAACCCCCCGCAACCTCAAAATTCAGATGCATGAAAGATTAGTAAGTTCAGCCATAATAAATATATATATATATATTTGCAAAGCCAAACTGCCACAAGCAGAATCCAAAGATAAATGACAAGCTAGAGGAAAATGAGTTGCAAAAGATGTCACAAATAAAGGGCTAATCTTCTCAATACAGAGAGAACATTTAAAAATGGGAAAAGGAAAAAAATCAAATAGAAAAATTGGCAAAAGACGTGAACAGACAGTTCACACAAGAAGATACACAGATGGTCTTTAAACATACGAAGAGATGCTTGGCTGCACCCATAATAAGCAAAATGCAAATTAAGCCCCACTGACAGATCATTTCTCATCGGAGTGACTGGCAGGCATTCAGAAGTCTGATTAGTACTGGGAGGAGCTTAGGGGACATTTCACATGTGATGCTGGTGGCTGCCGCGCCACAGTATCTAAGACATCTGCTTGACCCACCAGACTTCTAGCCATGGATGCAGGATCTCCAGATAGAGAGCACTGTGCCATGGTTATTTCCCACAGCCTTATTGCAACAGCAAAATATTAGAAACGACCTAAATATTCAGAGACTGGTTGAGTAAGTTATCGGACTCCAGATGTGCAGTCGAGTCTTGCAGTCATTAAAAGAGTAATAGCAATAGAAGGAAATCTCCATTTGTGGTGTGGGGTGGTATCTAGAGAGAAGTGTTGGGTTGGAAACCCAGATAACAGCCAGGTGTCGTGACACGTCTTTAATCGCAGCACTTGGGAGGCAGAGGCAGGAGGATCTCTGCGAGTTCACATAGCAAGTTCAGGCCAGCGTAGGCCACATAGTGAGACCCTGTCTCAAATAAATAAAACAAAACAAAACAAGCAACAACAACAAAAAACAACAACAACAAAACAAACAAACAGGGCTGGAGAGATGGCTGAGAGGTTAAGAGCACTGGCTGCTCTTCCAGAGGACCCTGGTGTGATCCCAGCACCCACATGGCAGCTCACAACCATCTGTAACTGCGGTTCCAGGGGATCCAACGTCCTTTTCTGGTCTCTATGGACACTGCATGTACATGGTGCACAGACATACTTACACGCAAAACAACCATACACATAGAATAAAAAAATGAATAAAATCTAAAAATAAAAATCCCAAACAAATAAAAAAAAAAGAAAGACAAGAAATATGCCAGGCAGTGGTGACACACGCCTTTAATCCCAACATTTGGGAGGCAGAGGCAGGCTAATCTCTGTGAGTTTGAGGCCAGCCTGGTCTACAAAGCAAGTTCCAGGACAGACAGGACTGTTACACAGAGAAACCCTGCCTCAAAAAAACCAAAAACAAACAAAATAAAAAAGGAGTGTATTACATCTTTCTTGTCAGACTTTCTTTGGACCGCCAGCCCCCAAATAATGACGCAGAGACTTACTAATTACAAAAGCTTGGTGTTAGCTTAGGCTTGTTGCCAACTAGCTCTTATAACTTAACCTGTTTCTATTAATCTACGTTTTACCACATGGCTTTTTACCTCTCCTCCATTCTGTATGTCTGACTCCCTCCAGTGTCTTGCTGGTGTCTCCAGCTGTGCCCAATTCTAACCCTGAGTTCCTCTCTCTGTCCGGAAGTCCCATCTATTCTTTCCTGCTTGTCGATTGGCCATTCAGCTCTTTATTAAACCAATCAGGTGCCTTTGGCAGGCAAGGCAAAACATAGACACATCTTCACGAAGTGTTCAAAAAGATTATCCCACAACAAAGGAGAAATAACATGTTAGTCTTCAAGCTGGGTGTAATGGCTCATGACTTTAGTCCCAGCACTTGGGGCAGAGGCAGGTGGATCTCTGAGTTCGAGGCTACAGAGTGAGTTCCAGGACAGTCAGGGCTACCCAGGGAAACCCTGTCTCAGGAAAAAGAACAATTGAGTTCCTCAGAACTAGCAGCCACATCTTCAGTGTTCACCACCACATGTAACTAGGGGCTTCCGTGTTAGAAAACACAGAGGACATTTCCATTCAGGAACACTTCTCGCACATCTCAATCTCTAGGAATGGAGAGTTGTCAGGAGTCAGAGGCAGGCGGATTTCTATGCATTCAAGCCTAGCCTGGTCTACACAGTAAGTTCCAGGCCAGCCAAGGCTACATAGCAAGACCTTGTTTCAAAAAACCCAAAACAAACAAGAAACAAAAACACCCCCCAAAAAAGACCAAAGAGAGCTCTGGTAATCTTGATTTCCACTTAGTTGATCTGAAGGACAGAGCAAAAAGTTAAGTGATGGCTGTGATTGGGAAATGACTTCTCACTGAGGGAGAGGAGTGGAGAAAGATAAGGGCGATCGTGCAGTTATCTTTTTTCTTTTCCTTCCTTCCTTCCTTCCTTCCTTCCTTCCTTCCTTCCTTCCTTCCTTCCTGCCTTCCTGCCTTCCTTCCTGCCTTCCTTCCTTTCTTTGAGACAGAGTTTCTCTGTGTAGCCTTGGCTGTCCCAGAACTTGCTCTGTAGACCAGGCTGGCCTTGAACTCAGAGATCCACCTGCCTCTGCCTCTGGAGAGCTGAGACTAAAGGTGTGCGCCACCACCGCCCAGCTCTGTAGAGTTTTCTTAGTGGAAACTATCAATATTGACAATGAAGGAAACCGGGCACAGAGACCAGTGAGACGACTTAGGGGGTCAAAGTGCTGACCACGCAAGCTTGGTGGCCCAAGTTTGATTCCTGGAAACCATGTAAACGTGGAAGGAGAGAACCAGCTCCATGAAGCTGGCCTCTGGCCTCCACGTGTGTGCTGTGGCAGACTTGCACACACACACACACACACACACACACACACACACACACACACTCCACAGTAATAAAATACAATTTAAAAACAAACGGCACACAAGGAGCATCAGGTACCGAGAGCCAGTCTTGGTTTCTAAATTCTGTTACCTAACAAAGAACTCAGTGTTCCCTGGAGAAGTGGCTGGTTCCAGACCTGGGTTCGGGAAAGCAGTAGTAGGTGGGCCTGTATGGAAACGGAAGTGGGTGCTCTCGGATGGATGGGACCATGTCGCCAGGGCCCAGGTGCGGATGGGTTTCCCTTGGAGAAAACGAAGCAGCGAAGAGGCTGCCGGAGCAGCATGCCGTGGCACACACCTGTAATTCTGCACTTGGAGGCCAAGGCAGGAATGTTGGAATTTGAGAACAGCCTGGGATACATAGCAAGGCCCTTTCTAAAAATACAATAAGCCCCAATCCACACCCAAACCCCAAACAAACAAAAGAGATAGTCATGGCGATAGAGAAAACGTGATGCGTACGTGTGGGTGTGCGTGCTATAGCATGCACATGGAGGCTAGAGGACAATTCTGTGAAGTCATTTCTCTCCTTCCACCTGTATGTGGGCTCCAGGGGACAGACTCGGTTTGACAAGCTTGAGTGACAAGCGTATGTTTTGAGACAGTGTCTCACTGAGTCTGAAACTAGACTAGGTGGCTAGCCAGCTTTTTATCTCCCTGTGATATTGTTCCCCGTCCTGGTCACCCCAAGCACAGGTGTTACAGATGTGTGCCGTTATACCCAGCTTTTACATGGATGGTAGGGATTTGGAGCCAGGTCCTTATTCTGGAACATAAAACATTTAACTCAGGAGCTAGTGCACCAAATATTTTGTAATTTTGTTTCTTAGTTTAGGTAATTTAAAAATTTTTTTTTCTGGTCCCATGAATTGATTTCTTGCCCCTAACCCACAAGAAACACTGAGCCTAGAGACCCATGTTCAAGTCCTTGAGAAAGTTCCTTTACCTCCATGGAACTCAATCTGATCTTGGGCTACAAGATGTCTGAGGTCCCATTAGACCATGATGTTGACCCCATATATTTACATTATCTTGAGAGATGGGGACAGTTTGATGATTTTTGGTGAGCATGTGAGTCAAGAGAATGGAAACAGAAGTCTGTCTTTTGGATTGTCCCATCCATAATCTGAGTCTTTTTAAAAAAAATAATTTATTTTTGTTTTATGTGCATTGGTGTTTTGTCTGCATGTATGTCTGGGTAAGGGTATCTGATCTTGGAGTTACAGACAGTTGTGAACTGCCATGTGGGTGCTGGTAATTGAACCCAGGTCCTCTGGAAGAAGAGCCAATGCTCTTAACTTCGGAGCAATCTCTCCAGCCCTTGTAAATAGGGTCTCAATCATTTGCTGGAGAAAGGAAAACAAAGTACACATAAATGTGTGTGTGTGTGCACGTGTGTGTGTGCACGTGTGTGTGTGTGTGTGTGTGTGTGTGTGTGTGTGTGTCTTGCATAGTTGAAGTGGGACCTAGAGTGATGTTCGGAGTGGGGTTTAAGGATTAGGGGCTTGGAGCCAAGAGGAGGGGTGCTTTTGGGCATCCCAGGACTCCTGGGTCTGACTGGCCTCACCTGTACTGCTTCTTCCACACCCCAGGCCCACGAGCGGCTGGAGGAGACGAAGTTGGAGGCCGTTCGGGATAACAACCTGGAGCTGGTGCAGGAGATCCTCCGGGACCTGGCGCAGCTGGCAGAGCAGAGCAGCACCGCCGCAGAGCTGGCGTGCATCCTCCAGGAGCCTCACTTCCAGGTTCCTGCTGTTGGCTGCTGCGCGTGCGTGCGTGTGTGTGTGTGTGTGTGTGTGTGTGTGTGTGTGTGTGTGTGTGTGTGGTGGTGTGGGGTGCGGTGGCAATTTCCTAGTTGGGAAGCCAGCACCGGGCATTTCCCCATTGTCCCTTTTCAGTCCCTCCTGGAAACACATGACTCAGTGGCCTCAAAGACCTATGAGACACCACCCCCCAGCCCTGGTCTAGACCCCACGTTCAACAATCAGCCGGTACCTCCTGATGCGGTTCGCATGGTGGGCATCCGCAAGACGGCAGGAGAACATCTGGTGAGCATCAGAGGCTGGTGGGAGAGGGGACAGAGAGTCGCCAATGGGAAAGGAGAAGGGCAGGTAGGAGTTGAAGACTAGGCCCAGGTTGGCCCAGGGAGGGCCTGCATAGACGTAGGAGCTATACAAGAGTGTGAGTGTACACACACGCGCCCACACACATACACACACACACACACACACACTCTCTCTCTCTCTCTCTCTCTCTCTCTCTCTCTCTCTCTCTCTCTCTCTCTCTCTCCCTCAGAATCCTCTCCAGGCTGTGGCTGTAAGTGGAGAATTGGGACAAGAATTGGAGACTTTTTGAGTGGGGAAGAGGGCGGGGACAGGAATGGGAGGGCCACTGGGAGCCACGTTTGAATACTCCTGAGAGTATTTTACAACAGAGAACAGGGTAGCCTTACCACCCACTCCTTTCATCCCTCAGGGCGTGACATTCCGAGTGGAGGGTGGTGAGCTGGTGATCGCTCGCATTCTGCACGGGGGCATGGTGGCTCAGCAAGGCCTGCTGCACGTGGGTGACATCATCAAGGAAGTGAATGGGCAGCCGGTGGGCAGCGATCCCCGGGCACTTCAGGAGCTCTTGCGCAGTGCCAGTGGCAGTGTCATCCTCAAGATCCTGCCCAGCTACCAGGAACCCCACCTGCCCCGACAGGTGGGCCTGTCTCCCTGAACCCTACCCAGCTCGAGGCCCAAGAGATGGCTGGGCCTCTTAGCTGTGGCTCTCAGGTCTCTTGAAGCTGTTCCACGCTAGGCTGTTCATCTAAGGCACAGAGGCAGCAGGACCTCCAGGCTGAGGGCACTCGTTACAGCCACACAGTCTCCGAGTGTGGCACTTAGAAGCACACACTGATTTGTCTTACGTGTAGGCATTACTCACACACATACGCAAGGGATAGGTGAGCTTCTATGACTCGGAAGTCCTACCTGAGTGTGCAAGAGATCGTGTTGAGTGTCCTGAGTATGCAAAGAGATGCAGTGATCTTGGTGGTCTTTGCACCCGTGTGTGTGTGTGTGTGTGTGTGTGTGTGTGTGTGTGTGTGTGTGTACAAAGACCTCACCCTGCAGGCCTGTGTAAGGTGGGATCGTCACCTGCCCTCGTAGCTGCTTCCTTATTGGTGAATTGTGAAGCTCTTCACCTCAGCCTCCTCTTTGGCTTTTGCACCCTTGGAACTCTGTCCTCCTGGAAGGTGGAAGGAAGAACACAGGGTTAGGTGACAGCGACCCGACCGGGTATCTGCTTCCTTTTTCCTGGGGCCCGACCCAGCCTCGGGCACTTTCTCAATTGCTAAATCTAAATCTCTTCATTCCACTTGCCGAGAGGAGTACCAGGAAGGCAGGGGAAGGCAGGGGTAGGCAGGCCTGGGGCATTACTCCTCCAGGGAGGGGGAGTGGCCGGGAGGGGTGGGCGGTCTGCCAGGCACCCTTCCAGTGGACACGCTCTCTGTTCGTTCCCTTGACTCTTCCCAAATCCCTGGGCTCAGGTATTTGTTAAATGCCACTTCGATTATGACCCTGCCCGAGACAGTCTCATACCCTGCAAGGAAGCGGGCTTGCGCTTCAACGCCGGGGACTTGCTCCAGATTGTAAACCAAGATGATGCCAATTGGTGGCAGGTGAGCCCTGGGCACTCCTACAGGGTCTCCAAGTACGGTAGTGGGGCAGAAGAGGTGGGGTGCTGGGAAGGGCCCCCTTACCCAGGTAGGTCTTCGGCATGTGCCGTTTCAGGCATGCCACGTTGAAGGGGGCAGCGCCGGGCTCATCCCCAGCCAGTTGTTGGAGGAAAAACGGAAAGCATTTGTGAAGCGGGACCTGGAACTGACCCCGACCTCGGGTAGGAACCCCCCCCCCCCCCGGCCCCACCTCAGGCCCCAATTTAAGACCCGGCCGTGGCCCAGTTTGCTTACTCACTTGTCCTTGTGGCCAGGGACCCTATGTGGCAGCCTTTCAGGAAAGAAAAAGAAGCGAATGATGTATTTGACTACCAAGAATGCAGGTGGGTATGAGTTCCTGTCCCGGTTGTCTAATACGTCACATCTCTCTTCCTCACAAAGTGACCTGTGGGTCTGCTCTGCCTGTGATTCTGCCAGCCTCGTTCCTAGGCCTGCCCAATTGCTCCGTTTCCCAGGCCTCAAGCACTTTTACCCTTGATGCGTTCTGAGAGCCCCTTTCCTCCCCCCATGGGGCAGCCTGGTGAGCAGTGCCATCTCTCTATGCCCAGAGTTTGACCGCCACGAACTGCTCATTTATGAGGAGGTGGCCCGCATGCCCCCATTCCGCCGGAAAACCCTGGTGTTGATTGGTGCGCAGGGGGTGGGCCGGCGCAGCCTGAAAAACAAGCTCATTCTGTGGGATCCGGACCGCTACGGTACCACAGTGCCCTGTGAGTGGGGGCCGTGAAGCGGGAGGTGGGAGGGTGGATGGGTGTAGGGCAAAGAGAAAGGAGGGATGGTGGTGGAGGTGTGCTAAATAGCACTGAGCCCGAGTGAATGAGCATCTTCAGGGACACCAGGTCTGGCGGTTCCTTTGGGTGAGAGCCGTGTGGTGTGCGCCCTCTGTGGGTGGATGATGGGAACTGCAGGCTCAGGATCTGGTCAAGGGGCTGGCTTTATTTCAGGATTTCTTCGCTCAAGTTTTACTTGCAAAAAGGCTTGGAAAAAAAGTGAGTGTCTACCTTGGGATCTGGTGGAACAGGGCTGAACTGTGGCCTTATGGCAGACAGAGCTTTTAATCTAAGTGATAGGACAGCAGGAGGTGAAGGTGGGTGATGGTGGTTCCTGGAGGCAGAAACAAGAACTTTAAGCACAGATTTCTTGACCCTCGCTGGATGGCTTTGGGATGCTCATCCCCACTTCTTGAGCCTCTGATACCATCATTGCACATGGGGTTGGGCTAGCTGTTCTCTGAAGGTCCTCCCAGACAAGTGTCTTGCACATGCACACCAGTGGTGAAGGTGAGGGTAGGTGTGTATGAAGTCTCGAGTTCTGAGGAGATGGAGGGCATGCTGTGCCTCTAGGGCTGAGATCATGCAACCCACATGGTGGAGCCCACCTATGTATATTTAAGGTGGGGTGGCTCGACTGACTAGTGAGCCATGCTTCCCCTCCAGACACATCCCGGAGGCCCAAGGACTCGGAACGGGAAGGGCAGGGCTACAGCTTTGTGTCTCGTGGGGAGATGGAGGCCGACATCCGTGCCGGGCGCTACCTGGAACATGGCGAGTATGAGGGCAACCTGTATGGCACACGTATCGACTCCATCCGGGGAGTGGTTGCCTCCGGCAAAGTGTGCGTGCTGGATGTCAACCCCCAGGTACTGTCTGTCTCCCTTTCGTGTCTGTCCGGGACCCCTACCCACACTCTGCTCCCCTCAGCAACCCCTGAGTGCCTCCTAGTGCTCACATTCTCCTCAGCGATTACAGGGGGTCCAACCCGCCTAGATCCCTTCTCCAACTTTCTAGAGCCCTCCCCCAGCCTCCTTCAGGCAGTCTCTCAGGTGCCCACGCTGTCACCCACACATCTTCCCATTGTGTGAAGATATGTGCTCCCGGGGTTGGGGATTTAGCTCAGTGGTAGAGCGCTTGCCTAGCAAGTGCAAGGCCCTGGGTTCAGTCCTCAGCTCCAGGAAAAAAAAAAAAAAAAAAAAAAAAAAGATATGTGCTCCCTGCCTCTTCTTTTTCCCTGCAGGCAGTGAAGGCCCTGAGGACAGCTGAATTTGTCCCTTATGTGGTATTCATTGAGGCCCCCGACTTTGAGACCCTGCGAGCCATGAACCGGGCCGCACTGGAGAGTGGTGTGTCCACGAAACAGCTCACGGTGAGGAGATCAGAGTATCCGTGGGAGGGTTTGCTGGTTGCCTGGGGTGGTGGGACTCAGAGAGGTACGACTTTTGGTCAGTGATTTGTACATCTGAAGAGAGGAAAGACTGAGAAAGGAACACAGTGCCCAGCGTCTCAGACGGAGCCAGGGACACGGAACTTGGACCCCAGGCCTAGGATGGGTTGCACTCTTCGGAGGGCCAGTGGGAAATCTGTGGAACAGAGATGGCCAGGGGAAACTTCTGGAGGAAACTTGGACCTTGATACAGCGTTCCCCCAGGAATAGGGTTTGCTGAGCTCTGGTCTCAAGGTTCTTCCTGCCCCACGCCCGATACTACAGCGCCTCTGCTCCACAGAGGCTATCTGGGTGGGGCTTGCATCCTCTGATGACCTGATGCCAGCTCTAGGCACCATGGCCCTAGCAACAGATGTGGCCAGAGCCTCTGGGACCCGGCTGCCCTCAGCTTCGTCAGTCATCCAGTTCCAGATGGAGGGAAGAAAGGAAGGGAGGGAGGGAGGGAGGGGGGGAGGGCGGGAGGGAGGGAGGGAGCTTCCTTCAAGTCTGGGGTGGAAATTGTTCGTTTGTGGAATCATCCTGGTACCAGGTAAGTTCTGATGCCACTTCATAGCTGTGGCGAGGGGCCTTGGTGGGACTGAAACCCTGGCTGGAGTCAGGCAGATGCCTGAGCCATAGGCTCACAGTGACCTCTTGGTAGCTGGGCTTTGTGTTATTAATGGGAGAAAATTGATCCTCCTGTGTGGAGCTGTGGTGAAGAGCCTGTGGGTTGATGAATGATTAGTGCCCTACTTGTCACTACAGCTCTTCCTCCCTCCCTCCCTCCCTCCCTCCCTCCCTCCCTTTCATCCAAGCTTGGTGCAGGAGCACAGCCTTGTGGGGCACAGGGACTCTATACCACTGTGGCTGGGCTTTGGGGTGAGGTAGGCAGGTTGCAGACCCCTCTGGTGAGTTGGTGGCACTGACCGAAGCCCTTTGTGCGGGGCAGGAGGCGGATCTGAGGCGGACCGTGGAGGAGAGCAGCCGCATCCAGAGGGGATATGGGCACTACTTTGACCTCAGCCTGGTCAACAGCAACCTGGAGAGGACCTTCCGTGAGCTCCAGGCTGCCATGGAGAAGCTTCGAACAGAGCCCCAATGGGTGCCTGTCAGCTGGGTGTACTGAGCCCTGCTCTGGACCTTGTTCCCTGCCTGGTTGGGAATCCATCCTTCACCCCACCTATGACACTCCCCTACCCCCGAATATGATCTTCATCCCCCCCATCTCTGGTTTTCCCTGGATCACAGTTCCCAGCAGGGGCTGGCTTCAGTACAGAGGTGTGCACTGCCAGGGAGGCGGGTGTTCATGGGGTACCTCCGTACCCAGGTGCTGCCCACTCCCGATGTCCCTCTCTAAGGGTCAGGCTGTGTCCAGGAGCATCTCAGAGTCACTGTAATGCTCAGTCTAGAGAGGAGTGGAGCTGCTTGGGGCCTTGTGGTCAGTAGGTCGATGACCCTGCCAGCCTTTTCTCCTCTGGCCACACCCACCCTGTTCCTTGGCCCCTCCCACCCCTTACTATATCTAGTCCTTGGATCAGCCTTGGGCTGTTCTCATGTGGTCAGACCACTGGTAACTAGGCAGACCTGGGCAGTAGTGTCAGTCTGGGCCGTTTTAGAGGCTGGGGGAGCCCCGTCGTGAACCAGTTGTAGCAACTGGTAACACAGGCCTCAGCTACTCGAGGGGCAAACGTAGCCTGGTCCCTCCCTTATTCCCAGCTTCTCACTGCCAAAGTCTCTCCACGGACTTTCTCAATGTGTCCCTCTTTTATAAACCCTGCTCCCCAAACAGTGTGACTGGCTTAGCCCAGGTTGGGAATAGGGCCTAGAAAGCTGAACCCTCTGTTGTTGGGACCAAAAGCACTCCAGGATCCCCAGCCCACACCAGGCTTCGTTCGCTTCCGGCTGGTCTCTGGATGATGTAGGAGGCTCACTGGCATTAGGGCTGACTCGATTGGGCCTGAGGGAAAGGAGACTGTGCGTCAGGGCTTGGAAACAGACAGATTAGCTTTGGTAGCACTTGCCACACAACTCCAGGGGGTGCATTGGCACTCCAGGCTGGGCAGTGTGTAGCTCTGCCCGCTGTGGTGCTGGTCCCTGTTTCTGGTCTTGGGGTGTGTGTTGTACGTGCACATGCATATGCACGGATTTGGTTTGGTTTGAGGGGAGGCAGAGGACTGCTTTCTCTTGGAGGTGGCTCTTTGAGGTCCCTTTATAGGTTCCCCTCAGCCCACCATTTCTTACAAGCCCCTACTCCAGACCCCAGAGCCTGGGCCTTCTCTGCTCCCCTGCTGTCCCCTACCCTAAGTACCAGCCTTTAGTCCTCAGAGAGGGTGATTTTTGTAAAATAGGATAATCCTTTTAAGAACTCTGTCCTTGACATCTGGAGACATCTCATCCTGCATCTTTCTTGAGGAGGCCCCTGTCCTGTCAGGGGACCCCCAGCACCCCCACCCTGTGCCTCCCAGTTCTCCTGAGTGTCAGTCTTGGCTGGAATGTCAGCCCGAGCTGGCCCCTGAACCACTGTGTGCCCATTTCCTAGGGGAGGGGAGGGAGGGAAAATAAACAGAATATTTATTACAAATGCTAGAAATATATTTATTATATTAGGAATCTCATTTGCATCGGCATTGGATATGTAAATGAGACTAGAGGTGGCCTTGCCCACTGCTGCTCATTTGCATAGCTCTGCCTCACTCTGTGCAGACATCTTCCCAGCTTTGTTTCCCTTTAGTCAAGGTCCTTTTCTCCAGCTCAGCATCTTGCTGTGACCCTGACCCTTACTTAGCCTAAGGGGCCTGGTAGTGGGAGAGAAATTTCCCTGCTTACTTCCCTACTTTCCAGTTCCATCCTCCCCTGGAGGCCGAGTGTGTAGGGTCAGAGCAGTCCCTGATCCCTCTTGATTTACCCACAAAGCCCTCTGACCAAAAGACCATGGCCTCTGATAGACATCTGGTGGGCACCATGCTGGAGCGTTGGTACCATCCTTTCCGTCTGGATACCCAGCGTGGTAGAAAACCTCACCTCTTCCCTAGCCACGTGCAAGGGCAGGGCTGGGCCCCTCCTCTCCGAACAGCCTCCTACCTCTCCCACTGAGCCCCGCTCTACACCCCTTCCCAAGCACTGGCCAGGTGAGAATAGAGGCTGGAAGCCTCCTCCGCTCACCTGGCACCTGGCTGGGTTAGAACACATTCGTGCTCACCAAGCTAGCTCTGTGACTCTGCCCGCCCTCCCTCCCACCGTGGCCTCTTCTGTTTGAGGAGCTCAGGAGAAGGAGGGTCCTGCCCCCGCCATGGTCCACCCTCAGCCCATTCCCCTTCCTTTGTTCCCCCCACCAGCCGTCTCAGGCTTAAATTTTCTTTCTTTTCCTTTGATTAAATGTGGAAGCAAACGTTTCTGGGCTCTGTTTGTCTTTGATTGGGGGGTTGAGTAGATGGTTTGGGGAGGTGAGGGTTAGGGAATACAGCACAGATAGATGAATTAAAAAAAGAGAAGAAAAAGGAAAAGGAAAGAACGTGGTATGGTGGAGGAGAAGGTTTATTATAGATATGTGGGAGAGCCTAGCCAGAGGCAAGGACAGGGACATCGGGGAGAGTCCAGCGTGGATGTGATCAGACTGAGCTGTGCCATGTGAAGGGGGGGAGGGGAAGAGAGGGAGGGGAGGGAAGGGAACCAGGTGCAGCAGCTAGGAGGCCCAAAAGACAAAAAGCGGTAACCAAAATGACTAGATTGTATAGGGAAGAGCAGTTCAGCCCCCTGGGATGGAGAGTTCAGGGTAGGGGGTGGGGTATGCCAGCCAGAAGGGCCCTGTAACAACAGGTAGGACTGAGGGGTGCAGGGAGAACCTGGCAGCCAGTGTCCTCTTTGATATGCTAAATAGGCACCTTAGCCATTTGTCGTGGGTTTGAAACCTAATAATTCTAGAATGGAAGATGGACTGACTATGGCATCTTTCTCTCTTACCTTGCCCCTCTGTGCTGTATCTAAGTGCTTATGCCTGGGAGCTGTTGAACATCAGGGGGGCAAAGGACTCAGGGTCTCCATGGCCAGGCCACATGACTCCACGTGGAACCTGTGTGGCTTTCGGCAGATGCCCCTACCTCCCAAGACCTTGGCTTCATCCTCTGTAAAAGTGCCACGGTCTCTCAGTGATAATGCTCATGGGTTCTAGGTGCTCACCCAGCGGCAGTAGAAGACACCGAAATGTTACTCTTTAGATCCCAACAACAACAACATTACATCTCCCAGATGTTGCCACCGCAGAGGTGTGTGTAGTCCAGGGGATCAACATCCTTTCCACCTGGAGTTCTTCAGGAGGGAAGCGTGGTACACCATCCCAGCATTATCACTGCAGATTCTCTGAGGCTGTCCCTGTGTGCAATGGCCACTTGTACAGCAGAACCTAGGTCTCCAGCTGGGTTCTGGGTAACTGAATGGAAGGCTGGGAAATGTAGTCTTCCTCTGTACTGTGGCTGAGTGAGGGCGAATTTGCTGACCACAGTTGGTCCGTGTTTGCCACACTTTTGGGACTGAGGAAACTTCTTTTTAGCTTCCAATTGGCATGAAGGTATCTGGAGACCAGGCTGGCCTGGAATTCACAGAGATCCACCTGCTTCTGCCTCCTAGGATTAAAGGCGTGCACCACCATGCCTGAGTTTTTTTGTTTTTTTTTTTTGGTTTTTCGAGACAGGGTTTCTCTGTGTAGCTTTGCGCCTTTTCCTGGAACTCACTTGGTAGCCCAGGCTGGCCTCGAACTCACAGAGATCCGCCTGGCTCTGCCTCCCGAGTGCTGGGATTAAAGGCGTGCGCCACCACCGCCCGGCCTGAGTTTTGTTTTGTTGTTGTTACTAGCTTTTTAAAATATAGTTTTAAAATTGACACATAGCAATTGTGAGATATATATATATATATATATATATATATATATATATATATATATATATCTCAGATGTGTTTCTTTTCCATCAGTTACTCTTAAACACCAGCATGCTTTAATTTATGTTGCGTTTTGAGGTGGGGTCTCATCATGCAGCAAAGACTAGCCTTGAACTTGGAACTCTTCTCCCTCATCTCCTAAATACTGGGATTACAGGTCTGTACTACTCTGTCAGGTTGGAAAGTCCACTTTGGATGAACTTTTTGGGTGTTGTCTGCTATTTGACTGGATCACTGCTTATCCCAATTTTTAATGTATTAATGGAGTTGCATGTCCTGTGTTCTTGTAGGTACAGATTCTGTGTGTGTGTGTGTGTGTGTGTGTGTGTGTGTGTGTGTGTTTTCACTTGACCATGTGTACCTGTACAGGCCAGAGGTCTACACTGGGTGTCTTCCTCTAGGTTTTGACATGGTCTTTCACTGAGTCTGCAGGTTGATGTTTTGGCTAATGTGCTCCTGGAATTCACCATCCTCCTCTGCTCCAGCACTGGGGTCACAGACTCACAGTGATGCTTTTCCAAGGGGCCTGAACTCAGGTCCTCTTGCTTGCACAGCAAACTCTTGAGCTACCAAGACACCCCTCCAGGAAAGGTTAGGAGAGGACGGAGCGAGAGGAGAAGCGAAGGACCTCGGGAAGGGGGAAGGTTAGAAAAAGAAGAGAATAAAAGGAAAACATTTTCTTCCCCAGAACCACCTGTTTCCACACGTGCAAAGCCTCCTAGAGATTTCCAGTAGCAGCTAAAGCCCCTGCACAAAGTTTCACCCTGCAAATTAAACAGCTAGTGACAGAGAACGGGTTGGGTAAACTGAGGCACACCCATATGCTGAAACATTATGCAGCTGAGAAACAGTTTATTGTACAAGGTTTGTAGGACACAGAGGGATTGCTCAGGATGGGATAAGATGGGGAGGGCGGCATGCAGTGCGCAGTGGGACGGCCCCTCTGTGAAGTGAGCAGCCGCAAAACACATGAAGGAAGAGGGAGGAGGGGTCCAGGCAAGTGCACTCAGGGATGTCAACGGGGCTTGGTAAGGTTATAGACGACCTTAACAGCACTTTCCTCCTTTTCGTCTTTCTTCCCTATTTTTATGTTTTATATGCTGAGCACTTCGCTTCCCAGCATGCCGTTTTTCAAAACAAAATAGAAAAAGGGGGAAAAAATAGTTGTGCCAGTCTATCTTCCCGTTACCCGGCTGGCCTGGATTTAGCATTATCCTCTCGTAACCAGGGTCTAGTTTCTTCCTGCCCCAACTCTCCTCTCAGCTGACCGCCCTACTCTGGTTCCCTCCCTTAGTCTCCAGAGCCCATGGAGTAGTAGCCCTTCTGGACAGAGACGATAAGGAACCTTCCTCCAATGTCCTTCCAAAGCTAGGTATACAGTGGCATGGGGAAGGAGAAGGAAAGACAGCCAATCCCTGGACTGGCCGCCTCCATGGCCTCCACTGTGTGCCTGACCACGGAGGTATCAGGGAGCTCTTGCTGGGGTCATGGTGTCATGGTCAGAGCTCTAGGAGAACCCACAGTGACAGAGAGAAGGAAGGAGGACTCTCCGGGCTAGAGGGAGCGGAGGATCCACCAGGCCCAAGTGTAGGAATCCTGCTCACTTGTCATTCCGCAGTTACACAGAGATGAACTCGGAGAAGGCCAGTTCCTCAGCAGACATCTGCAGGGGAGAAGCTGCCGTCACATCCTCCTTGGCGTCCAGGGAAGGGGCTGCCTTTTCCTCTGTAGTCTGGAGAGATGATGGGGAGGTTGAAAAGGAGAACCTGGTGGTGAGGTCTCCACCCTAGCAGAGCCTCCCCGAGCCATCTCATCTCTTGTCTGTGGTGTATGCTTTTCTGAGACAGGGTCTCACCTTGTAGACTGGTTCCTAATACCCCAGCTCCTCCCTTTGATCACAGACCCCCAAATGTTAGGATTACAAGCACGCACCTCGATGCTCGGTTCAGCTGAGAGTTCTTTAAATGGACACCCAATACACTAGTAAAGAATTTTCTGAACAGGGAAGAGGAGAATATGAAGTTTCCAGCCTGGGTGAAATGACCTAGGCTTATTACGGCTCTGATAGGCTAGATGGACAGAGGCTGGAGTGGAGCTTCTGGGGAAGAGGATGCTGGGGAAAGAGCCCTCCCTGCCTTGTCCCCATGATCTCAGTGGTGTCAGATAGCATGGGTTCCAGAGCCCTTCTGTCCACACCTGACTGAGGTGCTGGGTCTCCATGGAGGGCGCAGAGGGCTTGGGGTTGCTGAGACACTCGGGAGGCGCCTCGAGGTTGATCATGGCATCCTCAGGCACCCAGTTGTTCCCTGGCGGCTGTACGAGAGACTTGGTCAGAACTCAGAAAAGTCTATTCTTAGCAGCATAGTCTGGAGTTAAGCCAAGAGGAAGGACACAGTTCTGGGGACACATAACTTCCTACACCTGGGTGTTACCTTGGCAAGCTAGAAACTCTGAGGAGCTCGTTTCCTTAGCTATAAAATGAGAATATATGTTTCTTCTCAGGATCATAAAATCCAGATAGCATTATTATTATTTTTTTCTTTCCTGAGACATGGTTTCTCTGTGTAGCTTTGGTGCCTGTCCTGGATCTCACTCTGTAGACTAGGCTGGCCTCAAACTCACAGAGATCCGTCTGGCTCTACCTCCCGAGTGCTGGAATTAAAGGTGTGTGCCACCGGCCGGGCGGTGGTGGCGCACGCCTTTAATCCCAGCACTCGGGAGGCAGAGCCAGGCGGATCTCTGTGAGTTCGAGGCCAGCCTGGGCTACCAAGCGTGTCCCAGGAAAGGCGCAAAGCTACACAGAGAAACCCTGTCTCGAAAAACGAAAAAAAAAAAAAAAAAAAAAAGGTGTGTGCCACCACCACCCGGCTGATAGCATTACTTTTAAAGACAGAACTTCACTATGTAACCCTGAATGACTTGGAACTTGCTATGTAGACTAGGCTGACCTTGAACTCACAGAGATCCCCGAGCTTCCCGTCACCAGGCCTGGCTTTGTTTGTTTCCCGAGGCAGGGTCTCATGCTTCTTAGGCTGGCTTTGAATTCCTTATGTAGCTGAGGATGGCTTTGAACTTACTTCTGAGCCTCATGTTGCTTCCTTGTTGAAGGCTGGCACCACCATACCCAGTTTATGCTGGCTTGCTTCTTGCACGCTAGGCAAGCACTCTACTAAGGGAGCTGCATCTGCAGTCTCCAGACAGCGTCTTACCACCCAGTGAACGAGAACTTCTGGAATGGTCTGTTTTAATCATGTTATTTCTTTGTTTGTAACCAGACAGAACAAGCTGTCTGCTCGTTTTTGTGGGCCTCAAAGATTCACCAAATACAAACAGCACAGGAGACACTTGGTCTGTGGCTATCCATGCCTAGGGATGAAGGATAGTTCCTTTTCTGGAGTCTGAGGGACCAGCGTTGGGCAGTACACATGGCTGGATTCCTCCAAACCTTGTGCTTCAGTGTAGAGGACGGAAGACACAGGGCTCTGCAGCCAGCCTCGCAGACCTCGGATAGTTTTCTCTAGTTCTGTTTTTCTCAGGCTGGGTTACTGTGGGCATAGAATTACCCTCTCCCAGCCCCTGTTGCTATGTCTATAAAACAGAGGAATAATACTGCCTGCCCCGACAGAAAGGACAAGGGGTCAAGCCCTCACCACCTGCTGTCACCAGTGTCTCCGTCATGTGTACCCCAGGCTTGCCTTGAACAGAATCCTCCTTCCTTAGCCCGAGAGTGCTGGATGTCAGGTATGTGCCATCCTCCATGTCCTTTGGCTCTCTCTCTTCTAGGACAAGTGTCCTCTTTCAGCTTTGACATGAATGTATGCAAAGAAAAGCCCCAGGCTGGGCGGTGTTGGCGCACGCCTTTAATCCCAGCACTGGGGAGGCAGAGGCAGGCAGATCTCTGTGAGTTTGAGGGCCAACCTGGTCTACAGAGTGAGTTCCAGGACAAGCACCAAAACTACATAGAGAAACCCTGTCTCAAAAAGAAACAAAAGAAAAGAAAATCCCCAACCACTCCTTTTCTTCCCCCAACCTCTGCTGAAGACTGAAAAAGTCAAATGGGAAATATAAATCTAGTGTCTTCGGCTGGCTACTATGCTCTGGTGGCTGTGGCCTCTGACCTTCAAGGTCCCCTCTTCTATCCTTCTGCCTAAAGCGGCTACTACTCAGTGTCCTTCTGTTTAAACTGCCCTGGGCTCTTTCTTGTCCCTTCCTACCTCTGCAGGAGGAGCGCAGGTGTCCCAGGTTGGAAGCAGTCCAGCCCAGAGTGGAAGGGCAGGAGGTAGCAGTGAGGAGACCGCCCCCCACCAGACTGTGGCTGGTTTGCTAAGCCCCAGCACTCTCCTGATGAGCCGCCTCCACAACAGCCAGAAGGCTGAGCTCGGAAGGTGGCCCATGGTGGCGGTCCATCCCTGTGACTTTTCTCCCACTCCCCTTAGCCACTTTTGGCCTTGTCCCACTTCCTGAGATAACAACAGCTGCTTCCTAAATCAAGGAAGAACCCATTCCCACTGAGCCCTCCTCTAGGTATCTGCCTGGAGCCTTTTGTCTTTTCTGGCGCCAGGAAAGAAGGGGACTGTAGTTTCCCTTCCTGGCCCCATGTTTAGAGGAATAAGAGTGGAAATACTTCAGCAAGTACTTGGGTGGGTTTCGGGGCAGGGTATCAGGCAAGGCAAGGTGGGATTTTTGTTTCTTGAATAGAATTCTGCAGCACTACCCACCCCGGGGAGTCGCAGGCAAATGGCCTGGGAAGTTGGACAGCTTGGCTCCTCAGGAAATGGGCAGAGGGATCTCTGTACCCCACCCCCACTCCCACCTGGTTCCCTGGGTGCACTGCTCACAACTGGGTCCTTGAGCAGTCAAACCTTGAGCAGCATGGTCTCAGAACCACTGGGGAACCAGAAACAATGTTCTGAGAGATAAAATAAGCATTGATAAATCTGGGGCTGGAGAGATGGCCCAATGGGTAAGAGGACTCTGGCTGTTCCTTCAGGGAACCTGGGTTTGGATCCCAGTACCCTCATGGTGGCTCACAATTGTCTTGTAACTCCTGTTCCAGGGGATCCAACACCCCTCTTCTGGTCTCCGTGGGCACCAGGCACAATTGTGGGGCACAGACACACATGCAGGCAAAACACTCATACACAGAAAATAAAATAAAATAATAAATAAAAGAATCGAGAAATCAGAGTGCTGCTGTGTGAGTTTGAGCCTCAGTTTCATTTGTAAAAGTGCACTGGAGTCGTTTGAGGGGCCCCTGTACTCTGGTGTGCTGTGGGGTCATCAGCCCCAGCCTTACAAGAGCCTGGGAGATCCTATCTCCAACACTGCTGACAGGTGAGATAAACACTGGATCCAGGATCCATAGGGATCCGTCTCGCTCCACTACTGAAGTCCCCTGATTCTCAACGATGTGGGAAAAGGGTACCTGCCTGGTGGAAAGATGCCCACCTGGTTTTTTGTGACCCTGCCTGATATCAGATGGGAATCAGGGCTGCTGATGGGCACACCATGGAGCTCACACCCTAAAGGGCCGATCTTCAGATTCCCACAGATCCCTTCAAGGGTGGGAGCAAGCTTTGCCTCTGGGTGGGCACAGAGATGGGCCCAGAAGTCTGACCTCAGATCCAGATGGGTTGATCTCACACTTTGGCTCCCTGGGTCCTTACCGAGGCTGGGAGGTAGACCTTCTCATTCCTCCGTGTCTCCGTGGTCAGACAAGCTGAAAGAGACCCAGGAGAACCTTGAGGCCAGGAAGAACTTAAACCATTCCCAGAATGCACAGGCTCATTGCACTGGTGTATGAGGGATTTCCAGAGGGAGCTGGTGGACCCTGAAGTGGGAAGCCCTGTCTAGCTCAGCCTTTTAGGAAGGAGCCGGCATCTGAGATCTTTGTGAACTAGAAAGTAGATGAAGAACTGTGTTCACTTCTTGAACCTTAATATACATAGAGGATATCTACAGCTTGATCTTAATTGTCCCATTGGAGGCTTGGTCTCCAACTTGGCACTGTTGAGAAGTGGTAAGACTTTTAAGAAGTGAGGCTTAGGGGGAGCTCCTTAGGATATTGGGGCATGTCTTTGAAGGGGTCTGTGGGGCCCTGTCTTCTTTTCACTTCCTAGCCATGAGGTAAGCAGTTTTGCCCTCACCATGATGTATCTTTTCAGAAGCCCAAAGAAACGGCCAGCTGACATGAATTTTCTGTGTCCAAGATGACTACCACAGGTATCCTGAGGGTTAATTTTCTTGACACACAGGTTCTGAATCAGTAGGTTGGATTGAGCTCTGAGACTGCATTTCTAACAGGCTACCAGAGGGGGCGCTGTTTGCGGGGGGTGGGGGGTGCGGGGGTGCGGGGAGCCACAATTCCAGAGGTAAAATGCTCAGTGGCTTCACAGTTGACGCTGTTCCCATTCTGTGTGTTTCCTTCTGGTCTCCTAGGGGACTTGGGGACACAAATAAGCTGGGATTTCTTCTCGGGAGTCCTAGCGAGGAGGTAGGAAGCAGGCCCACCCTCTCTGGGATGCCACTGTAGGAACCTTCCTGGCTCCACTATTCCCTAGGCTTGCAAACACAAGGCAAGCTACTTAACCCTCCAGTTTCTTCCACTCTAAGATGGGGTACCCTACAGCGCAGGAGGTTAATGGAGAGGAGATGCAGGACCTTGCCTGGCCCCTGTCACTCTTAATTCCGTGACATCACGTCATCTGCTTGGCCAGAAGCCACACAGGTCACCCAGCACTGGAATGTGGTCATGTGAAATCACATCTAAGCTTCCAAAGGCTCAACATGAAAAACAAAAACAAAAAAACAATGTAGGGTATGATCATCAAATTTCGTTTGAGGTTTTGAGATGGGGTCTGGCTATATTGCTCAGGCTGCTTTCAAATTCCTGGACTCAACTCCTGCCTCAGTCTGAGTGGCTGAGACTATGGGGCTTACGCTACAATGTCCAGCATTCCTTAGTATTTTAATATTAGTTCCACGTTGAGTTGATCATGTTTCAGGTCTATTGAATGGAATGAAATTGGATTGTTATTGTTAAAATTAACTTTGCTAGCTCGTTTGTTCTGTTTGCTCACTTGTTTGTCTAGACACAAGGCCAGGCTGGTACTGAAGTCCTTATGTATCCACGACTGTCCTTGGGCTCCTGACCTCCTTTCTCCACCTTCCAAGTGCTGGGAAAACAGGTATATGCTTCAGTCCCGGCTCTTTTAACTTTCGTATTAAAAAACTCCCATTCCCCAGCTGAATTGGTCTTTGCAGGGCTGGCTGCTTCACAGCTCCTCAGAAGGGAACGACTAGGTTGTTTTCTTTTGTTTTTTTTTGAGCCAGGGAGTCTCTGTGTCTCCCTGGCTGTCCTGGACCTGGCTCTGTAGATCAGGCTGGCCTTGAACTCAGAGATCCTCCTGCCTCTCTCTGCCTCCCGAGTGCTGGGATTAAAGGGGTGCACCGGTACACACAGCGAACAGTACGGTTGTCAGACAGACCCACTGAGGCCCAATCTTTCCAAGGTTGCTGAAGTGTCACAGGGGTGCACGAGCTACCTCCCACCTCCTCAATCACTTACCTTTCTTTCTCCACCGGAGCATGTGGCTGCCAAAGGCAATCAGAACGGTAGCCAGCACAAGGGACAAGAGGACCCAGACAGGGGCCAACATGCGGACCACCGGGATGGACACACTGGAGGAGAGATGAAAGGAGCCTGGTGGCTGTGACCAGATCAGCCATCTATGTCCTTGAACCCCAAGCACACGCTGAGAAAGCCAGCTTCTAGCCTGATGGCTAATTCTACCAGACCAAGACTGGCAGGACGCTCAGACCCTGAATCCAGGCTTGCTGGGTTCGAACCCTGTTCTTGACACTTTAGGGACATATCACTTTGAGTAAGTGACTTAACAACCTTCCAGACCACCAATTTCACCTCCCGAGTAGCAGGGCTGTGAGGATCAAACAAGTTGGGATGTTTGAGATACTGAGCTCAGAGGTTAAGAGCACTGATTGCTCTTCCAGAGGACCTGGGTTCAATTCCCAGCACCCACTGATGGCTCACAAGTGTCTATAACTATAGTTCCTGACATCCTTACACAGGCATACACATGCAGGCAAAACACCAATGCACATAAAAATAAGTGAATAAATTAAAAAGGAAAGAAAAGAAAAAAGATACTGAGTTCAAAGCCAGGTAAGGTGATTCAAGATTGTAATCCTTGCACTTTGGAAGTGAAGGCAGGAAGATCAGGGGTTTAAGGTCGTCCTTGGCTACATAGGGAGCTGGAGGCTAGCCTGAGCTACATGAGAGACCTTACCTCAAATTAAATACTCCTCCCACGAAGCATCAATCTTAGTACCTAGCTACCTTTGCTGTTAAACAATTCAGTTCACTAAGCAGAGATGGCCCCGTGTTATGCTGGGAAAACTGGGGTGCTAGGATTGAGCCTAGGACCTCATTCATGCTGGGCAATCACTCTCCTGTGGAGCTTTATGTCCTACCTTTCTCTCTTCAAAAGTTATTTGTTAGTATTAGTATTGAGTGTATGGTTGGGGGAGGGAGAGTGTGCCCTGGTATGCATGCTGAAGTTACAGAACAACTCTGTGGAGTCCGTTCTCTCTCTCTTCCCTTTTGTGGGCTCTGGGGGCCAAACTCAGACCATCAGGCTTACATGCCAAGCACTTTACCCACTGAGCCCTACTTTTTATTTTTAGACGAGGTCTAAAAATACCCTTTTTTACCCAGCCCGGCCTTGAACTTGTGGCCTTCCTATCTCAGCCTTTTGAGTAGTTGGAATTACAGACCTGTTCCTCTACATTTGGCAAGAAATGGGGAGACTCCCTGGCCTGGAGCCGTGTCACCAGCACCGGTTTGATGAGGGGCCGGTGTCTCAGAGCCCATCAGTGTGTGCTCTGCCTGGGGTACTCCAGCCCCACCAGATACTTTCAGCCTCGTCTGAACCTGCTAGTGGGGACCTGCAAGTCAGGAACTGGCAGGAGGTAGAAGCCCAGAACCCTTTGCTGCAGGCTGGGGTCCAGCTATGGAAAGAAAAAGTTGGTGAAAGGCTTTCACATTTTCACGCAGCACAGGGCTCAGGGCGAAGTATACAGGGAAACCCTTGAGCTGGGGTGGCCTGAGCAAGAGGAGAGATGAATTCTGGGACCAAGGGGAATGAAGCCTGAATTTGCCTTCTGAGCCGCAGGCTGTGGCCACAACCAGAGGAAGTGCCTGCCTGGAGGAAAGGATGTAGAGTCTTAAGGTTGTCGGGTGACTTCAGGTCCCCTGGACTCACCTGGACTTGGAGACCCCGCTGACTATAGCCTTGGAGTCCTTTGGTGTGGTGGGGGGCAGCCAGATGGCTGGGCGGGAGCTCCCTGCATGAGGAGAGGTCGCTGTATGAGGAGAGCTCCCAGCATATGGAGAGGTTCCCGGGGGAGGGGAGGTTCCTGCAGACCAGGCTGGGGACGCTGTGTGAGGAGAACTCCCAGCATATGGAGAGGTTCCTGGGAGAACCCGGGAGGTTCCTGCAGACCGGGCCAGGGCCGCCTCGGTGAACCCAGGGGCCTCAACCCCTGTCTTCCCCTGCTTGGCTGTGACGACTGTCGGTTGGAGACCCGGAAAAGCTATAAGTCCAAAAACAATACCTCAGCACCTTCTCTGGCCCTTGAGCCCCACCCAGACTGACCTTTAAATGTATGTGAACCTTCCCAATCTCTCAGGACATCCTCAACTAAAACACTCCCCAGGAGGCAAGCAGAGGCCCAAGTGAAGCCTTTTGAGCAAGAAGACACCCGGGTCAGGCACATCCATCCATAGTCTGTTCTGTAAGAGGACCCTACCCCTAAGGCCTTGTCCTACACTACTCCATAGACACTTTCCTGCCCCTCCTCTTAGTCCAGGCCAGGGTCACCTCTTCTCTCTGTCTGCCCAGCGCGGCCTCTTGACCCCTGTGCCTCAGTAAGGCCTAACCTCCTTTAGCTGCTGAAGGCTGGCCAGGGGTCAGTGGTAAAAACAGGCCTAAGGTCAGGGTCAATGTCTGGCTCACCCCCAGAGGAAGAGCTTTGGGGCCAGCTGTAGCTGCTTCCCATGAGACCCTGAGCCAGTGCCCCAGTCTCTCTGAGCCATTCTGGCTTCTGAGGTTGTTGGGAACACCTGGGTGGCCCTCCCTGTGTGTTTCCTGAAATGGAGAAGGGGCAGGTTTAGGAAATGGTTTCTTCCCTAAGCCATTGACTCACTCGGTTCTGGGAGCTGAGTCTGCCAGGCTTTTGCCTTGGGCTGCAGGCTCCTTGTAGCTGGAAGAGGCTGGAAGGAAGGGATGGGGGAGGGAGGACAGCAGGTGCCAGTGGGGATGGGACTGCCCCTTTTTCCTAGAGGGAAGGGAGAGGGTGCTCTTAGGGGAGGCAGACACTGCCACCCCCGCCGCCGCAGTGTGGGCCCCTCATCCTCAGTAGATGCCATCATTGTCCTCTCTGAGTCAGTCAGAGGCCATGACCGGAAGATCCCAGTGGATCCCAGATCTTCTTCCCTACCTGCTGTCCTTATTGGTTTCTCATTGGAGCAGGTCTTCTGTGTCCCCTGCCCCAGCCTTCTTTCATGCCACCCTTTGCATGGACACCTGTATTTCTAAAACACACCTTGGATCCTATCACCTCCTGCTTGGGACACAGTCAGTGACTCCGCATTTCAGCCGTGAGCCGAAACGCCATCTGCTTACTTAGTGTACCTCTCAGACTTCACATCATCCTCTCCAAGTTACCTCTTCCCCGTGTGGAACTCACTGAGCCACGCAGAGGCGCGTGTTCAGGGTCAGCCTGTCTACTGCTGTGCCTCTGCCATGTCGCTCCTCTGTGACACCATTCTCTTACATCTCTGCCTAATGCCCCCAATCACCCCTGCCCCCCCCCCTCCCGTCTTCCATCATCAGCTCATAAGTTAAGTCCCAGCAATGTGGAGGAATTCCCCTTTTCCTTTGTGTACCCCAATATCCTATGTTTGCCTCCAGGGGAGCTAGTGCTCACTTTGACTACAACTATGGCTTTGCAGGATCTCCCATGGGGCTGGGATTCCTCAAGGGCCAGCATCCCTGAGACTTTGCTGACCACACCTAACCAGGACATTCCGGGATTGCTCTCCATTCTCTATTCGTGCGCTCTGCCCTTTGCTTGTGTTTTTTCTAAGCAGACGACTAAATCTTCTGTAAATAGGGAGCGGCTTCTACTTTGTGTGTTTCTAAGTCTCTATCCATTGCCTGGGGCTTCCAGGAGACGAGGAATAAGGGAGGTGATAGTGGGTATGCTCAGCCTCGTTTGACCCTGGAGACGTTAGTTCACTCTGGCCTGTTAACCTTTCAGGAATTCCGGGAGCTGGTTGTTAAATGATTGGCAGATAGAAACTGGCCTTGCAAGGAGTGTTGCTACCATAGAAACCTATAAATATTACAGACCCACCTACACAGCCCTCATCATTGGCAGGATGAACTGTCAACAGAAGCCAACCAGCTCTGACATGAAAGGGTGAAACCGCGTGGATCACAAACCTCGGAGAGGTGGCTAGAGCCCAGGGCAAGAACAAGACCCAAGAGAGTCTCAAAACTAGAGAACACTAGGCTGGGTGCGGTGGCACAGGACCTTAGTCCCAGCACTCAGGAGGCAGAGGCAGGTGGGTCTCTGTGAGTTCGAGGCCAGTCAGAGCTACATAGTGAGACACCATCTAAAAAGCCAAGTAAATAAATGAAATAAAGATAGAGCTAATTGGGCTGCAGAGGTGGCTCAGCGGTTAAGAGCACTGGCTTCTCTTCCAGAGGACCTGGGTTCAATTCCCAGCAACCACAGAGCAGCTCACAACTGTCTGTAACTCCAGTTCCAGGAGATCCGACACCCTCACACCAATGCACATAAAATAAAATTAAATAAGTAAGAGGATAGTGTGTAAGGATGGTTGTCTGGGCTTTACCCCCGAAGCACCACCACCCCTAGCAGGCAGTAGGTAACTGCTAGGTACCTGTCCCCCACCCCCGAGTGTGGCCAAAGGGGGATCCCTTAAGACCTGGAATGTGTACATGCTGGCTCTCTTGGCTACCTCATGGTCTTGGACGCTGGGTGCTGGTACTGAGGACCAAGGCATAGTCTCCAGAGAACAGGGTTGGACTGCACCTCACCCCTCCTGGACCCCGAGACCAACCCCCTTTTGCTTGTTGTAAGTTAACCCCAAATAAACATCTTTGGTTATCAGATAAACTCCATGGAACTGCCTCATTAGTAGAGCTACTCACAATTAGGCAAAAAAGGATGTGCACGGATAAGAACTGGAAGAGACTGGAGAACCTTCCAAACAACAGAGAACCCCTGCTCAGCGAGTGTTGCTCTATTTCTGTGGCATCAGAGAGGCAGCCAGGGTCTCACCCCCAGCAGGCAGATGCTCTACATCCGAGTCACACCCTCCAGTCTCATCAGCGAGGCTTTGGTGCTGCTGTCACTGTTTGGTTAGTTTACTTTGATTTCCCTGAATTGTCATAGAGACCCAGGGGTGACAGAGAATGGGCTTTGAGGACAGATCTGGGCTTAGGATGGGTCCTGGCTCCTGGGCCCGTCTTTCGAACAGAGATAAAGGTGGCAGTGATCTGCGTCTGAATCCTCTATTTCCTGCCTCAACCTTAGGCCAGTCACTGAGTGTCTTGGAGTGTCTTCGTGTGAAGTGTGCTTCAGACAGACCCAGCTCTCACTGGCTGTCTGGACTCTGGCCTCCTCTGGCTTCCCTTGCCTGGGTTCTCCATATAGAAGGTGAAAACGATGTACAGAGACCATGAGCACAGTGAGGCCAGTGCATGACTTGGGGAACACTGCAGGCTGGGCCTGGGGTGCAGCGATGGTTGGCCTGGGCTCAGAAAGCTGTGGGAGCATTCGTGACGCAGGGAAGACGCAGGTCCTTCCTTGTCCCCTGAGATGGCCATCTTGTCTCCATCCTGTGGCAGCCTCCCCCAGTACATCTAGGCCAAGAGTGACAGGCGTGGCTGCACTTTGCCCTATGAAGTCCTAACAGGGAGACTTGCCAGAGCAAAGGGACACTAAGGCTTCTCTGAGTTGTCCCCAGTGCTCAGCAGGTGTCTTTACTGATTCCCAAGTCCTGGAGAAGCCTGATGAGGTTGGTACCAAGACTGCCCCCTTCTGTAATGAGGAAACTGAATCTATGGTTCAGATCCTCCTACCCATCCTTGTCTCCTCTATAACCCCTGCCACCCAGGCAGGGGGAGGAGAGTCATTCATTACCTGGAAAGACAATGAGAGAGACCTCAAAAGCCTCATCGAAACCCAGTCGGTCAATCCCGCACCAGTACTTCCCCGCATCCTTCAGGGTAAGGTCCCTCATGGTCACCGTCATCGAGAGCTCTCGGGGGTTGTCTCGGATGGACATCCTGCCCTGTGCCACCTCCTGGTTCTGACTTGTGTAGACAATGTCAGTGCAGCGGGACACCATGATGCCACCCTGCCGGCACCAGTACTTCCTGTGTGTCCTCACCACCTTCTCATAGGTGCACCGCAGGGACACCTTGTCACCTTCGAATCCACTGACCTCCTTCGGACCCTTCAGGGCTTCATAACCTGAAAACACAGCACAAATGGAGGTGGGATTTCCATGGATCTAAGGAAAGACCAGGCGAAGACCAGAAGTTTCCATTTCACGGGAGGAAGGGAGGTTTTCTTGTCAGACCTTCCGAGGCAGCCCCGTAAAGCCCCGGGGTTCTCCCTTCCTCTGGAGAACCTTAAGACAAACCCGCCACTCTTTCCCTAAACCCCATTAGTTGAAAGGGATAGAGCAAGTGCCGTAGACTCGGACAGCCGGGAGTCTGAGTCCCAGCATTGGCGTTCAGTAGCTTTGTGATGCTGGGCAAGTTGCTTGCCCCAGCTAAGTTTTCTCGCTTATAGAGGATAATGACATTCTCCTTCGCTGCATTTGAGAGACATGTCCAGGCTGGCCGGATGGCTCAAGGGGTAAAGACACTTGCTAAACCTGACAATGTGAGTCTAAGACTCAAGAAGGCGAGCACAGACACCAAAAGTTGTACACTGACCTCCTTACGTGTGCTGAAGCATGTGTACCAGTGCATGCTCAATATGTGCTCTCACACACATAAGAACACATATAATAAAAAAACCTAAAAAACAGTGTGAGTTGATTTTATATATTATTAAGGGAAAAACAAACAAACACAGCCAACCGAGCAACCGACATCAGTTATAAGATGCATCCTGATTTTTCGGTCTTAAAAGGTAAAGGAAGCCCAGCATGGTGGGCGCTCTTGTGATCACAGCTACTTGGGATCAGAGCAAGTTCAAGGCTGGTCTATCTGAAGGAAACAATGGGAAGGGGGCTGGGGATACAGCTTAGCCATAGAGAGCTCACTTAGCATGCTCCAGTGCCCAGGTTCCACCCACCCCTTCTCTGAGCGCCCCAGAAAAGAAATAAAAGATAAAATTGATAAGAGCAAAGAAAGCATCCCTGTAGGTGGCAATCTAGTTATTCTTCAGCCCTTTGCCCTCTTGCAATGAACTAACTAAACTAACATATATGTGTGTGTACATATATTTGCATATTTATATGCAATAACAACACACAATAACAACAATAAATAAAAATTGAAAAATAAAAAAATGGAAGCAAAGAAAGGAAAGCAGTTTAGTAGAAATCCAACGAAGTTAGCTGAGTTCACAGGGTAAATGGATGCGTCTTTGTGATCAGAGAGGCTCCGCTCGCTCTCTTCACACCTGCACAGCCATGCAGAGGCTGCAAACATGCGTGAAGACCCCTGGGTCGGAGCTCAAAAACAGCAGGCGTCGCACCCAGGGCTGCCGGGTGAGGATGGCTTAGCTGGGTAGTAATGCACAAGCAAAGCCGCTTCCTCATGGCGTGTAGGGAAAGACAACTCTGTAGACCAGAAGGGTGAGCTCAGGCCTCCTGCACGTGCATGCCCCTCCATCCCTGCCACCTCCATCCCCCTCACCTGGGAGCACCAGGCAGCTCCACAGCAGGACTAGAGGCCGCATGGTGGGTGATGGACACCGTG
Source organism: Peromyscus californicus insignis (assembly GCF_007827085.1). Classification (NCBI taxonomy): domain Eukaryota; kingdom Metazoa; phylum Chordata; class Mammalia; order Rodentia; family Cricetidae; genus Peromyscus; species Peromyscus californicus. Next base: position 20,706,806 of record NW_026294551.1, read on the forward strand.
GGAGCAGATGCCTGCAATTGCCAGCTCCTTGGGGCCACACGGGGCTTTAGCTTCCTGCAGAAACCCCAGGCTGGGACCAGGAAGGGAGAGGAGGGGCCCGCGTCACGTTGCCTAGTCCAGTCTCAGAGGTCGGCTTTTCCTATTGTTACCCTGTGTCAGTTCTGCAGTCTGCAGACCCGCACAAACTCTTTTCTGAAACTCCAGCTCCTGCTTAACCCTAATCTGTGATCTGAGCACCGCAGCTCTGTTGGCGCAATTCAGGAGTCGGCGGGCTCCAATGGGAAAAACTTGCATCGTGGCGTTTAGGAGTCCCTAAAAGATTGTTTTTCCTTCTTTTAAGAATTCCCAGAGGTGTGCAGAACCTGCCACTGTTACTATTAAAAAAAAAAAATCACAAACCCTGGAGCAAACAGTTGTTGCTGATATCACAAAATATCCACATATTCCTCATTGTTTGGAAAATTATTAGTTTTTAGACCTGCCCCTAGATCTGAGTATTCAAGTACTAAATATGGAAGCATATTTATTGACTAGTATATAATTGATGACATGTTTAAAACTATCCCCTTATTTTTAGTATTTTAATATCAGTTTATTATTTCCATTTAATTTATTATTATTATTATTATTATTATTATTATTATTATTTTGATTTTTCAAGACAAGGTTTCTCTGTGCAACTCTGGCTGTCTTGGAACTCGCTCTGTAGTCAAGACTGACTTTGAACTCACTGAGATCTGCCTGCTTCTGCCTCCTGAGTGCTGGGATTAAAGGCATGTACCCTCTCATCCCCCCACCCCTTCAACTCCCCCTACACACACTATCTTCATTTTATTATTTATTTTTTTTAAAGATTTATTTATTATGTATACAGAAGAGGGGTGCCAGATCTCATTACAGATGGTTGTGAGCCACCATGTGGGTGCTGGGAATTGAACTTAGGACCTCTGGAAGAGCAGTGGGTGCTCTTAACCTCCGAGCCATCTCTCCAGCCCCTCATTTTATTTTTTAATGTGTGTGGATGTTTTCCTGAATTGATGTTTGTGCACCATGTGTGTGCAATGCCCACAGAGGCCAGGAGAGGGCGCTGGATCTCCAGGAGCTAAAGTTACAGGTGGCTGTGAGCAGCTATTTGGATGCTGAGACTTAAACCAGGGTACTGGGAGAACAGCATGTGCTCTTAACTGCTAAACCATCTCTCCAGGCCTCTATTTTTAGTTTACTAAAAAATTTAAATTATATTTTCAGAGGGAAGCTTTGTAGAATCCACTTTCCACCTTTTCGTGTCTTCCAAGAATCCAACTGAGGTCACCAGGCTTGTGTGGAAAGCGCTTTTTACGCCCCCCCGCACCCTCCTAGCCATCTTGTGAACCTTATTTTTAAACACATATCCCTGTTTCCTATGAGTATGAACCATTATTTTGAGAGGGAGAGCCACAGGCTTCTCCACACAGCTGAAGAGTTCACTGGTACTGGCTTTTTTTTTTTTTAAATGTACTTTTCTTTTCTTTCTTTTTTTATTCTTCTCTCATACAATCCATCCCAACCGCAGTTTCCCCTCCCTCCAATCCTCCTAGTCTCCCCTCTGCCCTCCCCTCTCCCCGAGACCCACTACTCTCTTTCCCTTCTGAAAAGAGCAGGCCTCCCAGGAATGTCAACCAAAGACGGCAAAACAAGTTATAACAAGACTAGGCACAAACCCTTACATTAGGGCTGAGCCAGGCAACCCAGCAGGAGGAAAAGGGTCCCAAGGGTAGGCAAGGGAGTCAGAGACACCCCCACTCCCACTGTTAGGAGTCCCACAAAAACATCAAGCTAAACTGGGCGGTGGTGGCCCTTGCCTTTAATTCCAGCACTCGGGAAGCAAAGGGAGGTGGATTTCTGAGTTGGAGGCCAGCCTGGTCTACAGAGTGAGTTCCAGGACAGCCAGGGCTCTGCAGAGAAACCCTGTCTCGAAAAAAACAAACAAAGAAACAAAGAAACCCAAAACAAAACAAAAAACCACCAAGCTAACAACCATAACGTATACATGACCTAGCACAGACCCGTGCAGGCTCCTCTCCGTGATCACTGCTTCAGTCTGTGAGCGCCTATGAGCCCTATGAGTTGGTTCTGTGTTCTCCCACCGCTCTGGCTCCTACAATTCCTCCTCCCCTTCTTCCGTGGGGTCTTCCAAGCTCCGAGGGAAGGGACCTGATGGACCTCCAATTTGGGCTTTCTCAGTGCCTGACATTTTTGACTGTGGGTCTCTGCATCTGCTCCCACCAGCTGCTGGAAGAAGCCTCTCTGATGATTGGGCTAGGCACTGATCTATGAGTTTAGCAGAATATCGTTAGGAATCATTTTATTGATTTTTTTTTTTCTATCCTAGGTCTCTGGGCTGTTCAGCTTTCGGTTCCTCCAGGCAATGCCAAGCACGGGCTCCCTTTCGTGGTGTGGGCCTCAAATTAGCCCTGTAATTGGTTGTCCATTCCCATAAGAACGACTCCTCCCTTCCCCGCCCCCCCCCCCCCCAGTAGGCAGGATAGATTGTAGGTCGAAGGTTTTGTGACTGGGTTGGTGTCTCAGTCCCACCAACAGTGACAGTGGTGCAACTTTTAAGGACCAATAGTGCAGTTCTTTGGACCCGCATGCCTCCCCCCACACAAAATCCACCCGGGACGCAGTACCGCCCTTGGCCACCGGGCGGCGGTGCAGGCAGGGCTGAGCTGAGCTGAGCTGAGCTGGAGCCTTGGGCCAGCTGTGTGGCAAGGTGTGTCCCCTAAACCATGGCTTTGTCTTGCTTGGAGCTTGCAAAAGTGAATCCATGGTTCGTTTCCCCTTCTCAGACTTGCATAATTCTTCAAGGGACCAGAGCAAACACTCATGCTAAAGGGAACTCTGAGCCGTTTTTCAAAATGGCTCCCTTTTTTGCTTGCAAAGTTTGTATAGAGTCTGAGCAAATGTTTATATAATACAGATATGTAAGAAAGAAGGGCAGTAGTAGTCAAAACATTAAGGGAATGGTTATGGGAGGGGAGTTTGTTCTTGTGGCTCTGGTAACAGAGGGCATAAAGAGTATGCTTATTTATTTGTGTGTGTGTGTATGTGTGTGTGAGCACATGCATATCATGGCCTGCTGTAGAAGGCAGAGGACAGTTTCCAAGGCTCAGTTCTCTCCTTCCACCATGGAGGCTCCCGGGATACACCACAGGTCATCTTGTTTGACTGCAAGAGCCTTCGGGCACTGAGCCATCTTCCCAGCATGAGGGCACATGTCTCGATTCCACAGTGACTGGTGGGCACTGCTGCTACTTGCCAGGCTGGACCATGTCATCTTGAAACCCCACTGACCTCAGCCCAGAACATGAGTTCCCTTGTGTAGAGTATCCAAGCAAGTAGTTATTGCAGTTTGAAAAACAAACCAACACACACACAATTAAAGTGATATCTACTCTAGCTTTTTATAGTGTATTTCAACATGTCTTTATTTCTCAATGTTTCCTGTTCTAACTTCCTGTGGCTAACTCATTATAAGTGGGGCAAGTGCTTGACACTTCATTACATTTTCTAGGGCCGTAGGGCCCGGCCCCTGACATTTTGAAATATGCGCTGTTTGGTAATAAATTGTTTTCTTTTTATTTCTTCTCCCTAGTACATCTGGGGTATTGTATTATAATTTAAAGAAATTAATCATGTGAGCAGGCATATTATTTATGATCATCCTTTCAGGGGAGTACAGGAGATGTTACCAATGCTTATTTATATAATGGAGCATTGGGTCTGAGACCTGGCCTCCATGCTCTCTTCCTGCATATTTGAGCATCCTTTACCTCTGCTCTCCCAGCTCCATAGCTAGCCCAGGAGCTGACCTCAAGGACTGTTAAAAACACATCTTTTAGGGGCTAGAGATATGGCTCATGGATTAAGAACATTGAACAATTGATTCCCAGCACCCAAATGGTAGCTCACTACCATCTATAATGCTGGTGCCAGAGGAGCTGATGCCTGTTCTGGCCTCTGTGAGTACCAGGCATACATACATATAGTGTACATATATACATGATGGCAAAACACCTATATACATAAAATATTAAAAAAAAAAACTGTTGGAAACAAAACATCTTCCAAGCCAGAGAGCACTGTGGGAAATGGTGGGGATGGGGCTGGTACGGACCTGCCCTTGGTCCTAACTTCAGACTGATTAGATGAGAATAGAGAGGGTCACTTGTTATTTTTATTTAAGATGTATTTAATTTTCAATTTTATGTGCATGTGTGTGTGTCTGTGTGAGTTCCAGAGGCCAGGGGCACCAAACTCCCCGGAACTATAGTTACAGTTGTTGTAGTACATGCCTGATGTGGGTACTTGGTTCCTCTACAAGAACAGTAAATGCTCCTAATCACTGAGCCACCTCTCCAGCACAGAGAGATGCCCCCACCCCCCTGCTTGTTTATTTATCGTGTGTGCTCATGTACAGAGGACACGCCTGTGCCACAGCTAGCAAATGTGATCGTCAGAAGACAACTTTCAGGAGATGGCTGAGAACTGATCACAGGTTGTCAGGCTTGGCAGCATGCACCCTTACCCGCTAAGCCATCTTGCTGGTCCGTTTCATAGTCTATATCGTAAGGACATGTTTGTGCTCTGTACTATAGAAAGCAATCTAAATACTATTAGGTGGTGTTTATTCAGAAAGCCAGTGATCTGAGAATATAGTGGAATATTATAAAGGAATATAACCTTTAAAAAAATCTGCCTTAGAGCTCACCTCCTGTTGTTTTTCCAGTGGGTAAGTGGCTACACCTGAATCTACTGATGTCTAAGCTACCATCTGTGGCCCAGTGGCCCTGCAGTCAGCACCCTGCTGCTCAGACTATGGCATGGTGGGATTTCCAGTCTGTTGGCACCGGCTCTGCCGCTGCCACCAAATGTAGTTTTTAACTAAGTCTCTATCGATCTGCCTACCAATAAAGACTCGGGAGTCAGATGTTGGGGTGAAAACCTGCTAGATCAGAGAGGCCGAGAAGCAACCAGCTGACCTTCTTTTTGGCTGGAGACCCAGCAAGAGAGCATCTCTCCTGCCGTTCCAAATGGAAAAGACCATGAAACTCCAAGTCCTCCCTCTTCCTGTGCATCTTTCTATCCATCTTACTGGCTCCTCCATGCTTTCTATGGCTAATTCCTGTCAACTAGTTGTTGGCTCCACCCCCTGATCCAAGGCTGATTTTTTTTTTTAACACACTCTCAGGTTTCACAGTGTCATCAAATACCCCACGCTTCCCCCTTTTTGTCTAAATAAAAAGGAAAGGTTTTAACTATCACACAGTAAAACTATATACAATAAGAACAATTATCAGGTGAGAATTACATTCACAATGTCCAGTCCATTTGTATTTAGCAACTTGAGAGAAAGTACTCTATTATCTATCCTATCTTGGTGAGTCCAAAGTTTTGTACCTAAATCACTTGCTATCATAACTTGTATCACCAGCCTAAAAATATCTTTTTAGACATTAAAACTTTTTTTAGAAAAACAACTTAATCTTTTATGTCTCCCAACCTTTATAAAATTTACATCTCTTTTGTGTTCCTTTTCTGAATTTGGTAACAAAGAAAATGGTAAAACTATAACTAACTAGTCTTCAACCCCACCAGAGACCTGAGAAGGATAAAATATTACCTGAGTAAAAGGAAGTACAGAGCAAGCAACTTCCAAAACTATAGAAATGACAGGGACAGCCTGCTACCTAGACAATCACCCAAGGTTCCTTTGCAATGTTGGGGGCATCCATCTTTGGCCTGCAGGCTTAGGATATCTGGTAGACTTTTCTGTGAAGAAGGAACTTTGAAGGACTGTCCTACCTTGTCTTGGCAAAGTTTGGCAGTTGAGTTTCTTTGTGTCCTGCTTGTCCAATTTGGACAGCGTACTGAAAGCAGGTGAAGCAAGGGCAGTTTCTTGCCCAGTGGTTAACTTTGCCACATTTGAAGCAAACTCCATATGGAGGTTCTTTGATGCCTATCATCTTCTCTGGAGTAGATTGGTGCTGCCAGGACAAACCTATCTCACTGCCATGAAAAGTCTTATATGATTAAAACATTTTAAATGCTATATTCTATAGATCTCTGAAGTGTTTAAAGGCCACCAATCTGTCTAAAATATCTGTTTAACCTTGAAAACATACCTAACATGACTACAAATTGGATTGTTATAGATGACTAACTACTAACCTGCATGTCTTAATTATCCTAAACAGTTTGTAATAATAGCTTTCAAAGACTAGAACTTTACATGACATTTTAAATGAGCTGCCTAGGTATAATACCTTAAACAAGAGTAGAAATAGGTACAGTAAGGTATAACAAAAACAACCTTAAATTTTTGTTCAGTATACAAAAATCCATACCAATGAAAAATATTTGAGACCAGTAGTTGCTTTTTTAGTTTTAAAGTAGATTCAATAATCTACCCTTTTATTCTATCATTCCTATATCCCCTCTCCATTTTCTTTCACTAGATAGGAAAGAAAGAAGGATAGAGGAAAGAAAAAGAAGGAAATCCCTTCATCCAACCTCCTTTGTTGAGTTTCCTCCTTGACTATGACCAACTAACCCACCCAAAAAATGACATACATCCATAACCCACCAAATGACCAAAAACCACCCACCCTACCTCTCAGTAATGTGGGCGTCTGTAACACGAATTGCTAAATGGTCTTATTAATAAAAAAAAAACCCTAAAGCCAGATATTGGGGTGAAAGCTGAAAGATCAGAGAAGCAGAACAAGCCACAGCTAACCTCACCTCTCCACTCCTCAGCTGATCCTGTTTCCACGAATCCCCAGACTGAAAGCCTCTGAGTCCTCACCCCTGAGGGTCTCAGTTGAACTCCTGCTTAGTTCCTGTTTCCTCACGCCTTGTATACTATTCTCCGCCCAGCCATGTCACTTCCTGGGATTAAAGGTGTGTGTGCTTCCCAAGCAAAGGCATGAGATCTCAAGTGCTTGGATTAAAGGTGTGTGCCACCATGCCTGGTTCTGTTACCAGTGTGGCCTTGAACTCACAGAGATCCACACAGATCTCTGTCTCGGAGTGATAGATTAAGGGTATGTGCCACCACTGTCTGGCCTCTATGTCTAATCTAGTGGCTAGCTCTGTCCTCTGATCCCCATTTAAGTTTTATTGGGGTCCACAATATATCACCACAAGTGTCATGTTCTTAAAATTACTTCCTGTTATCTGGGAGCAATAGCATCTTTAGGAGGCCCTGAGGAAATTGGGATAATGGTCAAGTTCTGGGAGAGCTAGCTGTAACATTTGTTGTCCAGTCTCGGTGTGATGGGAAAGTGCAGGGCTTGTCTCAAGTCCTGGCTGGAGTAGTCTAAGAGGCTGGACCATCTCAGCTAACCGCTTTGAAGTTGTCCTGAGCAGTTTGTGGTCTGAAGCTGTTTGTCAGCTTAATGGCATTATCACAGTCCAGGTGGATTTGTCATTGCAGGGCCCCATCATCTTTTTGGAGACTTCAAAGGTCACTGTTAGGAATGGTCATGGCTCACTGCAGAAAACTTAATAATTTAAAATGCCATATACTGCAGATCTCTAAAAGGTTAGAGGACCACAATCTATTAAGCACATTTGAGGTACACAAACTTAGTTCCTAGTTACTGCTTCAGATTCAAACCCAAAAACACGTATAGGAAGCTAGATGAAGCTTATTTCTAGAATTAGTACTCTATATGACCACTAATATCATGACAGAAAGTTTGTATGTATATAATAGTCTTATAAGTTTTTGAGATAATATTTATACCTTAATAAAAGTTTTAAAAAGTCAAAATAAAACCAAAGGATTATGAGATGAATGGCAATAGAATAGTCCTTTAATTTTGGTTTTCTTCTGTCCTATACCAGGTGACTCTTCTGACATGAGACAGAAATTTTGAATTTTCCTTTAACAAGTATGCTTGGGTTCAGAGAAGGAGAGAGCCATGCTCCAACTCCAAAACCAGCTTTAATTTTTAATTGCGTTGGGACTACAAAAAGACCATTTGCCTTTTATGTTTGTACAGAGCAGCAAAAACAAGCATTTGGGAAGATTTATGAAATTCTACCCTGTTGGAAGTGTGCTATACCATTAGACCAACTTACTCTTTTTCTTGGGACATTTTCTCTGGATGATTCATCTTCTTCCTCAGATGTCTCAATTGTCCAGTGGTCTTCAGATTCCTTAGTTAGGAGCCTTCATCATTCTGGAAAGATGAAAACAAAACCCTGCCCCAACCCTAATTTTGGGGAGTTCCTTTTCTGACAGGTTATATCTTTGTTAAAGCAAAATGTTTTTCGGCAACAGAAAAAGTATTATCTCCTAATCATAATTTTTTTTCATATCTGATCAAATGAAAAGCATTTGTTAGTCTTGTAAGTTAGTTTGGATTGAATGACCAAGCTGTTTGATGAATTATCACCTCTCCTAATCAAGAGGTCTTTCTTGTTTGAATCTAATCTTTACCAATCTTGATGGTATCCACAGCTTTTCTTCTCCTGTGGAAACAAAAGCAAAACCTCTTCCCCAACATAACACATATCCTGGTTTCCATTCTGAGGTCAACATATCTTTAAAAGATACAGGCTGATTTAATGCAGCAGTTTTTTCTACTATCCAATGTCTCTCCACAGCTGTCTTTCCTTTCTCATTAGCATTAAAAAATTTAAAGTTGCCGGGCGGTGGTGGTGCACGCCTTTAATCCCAGCACTCGGGAGGCAGAGCCAGGCGGATCTCTGTGAGTTTGAGGCCAGCCTGGTCTACAGAGTGAGATCCAGGAAAGGCGCAAAGCTACACAGAGAAACCCTGTCTTGAAAAACCAAAAAAAAAAAAAAATTTAAAGTTAATAAAGCATTGTGTAATCTATCTCTGGGGATCTTTATTGCCCCTCTCTATTTATCAAGCATATTTTTTAAAGTGTGATAAGATCTTTCTATAACTGCTTGTCCTGTAGGATTGTGTGGTATAACTGTAACATGCTTTATGTTGTAACATGCCAAAAATGGTTTCATTTACTAGAGACATATGCTGGAGCATTGTCAGTCTTAATTTGTACAGCTATCCCCATAATGTCCATGACTTCTAATACATGTGTAATTACAGAATCAGCCTTTTCAGAACTTAGAGCAGCAGTTACCCATTCAAATCCTGAATATGTATCTATAGTATGGTGAACATACTTTAACTCCCAATCTCTGCAAAATGAAATACATCCATTTGCCAAATTTCATTTCTTTGAATAGTCTTTTGTGTTACTTTTTTTTGTTTTGTTTTTTGAGACAGGGTTTCTTTGTATAGTTTTGGTGCCTGTCCTGGATCTTGCTCTGTAAACCAGGCTGGCCTTGAACTCACAGGGATCTGCCTGGCTCTGCCTCCTGAGTGCTGGGATTAAAGGTGTGTGCCACTGCCATACAGCTCTGTGTTACTTCTTGTAGGTAGTGGAGTTTAGTTACACAAAGAACAAGTGGGACATTTCCTTATAACTTGGCTTGTTGTCAAGTGATGGAAAAATCTTTCTTCAAACCTTTACTATTAAATATGGTGTTTCTTGTGAAATTCTGAGGCTTTTAGCACATTTCCTATTAATAGTTGATCAATTTCATCATTACCTTGCGCCAAAGGGCCTCATAGACCCATATGGGATCTGCTATGTGTCATATACAATGAATAATTCCTTTTTTTGTTGCTTGTTCTAGTTGAATAAATAACAAAGTTTATTCTGAGTCAACTGGAATAAGTTCAGTGGCTTCAATATTTAAAACAACTCTTTCTGCATATTGAAAGTCAGTAACTATATAAAGATGTTCTAGAAAATCTAATAATACTGTGAGAATAGCACATAATTCTGATTTTTGAAGTGAATCATAAGGGCTTTTAGCCTCTTTATTTTTCCTGAGTTATAACCTGCCTTTCCTGATTTATTTGCATCAATATAGAATGTAGGGGTTCCAGAAACTGGTGTTCCTTTTATTATATAAGGGAGAGTCCAATTAGTTCTTTCTAGAAACTGAAGTCCCTTGATTTGGGATATTTGTTGCTAATCTCCCCCAAAAAATTACTGCAAGCTCTTTGCCAATGTTCATTTTCTGCCCATAATGAAGCAATTTCAGCATTAGTAAAAGGTACTACAGTTTCTGCTGGGTCTATTACTGATAATTGATGAAGTCTTATTTTTCCTTTCAGAATCAATTTAGAAGACTTTTTAACCTATATCTTTAATTTTTTTACTCTGTGTGCTAAAAATATCCATTTTAAGATATTATCTCCTCTCTGCATAAGAATTCCTGTAGGAGAATGAGTAGAAGGTAGAATGACTAGGGTACAGTCAAGCTCTGGATCCAAGCGATCCACATGTGCATCCTGTAATTTCTTTTTTATCAGAGCCAATTCTCTGTCAGCCTCAGCTCATAATTGTCTTGGACTATTTAAGTCATATCACCTTGTAAAGTTTGAAATAAATTACTTAGCTCTTGAGTAGTTAATCCAATTGTGGGTCATAGCCAGTATATATCTCCCAGCAATTTTTAAAAATCATTAAGAGTTTGTAATTGATCTCTCCTGATTTGTACTTCTGTGGCTGAACTGTCTGTAAACCTATATTATATCCTAAATAATTAACAGAATCTCCTCCTTGTATTTTTACAGGAGCAATTTGTAATCCCTATCAAGGCAAAATTCTTTTTACTTCATCAAACATTTTTTCTAAGGTATCTGCATCTGAATCAGCCAGTAAGATATTATCCATATAGATTTTAGATTGAGGAAACTGTTTATGAATTATTTCTAACAGCTGTTGTACAAAATATTGACATAAAGTGGGGCTGTTTAACATTTCCTGTGGAAGAATTTTCCAATGGTACTTTTTTTTAACAGGCTGGGAATTATTATAAGTACGTACTGTGAAGGAAAAATTTTCTCTATCTTGTTCTTGTAAAGGTATAATTAAAAAAGCAGTCTTTTAAATCAATCACTATAATAAAGCATCCTTTAGGTAATCAAGAAGGCAGGGGAATTCCAGGCTGTAAAGAGCCCGTTGGCTGGCCGGGTGGTGGTGGCTCATGTCTTTAATCTCAACACCCAGCCATGAAGACTTCTTTTGGGCCTTGCATAATTTTTTTTTTTTTTTTTTTTTTTGGTTTTTCGAGACAGGGTTTCTCTGTGTAGCTTTGCACCTTTTCCTGGAACTCACTTGGTAGCCCAGGCTGGCCTCGAACTCACAAGAGATCCGCCTGGCTCTGCCTCCCGAGTGCTGGGATTAAAGGCGTGCGCCACCACCGCCCGGCCCTTGCATAATTTTAATAAATGACTCAGACTCTTTCCTGATTCTTTAACCTTGTCCCAAGAATTTAAGACTGCTAAATGACAGAGGATTCTAAGTTCAATTCCCAGCAACCACATGGCATCTCATAACCATCTATAGTGGAATCTGATGCCCTTTCCTGGCATTCAGTCATACATTCAAAGTACTCATATACATACAAAAAATACATCCTTTTTTTGTTTTTGTTTTGTTTTTCAAGACAAGGTTTCTCTATTACATAGCCCCGGCCGTCCTGGAACTGATTCTACAGACCAGGGTGGTCTCAAACTCAGAGATCTACCTGCTTCTGCCTCCTGAGTGCTGGGATTAAAGGTGTGTGCCACCCAGCACATAAATAAATCTTTTTAAAAAGAATAAAAATTAAAATGATTGGCTGCCTGTTTTCTCACTTCTTGTTTGGTTGGAGGTTGTTGTGGGATGTTTGATAGAAGTGAGAAACTTGAGACTCTGTTAATAAAATCAATCCTGGATCAGAGGGCGGGGCCAGCAACTAGTTGACAGGAATTAGCTATATAGAGAGAATACAGAGGAGCCAGAGAGATGGATAGAGAGTACTCTGCATGTATGCCTGAATGCCAGGAGAGGGCATCAGATCCCACTAAAGATGGTTATGAGCCACCATGTGGTTGCTGGGAATTGAACTCAGAATCCTCTGGATGAGCAGCTGGTTCTCTTAACCACTGAGCCATCTCTCCAGCCCTTAATTTTTATTCTTTCATTGCCTAAGTATGGTTTTTTTGCCTGAGTGTCTGTGCACCACATGGGTGTCGTGCCTGAGGAGGTGTTGGATTCCCCTGGAACTGAAGTTGCAGGTGATAGTGAACGCTGCAAATCAAACCCAGATCCTCTGGAGGAACAAGCTCTGCTTCTACCTGTGGATCCAGTTCTCTCTCTAAGCGCTGGGTGACTCACCCAGAACACACACAGAGTGCCATGGTATAGCAAAGCTGAGCATGCATTGCAGTGGACAGGCTCCCAGGAGAGTGAGCAAGGAGGCTCTGAGACACATGCCTAGTGTTCCGTTCCACATTCATCAGTCAAATCAGGCTTGCGAAGAGGCCAAAAGGGCTAGTCCCGCGGGCTCTGTCCTACAGAAGGGAACATCAGGAGTGGGAAGGTGCTTTCTCAACAAAGATTGTGGTCTATGAGATGGGACACCATTAACTCTGGAGGAATCTCTCCCAGACCTGCAGCAGACACCCTGCAGGTGAGAGACACTCTTGTGTGTCGGCTGCTGGGATGTTATAGCACAGCCTAGACCACACAGGTGTCATTCTCTCTCACATACTCCATCCTCCGAGTCAGTGTCAGCCTTCCCATCCCTGGAAGGTGTGAACCCAGTGTTTCAACTACCACTAAAAACAAACCTGAGAATCTTTTTAAGTTTGTGTGTTGACTCTTCTAACTGCTTTGTTTTTTGTTTGTTTGTTTGTTTTGGTTTTTGAGACAGGTTTTCTCTGTGTAGCCCTGGCTGTCCTGCAATTCACTCTGTAGACCAGGCTGGCCTCAAACTCACAGAGATCCACCTACCTCTGCCTCCCGAGTGCTGGGATTAAAGGTGTGCGCCACGACCACCTGGCATTCTAACAGCTTTTAGGCTGAGGAACAGAATTGCCTGGAAGCAGTGGGGAGGGTAGATGTGGTAGAACAGAAAGCTCACCTCTCTCAGGGGCTGGCTGAGAGAGAAGCAGTCAGCCTCAGACTTGTAGATTCTGTGTCTGCAATTCAAACAAAATCAGATGGAGAATATTAGGGGAAAAACCCCAGGAAGCTAGGTTCTGGCAAGATGACTTGGCGGGTGAAGGCACTGGTTGTGCCAACCTGACGATCTGAGTCTGAGCCTCAGAAGACACACAAAGGTGGAGGAGAGAATCGACTCCGCGGAGTGGTCCTCTGACACACATTCTGTGGCACGACGATTAGAGGTATAATTCAGTGATAGGGCACCTACCTAACATGTACAGGACCTAAGTTTGATCACCAGCAAAACCACACACACACACACACACACACACACACACACACACACACACCATAATACACAATACACCAATGAAACATTTTGAATAATTATATATTTTTTTTATCTAATATGTAAGAGTGTTTGTCTGTGTACCACATGCATGCCTGGTGTTCAAGGAGTCTAGAAGAGGGTGTCAGATCCCCTGGAACTGGAGGTATAGATGGTTCTTAGCCTCTACGTGGGTGATGGGGCCTGAACCTGGGTCCTCTGCAAGAGCAGCCAGTGCTCTTAATTGCTGAGCCATACCTCCAGCCCCAATGATTTTTTTTAAAGTCCAGGAATCTTTATAAAAGAAAAATTTGGATTTGCTACTTGCTAAGTAGTACACTGACTGCGTGTGGACAGAGTGATATATTTGAAGCCATTGAGGGATGATACTCATGGAAGTTACATGTAAATACAATGCCATTTTATAGAAGATACTTGGGCATTCTTTGTGTGTGTGTGTGTGTGTGTGTGTGTGTGTGTGTGTGTGTGTTTTAAATCTGGGGCAGGTGTCCTAGAGTCAATGCCCTGTAAATGCTGAGAGATGACTGTATATTTTTAAAAAATCTCCTAAGAACATTAACAGCTGGATGCCATGTGGTTACCTTGGATTGAATCCCAGGACACAGGAAAGTTATTAGTGAAGAAACTAGCAAAATAATAATATAAAATCTGGAGTCTAGTTAGCAATAATGCACCAAGGTTAATTCCTTGGCTCTGACAAATACATCCTGGTTATGTAAGATTCAGAGAGTAGAAGAAACAGTGAAGGGACTTTCTGTATTATCTTTGAAACTTCTCTGTAAACCCAAAATTATTCTAAAGTAGAAGTTCGTTAAAACAAAGGCCACAAAGGAAAAGACTGACAGACTGTGTGATTATTTAAAAATTTTAAGCAATGAAGAATGAGGAAGAGTGTGAGGGTTTACCCGGGGGCCACGGTCTGCACACAGAAATTGAGCGCAGCCTGCCAGGAGCATGCATCCCTGAGTGTTCACCGATGCCGAAGACACAGCTATGGTGGTAACGTGCTTGCCGAGCACGTGTGAGGCCCCAGATTCAGCCTGCAGTGCTGGAGAAGAGAGAGACTTTCGAAGATGCCGCAAAGGACAAGAGCCCTAGCTTCCTAAATCTAAAGCTCCCAAGGCAGGCACTCTTGAGAGAATTACAAATATTCCAGGCTACTGTGGACTTCCATTCAACTCCCTGTCATGTGGGTTTCCTGGGACACTTAATGCTTTCTGATTTTACTTATTACTATTATTGTGTATGTGTTTGAGGTGTGTGTATATATATATGTGGGTGTGCGCATGGCATGGCATGCATTGTACGATTATAAGACAACATTCAGGAGTTGGTTCTTTCCTTTCATCATGGGTTCTAGGGGTCGGACTTGGATAGTCAGGTTTGTATGGCAAACATTTCTGAACCATCTTACAGGCCCTAAAGCTTTAAGCTTTGATCTGCAATGATAAATGTTCCAAGCCTGGACCCTTCCCATCTTTTTTTTTTTTTTTTTTTTTGGTTTTTTTTTTTTTCGAGACAGGGTTTCTCTGTGTAGCTTTGCACCTTTCCTGGATCTCGCTGTGTAGACCAGGCTGGCCTCGAACTCACAAAGATCCGCCTGGCTCTGCCTCCCGAGTGCTGGGATTAAAGGCGTGCGCCACCACCGCCCGGCCCCTTCCCATCTTTACACATGAGCATTGCAAGACATCAGTGAAAAATCCTTCCTGGAGGAAATTAGCATTGATCTAAGCCTCAAGTTATGTTTTACAAACCGTTTTTTTTTTTCTTCAGTATGACTCCATATACGACTACCAAATCCAGCGGACACCAGATGGTATGGCAAGGACATGCGGAGACGGTGGGCAACAGCAACAGACTCGCCAGGACTGCAGGTATTGAAAACAGTAGGCACAGACGCAGCATGGGGCTCCTCGCTGAGCACGCAGAGGCAGGGTTCCAGCTTGGAAGTTTTGGCAGGCAGGAACTGGGAAGCAGAAAAGCAACAGCAGATTTGAAAAACAAGGGAAGAGAATATTGCCAGATCCAATGGATGATTTTGAAAGTGATTAGGACAAGGGCAGAACTCCTAATTAATGGAGAGACCTTTCAGAAGAAACCAGACTGGCATCTGGAAATAGAATAAAGTGCAGTGAAATTAAAGATGGGCTATAAAAAGTGGGAGAAGGGATGAGCATGGCTCATGTACATTTCACTGGAACCCCAGAATGACAGGAGATAGATAAATCATGACCCTGAGGCTCTGAATCTGAACATGCATTCTTTGTACATTTATGTGTGTTTATTTTCTATATTTATTTATTCATTAAAAAAGTTGTATGTATGCCTGCATGAGTTTATCTGCCCTATATGTGTGCAGATGCCCATGGAAGCCAGAGGATGTTGAGTTCCCTGGAACTGGAATTAGAGGGGGTTCTGAGATACCTGATTTGGGTTCTGGGTACCAAACCTAGGTCCTATGGAAGAGTTGTATCTTAGGGTTTCTACTGTTCGAATAAAACACCATGACCAAAAGCAACTTGGGGAAACAGTTTATCCCAGGTTAGATATTCATCATGAAGGGAAGTCAGGACAGGAACTCAAGGCAGGAGCCTGGAGGCAGGAACTAAGACAGAAGCCATGGAGGAACATTGCTTACTGGCTTGCTCTACATGGCCTGTTTTCTTTCTCTTTTTTAATTTTAATTTTATTTTAGTTTTAAGAGACAGGGTTTCTCTATGTAGCCCTGGCTGTCCTGGAACTCGCTCTGTAGAACAGGCTGGACCTGAATATACAGAGATCTACCTGCCTCTGCCTCCCAAGTGCTGAGATTAAAAGCATGTGCCTCCACTGCCGGCTCAGCCTGTTTTCTTAGAGCACTCAGGACCACCTGCTCAGTGGTTGCACCACCCACAATGGCCTGGGCCCTCTCATATCCCATCATCAATCAGGAAAATGTCCCACAGGCTTCCACAGGACAGTCTGGTGGGGGCATTTTTCTTAATCGAGGTTTCCTCTTCCCAAATGACTCTAGCTTGTGTCAAGCAAACAAACAAACAAACAAAAACAACCACACACACACAACTAACAGGCACAAGCAGTAAGTGCTTGTAACCATTAGGTCATCTCTTTGGTCCCATGTGAGTGTTCACTGTATGGAAGATGCTATAGTAGCCTGTGGCTCAGAGCAAGGATGACTTTTGTCTGGCCCTAAGCGGGGTACAGCATAGACACTCACCAATGACAAGTAGTGGGGAAAGACACAGAGAGAGAGAAAGAGAGAGAGGATCCCCGTCTCTCATCACACATGGAAGTTAGTCCTAGGTAGACAATGGGTGAGATGTACAATTCTTGGAACATAACAGAGAGCAGCTGCACGGGCTTTGGGTAGGGAAGAGCTCTTTTCTCTGCCTTTTTGAACACGGCACACGTGCAGAGGTCAAAGGGCAAACTCCAGTGTCAATCCTTGCCTTCCATTTTATTTGAACAGCATAGCTTTATTGTTCCCAACTGTGTATGCAAAGCTAACTCAAGCTTTCAGGGAGTCTCCTGTCTCTGCCCCACCCCCCAACACACACACACACACACACACACACACACACACACACACTGGAGCCCGGGGGGATTTCAGACATGCCCCGCTGTGCCTGGCTTTCCTTGGGTTCTGGAGCAAAGTTATCACATTGGTGTGGCAAGTGCTTTATTCACTGGGTTCTCCCCCAGACCCCGTTTCCTTTTGGTTTTGAGATTCTCATGGAGCCCAGGCTGGCCTTGAACTCAGTTGGTAGCTGAGAATGATACTGAGCTTACCCATCTGTCTTTACCTCTCAGGTGCTGGGACCACAGTGTGTGTGCCCCAACACGTGCTTTATGTGGTGCTATGAACTGAACCCAGGGTTTTGTGTGTACTAGGCAAGCACGCTACCAACTCCCAACCCTGGGAGAGAATATTTAAGACTCAAAAGGTAAAGAGCATGAAGAAAAAATACTGATGGAGTTGATGACGCTACAATTAAAAATTGTCCATCCAAAGATGGATGGCACAGAAGAAACCGCAGAGTGGGAAAAAATGTCAAAAACATATACCCCGGGACGACATAGACACACCGTAAAGAAAATACTGAAGATACTGGTGAATGAGGCATATTCAGAGTCGTAAATATGTGAGGTCTAAAGTTGACCAGGCTAGAGCCGGGTGTGGTGATGCACACCTTTAATCCCAGCACTCGGGAGGCAGAGGCAGGCGGATCTCTGTAAGTTCGAGGCCAGCCTAGTCTACAGAGTGAGTTCCAGGACAGGCACCAAAGCTACGCAGAGAAACCCTGTCTCAAAGAAAACAAATAAACAAACAAACAACCCCCCCAAACAACAACAAAACTGACCAGGCTTACTAGCAGTGTATGGTAAACTACATACTTTATGATTAAGCCATAAACAGAACACGGAAGCTGTGAGCCAGAGGTCTGCAGGGGATTCTGGGAGCTGCCAGTATTTACTTCTTTACCAGGATGTGGGTTGCACAGGTGTTCTGGTTTTATTGCTCTGGGAGTTTGGCTTATGGACTTTCCTGTGTGCATATTTGAAATTTTAATCCTAAACTTTTTTTTTTAAAGTGTGGTGCAGGGGCCTGGCATACGCTAGCCAGGGGCTCTACCACTGAGTTACCCGCTTCTTCCTGAGATGTAAACGAGACCAAGAATTCTCCTCTGACTCATCTCACCTAGAGATGCCCCGTCTGGGCTCGAGCCCATTTCCTCTCTTGGAATCGTTCCTTGTTCCCTTTGGAGCCTGGGCTGAACGCCATGCCAAACCAGGAGCACCTGTAGCCGGAGGCAGTCCCTGCCACCTCTTCCGGAATTGCTGGCATCTGTCTTTTCTGGATCAGGCTTCCTATGTTCTCTTCGTGCACAAACAGATCTCTTACTCCTCACTCCTCTGGGGTGGAATCCCTTCTCCTACGATGGCCTCTTCATGGAGCACTTTAGCTCTGGCTGGCTGACGCACACCTTGGCCTCCCAGTCATCTTCATCGACTTTGCCCTTCCCTCACCTGTCTGTGGGGAGACTCAGCTCTCCCCCCAACACCCTCACTCTGAGCTCTCATCCACTCAAATCTCTCTCTCTCTTTGATTGCTTTTCCCTCTAACCTGCATGCTCAAATAGCCCCTGCACTAGAGGACATGTACATGCATGTCAAATTCTATTTTATCTCTTTCTACAAGATCTTGTTTTCTTTATTATTTGTGTGTGTGTGTGTGTGTGTATGCACATGTCTGTGTGAGTGTGTGTGCACTTGTGTGTGTGGACACACTTGGGAGCCAGAAGAGGGTGTTGGATCCCTTGGAGTTAGAGTCACATGTATCTTGAGTCACTCAGTGTGGATTCTGGGATCAGAACGTTAGTTATCATGATAAAATACGAACACTCTGAACTGCTGAGCCATCTCTCCAACCCTCTTCCCCCTGCCCCACCCCCAGAGACAGGCTGTTCTTGACTCCTGATCTTGACTCAGCCTCCCAAGTGCTGGAATTACAGGCACATGCCACCTAGCCTGTCCTGGGGAAATTCTTTGGGCGTATTTGTGGGGCATTATCTTTATAGTTAATTGTGGAAACTATGCCCACTGTGGATCACTGCCTGGGATCCTGGACTGTATAAACCAAGAAAAGGAATGCACCGACGGCGTGCACTCACCACCATTTGCCTCATACCTTCAGATACCACGTGACCAGCTGCTTCAAGGCCCTGTTGCCTTGAATTCCCACCCACGATGTCCTGTACCCACCAAATGTGAGCCTGAAAAGACACTCACACTGCTCTTGTCAGAATATTTTGTCATAGCAACAGTAGTATAAACTTGGACACCATTGTACATACATACACCACAATTTACCCTTTGACCCATTGGCAGGCATGAGTACAATTAGTGCCCTTAAGATGATATTCGGGGAGTAGCACCCCAGTCCTCCTGGCTCCTTCCATGTGAGAACACAGTGTCGGTTCCTTTCGGTCCTTGCTTATTTGATGGGTGAGGGACACTTGTACATGGTGCCATAGTCATGATCCTGTTTGTGCTTTCACCTTGGACTTTCCAGCCTCTAAGCAATCCGTTTCTACTCTTTATTATAGCCAGCCTGTGGCAGTTTGTTGTGGCAGCAGAAAATGACAGGTTTTAGTTTGCATTTTCATGATGACAAGTTATATTGGGTGAACGTTTTCTCTTCTGGCAATATGTTATTTGTGTATCCTCTTTAGTGAAATGTATGCTTGTGTCTTTTGTCCAATTTTTTTTGGCTTCTTGTCTTTTTATTATTGAATGGCAAGAGTTCTTTATTTGGGTTACAAGTCCTTCATCAGATAATTTTTCTTCCCAGCTTGTGGCTTTACGGTGGTGTGTGTGTGTGTGTGTGTGTGTGTGTGTGTGTGTGTGTGTGTGTGTGTGTGTGTATGTGTGTGTGTATGTGTGTATGCCTGTGAGTGTGAATATGTGTATGAGTGTGGGTGGCAGAAGTCAACCTCAGTGCTATTCTTCAGAAGCTGTCCACCTTGTCCTCTTGCTGTGGCGACCTAGGACTCACCAATTAGGATAGGCTGTCTGGCCAGTGAGATCAGGCACCCGCACATGTCTGCCTCCCCAGCTTTGGGCTACAAGCACGTGCCACCATGCCCAGCTTTCACATGTGGTTGCTGGGGCTCAGACACAAGTTCTCAGATTTTCAAAGCATGCTCTTCACTGACTGGGCTGTCCCCCAGCGTCACAACGCACCCCCCCCCCCCTTACTATGTCTGTTTTTTGAGACATGGTGTCTCTATGCAGTCCCGGGACTCTCTCTGTAGATCAGGCTGGCCTCAGACTCAGAGATCCCCCTGCCTCTGCCTCCTGAGTGCTGGGATTAATGGCATGCACTTGGGTTTGTAGTCTTAAACCTCCTGTTTCAGCCTCCTGAGTGCTGGTTTACAGGCCTGAACTACAAGGTCTGACCACAAACAATGAACGAGAACTGCGACAACCATGTCTGTACATTTTCTCTCTCTCTGTCTTTCCTCCTCCTCCTCCTCCTCCTCCTCCTCCTCCTCCTCCTCCTCCTCCTCTTTCTTCTGGTGGCACTCAGACAAATTTAGGGCTTGCTCACACTAGGCAAATGCTTTCTTACTGAGCCACACCTCCACCCTCCCTCCCTTCTTCCCTCCCTCCCTTCCCTCAGCCCTCTCTCTTTTTTTCTTCCTCCCTCTCTCTGACTATTTGGACACAAAATTTTGAAATTTCGCTATGTAGCCCAAGCTGGCCTCTAACTTGGAGCGATCCTCCTGCCTCAGCCTCCAGGTGGTGATATTACAGGCGTGAGTCGCTATGGCTGGTTTCACTCTCTTAATTTCTTAATCATTGGTTTTAGTTTTTGGGAAAGATTTAATTTTAATTAGGTGGATGTGTCTGTGGGGGTACATACACGTGAGTGAGGGTACCTGCTGAGGCCAGAGGCCTCGGAATCCCTTGGAGCTGTAGTTACAGGCTGTTGTGAGTGGTCTGACATGGTGCAGGGAACTGAACTCGGGTCCTCTACGAGAGTAGCAAGCGATCTTAACCTCTGAGCCATCTCTGGCCCCACAGTTGAGGTTTTTATGCCATCCATTTATGCAGCTGTTTTTTGAAATCTTTTCTGAGAAATCCGTGCCTACACCCATATTTAAATATATTGTTTCCTTCCAAGGGTTGTATCAATTTACTTACATTTATGGTATCACTTAAAAATTTATTTTTGTGCCAGGCGGTGGTGTGCATACCTTTAATCCCAGCACTCGGGAGGCAGAGGCAGGCGGATCTCTGTGAGTTTGAGGCCAGCCTGGGCTACAGAGTGAGTTCCAGGACAGGCTCCAAAGCTACACAGAGAAACCCTGTCTCGAAAAACCAATAAAAATAAAAATAAAAATAGATTTATTTTTGTGTATGGTGTGAGGTAGTGTGTGGTTCTACACACATACACACACACATACACACACTGCACAAAACCATTGTTTGAACACCTTCTGTTGATGCTCTAATAAAGAAAACATCAGTTGGCTTCTGATAATTTTTCAAAAATTAAGCACCACCAGTAAAAACATTTCTGCGGTCAGGTGTGGTGGTGCATGCCTTTAATCCTAGCCTTCGCAAGGCAGGTGGATCCCTATGGATTCCAGGCCTGCCAGGACAACATAGTGAGATCCCGTCTCAAAACCAAAAATAAACACAAACAAACAAACAAAAAAACGTTTCCTAGTTTTTCTCTAAATATGGCCTGCAGCCTATCCATATCACATCACTGGGGGCCTTCAGAATGCAGGCTAAATCCCACTCCGCCCTACAAGCCTCAGGTGGCTCAGAGACACGACCATCTGAGAAACACTGGTGCTTGAGGGATGAGGGAAAACGTCTTAGAGACATTTGCTGCCTCTCATAGCCTGCCTGTGCACTGCATGCTGCCAGGGGCTGTCTACCTCTCTGGGACTTGTGTATCTTAGCCCTTGTAATGGGCGCTGTGATGTTCTTCGCTGCTGTTTGAGGGGAGGAGACCCATCCACCAGGCCACTCTTCAACCTCTAAGATCCCCAGCCACCCGCTCACTCAACCTTCCTACTGCTTCCTGAACACACACCTTTCAATTCCTCAGTTTCCTCAACTGAAGCGAGGAAATAATTTTGGTGTCTATATTTGGGGCTAATACCATGTATCCCAGGAGTATGTGGGGGCAGAGAGCACAATGGAAGCCGGCTGTTTCAGCGCTCATTCCCTTGGTGAAACCCCTGGACACAAGTCTTTTTTTTTCATTCAGCCCCACCCCCTCCCACCCAGGCAGAATCCAGCCGCCTTCTTCCCAGCCGTACTTCTCCTCCCTCGCTCCTCCCCGTCCCCAGGGCAGCGTGCACCGATAAATCTTTCTCGGCACGCAGCATTGTTGCAGCGGGTTGGCCTGGCTGCCGCGGGGTGCCCACCCCCCACTCCTCACCCCCCCCACCCCCCGTTCGGCTTGCTAATGTCCCAGTGCAGCCTCTCCGCCTCGATCGGCTTTGAAGTCTCAGCCCCTGGCACAGTGCCTGGCACTTGCAGGGCGCTCAATCAATGTTTGCAAAATCGGATTCTCGGCGGAGCAGGTGTCCACCGGGAGCAGGCTGCGCGCGGGGCGGGGGCTGCTAGGGGGGCCGCGGGGCCGCGCTCCGCCCCTCCGGGCCCGCGCCGCGCCTCCGCCCGCCCGCCCGCGCGCGCTGCCCCGACCCCGCGCGCCGCGGCAGGGAGGGGCCGGCGGAGGCGGAGCCAGCGGCGGCCGAGGCTGGCGGCTCCCGCGCGGCTCCGGGTCACCGATCCTAGATCCCGGCGCGGCGAGGTAAGAAGCGGCGCGCGGCACACAAGGCACCGGTGCACGGCGAGAGGGGGCCCGGGGACCCGCCGCTCCCGTGTGCGACAGCCTCGCGGTCCACCCTCCCCAGCGGGGGCTCAGTTCCCGGCCCGCGGTCCCCTTCGCCGCTCGGCGCTCGCGCATCCCGTGCGTCCGGCTCCTTCCCGCGCCGCTCCGCATCCCCTGACACCGCCACCCAGTCTCCCCCCGCTCCCCGCCCCCGGGGCGGGGGTTTCTTCCCCCAAGACTAGACGCGCTTGAGGTTTGTCCCCCAGATTCTTTCCGAAAGCTTCTGGAGTCGGGGGAGGGGGTCCGGGGGGCGCAGCTGGAGGCTGCCGAGGGGTGAGCCCGGCGTGGGGGCGGGGGCCAGGGGCCGGGTACCATTCTTCTGGCTTTGGATGTGACTAGTGCTCCGCGCAGCGTGCTGGCTCCACGTCTGCCGAATGAATGAATCATGAGTCCTTGTCCCTCTCTGAAGGAGGACTTTTTTGAGGTCCACGTGCTGCAGAGCACCTGGGGAGTGGGCCTCTTGAGATAGGGTACTTGCTTCCGGTATAGCAGAAACTCGACTCTCACTTCATCTTCGCTCTGCCTTGAGACTGGAGGCTCCCTTTCGATTGGGGGCTGGAGGTGGGTTGGGGAATGGGGATTCTTGTAGGCCTTAACCAGGTACTTACTGAAGGGTTGTTGCGGCCGGGGACTTGAGCAAACGCTCTTAGAAGGTAGCAATAGAGAGGGCAGAGCTGTGGGCGAGAGCACCCTGCACAAGGCAGGGACTCTTGGCACTGCCAAGGTCAGTCTGGAAGAAGGGATCTGAGTACCTGTTCCGGCTCAAAAGTTACTTAGGGCCCCCAGCCTCTGTTTCTTCATCCGTAAAGTGGGGGAGCATTGGTGTTTATCTTCAAGGTTTTATGCATAGTCAGAAATTATAATAATGTTTGGCATATTGGGAGTACCCAACAAATCTTGCTCTCTGCCCACCCACTCCCTGAAAAAAGTGACCAATTTCTTCTCTCCTTACATAGGTCATAAGCAGATCCAGGTGATGTGCGTTCATTGCTGAGTGACTCCTTTCCCACCCACAAACTGCAGGGACAGCTGGGGACCTGCCAGGCATAGGCATGCCTGTGCTGTCTGAAGACTCGGGTGAGTGTCCTCCACCTGGGCTGCACCTGCCAGGCCTCCCAGGATTGGGGGGAAACAAGACAAAACAAAACACAAAAACAGGTGTGTGGTGTTGCCTCTGGAAGCTGCTGCCTGCCCACTCTGCAGACCTAGGCCTGCAGGGAGAATGCTGTCGGTGGGTCGAGGATGCCTGAGAGAGTTCTCAAGGACAGGAAGTCCCGCTCTTTCTGGACCTTGTTTGTCTTGCTCTTGCTCAGGTTTGCATGAGACCCTGGCACTTCTGACCTCTCAGCTCAGGCCTGACTCTAACCACAGGGAAGAGATGGGCTTCTTGAGGGACGTCTTCAGTGAGAAGAGCCTCAGCTATTTGATGAAGGTGAAAGCCCGCTCTGCCTCCCTCCCCATCCCCGAGGGAGGCTCTTCCCTGTGACATCCCAGCCACTTCCCTGCCCCGTGAAGGCTTTTAACTCACTAGGCAGGGCTTTCCATATACCCTGCCGTGGAGGGGACCCAGCGTGTGGCCCTAGGTGTCACCACAACCCTGGGTGCGGTGTGTGGTGTTCAAGGTAAAGCAGCAGAAATCATGAATCTTTGCAGATTCACGAGAAACTCCGCTATTATGAGAGGCAGAGCCCGACCCCAGTCCTGCACAGTGCCATGGCCCTCGCTGAGGATGTAAGTCCCTGATTTTAATGTTTTGATTCACGGTGGAGCACCACTCCAGTCCCAGAAAATGCTCTTGCTTGCCTTGTAACCACTGCTTAGCTGGGGACATCAGAGGCTGGGAGCCTGAGGATGAAGAGGGAGGAGTCACTTCCTTTTCCCCCTTCTCCTCCTCCTTTATCCTGTGTGTGTGTGTGTGTGTGTGTGTGTGTGTGTGTAGTGCTGGGGATCAAACCCAGAGCTTTGTACAAGCTAGGCAAGTGTTGTATGGCTGAGCTGTAGCTCAAGTGCTCCCTGAGCCTTCTGGCATCAAGGAGGGTCTTAGCCTGGGCCAGGAGACAATTCCTGCTGACGGTGTGATCTGGAGCAACCCTGTTCCCTCAGCTGTAAAATGAGAGCCTTGGATCCTGTCAGTAGCTCCCCACCTGTTCCTGGTGATATTAGTAGGTCAGATGGTGCCTTGTGTCTGGGCTTTGGGAGGCTGCCATGAAGTCTTGAATTCAAGGGACTTACGGTGTGTCCCTGCTGACTAGCTCTGGCATCTTGACTCCTCAGGGACCTGAGTTCTTGGGGTTTTGGGTTTAGCTATCTGGGTTGTTGACGTAGACTGACTCCTGTATAGGTCACTTAATATCCATCTAGTTAGCTCAGCTGTTTCCCAGAGAGTCTCAGACTAGAAGATGGCCCTGTGGCGGATGGTGTGGTCTGTGACAGACGCATCTGCTCCTCTACAATGTGACCATTTGGAGTGGGTTACATCCCCAGGCTCCGCATTGCCAGCTTTGCTGCTAGCTGTGTGGCCTCACACAAGTCACCCAACCTCTCAGCCCCAGTGTCCTTGGCCGTGGGATAGCCTAGTGTCAAGAGTACAGATGTCCGGCTGGATGAGGCTGGGTTTAAATCCTGGCTCTGCCACTGTGAGCTTTGTGATCCTTGGCAAGATTTGTAATCTCTCTGGGCCTCAAGATTCTCATTCTAAAATAGCAAAATTAAAGTGCTCATGGCATCTGGTTTGTTGAGAAGACCCATATAAAGCGACAATGTCCAGTAGGTTTACCCTACTGCTCATGTGTGAGTGCTTCTGGTTCCTGGTTTGATTTTCCCCAGATCCCCCACCAGTCCTGGAGCGGCAGGTCTGACATGTTTCTGGGTGATGTAGTCATTCCTGAGAGGATCCTTGTGTCTGGGGCCCAGGGAAGAGGGCTTTCCCCTGGGGATTCCAGCAGGCTCCCGCAGGGGCACCCCAGCCTCCTGTCTCCTTCTCTTACAGGTGATGGAGGAGCTGCAGGCCGCCTCTGTGCACAGTGATGAGAGGGAACTGCTGCAGCTGCTGTCCACCCCCCACCTCAGGGTAGTCACGCTGCAGTCCCTGCACACCCACGCATCTGGGTCTCCTGGGATGGGGGGTGGAGGGAGTGCTGGGTCCTGAGATGGAGAGGAGGAGGCTTCTGTGTGAAGGATCCTAAGTGATGCCCTGAGGACAGGGGGCATTTCTTAGGCAGATGACCTGAGCCCCTTTCTACCCCTGCCCAGCCAAGGACCCCCTGACCCTGTGAGGGCATAGTACCAGCAGCCCCTTTCCCTGGCTCTCTGGCAGGCTGTGCTCATGGTACACGACACAGTTGCCCAGAAGAACTTTGATCCTGTTCTGCCCCCTCTGCCTGATAATATCGACGAGGATTTTGAGGAGGAATCGGTGAAGATTGTTCGCTTGGTAAAGAATAAAGAGCCCCTGGTATGTACAGGCCTCTCCCCCCACGTGCCTCTGCCTCTCGCCCCCAACCTGGAAAGCCAGGAAGGCACCCTCCCGAATTCACGGTGACTGACAGTCACTTTGCCAGGGTGACTCTTCTCTGTAGCCCCTTTGTGTGCAGGATGCTCCTTTGCCTGGGTGGATGCAGCTCCTCTCAACTGTGGCTAACCCATTTTGTGTAGTCCTCAACCTGCATGGCTGTGTAGGGTGACAGTGGTCACCATGCTGGGAAACAGGTCAACAGACTCAGTCCCAGGGCCGAATGTAGCCTACAGCTTAATTTTGTTGTTTTTTTTAAAGCAAAGTCATGCTCATTCATTTGTCACGAGAAGTTGAGTAATGGCAGCGGAGACCTGAGCCTCCCCTCAAAGCCTTAGTTACGTATATTCCATCCTTTATAGACAGAGTTTGCTGACTCGGCTCTGAATACCGAGGTAGTATGATCGCAGCCATACTCTGCTGGAAGCTGACAGACGAGTGTTGTTTTAGCCCCCCCCCCCCCCAGCTTTCAGCAGTGAAGGACTGAGCAAAGAGGCGAGTTTATTTATCAGATGGAAGGAAGTGGTGGGTGCCCGGAGAGCTTAGTACTCGCCTCAGAGAACCCCCAGAGGTGACATTCTCTGGTTCCAGTTTTCCCAAGCTGACCTGTGATGGGCGAGCCATGTTCTCCCAACAGATGAAGAGGTCTCCATTGCCACTGCTTCCTCGGACCTGTGCCCTGGAGCTGGCACACATCCCGGGATCCCTCCGGGGCACTCACAGTGCTGGGGGTGGAGGTGGTTCAGAGTGGAATATGGGATGGGCAGCGATGGGGGACAGTGGGCCTCGGGAGGTGTAGTGGACAGCCTCTGTCGTCAGCAGAATTCATTTTCTGTGCTTCTCGTGATGACACAAATGTAGGAATAAGAAACGTGCAATGTTTGCGTGGATAGTCAGTAACAAACGATGGACATTTATTGGACCCTTACTGTTTACATATCACATGTGTTTCCTTATGGGACCCTTATGACAACCCTTGAGTTAAATGCTCTCCCTCATCCTAGAGGTAGCAGACTCAGAGAACACAGGGCCTTCCTTGCTGAGGCCACATGATTTCTAGTCAGTGGCTGAGCTGGTTGTCTGGGCTCGGCTTCCCCCCCCTGCCCCCCATCACTGTGCTGACATGGGCCTACTTACCTGGTACAGGAAATTGGGAGCTCATTAGTGCCTTTTTTTTTTTTTTTTTTTATCCCAGAAACCATCTCTATGTATGGCCAAATCCTGGTCCTGATGCTCTGGCGGGGGCATAATTGGTTCCTGTTGGCAACAACAGAAGGCCCAGGAACACTGGGGTTGGCTTGAGGCAGGTTGAGAATCTGCTAGCACATACTGTCCTCGCTATTAAATGTCTCTGCGAGGGACAAGGGCTGTGTTGAGACAGAGGGAACACTGGGGTTGGCACCATCAAAAGCTCCCCTCTTCTGTGAGGGTGGCTTTGAAGATTCTTAGCTTCTCTGATACCTAGTCCTTCATGTCTTATTTGTTTATATAACATTTTAAATTGCATTTATTTGTTTTGTGCATGCATGTATGTGTGTGTGTGTGGGGGGGGGGGGTGCCACAGCACAAGTGTAGACATCAGAGGACAACTTGTAGCAGTTGGTTCTCTTTCTGCTCCGTGGGCCCTGGCGATTGAAGTCAGACATGGTGGGAGACCCCTTTACCAGCTGAGCCATCCCACTTGCTCTGTTTAATTACTCTTCTTTTTGAGACAGAGTCTCAAATAGCTCAGGCTGGCTTCAAGCTCATTGTGTAGCTGAGGATGACCTTGAACTCTTAATTCTCCATTCTGCACCTCCTGAGTGCTTGGATTGCAGGCATGTGCCACCGCACCCAACTCAAGAGGCCTAGTCCCTTGTGCAGAGTGGATCATGGTGCTTTGTAAGCTGCAAAGTGTGGAGTTTTCCTCATTCTTTCTTCCTGGTCTCATGGTGTTCTCGGCGTTGGGAAGGTCCCCACTGACCCACCTTCCCAAGGTGGCAGAGGTGTGCGGGGAGGAGGATGGCGAAGGAAACGGTGTCGGTTGAGGCTGCCTTGCTGGAGCCTGTCTGTTCTTGTCTCTCACTCAGGGTGCCACTATCCGAAGAGATGAGCACTCAGGGGCCGTCGTGGTGGCCAGGATCATGCGAGGGGGTGCGGCAGATCGGAGCGGTGAGTGGAGCCCGTGGAGTGATGAGATGCTAGCCTGGCTGAGATGGTGGCTCTCTGTCTCCACTCTAGGGTAACCTCTGTGGGGTTTGCTTCGCTTTGGGGAGTGTAGATGGAATTCTCAAGGTCCCAAGGTCAATAGGAATTTAACTGAAGCCTAATAGGCTTGGAGTCCTCATGGGTGATCAGGAAACGGCTCAGGCATTTGGTGTAGGCAGAGATTATAACACTTAAGCTTGGAGATGGGCTTAACTGGGGATTCCTAGCTGGGGTGGGGATGATCCTGGCCACCTCCAGTAGCCCTATCACCTTGTGAAACGGCTGTGGACAGGAATGTGTTCATGACCCAGATTAGTTTGGGTGGAAAACAGGTTGACAGCCATCAGTGCGTGGGAAATCTGGTAGGCAGGCCTCTCTGTGTAGGGGGTTGTTACCTTCCAGGTCTGCAAAGCTGACTGGAGAATCCTAGGCCTTACTTCCGAACACAGGCCCCTGAGCATATTGGTAACATAGGCTCTGATTCAGAAATCTGCACTCCTAATGGTGGTGGTGGCTGCTGCTGGCCCAGTGCCCACTCAGCAACAAAGAGGCCAAATCATGTCAGGACGATTGTCATTGAAGTGGTGGATACGTGCTGCGTGTGGTGGCATTTGTGCCTAAAGTCTCAGCTGCTTGGGAGGTTCTGAGGGGACAATTCCTTGCATACAAGAGATCAAGACCAGCCTGGGCCACCTAACGAAAGCCTGTCAAAGTAAATAAGGAAACAAATAAAGCTAGGTTGAGTGGACAGCTAATTTGGTAATAGGCTTGTTCAGAATGAATGAAGCCTTGGGTTCCATCTGCAGCATTGCATAAAACCGGGCATAAAACCGGGCATGGTGGTGTACCTGTAATCCCAGCACTCGGTAGGTGGAGGTAGGAGAATCAGAATTTCAAGGTCATGTCCTGCTACAGAGTGAGTTTGAGGTCAGCCTAGACCACCTGAGTCTCAAGATAGATGGATGGATGGATGGATACATAGATAGATACACAGATAAATAGATACATAGATAGATAGGTTAGATTAGATTAGATTGATTGATAGATAGATCATAGGTAGGTAGATATAGAGGTAGATACATAGATAGATGGGGAGATAGATACGTGGGTAGATGGATAGATAGATGGATAGATGGTAGATAGATACATAGATGGTAGATAGATACATAGGTAAATAGACAGATACATAGATAAATAGATACACAGATGATAGGTAGGTAGGTAGATACATAGATACATACATACTTAGATAAGTACTGGTGCCTTTAAGTTTCTTCATTAAGACTTAAGAAAGAAAGAAAAATATTCTTGGAGTGTGTCTGCAGTCCAGGAGAGTAAAAAGTTAATGATACTTTAAGAAAGCAGAGATAGTGGCTGGAGAGATGGCGCAGTTGGTAAAGTGCTTACCACCCAAGCATGAAGCCCTGAGTTTGATCCCCAGGACCCACGTAAAAAACCTTGAATGTGGCCTCATACGCTTATAATTCCAGTGCTAGGAAAGCATTGGATCCCAGGTCCCAGTGAAAGCCTCTGTCTCAAAGAACAAGGTGGATGGTGCCTGAGGGGAGATAATTGTGTCCTCTGGACTCTATATGCATGTGTACACAAATATCCACACATCTGTATACCTAGACACTCTCTGTCTCTCTCTAAGCAGAGGTGTGGCAGAAAATATGCAGCTAGCTTCCTTCCTTCCTTCCTTCCTTTTTGGTTTTTCGAGATACGGTTTCTCTGTGTGTAGCCATGACTGTCCTGGAACTCCCTCTGTAGACCAGGCTGGCCTCGAACTCAGAGGTCCTCTTGCCTGTGCCTCCCAAGTGCTGGAATTAAAGGTGTGCACCACCACCACCTCAGTGCAGCTTTCTATGCTGAAGCACTTGTGAGTGTGTGCTAGCCCTGTTACTTCTTAGCAGTGTGGCTTTGTCAAGACTGTTGTGTGTCTGGCTCTCAAATGTAGCTTGTCCATGGGAACCTCCGCAGAGGACGGTTTGACTTGGGTGCGGAGTATGTGTCACTCTTCCCCATCTTTAGACCTGAATCTGTCCTGCAGTGGCTTCCCTGGTGTCCGAAGGCACGAAGCCCAGCGTCAGGGCCACCATTTTAGTGCTGAGCTAGCTTCCATCCCTGTGTCTCCTAGGTCTGGTCCACGTTGGTGATGAGCTCCGAGAGGTGAACGGGATCGCCGTCCTGCACAAGCGTCCAGACGAGATCAGCCAGATTCTGGTCTGTGTGGCATGCCTGTAGGGAGGGAGGTCTTCAGAGACCCAGCATGGGGGCTTCCCAGAGCCAGGGCAGACCTTGTCTCTGCTTCCCTGTTTGTGTGAGGGTGGGGCAGACAAAATGGTTTGCAGCTCACCTGCCTCTCTCAACTCTCCTCTCCAGCCTGGCCTTCCTCTTCACCCCAGCTCCTTTGTCTGAGAACCTTCCAAGTTTCGGGTTTATCTTAGTCCAGTTGACTTTCAGCCTCCTTTGTGCTAACATAGGGACAGAGAGGGTGTAGTTGTTTGTTTTGCTCTTTTGGGGGACCTGCCACCCAGCTCCCAGATAAATCACACGGAGTCTTGTTCTTTCTTATAAATGCCTGGCCTTAGCTTGGCTTGTTACTCGTTAGCTTTTCTTAACTTATCCTACTTTTTGCCTCTGGGCTTTTGTCTTTCTCTGTTTCTGTATATCTTTTCTTTCCTTCTTATTCCATGTCTGGCCGTGTGGCTGGATGGCTGGCCCCTTCTTTTCTCGCTCCTTGATCCTCTCTTCCCAGATTTCTCCTCCTATTTATTCTCTCTGCCTTCCTGCCCCACCTATCCTTTCTCCTGCCTTGCTATTGGCCGTTCGGCTTTTCATTAGACCAATCAGGTGTTTTAGACAGGCAAAGTAACACAGCTTCACAGAGTTAAACAAATACAACATAAAAGAATGCAACACATCTTTGCATCATCAAACAAATGTCCCACAGCATAAACAAATGTAACGCATCTTAAAATAATATTCTACAACAAGAGGGTTTTTCAACTTGTGCCTGGTTATTATTAGCATGGAAGAAGGGTGTGAGGTACTTTATAACAGTGAGCAGATTCGGGGGATGGAAACAATGTCGTAGTCTGTTCTGGGGCAGATGAGGCAAAATGGAGATTGTGGAGAGCGCCTCCACAGCTGAGACAGGTTCATTCTTGGGTATCCTCCACTGACTTTGCTAACTTCTGATACAAATAAGATCAGCACTAAAGAGACAGGACTGTCCTTCAGCGCCCCCCTCTGTGTTTGGGGTGGAGGATGACACAGATGTAGCTGGCCCTTTGGTGTTTATGTGTGAGCATCATCGGCTCCTGGTGTGGACACTAAACTCCTCATGCTTAGAGTGAACTTCTGTGTCCTTGGGGGGGGGGTCATCCTGTTCTTCTTCCTGGGTCTTGACACTGAGGTGCGGGTCTCTGAAGGGAAGGGAACCTCATAGAAAGGTGGGAGTGGTCTAAGATCAGAGCTCAGGGACCAAGGACGGAAGTACTAATCAGACAGGACCCAGGATAATTTGACTGAAGTGGGTTATTAAAATAGCCCAAGAGAGGCTGGAGAGATGGCTTAGCAGTTAAGAGCACTTGCTACTCTTCCAAAGGACCCAGGTTCAATTCTAGCACCCACATCATGACTGACAATCATCTGTAACTCCAGTGCCAGGGGATCTGATGCCCTCTTCTGGCCTCATAGGCACCAGACATGCAATTGGTACATAGACATACATGCAGACGAAACACTCATATACACAAAAAGTAAAACTTAAACTAGCCCAAGGAACGTCAAGAAGGCGAGGTCTTGGGACCCCTGAGGTCTGGAGCTTTGGGGAGCTGGAACTCAATGCATGCCTTGTCTTGAAAACCTCCAGTCTCTCTGTCCCATGACCAGGCACTGTATTTATTTCCTTACTTGTTCTAGCCCTGGCAGTCAATATCAACTGTCCTAGGCAAGCACTTGATTCTTAATAGCAAATTCCACAGGGCAGGGGAGTGGAAGCTGTCAGTTTGCCTTTCATTCTGAACACCCACCTAGGAAGTAAGACAGGCCGGGCGGTGGTGGCGCACGCCTTTAATCCCAGCACTCGGGAGGCAGAGCCAGGCGGATCTCTGTGAGTTCGAGGCCAGCCTGGGCTACCAAGTGAGTTCCAGGACAGGCGCAAAGCTACACAGAGAAACCCTGTCTCGAAAAAACCAAAAAAAAAAAAAAAAAAAAAAAAAAAAAAAAAAAAAAAAGGAAGTAAGACAGACTCACTGAGCATCGGGTCTAGAAAGCCATGGGCCTCTGTTCCCCCTCCCTTCAGGCCCAGTCCCAGGGATCCATCACCCTCAAGATCATCCCTGCCACCCAGGAGGAAGACCGCTTCAAAGAGAGCAAGGTATGGGGAAGTGGGCTCCCGGGGCTTGCTCTACTGGGGCAGAGTGGGCGTTCTGAACCTTGCCAGGCTTTGGACACAGTCATCTGAACAGCTTGTGCATCTGGCCCTAGTAACCTCTCTCCAGCCGAGGACTTTAATAGTCCTAAGTGACTCACTGTACCCTGCTGTTTGGAAACAGGATTTTGCGTGGTGTGCTAACAAAAGACAAGCTTACTGTAATTGAAGGAGAAAATCTGGGCCATGGAGAGAAGGTGCTTAGGAACTGGATTCTGGACCAGTGAAGTAGCTGCCATTAGCTTGGTCGTTCGCTGGGCCTACCTGTGGTCCTGACCTCTCTGCTGGGCTCTCTGCTAGAGGGGTTTTACTGTAGAAGAGGAGGCTGTTGAACAAGTACTGTGTGCTAAGTGCTTCTGGAAGACTCTAGCGTGAGAGACATCTCAGAAGGCGTTTTGGATTGGGTGCAGGGGTTGGAGGGAGGTAAAGATGGTTAGAATTTCAGCGAGAAGGGTCAGATCAAGGCATCTATTAGACAAGAGCCTAGAGGCCCGTGGCAGGGAGCATGTTTTGGGGGGAATCTGGGAGAAAGTGCAGTGTGGTAGGGCTTGAGGGTTGGGTCGGAGGGGCATTGCTGGGGATGTGGGTTCAGCTGTGAAGGGCTCCGCACAACTCTTGCCTGGTTTAGGTGATCCTGTAGCTGACCCTGGCTTAAGGGTTTGAAGGCAAACAGCTTATTGGGTGGGAAGTGACCTCAGGCTTCATGGGTAGGGAGGTAAGGGGAAGGGCAGGCAGTCCTGCTGGAGAGCATGCTACCCAGAAGTCACCACCCCCTGAGGGTGCCTGAAGCTTAATCCTGAAGGGCTTTTGGGATCAGAACATGCCTGTCGCTCTTCCCAGCCAAGAGCTGGAGAGATGTGTACATAACTCCTACCAGGCACTGGGGCTTTGTTCTTTGTAGTTTGTGACTGCTCGATTAGAGACAGCAAACTCCGCAGCCACAGGAAGTAAGTCCTCAGGCAAAGGGGTGCAGGTGCACCCTGAAGTCAGCCAGCAGGCACTAAATGTACAACCCTAGGGGTGGGAGAGCAACCCAGAGCCCAAGAGACAGCCCCATCGTGGTACGAAGGCCTGTTTATTGGGTGTGGGGGGGCGAATGCATCACAGCACGCTCATGGAGATCAGATGAGAACTTGCAGGGCTCAGTTTGCTCCTTTTACAATGTGGGTTTTGGGGAGGGAACTCAGGTGGTCAGAGTTGGCAGCAAGCCCCTTCACCCGCCGTCTCGCCTGCCTTGGTGAAAGGTCAAGGGCGTTGCAACCACAAGGGCGTTTTAAGAAGCTGTCTGGGCAGCCCAAGTTCTCTAATGTGGAACCCCCACAGGGTCGAGACACACAGGCTGAGAACTGCTGCCCTGGAGGACAGGGGAGTGGGTGGAGGCCAGAGGCAGGGAGGCGCAGAGTGAGGCTGTTTAGAAGCCCAGGTGGGAGATTATTGAGAATGGCAAAGGATATTGAAGAGGGTATCGATTTGACGTTATAATGAATTTGAAGTTCTTGGATGTAAGGCAGAAAGGGGAACAAAATGAGTTTTCCTCGGGGGTGGAAGGAAGCGGGCCAACCCCAGCCCCGCCACCCTGTGCTGAATGCATGAAAGAAGACGCAGGACAGCCTCTGGCTCAGCAGAGATGCCAATGCTTTATTGATGAAGGACAGATGATTGAGAATAGCCAGTGTCTTCACTGGCCTCTTGTTTTGCAGCCAGTGAAGGAACAACCTTCCCATGGCTGTTTCTTCCTAGCACCCTTGGGTTCAATCCCAGACCGTAAATGATATTGACCCCTGTGTGGGACCATAGCATCCTGTGTGGCTGATACAGGAAAAGAGCGTGGCACCCTGTCCCTTAGCCCCATCCCCTTCAATCTCTGTGACCCACTGATCCCCCTGGACAGCCACTCAGGGCACTGTAGTGTCAGTATTTGGGTGAGGGTATCTGTCCCTACCTCACAAGGTTCTTACTGCTGTCCACTGGAACCTTTTGTTTTTGGCACATGAGGAATCTCACTCAGGTGCGTCTGAAGATGACCCTTGACCTCTTTCTTTTCCATGTGCCACTGTAATAATGGGGCTACTTAGTCTAGAGCTAGGGTACTTGAATTCACAGCATTGTGAGACAAGCAAACCAAGAGGTGGGAGGCAATTCTGTGTCCTAGCCCACCTTCCCCAGAGAGGGGACTTGGCCAAGTCCATGGCAGACAAGGCATGGTGGGGCTGTTGAAACTGGGTGCCGGTTACAGACTTGGGAAGTGAAGATGAAGTCCGTCGGCCATGTAAGTTTTGCTGATGTTTGGACTCCGTCCTCCCAGGACCTCCAGGGTCCTTACTTGCACAGATGGCGCCTGACTTCATCAGGAGCGGTTGTAGTAAAAGTTACAATGGTTACAAGTTGTGCATGTGTTTGCTTTTCGTCTCCAGGGTGAGTTGTTACTTTGTGTGGCTGAGGCTCTAAGGATGGCGGGTCAGGGAAACATTGTGGTTGGAAAGAGAAAGCCAGATGTGGGATTGTCTGCACATTCTTTTCTTTTCTTTTTGCATTTTCATTTTAATTAAGGCTGTGTGTGTGTGTGTGTGTGTGTGTGTGTGTGTGTGTGTGTGTGTGTGTGTGTGTGTGTGCGCGTGCCACAATGCACACATGGAGGCCAGAGGACAACTTCCTTATAGGGGTTGCTTTTCTCCAATGGAGGAAACTGGGGGATGGAACCCAGGTTGTCAAGCTTGCGTATAAAGCGCCTTTACCCATCCCCCCCAACCCCCCCAACCCCCCCCTCCCGTTTTCTGGCTCTGTTTTGGTGTTGGTGTTGCTGGGGATGGAAGCAGAGTCTCAGAGATGCTAGACCAGCACACTGTACCTCTGAGCCGTTTCCCAGCCCCTCGTTTCCCAATTACCTCCGGGTTTCTCGAGTCACGTATCTCAGATGGACGACGAACAGGAAGAAACAAACGCAGGGTATTTCTAACTAGCTTTCTGCTCTCGGGGCCAGTTGTGTTTTCTGACTTTGAATAACCACGGTCATTATGTGGCCTGGGCCCTTATATAGAAGGGCCCCTCACAGCAGCCCTTGCCCCACAGGTGTTCATGCGTGCCCTCTTCCACTATGACCCTCGGGAGGACCGTGCCATCCCCTGCCAGGAGGCAGGCCTGCCCTTCCAGCGGAGGCAGGTCCTGGAGGTGGTGAGCCAGGACGACCCCACCTGGTGGCAGGCCAAGAGAGTGGGAGACACGAACCTTCGAGCTGGGCTCATCCCCTCCAAGCAGTTCCAGGAGAGGTAGGTTTGGGATTCTGCCGTGGTGTGGCTGGTGGTCTGGGTACACGGAATTCCCCCCCCCCCCCCCGGTCTCTGTCACTTCAGTTGTGGGGGAGCTCACTGTGGGAAATAGCAGTTGCTATTGTGTCTGTTCTGGCCCCATAGCCAGTGGAGCTGGCCATTTGAGATTTAAGTAAATATGTGGACATTTTCTTTTCTTTTTCACTATTGGGAATCAAACCCAGGACCTGGCTTTACCCCTGAGCTCAGTCCCGGTCTTTTGTTTCACTTTTCTGTTTTGAGACAGGGCCTCATTAAGTTGCTCACGCTGGCCTTGAGCTCATTCTTTAGCCCAGGATAGCCTTGGCTTGCAGTCCTTCTGCCTCAGCCTCCCTCCAGGCCTCATATCAGGACCAGCTAGACATTTGAGCTGAGTTAATGTATACAGTTGCCCCTTAGTATACTTTGGGATTGCTTCTAGAACCTTCTGGATACCAAAATCGATAGGTGCTTAAGGGCCTTGCATAGAATGGTGTTGCGTTTGCATATGACCCTCCACCCCCATATTCTTTTGGTGTTATCATTCTTCTCTGGATGATTTTTGGATGCCATATTATAGTGGCTTGAATAAGAACAGCCCCCATAGGCTCTTGTGTTCGAATGCTTGGTCCCCAGTTGGTGGAACCCTCTGGGAAGGATTAGAAGATGAGGCCTTGTTGGAGGAGGTGTGTCACTGGGGTGGGCTGTGAGGTTTCCAAAGCCCATACCATGCCCGGTTGGTTTTCTCTGCCTTGTGCTTGTGGGTTGAGATGTGCGCCCTCAGCACTGTTCCGGCACCATGCCTGCCTGCTGCCATGCTCCTCACCATGGTGGTCATGGACTCTAACTCTCTGGAACTGTGAGCCCCAAATTAAGATCTTTCTTCTATATGTCGCCTTGGTCATAGCATCTTATCACAGTGATAAAGGAAGACAGCTGTTCAGGGTGAGTGCCGTATGACAGCTTGGCATGCTGTGTTGTGTGGGCACAATGAGAAGAGATAAGTTCACAGCCAGGAGAGGCACAGGTGTGTTCTCCCCCACCCAATATTTTCAAGCTGCATTTGGTCGATTCTGCAGATGTGGAGCTCAAGGACACAGGACCAAAGATTCCTTATAATATGAACTAACAGAAAATGGATTGGTAAACGTTCAGAAGGGGACTAGGAAGAAAAAATTGCCCAGAGTCCTGCTGTGTCTGAAGAGCACAATCTGTTTCCCACCTGTGCTATGTGTGTGTGTGTTGCACACAGAATTTCCTCTTTTTAAACTTGAAATTTTTTTTTAAATTTTATTTATTTATTATATATACAGCATGTATGACTGCAGGCCAGAAGAAGAGGGCACCAGATCTCATTACAGATGGTTGTGAGCCACCATGTGGTTGCTGGGAATTGAACTCAGGACCTCTGGAAGAGCAATCAGTGCTCTTATCCTCTGAGCCATCTCTCCAGCCCCTAAACTTGAGATTTTGACATTAGCGTTTCCCATGTTTACATATTCCTCATATATATAATCTTAATGGTTATGTGATATTTCATTAGGAATGTATACTTGATCTGGAGCTGTATTTGTTAGGATTGGTTTGGTTTGCGCTGTACATCTTTTAAAAACGATCTCATGTGTGTGTGTGCACCTGGGTGTACGTTATGCGCACCATGTGCATGCAGTGCCTGGGGATGTGGACATCAGAAGAGGGCGTTGGATCTCCTATAGAACTGGGGTCACAGGTGGTTGTGAGCCGCCATGTGGGTGCTGGGAATCCAACCTGGGTCCTCTGCAAGAGCAGCCAGTGCTCTTAACCACTGAGCCATCTCTCCAGCCCCTTTGCCATTTTTATTAATTTATTATCATTGTTGCTATTGTTGTTAGTATTGTTGTTTTGAGGCTGGGTCTTGCTGTGTGGTACAGGCTGACCTTGAACTTATGGCAGGACTGTCTCAGCCTCTTGAGTGCTGGGATTACAGGTGCAAGCCTGCATACCTGGCACTTGTGTTAGGCATCTTACCTCAGCTATGAACCCTTGCTCTGCCCTGAAGGAGCTCACAGTGCAGAGGACAAAACAGGCCTTCTTCCAGCAAACGCTTTCTGTGAGGGACGTTTTCTTTGTGATCTCGTACCAGGAGCATGCACTCTTGTCTGGGCATGCAGGGAAGGCTTCACAGAGGAAGAGTCATGCCTGAGTACTGTTTGACTTCCCTGTGGCTGCCTGCTAACGTGGGCTGCAGTTTTTCTCTGTTACAGGTTGCTATAGTGATCGTGCACACAGAAGGGTTTGCAGGTCTCACTGTCTTAGAGGTGGGAGAGAGCTCCTACCTCTGTTTTATTACTTTTATTTATTTTTTGCATGTGTGTATGCGTGCACCCATGCACTTGTGTGTGCATATGTGGAGGCTGGGGGTAGTATCCAGTGTCATCCTCAATTGCTCTCCACTTACGTTTTTGAGACAGGGTCTTGAACCTGTCGCACTGATTTGGCTAGTCTTGATGGCCGGTGAGCCTTAGGGATGCCCTGTCTGTGCCTCCCCAGAGCTGGCATTACAAGGAGTTGTTTTGTTTCTTTAAATGGTAGGTGCTGGGGATCAAACTTGGTTCCTTATGCTTGCGTGGCTGGCACTTTACCAACTTTCTCCCCAGACTCTTGCCTCCATTTGAAATGTGGAATCTAGATGACGCAAGAGCCCTGGGGTGATGGGGGCACCGGGGTGGCCTGGGTGACTGCCTGTCTGACAACCGTATTGGATACTGCTGGGGAAGGCCACACCCTGCAATAGTGTATGTGGGGGATGTTAGATCAGTGTCACTTCGGACCCATAACCTTCCTGAGACTTCTGCCCATTTCCATTTTTCCTCAGAAATGGGGAGGCAGGGTAGGGGTAGAGGCAGGAAGCTCCCTGCCTCAGGAGTCAGCCATGGTAGCCTAACCAGCAATGGTGACTGGAGGCACCAGCCAGCATTTTTTCGTGGGGCTGTCTTGGGAAGGACAAGGCTTTTGCAAGCCAGGAGACTCAGTTTTTTCCCTCGTTTTAAACTAGTCAGCTCTGTGAAAGTGCACCCTCCTCTACCCAGGACTCACTGTGAAGCAGGAGGTCCTCGGCGTGCCCAGGTGTGCCCAGCTGTGGGATTCAGACTTCGGTTTCCCCAGCTTTCTAGAAGGCTCTCTTCAGCTAGTTCTCTGGTCCCGCTGATGATGTCCACTTGTGTCTCTGCAGGCGGCTGAGCTATCGGAGAACAACTGGCAGCCTGCCAAGCCCCCAGAGCGTCAAAAAGCCCCCCTGTGAGTAGACTGACGGAGGTGGGGCGCGGGAGGGGCTGAAGAAGCTGGCATTGGGTTAGAGGGAGGAGCATCTGAGCCTGCAGACCTGGAGAGGACGGAGAAGGTGGGAAGAAATGTGGGGAGGGAGGGCAGCTGTCCTAGAGAGGAACTTCTATATTGGAGTCCACGGGTACCATTGGGAGCATGCTAACACTATTCCAAGCTGGTGTGCAAGCCTCTGTGGGTGTCTCTGTTTGGAAGAGAGTACCAAGCTCTCTTTAGCTTCCCAAGGAACACTTTGATCTTGAATATTAAAATTTGCTGATGGAATGGGAATCAGAGTGTCGATGCATGGCCTTATGCACCCTAGGATAGCTATGGATGTACCCCAATTGTAAAATTGCTTAAACATTATGATGGTTTGTGACTTATTTTTATGACTCAATCGTGTGGTCTCAAGTGTGAACTTTTAGATAATATTTTGTCTCAACATCACTCCAATGCACGTACCCTTCCCCAAACCCTGGGCCGTGGATTGGACAACCCTGTATGGTCCAGGACAGTGTGGCCCAGAGAAGTGGAGAGGTTGGACACCCTTGCTAAGTGTCCTTGCTCCTCTGTGACAGCAATGGGAAGTTCAAGCAGAAAATGCTCTTTAGACTTGAATTTGAGATCGACATAAATTGCATTCTAGTGCGTCCCGTAGAAGCATGTTAAGAAATTCTCTGTGGCTGAGATGGCTTTAGCTTGTTGGTCGGTATTTATTGGATAGTCTTCTCTGTGCACCTTGCCCTGAAAACAGACTCGCCTACCGCCTTGCATTTTGGAATTTTTTAAGAATTATTGTTGGGTAGTGCCAGGACCAGCCCCAGGGCCTCGCATGTCAGGCAGGCGCTCTCCTGCTGAGCCTTTCCCTCTCCTTTGGTCACAGAAGCCCTGTGAAGTGAGTGGGAGAGCAACCTCACTCCCCAAGTGGAAACATGGAGGCTCCTAAGGTTTCCTGTTGGGTTTTAGAGGTCTTTCGGGCAGGTCTCAGATTAGATCCCTCACAGAGAAGGGCACTCCTCAAATCTACCCTCTGTTGCTGGTAGCGTCTAACTGAGTGAGAGGCCTGTTCAGGTACCCGCATTTTCCTAGCAGGTCTTAAATTCCAGAAAAGGGGGGGGGGAAACAGGTCCTTTCCCCACTGTGGGACCTCAGAAGGAGTCACTCCATCAGCCATTGCCAACGGTCACGTTTCCAGGCAGGGGAGGAGGCTGCTGAGGAGATCAGCCAGAAGGCCACTTCTACTGGCCACACACTAGCTTTCTCTGGCTGCTAATGAGCCACACACAAGAAGACTAATTGGCAGGGCTGGAGCTTAATAACGCACCACCGCTCAGATCATAGGCCTGTTGGAGCAAGGAAACGGGGCAGATGGAGATCTCCTCAGGCTGCCGAGGCTGTAGCCGCCTCTCAGCCGCAGGGCTTCCTGGCTCCCAGCACTAACGCTGTCCCATCTGTCTTTTATGCAAACTGCAGATGATCAGCCTTGTGACAAAGGTAGGCCTGGGGTCTGTCCCCGTGCACACGAGTGAGGAGGCCCTTTGCTGTGGAGCCTCCGGGGCCGAAGGGGCTGGTTTTCCTCCCTGTACCTGGGAGCCTGTGCCCAGATGTGTGGGGTGGGAATGGGCTTCAAAGCCTTAGGACCCCTCCCCATGTGTCTGGCATTAAAGGATGATACTGTGACCCCAGTGCTAGGTAAGAGTCAGGAGACAGGAAGGCAGGGG